>NC_073693.1:8222923-8927416 GCF_029784155.1 Uranotaenia lowii | reverse complement strand
GCGCCTTTTAGCCATGAAACATATACCTTTTAAGATTTTTTGCTTCAAAATGATCAGAAAGGGTATCCCGATGCGGATATTCATAATTGTTAAATGTCTATGTAAATGAAGGTCTTATGATAAAACAGTGTTCAGTGAAAATGAAGTACCAAGCATTATTTTATTCTGGAGATAACTGCAGATATATCAATGAAAGTTGATAAAAAGACAAACAGGAACGAGTATTTAACTCATTTTAAAGTCTTCACACTGACGCATCAGAAAAAGAGCGATGTGATTTCACTTGCATCAATAAATGAGACAAATGTATACTTAGATATTTCTTTTTTGAAATAATATGAAGTTGAACTGTGATGATATCCGTATGCTCTTGCCCCGATGTTTGTTTATTAAATATTACAATTTATAATAAAAAAAGAAACTTGAATGTTTTTTAAGGTATCAATGTATATTTACATGAAAATTTTCCAGAAAAAAGAATGAATACATGAAATCACCGTAGCCTTGACAGATTATTTCTTTTCGATCTATTTAATTTGTTTAAACCTGCATTCCAATTAAATGTTCTTGAGTTTTGAAAATATTACATAATCTTAAATAAAATCGCAGATCACCTCCAGCACTGTTCAGAACACCCCAATGCTTCAGTTTGAATCTTTAGAAACAATGGTTCAAATTGGCAGATATGTACTGTAGGTTAAAAAGAAAATAAAAATGCTCCATTCGGTTGAATAACAAACAATTTAAACATATATTCTTTCTAAACCAATCATTTTCTTGAGTACCGTAATCCGGGGTAATATTGATCACTTTTTTCAATATTTTTCGATTATTTTTTCTGTAAAGGGGAATGTGGCATGTTTCATATTTTTAAAACCAATACTAGACTCCTATGAACGTGAAACATGGTTACAGAAATTTATTAGACTACTTAAAATTTGATTAAAAAATCGATTTCGTCTCTGTTTTGAATTTGATGCTTTGGGGCTACATTGATCAGTCTATATTTTGTCGGTTTTAACGAGTTTTCTTGATCATAAATGGTACAAGACACCTTCATAATATTTACAAATGCTTATTTATCAATTCTACCTCACTTTTGAACGTTTTCTTTTAAAAACATTTATAATCGAAAAAAGAACTAATTTGGTGCATACATTTAGGGGCAAAAAATAAAATAAATGCTAAATAGTTTGAACTACAAAATACAATTGAAACTTTACCATCAAACATTCCTTTAGGCCCTCCCACTATTTCTATTTTCATTTTTTCTTCAAAGTTAACCATTTGATAGGGGTTCTATCCATTTTTCTAATACGGGCTTACTCTTGAAAAATGTCTTTATTTTTAAAATATCAAAAATTTATCTCTAAATCACTATTAAAATAGCACTATAACTGTACATATACAAAGAAAAAAAAGTAGTTCTTCCACATTCAACAACCCGTTTGCTTCAAACTGCTTTTTGGTATTATCAGGAGAGCTGTTTTTCGAGCTTTGGAGAAAACAGATTTTTAAATTACATTTTTACTAACAGAGAAAAAAATTCAAATAAAAACCACAATTTTGGCTTTTTGATAGTCAGTTAATAGGCTTTCAAACGTAGAGAACAGTTTTCAAAAATTCAAACTATAGACTGAGTTATTGATGATAATGAGAAAAAAATTATTGATGGTCAAAGTTACCCCGGTGATCAATGTTACCCTATTTTACGGTAATTGGATTAATGTTCAATGGAATTTAATTTGCATGATTTGCTCAAACAAATAAAAAAACGCCGAACTTTTTATTTTGGACATAGTTTTGAGGAAAATATGGATATTATTTAATAACCACTGCTACCAAGGGTAAGGATAGTGAACAAAAAGCTGCTAAAAAACATACCATCCTAAGCTACTCAGAAGCTGAAAGTGCTGCCATAGACAGAATATTGGGCAAATACTTAAAAAATTGTCCCAATATTCAAAATTCTTTCTCCATAAAGTTTCAAATGCAATAAATTCCAATTGATGAGAAACTTTTGATTTCGATTTCAACCTTAAAGTAAACTCGAGCAAAGCGGAGTAAATCAACTAAATGGTATTCAATAAATGAAACATGGATATTATCAATATATATTCTGTTATTTATGGAACAACTTACAAAGAGTGGTTACGTTGAGTGCTGAAAAAATCTATTATGCAACGGAAAGCTTATACCTGATACCATTCGGCAATATGCAAAGCCTCCGAATCCCAGAAAAGTAAATGAAAAGTAAAAATGGAGCGGTTAAGGTAACCCTGCATAGCTGCAGAAGTTACCACAACATCCGAAGTGGTACGTCAGCACTTAATGTGCTACTTGCCGCGAAGGAAAATAGGAAACAGTAAGACCAAACTGTGGTCGAAATAACAAACATCAAATTTGTCAGCACAAAATGTGCTATCAACGATGGCGCGGACTCAACGACCGAGCTCGCGCACCCAGCCAACCCAGCAGCAACAATGTTGCATTCATTTCGTGAATAGCAGCCAGAAACCGTTGTGTCGCGTTTTTCTGTTCCGATGACATTTCTGCGTTAAACCCTTGCGGGAGCGGGGTTTTACCTTAATTTCTAACCAGGCTCTTTCTGCCTGGAACATTGGTGACCCCGACGTGATCGCACGTGCGATCACTTCAGGTTTAGGCAACGACGCCTATCAATTGTAAATTCTCCCGTCGGGGGGAGAACGGACTGAAAAAACATTCAAAGTGTTTCGGTGTGCCAAAATGGCAACGATAAATAAAGTGTAACCTAAGTGTAGGCAATCATAAGTGAAAACAAAAGTGCAAGTCTCCCACTGGTGGAAATGAATCAAAATTTGTGCAACGACGTGTTGTACTCTAAGTACTACGCTCAGTTAGTGGAAATCGAAGAGTCTGTAAGGGCTAGGCCGTGTCGATCGCGAGAAGAAGGCGCAGCCATTACAATCATCGTTTCACACCTGTTCAACTTAGCCGCCGGAGCTGCGGCTGTAAGAGGTTACGAAAAAAGATTTACTGACGAACTGGTGAGGTTAGCCGAATCAATCAGCGAGAGGCTAGAGTGGAACGTTTTGAATCCGCCGTCTATGTTTTAATTGAGCTCACACGCACCTGTGTGGCTAACCGTGTGATTAGTGCAAAGAAGAAAGTTGAAAATTCGCTCGCTGCGCGCGTAGTGTTTCCCGTCGGGGGGAGAATCCAATCAACGAAAGTGAAATCAGTGTGTGATTATGTGCCTTGGTGCCACTGCACCATCGTGAAAATAAATAAAACAAACGCGGCGAGACTTGTGTAGCTTCTCCCGTCGGGGGGAGAGCTAAACGAAAGAAAAAGCAGACATTCAAAGGGCGCTTTGAAAAGCGCATGGTAACGATTGGAGAAGATGCCGACAAATTCGCATTTCTCTCCAAGTGCCTTGAGCATTGCGCGGCAGCAAGAAATTCAATCGAAGCGCTCGAAAGCTCTGGCACTAGCTTCGCCGATGCGTGGGCGAAATTAGAGACGCGCTTTTACAAAAAGCGAATTGCGTACGAAGGATACTTCGTAAAACTGATCAAATTTAAAAAAATAAATGTGCCATGCGCTAAGTCCATCATGAGCCTCGTCGATGCCGTGGACACTACAGTTCACGCTGCAAAGCAGATACAAAAGGATAAAACAGCTACACTGGACTGTGTTGCGAATGGAATGCTAGTAAGTCTAGCAAAATCCCGTCTGGATTCGGAAACCGCATCCAGGCTGGAGGAGAGATTAGACATACATCGTGTCTACACTTGGACAGAATTCAAGGAAGAGTTGGAGAAGCGAGCCAACCAATTAGCGTGCCGAACCGATATCGACGAATCGAAATCGCGCAACACCAAGACGGTAGCAGCAGCTGCCATCACCCAACCCCAGCGTAGGGAAATCAAAACGCAACCGCAATCCTGTTTCGCGTGCAATGAGAAAGGGCACGCGATCTGGCACTGCACCGAATTCAAAGCGCTGCCTGTACCGCAAAGATGGGATAGGACCAAAAGAGCCGGTCGGTGTTTCAATTGTTTGTCTTGGGGACACTCCGTCCAAAAGTGTTCATCCAAAAAGCGGTGTTCAGAATGCGGAGAAGCACACCACACATTGCTACATCCAGTGGATGCGGTTCCAGAGAAAAGCCGGCGGCTGACCCAGCCGTTGTGGCCTCAACCAGCAGTAACAACTGACTACATGGCAGTTACGTATTCTTGGCAACAGCCGAGATCAACATTAAAGGGGCGTCCGACTGGTATCGAGTTAGGTGCCTATTGGACTCCGGTAGTCAGGTGGAGTCTATCACGGAAGCAGCCGCGCAGACTCTAGGACTACCGTACGCACGGAGCGACGTGCAACTTGTTGGCATTGGCGGAAGGGTCAATGCTTCCAGAAAGATTACAACCGTAATCTCCTCCAGATGCGGAAGCTTCGCTATGGAGGTAAGTTTAGTTTTGGTTCCGCACCTTTTAGACGACCAGCCCAGCATTCGGCTGGAAGCGAAGGATGTGAGTATTCCGTCAAACATTGAGTTAGCGGACCCCACATTCTACAAGAGAAGAGGCATCGAGATTATACTCGGTGCCCGAGTACTATTCCAGATTCTGAGCCCCAGACAAATCCAATGTACAAATGGCCCGAATCTTCAGGAGTCAGCCTTAGGCTGGCTTGTTGGCGGACTAGTTTCGCTACGGTCAACCCGGAAAGCAGTAATGACTGTTGCCACCGTTAGTACAAATGAGATCCAAGAAGAAGAGGACCCCGATGGGAAATTGGATACTCTCTTCAAGAGGTTTTGGGCCTTGGAGGAGGTAACTTCTGCGGAAGCGAAGTCCACCTCTGACCAGGTAAACCTATGCGAGGAGCACTTCCTCCAGCACACCAAGATAGGGGCAGATGGCAAATATATTGTGCGCCTCCCTTTCAACGACAAGCCCATTCAACTGGGTGATTCCTACGAGCAAGCAAGAAGACGCTTGTTCTCGCTAGAAAGGAAACTCACGCGAACTCCGGAAGTATACGAGCAATACAGAGAGTTCCTGAAAGAGTTTCTGACATTAAATCATATGGAAGTTGTAGAACCAAAGGATTATCAAAAAATCCGCTACTATACCCATCCCGGCAAGCCACTTAGAACAGCAAAACTTAGTTATGCGCTGGAAGCGCATTCAACGCCAAACCGCACAATTCTGGCGTAGATGGCAAAATGAATATTTGCAGCATTTGCGCTGTATCTTCAAGTGGACAAAAAGGCAACCTAACCTGCAGCCAGGTCAAATCGTATTGATTGGAGACGATAACAACCCCGTGGCAAGGTGGCCCATGGGAATCGTAACTCACACCAAACCCGGAAAGGATGGAGTTGTGCGGGTAGCAACGGTACGCACAGCTTCAGGTATCTACACACGAAATGTTTGGGCTTTGGCACCACTGCCCATCGACATTACCGAAAGTCAAGTAGGCGAATCAGTCGAACCATCTCAATTTGATTCTTCAGAAATAGTGAATAAACCACACCATGAAGTACGCGAGCAAGGGCCAGTACCTGAAAACGAAGAAGACCCACCACCCCTGGCTATGAGTAGCAATGTTTGGAGCAACAGACTTCGCTCCAAAGGGGGGAGAAAATGGAGCGGTTAAGGTAACCCTGCATAGCTGCAGAAGTTACCACAACATCCGAAGTGGTACGTCAGCACTTAATGTGCTACTTGCCGCGAAGGAAAATAGGAAACAGTAAGACCAAACTGTGGTCGAAATAACAAACATCAAATTTGTCAGCACAAAATGTGCTATCAACGATGGCGCGGACTCAACGACCGAGCTCGCGCACCCAGCCAACCCAGCAGCAACAATGTTGCATTCATTTCGTGAATAGCAGCCAGAAACCTGAGACGCAATTCGAGATGTGGCCGTTTACAATGGAATCGCCACCCGAAGTCGCCGTGGAGAATAACATCTCCACTCACAACATTGTGGGCTACTCTGTGGACGCCCTGTTCATCATCGCGGCGATCATCATCGTCATCGTCTGGCGTTGGCGCAGGAATGCGCGACGCCTGAAACAACTGGAGGGCGCAGCGACGAAGCTGCGTCAGCAAACTTTAAACAACTCTGTATGATACAGTAAAATAAATTCCAGTCTTTTTAAGTCTCTCTAACCGTTGTGTCGCGTTTCTGTTCCGATGACATTTCTGTGTTAAACCCTTGCGGGAGCGGGGTTTTACCTTAATTTCTAATCAGGCTTTTTCTGCCTGGACCATTATATATATATATATATATATATATATATATATATATATATATATATATATATATATATATATATATATATATATATATATATATATATATATATATATATATATATATATATATATATATATATATATATATATATATATATATATATATATATATATATATATATATATATATATATATATATATATATATATATATATATATATATATATATATATATATATATATATATATATATATATATATATATATATATATATAGATGAAAGAAAGGTGGATACACAGGCATTAGTGCGCCAATAGAAGAAAGGTGTTGATAGGGCATGTTGAGAAGGCTCGAGCTCGTTTGAAGTGTGCGTAAAACACGCTCTCAAACCACCGGGCTGGCTATACAAGGGAATTCTGTTTTTTTAGTTTCTCATGCATAAGTAGCAAGTGTGTAGAGCAAAAGCGTTATAATTCATGGGAGCTTTTCATCAACATGCCATCTAGCCTAAAATTTCAACACCTATCAGTACCGAAGATCTTTCTGAAGAACAACACATGAACAAATTCAAAGGCATAAACAAATAATAAAACGAATTTGTTCAAGAAAACCCACGAATATACAAAAAAAATATGACCTACGCCACAAACATTACTCACCCTCATTCCAACCATGCCAACGAGTATTTAAAAGGAATTTAAAGCTGTCTTCCAGAGGTACAATGCAAAATTAGGTCCTCAATTCGTTCCTTGTGTTGTCCTCAGAAAAAAAGGTTATTGTGTATTTTACGTCGCTGGTAAACTGGCAACAAAACACAGACTTCCGACAATATAGTACTTCACTTTTCTTTGTAGGAAGTCTTTCGGAAATCGGAAGTCCGGACTTCCGAAGTTAAATTTAGTGCTGGCGCGTTAATACAAGCTCGTACGAACTCGCCGACATAAGCGGAAAATCACTAGGGGTTTTTTCCGTCGCGGATCTAAAAGCATAACAAACTAAACTATAAACAGAATTTTAAATTACAATATTTACAGTTGACCTCATTGAATCAATCATAGAAATATAATTGAATCCATCATATTTATAATCAAATCAATCATCATATATCATAGTTGAATATACCATATTTACTAATAAATCAATCAAATTATTAAATTTGAATCTATGATATTTACGAACAAATCAATCATATTTATATAGTTGAATCTGCTATAATTATTGTTGAATGTATGACATCAATCGTACATTATTGTTGAATCAATTATATTTATAGTTAAATGCACAAAATTAATTATACAACCACAGTTGAATGTATATTGTTGAATGTACGATATCAATCAAATTGTCTTTTATATTAATTATTGAAATTTTGATAATTATAATTGGTCGAGAATCAATCAGATCATTGAATATAAGTGGATTATTGTTGAAAATACTATACTTTTTTCTCCGTGCCATAGTAACTATGCAAAATTTACCATGAAATAGTAAATTTTCCATCTGTTTTACCAATTCTTTTGATAAAATTATTCGTACAGATTTCACAATCGGCCCTCAAACACACGGCCCACACTCTCGGTGTGCTAAAGAGATCCGCGCACGCCGTTCGGTGAGCCGCCGTGTCCTCTCGGTAGATGCTCGAGCAAAAGCCATTCCCGTTACCAGAAAGCAACAGCCAAGAAATTCTTTTCGTTCGCATGCTGAGGTTATCAGCCACCAGAATCAACGAAGATTCGTCATCGATTCTGGTGCCAGTCAGCATACGTTGGGAGACGAGAGCGACTACGAGAGTAGCGATGCCGAAGATGACGATGATGATCCAGATTCCGTCAATCCCGAACCGGCCCAGAGACGCAGTCATCGATCAGGAGAATCTTATCAACGCTACGTGGCTAACGTAGCCGCTAATGATGAGCTAGAGCTACTTCGAATCGTCAGCAAGCTTAAGGGCCAAAGGGACTGTTTTTCCGGAAGACCACCGCAGCCATGAAAGAGAACGAGACGCGGGCTGAACGAAGTGAGGTTATCACTGAGCAGCCGTTCAACGATTTGATCGGTTGTTTGCTGTTTTCGAGGCCGAACATCAGTGCAGCTCCAGATGAGAGCGAGATTTGGAAAGCGGTTAGCTTATCCCAGGTCACAGGAAACCCATTATGTCTCTGACACGAATGTTCGACGGACGCAGCTGAACAATAGTGAGGTTATCACCGAGCAGCTGTTCAACGATTTGATCGGTTGATTGCAGTCATCAGAATATCAGTGCTGCGGTTAGCGCACTTAGCAAATACCAGGCCAGCCCGGCGGATAGACATTGGCTAAGCCTGAAGCGTGTTCTGCGATACCTTCGACGTATGACCAATATGGCGTTGGTATACCGCAGATACGCAAACTCGGATCCATTTCGAGAATCTTATTTCGTGGTCAACGAAACGTCATCAACTGGAGCATTGTGATATACGGTGAAAGAAGGTTTGTGGTTAACAAACTTCATGAGTGAATTGGCTGTGGTTAGCACTCATTTCACTTCGATGGAGTACAACATCTCATGCACCCAGTACCTGGAAGGGGCGCGGACACATCAGCGGATGAGGCATTTGGATGTGAAGTATGCATTCATCAGGGAGATCGTAAGAAGCGGTCAGATTTCTTTGAGACACATCTCTACTGAGGATCAGCCAGCTGATACGTTCACGAAGGCGTTACCAAGGGCGAGGCACGAGAAGCTGTTCAGCATTCTCAATCTGCGAATTCAGGGGAGGTGTTGAAACTTACGGTTTTCTTTGGTAGCAGCAAGCAGCAACTTCTGCTGCCACGAGCAGAACTAAAACAGTTTGTTTTGGTTCCGCATGCTTTGAGTCAATTCGCAATCGAGAACAATAGATCAATGATTGCTGATGACAGGTGATGATGATAAACGCGGTATAAATGTTTACATCATCACACGGTTAAGCGCGACAACACAAATTGGGTTCGTGGTAACACAATAGTGTTGCCAGATATTCTGGGTAAGAATATCAAAGTACTCATTGATAAATGAGTACTTTCCCGGTTAGGGAATATGAGAAGTGGAAAGTGACAAATAGCTATCGCTAATGTAATGAGTACTATTATAGTGACTAGACGAACGAAACTGAATAAAGATCAACTCTATTCCACCACTGAAACCTGCGTTTTTCAACAACATCGAACTATTTTTGCATCACAGTATGGGAAAATTTGTATTTCACGTCTAGAATATGTTGTCCAGACAACGATTATTCTAAATGAAAATAAGTTGAGCTAGTTTATGTTAGTTTCTGTGCTTTTTTGTAATACAACTGTTTTTTTTTTGCATTTTGTTTCATACGACGTAATGAAAGCTCACGCGAGAAATTTTGTAAAACAATTAGTTGGCCGCAGATCTTGAAATAATATCGCATTGTACAATTTTTCAAAGCGTGCTACATCGAAATTTCAGACAATTTTTTTCCAACACGCTTAGATTTTCTCTTAGATAACTATGTAACAAAACAATCAAACGTAACACTGTTTATTGACTCATTCAAATTTATTTGTAGTCGCCATCTGCCGGTTGTTTTACAAAGTAACCCCAGGGAGCATAACCTCGGTAGTGATCGTAGGGTCCTCGGAAGACTCGCATTTCCACCCGCTGCAGTGGCCTGCTATGATGATTCCAATGGCCTGCCTGTCGCCCGTATCGTATTCGACCTTGTTTCAATCCTTCCGTGGCCAGCACGAGCCCAATCAGTAAAAGGATCTAGAAAAATGGTCATATGTATTAGGAAATTTGTTGCGTAAAATTTTTTATTCGTTACTTACCATAGCCGCCCACTTTTTTCCGCAATAGAAGGCCATTTATTTAGACTGCACTGATAGCTGGTAATAAAATGTCACTTGGCAAGCTGCCTACTTTGTTTTATACGAACCACAGCGTCTTTCAGATGAATGAATAAACACAGAAAATTGCAACCTTACCCTTTCCATAGAAGATAATTTTGAAAAGCTTTAAGGTAAGCATGATTAGCAGCTGTGTCCCCCCTTTTTCCATTAAAAAGAGCGAGAGGGACCGGGCTTAGATGAAGTCCAATCTAATCCAACGAGCTTCTTTTGTACCAACCAGTCACAACCTACAGTCGCACTCGTAATCATACCGGATTCGATAGTTATTCAAACACGAAATTGACCATTACGATGACAAATTAGTGTGGGATATGCCGTGAGTCGCATAATGTAGGTAGCTACTCTGACACTTGTAATGAGCCAGAGCCGAGAAAAGCTAGATAACGTTATGGTTTATTGGGCAGCGAGGCGTACGCGGGGCTTATTCCGGGACAAATAGCCCGGAACGATTTACTACAGCTGATCGGTGTGATTCAATTCAACATTTGAATAACAGTGAATTTCAAAAGTGTTGATTATAAATTTCAAAAGTGTAGTTAAAAATCAGATAAATGAATGTTAATACATTTGTACAAAAATATGTGATACCTAAGTTTAATTGGTAAAAACAAAAACCAAACGAGTTGATCTTTTCTAAGTGTACACAATCAATAAAAACGAAAAAAAGCCTACGAGAGATACGCTTTAGTAGGCATCCTATCAGTCGGTTGGCTTGAAACCAGCTTTCCCAAAGCTCCATTCCGTCTCGGGGTTTTATCGCACGGCTAAAAAAAAGCTATGTGTAGAAACGCCAGAATAACAGACAGTAAAGTACGATACATAAAGGGGTTCCGGCACTCGAATGGGTATCTCACACACAACAATCACCCATTTTCCCTTGGCGCCTTCAGCCGGAAAATACCATGTGATTTTTACGGCACTCACTGGGCTTCTTAGCGAGGAAAACGAGGGCGATATGGGAATGCGGTAAAGTCGAGGAAAGAAAAGATGTGGGAAAACGTGAACGGAAGCTGATGGCACCGACCGAAGGTTGTGCCTCCGATCGAAAGTTGACATCACATAAACAGAGCGAGCTTTTCCGAGTTTTCCGAGAGAAGAGCGAAGTTGCACGTGTTCTGTGCGATTTTGGTTCGGCGGAAGCACTGAGTTTTCCGCGTAGTTTTCCCGAAGATGATCCGAATGAATGCTTTCCCGGCCAGTGGTGCTAGTTGCATTAAACGTGTGCTATACCATGAAAAGTGTTGGAAAGGAAAGCAAGTTTAATATGAGATTGATTTTGTTGGAAAGTGATAATTTTTTTAAATTATAAATATTAAAACTATCTTTTTCAATGAACAACAATAAAGCTTAATCGAGAGATTATATTGGATTTTTTAAAATAGTGATTGGTTGTAAAATAACATTTCTTCATAAAGTTCTGGACGGATTTGATACTTTCGCTTACAGTTGATTTTAAATGCAGTTTTCAGTTAACGTAATCCGAGGTAAGATTGATCGTTTTTCCAATATTTTTCTATTATTTTTTCTGTTGAAGGGAATGTGGCATGTTTTATATTTTTAAAACCAATACTGAGCTCCTATGAACGTGAAACATGGTTTCAAAAATTTATTAAATTACTTTAAATTGGATTTAAAAATCGAATCCTTCTCTGTTTGGAATTTGATGCTTCAGGCTTGGGGTAACATTGATCAGTTTCTATTTTGACGGTTTTTTTTTTAAGTTTTCTTGATCATAATGGATACAAAACACCTGTTTCTGTGTTTCTTGGTTTGGAATCTTTCGCGGTAAAAAACAACATCGCGGTCCTTAATGTGTTAAGGCCGAATAACAATTAAGATCGACAATTATGTTGCATAAATTAAGGGCCTTATTTTTTAACATTACTTATAAAATTTTAACTAGAAAAAAAAAATGAAATTTTGCCTTCATTCAATTCTCTATGCCCTCGCACTATTCCACATTATTTTTTTCTTTCAAACTTCACCATTTGATAGGGTTTCTAGCCTTTTGTCCTAGACTGGTAAAAAAAGTGTATTCGAAAAAAAAAAATGCAACACTTTGTTTCGTGAATAACTTTTGAATGCATGGACGGAATTTGATGAAATTTTCAGTGAAGCTACCTCGTAATGTAATGTGTACGTGCACAAAATTTGGTGGCAATATTTCAATTGGTGTTTGAGATAGCGTCCAATGCTGAAGTTCATTAATTTTTTTTGGACTGGATCGAGAAAAATCCAGAAAAGTCCCAGTGGGGGACCCAAAAACAGCTGTAAATCAACTATGCGACCAAAGTTCACAAAGTAAATCATTCAAGAAGTCCTAGAAGACCCAATAGTGAGCTAAAACTAGAATAAAAGTGAAGATGGTTGATTCCATGAAGTGGGAGGAATGTGAGAGGTTTTTTCAAGCTCAATCCGAAAATATGAATAAGTAAGTTATAAAAAAATCAATTTTTTTCTGACAAGTTCGTCAAGCTGACTTATAAATAGGCTTGACTTCATTTCTACAAGGTAGAAAAGCTGCCCACCGGTAAAATAAACAAAATACGGTGGTAAAATCGTGCGCAAAATATTTCGAATGCTTGTGGAGAGATATTTTAAATAAATTTCGTAATGGATAGCAAAACGAACTATTTAGCGGTCACCTGGAAGGTTTACAACCAGAAACTTTTCGAAACTAGTCTCGCCTGAATTTCCCGGATATAAAAAAAGGATAAAAAATTGAAAAAAATAATGTCTTGGACTTGGAGAGGCTAACGATCTGCGGAAACTGCAAATTTCTCATTCTTTCATAACAGTTGTTAGAATGAATGGCTAAAAATACAAAGAAGACTGCCTCTAAAAATGTGTAAAGCTCTTCAAAAGGTCCCACAAAGCTTAAACTCTGTTTATGTTGGATCTGGAATAGTGACATTTCTCAAAAACGGTGGTGGAGTGATATGAAGTCAAATATGTTGTTTTTGGACAATCGGCTAAATTTGTTATAACTTCGACCAGATTCAAAATTTTGAGTAATTTTGAAGGTCAAGTTTCAGGAAACAGCAAACGTAATAAAAAATTTCCTTGATTTAAAAAAGGTGGTTCCTAGTATACATTATAGATGGCGCGTGTGTAGCTCAAAAATAAAATTGAAACATTTCTTCATCAGACTTCATCTCAAAAACAACTTAACAGAACATCACAAAAATTTGTATATGTAAACATTACAACACCAGGTAACTTCGCTGAAAATTTCATTAATTTTCATTCATGCAAAAGTTATTAAAAAACAAAGTGTTGAATATTTTTCTCGAATATACTCTTTTCTCTTGGAAAACGCCCCTATTTTTTAAATATCAAAAATTTACCTCAAAATACAACAAAAAATACACCAAAACTATAAATTATCTAATAAAAAAGTTGAACTGTTAAATAAATCAACCTACTGCTTCTAAACGCTTTGATTTACTCAGGAAGGGTGTTTGTTTGAGAGATATTTTTATTTACATTTGATATTTTCAAAAACAAACCAAGTTTTTCCTAATTTGAAACTCATCTTTACTGCCGTTCTAAGCAAGACTGTCCCATGTGACTTTTGAGTCATTTTCACTTTTTTGATGGAAACGGTCTCTTTTAGTGTTAACTTTCGAATAAAAATACAAACAAGTATACTTTGTTCTGAACTTATACGAAATTTTCATTAAGGTGGTTGTCACTATGTTGATAGTTCTACGCAAGAATGTCACACTAGAGAAAATTCTATGAAAAATGCAAATTTTATCAAAGTGTTTTCTTAAGGTGAGTTTAAAATGTTGAATTTAATGTTATTTGCTGAAAAGAACACTAAAATAGAGGGCGTAGGAGGAGCAAGAAGCCTTGAGTGAGAAATTTTCACAAAACACTTTTCGGTAGGCACTACTTACAGGATTCATACTCAACTATACTTTTTTGTAAACAAATTGAAACGTACTTCTCAAATTACGGTTTAACTTGAAATTTTGGGAAAAAATAAACTAAACAAGCTTTTAAAATGATAGAAAAATTGTTGCCGTGTGACAGTATGCGTTCTGATTCTACGCAAAAGTGTCACACGAAGCATGTTTGGCTCTAATCTGCTATTTTTTTTATAGGGAATGTAATTTTTTTGGCAGAAAACATTGTAAAATGATTAACTTGAACTATTCACTACGAAAAAACTGGCGGTGAATTTTAAGTTTGAGAGAAAAATTGGAAATAGAGCTGATATTTCAATCGCGTTTTTCTCGTTTGCACGTTTTTCCACATGGGACAATCTTGCTTAGAACGGCAGTTTAGGTTTGTAAACATACCGTCGTGCGGGAAATATTTTCATAAGTATCAGAGATATCGTTTTCAAATTTTTAACATTATAGTCGTCATATGATTTCTTCTTTTGCTTTAAAAAATTTTGTCTCATAAATATTTTGTTTTAATTCTAAAAATCGTCTAAATTCAGTGTCTTTATGACGAACGAACTACAATCCACAAATTTGTCATGTGTAAACTAACACCAGTAAATTTCATAGCTCTTTTCCTGATAAATACGTTCATTAGCATCTGCTTAATAAGAATCAATGATTAGTTGAATATGTTAAGACTAATATCATTTTTTTGAAGAAGTGCCCAAAATGTACAAATGAGGGTGGAAATGGGCCAAGCTAAGATCGCGGTTTCCATAGCCTTGACGCTACCTTTTGCGTTTAACAAAACATAAATACAGTAGTTTCTCGATTTTATCACTATTCGATTTTATCAATACTCGCCAAATTCACGCTCGATTTTATCACGGTTATTGTTTCGATTTTATCACGCTTTTTAAGAAATCATTCAGAAACCATTTCCAGGTCCTTAATTTTCATTCAAAAGCATAGAGCGTCTTTGGTTATGATATTTTTCATGATTTATGTTATGGTATATAGGCACATATAGGTATCCAATAATATTAAAACGCCATTGAACTGCTCATTTTATCTGTATAGTGTTTAAAATCGTTGTTTGGATTTTAAAAACGCTTGTAATAATCGACACAAGTACTTTAACGTCACGCTGATGCTAGTGTTGTTACTTGTGTTGGTTAGTCGCTTTAAAAAGTTTAACTTTCTTGGTTATGTGAATCATATAAAAATGTGGTTGAATTTAAGCGTTTTTGAAAGAGATAAGTGTCTTTGATTTCTTTGTTGAACTTGTTTATTTTAAAGGGTGCCGTGCGTAATCCTTATTGGATAGCCTTTAGTATTGTCTGGATGGATAATTTTGGAAGATCAAAATGAAATTCTGCTGGCTTTGTCTGAAAATAAGACTAAGATTTCTGTTTTTCTACATATAAAGACAAAAGATTATCTGCCCATAAAGCAAATTTCGAGAAACACACTGTAAAAGTCTAAGTTGAGTAAATTTTAAAATATTTTTCGAATAAATATACTTTTTAGTTCATCGAAGGTGTTAAGACTAAAATATTGAAATTTGAAATTAGCAGAAAATTTTTTTTTGATGCTAATTTCTTTGAACTATTTTTCAAAATCTAAATAAGAGATAACGACTCTAAAATTTCCATCAAAACAAAATAATTCACTTTAATTAGATGTAGACTATCAAATGGATATACAACATAATTTTATTTCAAGAAAAAACTTAAAAATTAGCTTTAGAGAACACACACATATAGGATCTCAGTGAAACTTCATGTTTCTTTTAAGAGATCTAATTTTCTAACTCTAAGGCGTACATCTTTCGGCGATATTATGGCTACCATCTTACAAATGCTAAAACCACCATACCACAGAAAAAGTACTATGTGTGCCGTGATCGGGATTCGATCTCATGGACTCTGGCTTAGAAGACTGGAACGCTATCCTCTAAGCCATGCCGGCGGCTAGAAGAATTATTTGAACTGAAAACGATCCTTTTTGTTTAGTAATCTTTGATAATGACGCCATATAATCAAAATTTATTGATACAAAACGTTTCCACTACTGAAAACATTATAAATGATTGATTAAAGACAGTAAAAATACTTTTTTCTACTTCAATTTTTAGTTTCGCCAAATTCACGGTTTCGCCATATTCACGGTGAAATTTTTTTTGACCGTGATAAAATCGAAAAACTACTGTATTCAATTTACTGTTGTGCAGCAATTGGAGATAACGTTAGTTCGTATTTTTATACACGAGTTCTAGAATTGTGTGAACTACACAACTTTGCTTTTAAATGTCTTCCTTCGAACTCTAAACATATTACGACGACTTTAGACGTTGCTTTTGTTCGTCCCATGAAGCGAATATGAAGCGAGATACAGGGTGGCCACTCAAAATAAATTTTTTATTTCCCGCATTTTTCCCGTTTTTTTCCCGCATGGTCTCACGAAATTCCCGGTTTTATACAACAGAAAACAAAACAAAATTCCGAATATTCATTTTTGAAATCATATAAACGAAAATCGATTAGTGGTAAATGATCTTGAAATGGTTTTTGTTTCAGTAATGTTTATTAATTAACCTAAAAATGATTAGATTGATAAGCAGGATTTAAAAAAAAAAATTTAAACTATGTCACTCGATCCAAAAATGTTAAACAAAAGAAAAAGGGTTTATGTATTGAAAAATGTTTGTGATGATGAAAATGATAGTTTTTTTTTCAGATTTTCCTCCTCCTCTCGAGTGAGAATTGCGCATACTGGATCAACGATTTCGTTACGGTTTTCGACTAGGCATTTCGCGTTAACGGAAAAGCCTCTTTCCATCGTCACGTTGCCGTGAGACAAAATTAGAATTTTCTTCAATAAGGTCAAATTGAAGAACTCCTTCTTCGGTTCGCCAATAAGTTCCATCCAAAAAATGTCCAATGGTTGTGTTTTTCTTCGATATCTCGAAATGATGTTTTTATTAGGTATTGCACATAATTGTCCGAATTCGTCCTTAATTTTATCGGCACAAGCTCTACTTGAGTGTTGCTTGTCAACAAGTACTTCTAGACACAGGTCTAAACGTTTTTTGAAAATATATGGATAGTGTGCAATCACATCGGGATTAACGCACGATAAATACCGAGTGATGGGATAAGTCAAGGGAGATGATACAGCCATTTTATTCAAAAATCCACAGTAAAACGAACGACAGCTGTTTCTGAATACAAGGTTATCCTTCTCGGGAACATGACCAGACTCTTTTGCTTTCTTAATTGCCGATTTAGTTGAGAATCCAATTTCTACGCTTCCAGGAGGTAGAAGATTTATTTCTGAGAGTATAATTCCAATAAGTGTTTTGGATTTTACGTTTAGTCGTTCAGGCTTTACAACTTTCTCCATCAATGCTTACAAGCCCGGTTAATCATCGAAGAGAAACGGAACCATCGGTGCTTCTTTCTGATACTCGCGTAAAAAGGACTCAATAGTCGAAGCGGCCGTAACAAAACAAAACTCATTTTTGGTCCCAGAAATTATCATCTACAGCTTTAGCAACAATGTCGAATACCTTCAACCGGGAAATCGATGGAAAAGTCCGCTTAAAATTTGGATAGTTTCCTTAATCTTTTTCTCCTCTTGTTTTTTTACCTCTTCGACGAAACGTTTGAGACGGTAGTATTTTGGCAGCACGTTCTGCAACGCGTTTATTTTTCACCCAGCGAACGTCACAAAATTTTAACGGAAATATAATTGAACCCGTTACTGCAATATAATCTGCCCTTCTAAGTGGAATGTTTTTGAACAGGCTATACAACGTCCTCAAAAATTCACCCAAATTCCAGTCCTCAGTCCCTTTTTGGACGCTTCATGTACAGTGTGAAGTCCACAGCTCCCAATGGTGAGAATCTCGTACGCCGGATTCGAAAGTTCTTGAACCTCGCTAGTTAGTTGCTTGAGCATTTTCCAAATTACTGCTGGACCATCCATGGATCAGTAGATCAAGATTTTTCGAAAAACATAGTTTCACGCCATTCAGAGGGTCATTCGACCGCGTCGACGATTAGAATGTAGAACCAATATACCTTGCTTCAACTAGGTTTGTGTTTTGATTCCAGAAGCGCACACCAATACTAGTTTGTTGCTTCTGCACAATCTTATTTAACGTTTCGTCAAATCCTAATACGAACTCGCTGCAATTCTGTATATAGTAAATTGAAAACTTCATTCAAAAAAATAGATAGCAATACCGTGTGGAATCAAATAGCTTAATTTTGTTCTTCAAATATCTATTCAATAAGCAATCTGGCTGTTCGGGAACATCCTTTTGTTGTTCAATGAAACAAGTTCAAACTAATCGAAACCCATCCAGCTCGGCAGGAGGATTCGTTTCGACCTGGTTGAAATCGGTCGAATTCAATTGGAAAGAGACTGGTGATCAACTGTCAATCCATTTCAACTTGTTTTGACCTGTTTCGATAAAATTTCATTGAACAGACTTTCACTGAGCCAAAAATTCCCGACTTTTCGAAAAATTCCCGGCTTTTTCCCGCTTTTTTCCCGTTGGATTTCAAATCCCGTCTTTTTCCCGCTTTTCCCGTTTTTCCCGAATGGGTGGCCACCCTGGAGATAAGTGCTTCGGACTTCGGAAAGAAAAAATCATGTCTTCAGCGGAAACTTTACAGAAGCCACATTTTCCAGCACTGTTAAAGACCTTGATGGAAAATCTGAAGAAAAAATTTGAAAGATAACTAGATTTTTGGTTTTAAAAAGTGGTATCTTTCCAACAAGCGTGGATTCTTTTTTTTTAAGTTTTTGGTAACATATTTTCTTAAATCAGCCAACTATTACAAACGTGGCTCATAGTCACGCCCCTCTAAGAGGTGAAAATGGGCCAATTTTCTTTGTCTTATAACTTTTTAAAAAAAATATATTTTTCAAACAAATTTGTGTAGTTGTAGATATATCATTTAAAAACAAACCTGCTTTCTTCTATTTTTTTAATAAGCTAAATTGTAATAGTTATTCAGAAAACAACTCAAACACCACGATTTTTGGCCCATTGTCATCCCGCACGACGGTAGAAAAAAGTTTTGAGATATTTAAACTATAGACTTAGTCATTGATTATTATCTGTAAAAAATTTCATGTCGATCAAACTTACCCCGGTGATCAATGTTACCCCGTTTTACGGTAGGTCGAAATGAATATCAAATTCATGAAAATTCGAACAATAACAAGAATAACATACAAACTGCGAGATGGGATTTTTTTAATTTTGTGCATTCTTCATGTTTGCATATTTTCATAGTCGATTTATCGGGGCAATTTTGTTATAGTCAATTTTTTTTGTGAAATTTATTCCATTTTATTACTAGGTAGATACTCTTGATTTCGACAGGAGCTAGTTTTCGACAAATTTTTAATGAAAGGCTTATCTTTCTATTTTTTAGATTTTTACTCTTGGGCTCGAACTCACGGGCAACGGCTCAAGAAGCAACTGACTTGCCAACTGAGCTATAACACAATTCCAAATTACTATTTTCAATTTGTTTTTGTTTACGTTTAAATTTAATCCATCCCAACATTTTATTTTATGATTATTTCGAAGTATTTTTCACCCCTAAATGTATGCAGCACCCTCATCATTTTTTCTTATTTTAGCTGAGTATAACGACTGAGGGGTTTAGCGACCGAATTTTAGCTTGACTAATGCATGCATGAAAAACCGGGAAAGTTTTCGATTTGTTATTCTCTGATTATTCATATTAAAGAAGACCGAATAATTGCAAAACAGTGGCTAAAATATGAAAAAAATATGATAAAAAAAACATTCAAATGACAATTAAATCCTGAAAGAACTATCACAAAAAAAGGACAAACGAAATAGTACCAAATGACAGAACTTTGAATAACTGACGACAAATGTGGTAAAACAATGAAAAATATGACAATTGTTACAAAATTATGTCTAAAATATGAAAAAATTGATAAAAATTTCACAAAAATGACAAAACTATGACAAATGTGATAAGAAATATGGCCAAATTTTAACAAATATGACAGAATTATTATGATCAACACTTAACCAAAAATAAACAAAAACTTTACAAATATTTGACAAAAAGTTTACAAATATGACATAATCATAAGAAAATTTAAAATAAAAGCACAAACATATGATAAAACTATGAAAAATTTTTGATAAAGGTGGTTAAAATATGAAAAAAAATTTACATTAAAATGACAAAAATATGACAAATTTGCTAGAATATGACAAAGTTCTATCAAAACTATGACAAAAATATAACAAAATAATGAAAAAAATCTTACAGAATCATGAAGAATGGATAAAAATATTGCAAAATTTTTACAGAAATATGTAAAAAAATGAAGAAATTATGACAAATGATATAAATTTAACAAAAAATGACAAAAAACCAAAAAAATAAAGTTAAAAATGTTACAAAAATTGTGAATTTTAGGATTTACGTTCATCAAGCTATGTCGTGAGACACAATACTATGCTAATAAATAAATAATGTTAGCCCTTAATGAAATAACAGCGATTTTCTAAACCAGGCCGTGCAAACATTGGGGGGGAGAAAAAAAAAGAAAAAAAAGTTTTTAAATAAGTAAAGTAAGTCAGAAATTTAGCTCGCCTTCGGTATTTTGTCTTAAATCACCCAAGGCTTGAGACATTTTATTTCACGACACGATATGACATTTCCGAATTGAAACTTATTTTTAATTGTAAATTGCAAATTTCGAGTTGCAATTCAATTAACCTTTTGTATTGAAACTCTACACTTTACATACTAAAACCCTACCTCGTCCTCAGAATGTTTTTTTTATTAAGAAGTGTAACTAAACAAGGATAGAGTTTATAACGAACCATTTTAACTTCAAAATTAAATCATCGAATACTACTTTAATTTTATACCATTTATAAAATAACAGGCGATTTCCTCTTACGATGGACAAAAGAATTTGCAGAAAAATCTCAAATCTAATATTCTAAACCTTTTGACTTAAAATTTCAATTAATAAAAATCGTTTATGTCATTAAAACTTTTATACTGATATGAAATATTCTTCAAGAAAACAAATTCCAGTCTCAGTATCATTTTGTGTTTCTTTTTCTTCTAAATGCGAAAGGGTTTTACAAATTATGCAAGTTCACAAAATTTACATTTTTCCGAGGTGCAACGTATTATTGACTAACTTGAGTGCCCTAAATCTAAATATGCAATTATTCTATCAGCTTTTGTTACTGAAATAACTTTTCAAAACAAGTTAAAATTATTGAAGGAAATTCTGCACTTTATTTGAATAAACTTGAAAACATAACATTGCATTCTAAATCAACGTTTTAAATCTATTATCAACTTCCATCAAGACTCAAGCAATTTTGAGTTCTGCGAAAGAAGTTATAGGAGTATTCTATTTGTTTACTTTTCCTTATTTAACGAATTTTTAAAAGAAATTTTAAGCCAAATTGAATTTACGATACTTTTTAAAGCATGAATCAAATCGTTTTGCAGGTTGCAATAAACAAAATCAGAATTAGGTTTCTTATAAAATGTTGGTTTAATAGTTAATCAGTCATCAATGATTGATTTCACTTAAATTTCACACATTTTAAATTTCCATATAATCAAACCTAAATGTGATAGTCCAAATTCGACAAAATATTCGAGTTCAGGATAGAAAAAAATCTTCAAAATCATTCATTAAAACAGCACCAAAATGCTGTTCCCTTGAGTTTTCACAATGGTAAGACGTTTTTTTTTTAATGAATTTACCGAATTTTATTACTGTTTTTAATTCAATTTAAAATTTATTTATTAAAGCCAAGCTTTTTAAATTTTTAGAAATAGTTTTCTATGCTTATCAATTCTGAATTATTGTTTTCTAAAAACATTTTGGCAAATCAAAAATTTACATATAAGATCGCGATTTTTTTCCAAATTCAAAACACAACAGCGAAATTTTTCTATCAACCCTTCAAAATTAAGAAAATAAATGTAAATGAAGATGAATAATAAATAACAATTATTATCATTTTCCTAACAATTTATCATGGTTGATTTTTTACCTGTTATGACATTTACTTTAGAATTCAGATTTTTTTTTGAATCTGTGTTTTTAAAATATTTTTTTAAAATTAAAAACCGAACTTCTTGGAAATTACTTTGAAGCAAATTTCTGGAATAAGAAACATCATTTAAAAAAATTTATCAATGACTTACCGAAAATATAATTAATTTGAAACTTTCATGGTGATTTGTTTTGGAAATTTTCAGGGTATGTGATAATTATGAGTAAGAAAATATTGTTAGAAATTCATTTCATTATCAAGTGTGAATTTTTAGTATTTTTATTATTTTAAGCTAAATTTAAATTTTGAAAACCTATCTCATGGACGGGTCCTTCGCACGGGCCTGTTTCTTAAAACTATTTTTTTTCGAAAAATAAATCAATTTATATTTTTTGTGGATACATTACTCAAAAATCCCCACGCGTTTTCGAGATATTTGGATTTTGAATAATTTTGTTCTAAAAAAATACTATGCATACAGGATTACCTAATAACATTCTTTATTATATTGTCTTTTTTTTTTTTTCATTTTGCATTTTCATGTCATTTTCTCATTTCGTCATTTTGATTATTTTGCTTTTTTTTAAATTTTGTTATTTCCGATTTTGTTGGCGTTGTCATATTTTTTGTCATTTTATTATATTTGTATATCTTATGTTCTCTGTCATTTTCGTTGTTTTATTTTTGTCATTTTGTATTTTTTTTAATTTGTCATCACCGTATTTTTTTATTTTTTTTGATCATTCTTGTCGATTGTGTTGTATGTGTCATTTCTATCGTCTTTGATATTTTGTCTTTTTTTTTGTTTGACAGTTTGGTCAATTATTTCAATTTGGTGCCATTTTAGTTTTTGTTGCTTTTTTGTTATTTTTCTAATGTTTGTTATTTTGGTTTTATTCGTAATTTTTGTATTGCTGTAATTTTGAAACTATTGTCATTGTTGTTATTTTGTCATTTTTTCTTATTTATCATTTTTTTCTATTCTGATATTTCTGACATTTTCGTCATTTTGGCCATTTTTGTTAATTTAGTCTTTTTGCCATATTTTTCACGTATTTTTTATTTTCAATTAGTATAGTTTGAATTTCGCCAAGAAAAGTATTTTGGATTATTTTGATGACAAAGAATTTTGTTTCAATTACCTTAGTTGTTGATTAAAATAAAAACTACCAACACTGCCCGGCAAGGATAACGGTTCCGAAGGCATCACGGCAGCCCTTATATAAAGCGGCCACCAAGGACCAAAAAGCTTCCAGTCGTCGGTCGGATCTCATCGGTTTGTGAACGGTTGAAAAAGCGCTAACCGGAAGTGAATCTATCTGTTCAGCCAGCCAGCCAGCCAGCCATCAGGCGTTTGTTGAATTAAGGGAGACACAGCACTGCTGTTGTTTCCGGTTGCTTCCTTGCTAGAGGCTCGGCGTTTCGGTTTGGTCGTTCCTGGAAACCACACACATGGTCGTCGGTCGGCTTGTGTAGGCTTCCCTTTTCTGTTCTCGTTCTCGCAGTGAATACACAGCCGTAACGGAAGTCCTTCGCCGTCGTCTTTGTCGTCTTCGTCACCACGCGGCACGTTTCGGTTCCAAGAAAACTTAAGGTGAATACGGGTACGGTGTGTAGTGAAAGTTTTTCTGTTTTTTTTTTCGATTTCGTTGTGTTGTGCATTCATTTCGATCTCCGACTCCGAGTGAAAGCTGAAAGCTCAAACTGGTGTGTACCTCCATATCGTTTGTGTGTCCTCAACTCAACTCGTTTAACTGTGGGCGTGGGGGTTGGGATTGTATTTACTGTTGTGCCTCTAACGGGATGACCTGCTGCTCCGAAAGGTTTCCATCCTCAGGATCGGTTTCTTTTTTTTGCTGCATTATGTGACTGACTGCCTGCATAGTGACCCAGCTTGCCTTCCGGAATCCTCGCCGAGGGCGGTCTGGCTTTAGATTTTCAGTTCATGGATCAAAGTCGGAAAGAAAATGACTCGGCGTCTGGGTGGGGGTGGAAGATTTTCTTTTCGCTTTCTCTCCTCCCGGCATCTTTCGAAAGAAAAAAGTTTGGAGACCTACTTTTGAGCTTGCCTACCTGTCGGGCGCAAGAAAATCTCATCTATAAAATTTTAAGGATTTCCCAGGACACACAGAAGACAGAGGAAAATCTTCGTTTTGTGTTTTTTCTTCAACCCACATCCAATAATGTTCTAGCGAGCTATCGAGTGGTGTAATGAGTTGGTGAGAAAGCGAGGAAGAATTTTCCCACACGGCTCGAGTGAGACAAGTCGAAGGAAAGGGACCCAGACATAAGGCATCATCGATCGGGCCTCGGTGTAGGCTCGAGTCTTTAGAATGAAAGGAGAAACAACAACGACGAGATAGAAAGCCGTTAAGCGAGTCAAAAGTACACTTGGATCAATTTCCGCGAGCGAGCAAGTGTGGGTGGTTGTCTTAAAATGATGGGTGGCCGAAGAAAGGAGAACACCCAAAAAATAACAAAAACCAAAAAGAAACACAAAAAATGAACGATTCCGTGAAGTGAAAGGATAACTTTTCCTCGGCCCCAAACCGTTATCTATCACTCTTGTCGCTTGTCCGTTTATTCGTCGTAATTTAATAAAATCGAGTGTCTATTGAGCGAGGAAAAGTCAGCAACACCAAAGTGGAGGATCTGCGCTGTTCTGCTCTTCGGTAGTCTAGATACAGGGGTTAAAAACTCCCATCGTAAGTGCTGGCGCAAAAAGGAGCAATAATAAATTGAAATCGATTTTTAAAAAGGATCATCCATTATGTTCGGGTCAAAATTTGAATCGTTAATCTGCATGAAAATGAGAGATGAACGGATTGACATTAACCACATTTGCGATGACGTTGGAACAAATTGACCGCGTAAAAGGTTGAAAAACTGGTGCCGCGCTACATTTTTGAATAATTGATAGTGATTTTGTTTGCATATCAAAGGTTCTTTGTTCTCGAAGCGGACCATTCGTTTATGGATTAAGTGGGTTGCTTTAAAGAGAAGAATCAATAATAGCTATTCGATAAACCCTTTGCGTTTTGATTATTCTATTGAAGTTGCTAAAACAAAGAAACGATTAATTGTTGCAATTCAAATAAGGAAACCGTTTATTTTTTTAAGCCAATGCTGAATTATATTTGACATTTTGAATGTTCCGAATCTTGACTGAATAATACTACAACAATTCTAAATTTTATTTTATTTTTTTTTTTTAATAATTCGTTTATTTGAAACGGCTCAAACCTTTAAGTATTACGGAGCCAAGGTTCCGCTTTTTTATAACACATACATCGATTGCTTAAATCTATTTCACAAAGTATTTGTACACTGTTATCCGTTGTAGTTTGCCCAGTTAGTTAGTTTTGAGGATTTAGGTTTTTTTATTTATAGTTCATTATTTAAAGCTACTATAGTCAAAAAAAGAAAAAGAGAAGGGATAGTTAAACACGAAGATTTATAGATTTAAGATAAAGGTACAATTCGAACATGTAGTCTAGGTCTACCGCAGCCAACACATCCCTCACAGGAACGTAAGGTAGTTTACCTCGGGCCCGAAGGGAAGCTATCAAATTCGCTCTGGCGGTAAGATGGTCCTCACAAGACCAAACAATATGCTCGATGTCATGGTAACCTTGGCCACAACCACATAAATTGCTTCCAGCGAGATTCACACGAAAGAGTAACGCGTCTAAGGAACAATGATTGGACATGAGGCGGGAAAATGTTTTAACAAAATCCCGACTCAGGTCCAATCTATTGAACCAAGGTTTAAGGCTTACCTTTGGGATAATCGAGTGGAGCCACCGACCCATCTCATCCTCGTCCCATTTGCGCTGCCAGTTGACTAGAGAGTTCTCTCGAACCAAAAAGTAAAATTCGTTGAAGACGATTTCACGTGGATACGTGTCGCCTTCCATCGCCCCCACCTTTGCTAGAGCGTCTGCCTTCTCATTGCCCACTATCGAGCAATGAGAGGGAACCCAAACAAAGGTGATGGAAAAGCGACGTTTAGCTAAAGCACTCAAATTATTCCGTATCTTCTCGAGGAAGTACGGTGAGTGCTTTCCTGGTTTTATTGAATGGATTGCTTCAACAGAGCTCAGACTATCCGTTACAATGTAGTAGTGTCCAACTGTCCGTGAAGCGACACTGTCCAAAGCGCAGTGAATAGCTGCTAACTCCGCTACATATACAGAGCATGGTGACTGGAGACTGTGAGAGGCGCTAAATATTTCGTTGAACACTCCAAATCCTGTTGTTTCCTCTATAAGTGATCCATCGGTAAAGTACATTTTATCAGTATCGACGTGTCTATATTTAGCTTCGAAAATTCTTGGAATCAGAAGAGGACGATGCGAGACCGGGATTCCACGAATTTCCTGCTGCATAGACAAATCAAACTGGACAGAAGAATGATCGTAGTCTGGGCTACAAACACGAGTTGGAGAATACGAAGAAGGGTTTACCTGCATTGACATGAGGACATGGTATATAGACATAAATCTAGTTTGAAGATTTTGCTCAAGTAACCTTTCGAAATTCACAATCACCAATGGGTTCATGACCTCACACCTGATGAGGAGCCGGAGTGATAGTAAATTGAATCGATCTTTAAGAGGGAGTATTCCTGCCAAAACTTCGAGACTCATGTTATGCGTTGAGGGCATACAGCCCAGAGCGATGCGGAGACAACGGTATTGGATACGCTCGAGTTTTATGAGGTGAGATTTGGCAGCTGACTGGAAACAGAAGCTACCATATTCCATCACTGAGAGAATGGTTGTTCGATACAATTTTAAAAGATCTTCTGGATGGGCTCCCCACCAGGTGCCAGTGATTGATCGGAGAAAATTGATTCTTTGTTGGCATTTTCCTTTCAGATACTCAATATGGGCCCTCCAGGTACACTTGGAATCAAACCAAACCCCAAGATACTTAAAACACCTCGATTGAGTGACCGTTCTGCCTAGAAGTTGAAGCTTAGGTTGAGCAGGTCTACGTTTCTTAGAGAAAACAACCATTTCCGTTTTCTGAGGGGAAAACTCAATCCCAAGCCCCAAAGCCCAGGTAGACAATCTGTCTAAAGTATCTTGTAAAGGTCTGTGCAGATGAGACTCAGAAGATCCTGTGAAAGACACCACGCCGTCATCTGCAAGTTGTCTTAGAGTGCAGCCTTCAGAGAGACAACTGTCAATGTCATTTACGTAAAAATTGTACAAAAGTGGACTCAAACATGAACCTTGTGGAAGGCCCATGTAAGAGATTCTTCTAACTGCAATATCTCCGTGAGCAAAGTTCAGATGTTTCTCACAAAGCAAGCTGTATAAGATGTTGTTCAATAGTGGAGGCAGACCCCGGGAGTGCAACTTGTCTGACAACACCTCTATTGAGACTGCATCAAAAGCTCCCTTTATGTCTAGAAACACTGAAGCCATTTGCTCACGTTTTGCATATGCCATTTGTATTTCAGAAGACAGCAAAGCAAGACAATCGTTTGTCCCTTTGCCCCTTCGAAACCCAAATTGAGTATCTGAAAGGAGACCATTTGTTTCCACCCATTTGTCCAAACGAAACAAGATCATTTTCTCCATCAATTTGCGTATACAAGACAACATCGCTATTGGGCGGTACGAATTGGGATCAGACGCTGGTTTTCCGGGCTTTTGGATAGCAATGACTCTCACTTGTCTCCACTCTTGGGGAACAATGTTGTGCTCCAAGAATTGATTAAATAAATTTAACAAGCGAAATTTGGCTGCATCTGGAAGGTTTTTCAACAAGTTAAACTTGATTTTATCAATTCCCGGAGCTGAATTGTTGCAAGAGAGGAGAGCAAGTGAGAATTCGACCATCGAAAAGTTGGAATCCAGATCGCACCTGTCTAGAGACACATTCCGGACAATTTTTTGGTTCGGTGTGGAATCGGGACAGACTTTCCGTGCAAAGTTGAATATCCATCTGTGTGAATGTTCCTCACTTTCGTTTGTTGAAGATCGATTACGCATGTTTCGTGCTACTTTCCACAAGGTACTCAAGGACGTTTCTCGTGATAAACCCTCCACGAATGTACGCCAATGTGCTAGTTTTTTCCCTTTAATCAATTTTTTGAATTGATTTTCAAGGGACAGATATGCTTGAAAATGATCGATGGTTCCATGTTTTCTGAAATCTTTGAATGCTTTCGATTTGTCCTTATAAAGCTTAGAACACTGGTTGTCCCACCATGGATTAGGAGGCCTTAGACGTACAGATGAATCTGGGATGGGTTTCGTTTGAGCACAAACTGCACTATCATGTATTAAACAAGCGAGAAAGTTATACTCTTCCAAAGGAGGTAGAACATTCATAGAATTGATGTTTGTTGTAATCGTGTCCGCATATTTTTTCCAGTCGATGTGTCTTGTAAGGTCATATGCCATATTTGTTTGATTTGAAGTGCTGGCCCCATTGGTGATTGTAATTTTGATCGGCAAGTGGTCACTACCATTGGGATCAGGGATTACCTTCCACAGGCAATCCAATGATAGTGAATTTGAGCAGAGTGAGAGGTCAATTGCACTTGGTCTTGCAGGAGGTTTAGGTACCCGTGTTTTTTCACCCGTGTTCAAAATTGTTAAATTGAAGCTGTCACAAATGTCATAAATAAAAGTAGAACGACTATCGTCAATTTGTTCTCCCCAAACAGTTCCATGTGAATTAAAGTCACCCAGGATCAACCTTGGCTCAGGTAATACTGAGCACAGGTCCTCTAGGTGGCTTCGATTGACTGCAACTCTCTGAGGCCAGTACAAACTGACAATGCATAAGTCCTTACCTCTTATAGTTGTATGACATGCAGCAGCTTCAATTCCGCCAGATAATGGAAGGTGAATTCTATAAAAAGAGTGGCACTTATTGATCCCCAAAAGCACCCCTCCATAAGAATCGTCACGATCCAGACGGATAATATTAAAATCGTGGAATGAGATGTTAGATTGAGAAGAAAGCCAAGTTTCGGATAATGCAAAAATATCGCAATTTGTTTTCTGAAGTAAATAATTGAACGCATCCATTTTAGGAAGTAGACTACGACAATTCCACTGTAAAACAGTGATTTCTCTGACCTCTCTTGCTAAATTAGCCATCGAGAGAAATGAACACTGAAAGAAGGGGCCAAGTTTGCATCAATTGCTGAAAAAGTGTCTTTACGATGGGAAGCATAGATGTTATAATACTTCTGATAGATTCGGAAATATTAAATGACGAGAATATTCCGTTCACAATGTCAGATAATTTAAAAATCCCGGATTGGTTGGCATCTAATGATGGTTCCACGTTAGATGTTGGTGTTTTTGATGGTCCCGCTACTGCTGTGTCATTGAGAGGTGAAAGTTTCCCACGGAATCCAGGAGGAATTTCTTCTTGTATATTTGTTCCAGTAGATTTATTGCCAAAGCTGAATACAGGGGGAACGGGAGGGATTTTTCTCCGGATTTTGGCAGAGGACACTTTGGTGCGTTTTCTGGAGTTTTCAGTCAAAACAAATGGACGTCCTTCATCTGCTGAATCTGAATCTACTATGTCAACTGGCAGAGCAGCAAAAACATTGTTAGATTGAAGCTGGGTCGGAGGAGAGGCGTTCTTTAGAATGGTGGCGTATGAGCGATTGGATTGCTCTTTTAATGAACGCCTCTGTTTATCCCAGCGGCTCTTGAATGCCTCGCACAAGGAGATATCATGGGGAGAGCCCCCGCAATAGATACATTTCTGCTCTATTGCTGAGCACGCTCCTTCCCCATGATTCTCCCCGCATTTGGGACAACGCTTCTTATTAGAACAGTGCGAAGCTGTGTGTCCCAATTTAATGCAGTTACTGCATTCCATAGGGCGAGGCACAAAGAGCCGCACAGGAAGCCTTAAAATTCCGTCCAGCAAAATGTAGTGAGGGAGGGCAGTCCCTTCAAAAGTCACTCGAAATGAGGCTGACGGTGAGTATTTTTTATCTCCATTTACGGTGGAGGCAATAGAGAGTTGGCGGCAATCCAGGATTTTGACCGAAGTCGTATCAAGGCTCTTGAATTTGCCTACCCCTTTAGATAAAATATACTCAGCCGTCAGGCTCATTTCAGTGACCACGCCCTCGATCTCTACCTTTCGAGACGGAACGAAAACGTGGTACTCTAACCTGAAAAAATCACTGGAAACAATTTCATTTGCGGCTTTAAGATTAGCCACAACAACGCGCAATTTATTAGGTCTTATCCGAGACACCTCGGTTACGGAGGACCACCTCCCCAGATCTTTTGTGATCTGAATGAAATTAAGGGGTTTTGATTTGGGCCGGAAATAAACGACCCAAGGACCAGCAAAGGAAGGGCCTTCTGGGTAGACCCTGAGTCGGGTGTTTACCCCAGCGGCTTCGGTAGAGTTCACATCCATCAAAAGCGCTGGGCTAGAACCCCCGCCTTCGCTCATATTTCTCTACGGAGACCGAAAAGTCTGCCGCAGAAAAATATGAACGAAGCTACAATTATCAAAAAGGTAATAGATAAAGTTATAGGAAGGAGACAGAGGTGAAATGAAAAAATTGAAATAAATAATGAACTAATAAAATCAAAACCTTAACTTTTTTCTCCGCTTCTTTAATTGGGGCTTCAGCTTCGTTGCGATGCAGGAACAATGGCGGTTGCCACGTGGTAACCCAACGGTTAAATGATCTGTCTTTGTTACTACCCACGGCACGCACGGCCGGATAACTCGGGAGAACAAAAGACTCTCACTTCACCGATATTGATGGCTTAGCTACGATGGTGATGGCTGCTGCTATCCGAGACAATTGATTTAACACCGGCTTTTTTCAAATCAACGTTTATTTTTCCGTCGCTGATGAAATTTGGCAATTGACGACCAAAAAAGCACAGAAACTATCACTTTTGCTGATAAACTTCACAATACAACGTAATCGAATACTTCGACTGAGCAGCTATAAAAATCACATCTGCACTTACTGAACGACTAAGATGGAATCCAATTCTAAATTTTATTGAAGTTTGTTTTATATGAACATCGTACACCGTTTGGAATTATGGTTTTATGTGTACTAGAAAATCTTACACTGATAAGCTTGATTAACTATTCACATCCACCTGGTATCATTGAACCCGAAATGCATCATCAGATTTCATAAACAAAATGAATCTTTTAATTCATGATTGGTTTCAAGATTGAGATTACAAACATTTCGAATTCCACGATCGCAGGCGTGGCTCAGTAGAACAATTTCCACATCGCCAATGGTTGCTTGCTACTCCGTGAATGACCGAGGCCATCAATTTTGTTCAAAGGTCAAAAGAACGGTGTCTGGGATTGACAGCACATTCATTATGCCCAAAACTTATGCTCTCTCTTTGAACATCAATAACGGCGCCGGCCACGTCCTAGTAGTCAGATGATAGATTGGAAAAAAGAGAAAGGAATGAAATAATTATGTTGTGCTTTAAGACCGAGGTTATCTCTCCATCCAAACAAATAAATTGGTTGGTGGAATGGGGGAAAGGATTTGATCGGGATACACTTTTGACTAGTGTAATGATGTTAAAATGAAAATTAAATTGTAATATCAAACTATTCTGTTTTTAACTTTTCTTTTGAAACTCAAAAGGTGCAAAATTGTTGTACGATGATTCTATCATTGAAAGTGTTAAAGCTCTCCTATTTGAGCATATTTTTTTGAAAATTTCAGAAAAGTATCGTTTCATTACAACCAACAAATCGCTGATTCTTGGGTTATTCAAATGTTGATTTAAATTCTTTTTAGAGCGATTCAGTTTCGTGACGTCACAACGCGCCATTTTATTCAAGCAGAGTTTTGCAAAGCGTTGTGACGTCACGAAATTTTATGGTCAGCTACATGAAATAAATCAAAATATAATCTTAAAATTAATGCTTGGTTTACGATAAATGCTCAAAAACTCAACAAATCATGTGGTTTGGTGATGAAATCGATACAATTATACTCAAAAAATTAAGGGAAATGAATCTTAATGACTCATATAAGCAGATTTGGTTTGCAACACTGCGCACATCAAATTTATTCGAAATTTATTTGTGCTATGATGTGATATTATTTATAAAACTTATGCTAGGAAATATTTATCTGTAAAAACGTTGAAATATGTTTCTGAATCTTTCAATATTAAATTGCAAAAGCAAGGAAAAATAAATGATAGTTTCAAAATCCTGCGATCTATTAAAGCCAAGTTGCCTCAATCAGCCGACTTATGAAAAGCTAAAATAGATCCCAGGCCTAGCACAAAGTCCAGTGCTAAATTTGGGGGATCGGACCACGGAAATAGATGGCACAATGAGCCTAAAATTAGTATGGAACTATGAAAAAAAAATCTTGGAAAAAACAAGAACTCCCAGTTTTGTACCAATTTGTGAAGTCCCTATCGGGTGATTTGTTTTCATTATAGTCATCCATTAAACTTTCGTTATGGCAAACAGTTTATCCCAAGGTCCCATTCGATAAGCGTTATGGTAAAAAAACATATTGAGTTTCGAAAATAAGCTTCTGATGGGTTATATACCTGTTTTGAAGCTTAATAACTGTTTCTTGATAACTCTAATCGAAATGCGTTCTTAGATGAAATATTGTTATAATTTAAGCTTTAAAACATTAGAAAATCGGTTAAAAAGGACCAAAATTATTGGTGAAAAACTGTTTAATAGTTTTTTTGTTCATCCCGAACAAATTCCGCTCAACTCTATACAAACTTAAGGTTTGTTGCGCGACCCCTTTTCTGGCCCTAATTTTGCATGGAACTCTGTGCTAGTACCTTCATATTTTAATTTTGTTATTCAGTTAAAAGTCTCTTCGTGGGATTTAATGTGAATACGGGGTTCGATTTGGATTTTCTAGCAACATTCTATAAGGTGGAAGTTTCAATAAAAGACACTTTTGTAAAATAGTTCTGTGAGAAATTTATTTTCCTCAAGGGCTTATGAATTTGTACGAAAGAAAATGTTTTTTTTATGAAATTAACCATGTTCAAAGATTTTTTGATCTGATTGCATTTATTCCATAGATACTTTTGTTATACTATAATCTATACTTATTTTGTTTGAACATAATATTAGCAAGTAATAGAAGTTATAAGCGCGTTTTTTTCATTCTTATATAGAAAAACTTGATCTTATTGTAATTTTTTTTAAACCTCAGATAACTACCAGAAAGATTTTTGTTCAAATCATTCATTGAATAATTCACAAATAATCTTAAAAAAAAGATGAGGATTTCATGTTTATGATTGTTTGTTTATTCTCGAATCAAGTGTTCAACAAGCGCAAATTTATATTTTTTTTATTTAAGACGTTTCAAAATAATATTAATTTCATTAAAAACTTGATAATTAAATTCATTTATTGAAGCGCATTGTTATGTTAAACTTGTTTTGAAGAAATTCTATAATGGAGTTGAAGTAGTATGTCATGGACGTTTCAGAAAAAAAGGAAATCAATTTTCGTGACGTCACAACGCACCCGGGTGCAACTCACAACTTTCTGAACCGATTTTCATTCTGAAAAAGCATTGAATTCCTCTAAAAAAGTTTGAAGAGATCTCCAATTTTCGACAGTACGTGACGTTTAAAGGAATTATGAAATGAAAAATAGTAGAATTTTCGTGTCGTCACAACGCTTAAAAATAGATACCTTTATTACCGATTCTAGAGGATGAAGTTGCTGTGATTATTTTTAATCAAATATCATGCTGGCTTTTTTACAATCATTTTGCAATAATTTTTTTATATAGCTAGTTTTTTGACAAAGTTATGTTTCAAATAAAGAATAATTGTTAAAATCAGTTTATTTTCGTACAAAAACTTTTTAATTTCAACGTCAACATACTCAATTCCGAAAAAAAGGTAACTGGAATTCTTTTGATGGAAAGTGAAGCTCAAGAAATAAACTTTCTTATGCTGGACAAATTATTTTTGAATAATGAATAATGAAAATCGGTTCTCCAGTTGAGGGGCGCTTGGAATGGGTCAGATGCAATTGATAAATTTACGCTTCATATCAATTTTTTTTTCAAAAATCGGGTACTATAACTAATCTTAATCACATTTAACTTTTTTGTTTTCTACATTTATTTACAAACTTTTGTTGGGTTCCTTTTTTCAACATATTTTCATACTGTATACAAGCAAAATTCATGTTTTGGCCGATTTTAAACTTTCTGGAATACATGCTTTGATTGATTGCATAATTCGTTCAAAAACAGTTTTTTTTTGAATAAGTTTAATTCCTCAAAAAGTAGTACTTCTGTGATATGTATGTAACATCTAGAAGCCTTATTAAAACCAATTGTTTTATCCCTCTAAAATAAAATGATCATTTTTGTTTTTCGAATGTCATTTTTCTTTGATAACTCGAAGATTCTCCTGGAAATTTTCCACTTTAAAAGTATGTGTTTCTAGAAGGATTGTAGTTCTAAAAAATTGAATTTCCGAGTAGGAATCTTCTATCTATTAATATATATAAAAAGCCATTTTTGTGTGTAAAAAACACACAGAAATTCCTCTATGTCCTCTATAGGCTCAGCCGTTCAAAGACCTAGAGAGCGGAAATTCGGCATAGATTCTCAGTAGGAATGACGAAAAATATTTTCAGACTTTCGAATGGCCCCTTTTTAAGGGGGTCGTCCACACAAGACAAATATTGTTTTAGCGATATTGGCGTTGCTATTCATTGGATTGTGATGAACAATTCCACATGGGTGTTTTAAGAGGCGGGCAATTACTTTTCGGTATAAAATTTTGTGTCAGCTGTCGGCAAAAGGGGTCGTCTTTATGAACTGTTTACTGTTTTTACTTTTTTTAAAGCTTTAATGCATTGGATTGAGATTACAATTTGCGCTATAAAACCTCCGAGAATGAGGAATTAATTGATTTAAAGTTTCAAATTTGGGGTCAGGGGTCGACAAAAGGGGTCGTCCATACAACACTAGTCCTGTCTTGACGATATTGACGTTACTATATATAGGATTGAGATAAAAGTTTGCAGAAGAAAGTTTGAAGGAACGGGCAATTGATTCGAGAAGTCAAGTATTTGGTGAGGGGTTTGCAAAAGGGGTTGTCCATATTAAATGTTCCACGTATTTGAAATATTCTTAAATGAAAATTTGAACATATGAGAGTGATATGAGTTTTACAAAACGCACAATTTATATCAGGTGTCAAATTTTGGGAGAAGGGTAGGCAAAGAAAGTCGTCTTTGTAATAAACGACATAGAAAGGGTTCGTGCATAATAAAAGTTTGGTATGTTTTTGAAATATTTTTTTTTATCATGCATCGGATCGACACAAATTCATACATGAGCGTTTAACAAGACAGATAATCTGTTCCTGATTTATATAACCAGTTGATTATTTTTGCAATTACTTCGTTATTATGCATCCGATGAAGACAAAAATTCGTACACGGGTGCTCTTTTTGACGGTCAATCAATTTCTTATTTCAAGTTGATAGACATACAAAAGGGTATTTTATTCAATACCGTTGTGAAATGCATCCCAATTATCATTCAAACACAAGCTCCTCATTACATATAACAAGGTAAAAGTGGAACGGAGTTCGTACGGGATTAGTTAGTTTTTTCTATAAAAAAGACTATCGAAGTTAAAAAAAAAAATGGTGGATCGGAAGATCTCAACTGAAATTTGCAAAACTTCATAATAAGTTCAAAATATTCCATGAAAACATTCAAGTCAGTTCAGTTTTATTCCTTATTTAAAAAAGTAATCGAAAAACTTTTTTTTTACAAAATAGAAATCTTTTATTGGTATTTTAGTACAATTGAGTTAACAATCTTGTTAATTGTTCTACATATGAATTGTATATGGTAAACCGGTTGGATAAAAATCATGCCAATCAGTTAAACACTCAATAACTACCATTTTGATCTTATTAAAAACATGCTTCCGAAAATTAATCATTTTCACCAGGCTTCCGAAAAGTACAGCTTTGCTATGACAGCTTTTTTCTTGCCAAACAAACTGTCTCGGTTTTCCTTACCACTCGGTTCGCTGCTGTACCGTCGGTAACGAATCGTAATGCTTCGGCTACATCGGACACGTGCGAGAACCCAGGCTGTATCTGAACAATCTGCTCAAAGCATGCGTTGCCGAAAGTGTTGTGCTTTAAGCTGTAGCGAACCCAACCGACAGTTCGGTTTTCATCCCCCCATCCTCCTGTTCCGAAAATAATTTCATCCTAACTGTCGGCTGCAGGGCATGACAGTTTGGGCAGGACTGTCACGGGTGACTGTCGTACCCATACCGTACCCATGCCTGATCGTATGCGCTGCTGCTCGGTTTCGAATAGATCGAACGAGCCATCTATTCGCACCGAGCAGCAGCATACGATCGGCGCGTAACTCGGTATGTGGTGCCGGTGCAGGTTAGGCGAAAAGGGGAGGGGAGGGGAGGGTGATTGGGGTGATCACCACCCGCAGTAGCTTCAAGCAAAAGGAAAATACGTTCGTTCGAAATCAACTCAGCCCGAGCGAATCTCGGCTACAGTCGGACGGAGAAAGTAGTACTGTCATGCGAAATTCAACGCATTGAAAACTGTCACGAAGATTTTCCCAAAACTGTCACGAAGCTTAAAAAAATTTCATACCCACGAACAAACTCTCGCATGATGTAAAACAAGCCATCGCTGTACATCGCACGACCGCTCCTTTTAAAACTGTCGGGGAAGAAATATTCGGGAAGCTTTCATCGAGGTGCATGTGCGACATTCGCAAGAATACTGTCGTTCGCCAGTACTTTTCGGAAGCCTGATTTTCACTGAGCCATGCTTGACTATATTCAGAGCCAAAAAATCAAAGCAGTCAAATTTTCCTTCTTCAACCAAATCAAACAAACAATCATGCATGACAACGACGCTTCTGTATTTGAAACACTTTTGCGATACATGATGAGGTAAAAAAGGACGCAGACTATCAGCAACGAACGTCTCGATGCTGATTTCCTTCCCCTAATAGAGGCGAATCTACCAAGCAAGCCTCTCTAATAAAATAAATTAAATTAAATTAATTCCCCTAACGACTTTCAACCTTTAGGATCATAACTGATATGTATCAGTTCTGAGCGATCTATGTAGGCTATCAGGTGATTTTTTATTTTTTGTTTTGCCTAGAAGGACAAAATCATGACTAGGTAACCGCAATGAACTGTCCAGCATGTGCTACAGCTTTTTTGAACATGTGGTCCTGGTATTTATTCAGATTTTTCCTTTTGAAACATTAATGATCGTCTATCAATAACGAGCATTATCAACAATGATGCGAGGATAGACGTTCGGGAATGATTGAGGCAGCGACGTTCAAAATGTATCACCAAGTATGTCGATCACCGTCGATTAGCCACGTGACGAATAGCAACGGTAGCCTCCGGTGGGGCATGGTAGGTATATCTTCTTGTATCAAGTTAGTGTTGATTTTCGACATATATTCAATGGGTACTTTTACCACGTGCGTATCACAGCACTCGGAGGTAGCATCATTCTAGCTAGAAACCATTCCTGATTGCTTTTCTTGAGCGATTTTCCGACCACTGATTAAAAATGATTTTAACATTTTTGCACGTTTTAGCTAGATGACACTCCTTTCATTAAAAAAAATGTTTAAAAAAATACATACACTGCCGGCCAAAAGTTTGGGATCACCCCCTCAAAAACATAAACATTTTGATCAGACATATCTCAGCCATCTTATGACATTTTGAAATTATTTTGATCTCATTCAAGAGATCGTGAGCGAAACCTTCTCTGTATATTTTTTTGAAAAAGGTTAGTATTGAGTTTATATGACTTAAATTTCGCTTAAAGTTGGAACTTTTTTCAAAAACCGAGCTTAAAATTCAAACCCGATCATCTCAAGGTGGGGTGGAGCAAATGTCAAAATTCGAGTTGCATTCGAATCCTTTTTTCATAACTTATTAAAATACATTTGTTTAATTTTGAGCGAAAAATTTGCAATGAACTTAAAATATATAAATTAGCTACTTAAGTCACCGTCCAAAAGTTTGGCATCAATCTTCTAAAACATGTATTTTTATTTCACGCGTATCTCTGTTGTCAATCAACGTATTGTTTTTCTGGTACGCTAATTTGGCAGCTAATGAGTTGAACTTTCTTTATGGATATTTAGTTGTCATATTTTTTAGCTTTAGAGCTTTAACTAAAGTTTCATCATTCTCTGACGATTTTCACCAAAATAGTCCGGCCGTTAAAATAAAAGGCAAATTTGTTTTGATCATAACTAATTTGTTTTACAAGTTATTGCAGATCGGATTGGCTTATTTGCAAGCTTATAAATTGCACTCAATTTGGAAGGTTTAGCTCAAAAAATATACAACAAATGATTATTATCAGAACGTTTACCAAAATAAGAACCTTAGTTTTAAAATTAGAAGGAAGTTGTGATAACATAAATCTTATGATTTTAAGATTTTTACTTTTAATAACTATTTCATAAGTAAGTGCATGTCATAAGCTTTCATATAAGCAATAGGGTCATAGGGTAACGGACCTATTTTGGACTGCTTTGGGAAGGGGCAATGCTTTTTTTTTTTTTTTTTTTTTTTTTTCTTATTATAGAGACTTTCAGCCTTGGGCTGGTTCGTCTCTTTCTAAGCGCACATCTTTCGAAGTAATGATGGCTAGCATCTCACAAATGCTAAAACCACCAGACCACAGAAAGTGTACTATGTATGCCATGACCGGGATTCGATCTCATGAACTTTGGCGTAGATGACTTGAACTCTAACCACTACGCCGAAGCCGCTGGCACAAGGGGCAATGCTATTTTCTGAAATAAAATAGTACGTGCTACAATTTTTTACTGCTTCATCCTTTCATTACAAAGATCAAGGTTTTTTCAATCGAAACACATCGTCGTTTGTTGCAATGTAACCAGATTTAAGCCTAAAAACCCGATTTAATACACTTAACAGTGGATTGGAGCCTTTCTAACAGAGTGTAAGTTATATTTGGAATATATAAAATAATATAGAATACACATGATAGATTCCTTCCCTCTGCATCATATAAGTATGATTTCAGATATTCAAACAAGAAAAATTCCGATCTCAATATTAAAAACCCGATTTAATACACTTAACAGTGGATTGTAGCCTTTCTTACAGTATAAAAATTATATTTGGATACACATGACACAAAATAATAAAATGATCGATTTATAAATTCTGAGTAATGATTAAAGTATTTCGAACGTAGTAAATCCTAAATGAATTTAAGAAATTAGGATTCTAAATTTTTTAAAGGATGAAGGTATTTTGAAATAATTATAATTTTCACATAAATAATAACATAATTGTAAACTAATTGAAAAATTTTGAATGATTGAATTCTGGGATATCTTGTATGATCCCGTTTCTATGACTTTATGATCTTATATTTATAAAATAGAAGAGGTCTAAAAATGAAGGGTATAATTTTTAAAAAAGATTCCTAACCATGTGTTTCAAATAATTCAACCTCTCAAGAAAAGGAAGCGAATAAATGGAAAAAAAATTAAATAAATTTTCAACTGCTAAACTAAAATACGATGCTTCAATGTAGATTACAATTATCTATCGATTTAACAATAGATATTAAACATTTTGACAACTTTGAAATGTCAATATTTTCAATTATGTCTATTTTATCATTTTTGTCAATTTTGTTAATTCTATTAGTTTTGTCAATTTTGTCAATTTTATAAATTTTGTTAATTTTGTAAATTTTGTAAATTTTGTAAATTTTGTAAACTTAGTAACTTTTGTAAATTTTGTGAATTTTGTAAATTTTGAAAATTTTGTAAATTTTGTCCATTTTGTCCACTTGGGTAGTTTTGTCAACATTTAGAACATTTAGAACGGCAAGTGAAATTGAATGATGCAAAAACTTATACTCGACAATATTTAAAATATTTATTTTTGATTTTTGACTTTAACTTGTCAATATACATGCTACTGCTAGATCAGTTGATCCTAGTATCACATTATTTTATTTCCAATAAGATTCTATTTTCCCTAACCAGCATGAGAGCAGCAGTGGTATAAATTATTTTAGCATACCTTTCAGGGGCATTCTTACTAGTATACAAGAAAGAATGCCCCTGATAGGTATGCTAAAAACTTTGATTTCTATGTTGATTCATTTTTGGAAACGACGAAAGCTGTTTCGAGAAAATCGCGTTGAAAGTAATTAGGTTTAAAATGTAAGTCTTCAAACGGTACTTTTTCACCCAGCTCACAATTTGATTGTTAACATTTGGCCGCACGCCCTTTTGAAAAAAATTATACCACTGCTGCTCTCATTCTGGGTAGGGAATATAGAATCTTATTGGAAGAAAATAATGGGATTCTGGGTATGCCAACGAATGATTCGCAACGTAAGGTCGATTTTTTAAAAGGGCACATTTTTTGCCATATTTGCAAAATTTGTCAGGTTATCAAGTTTGTGAATGTTGTCATTTTTTTTTTCAATTTTGTCAACTATGCAAGTTTGGTCCAATTTGTAATTTTTGATGATTTTAACAATCATGTCATTTTTGTAATTATAGACTATTTTGAAATGTTTGTAAATTATGTCAGTTTGGTAAATTTGTTTAATTTTTTTCTATATTGATTCTGTCAATTTTGCATATTTTGAAAACTTTTTCAGTTTTATGATTTATATTCATTTTATCTATCCAGTTTTGTCAATTTTGTAAATGTTATAATTTATGTCAATCCATTCAAAATTGGTCAATTTTGGTAAATTTTTCCCATATTTGCGAAATATGTCAGGCTTGTTAAAACTTGATTAAAGTTTGTGAATGTTGTCTATTTTGTAATTTTTATCAATTTTATCAATTATGTAAATTTGATACACTTTGTAATTTAAGAAAATTTAAACAATTGTCATTTTTGTAGTAATTGACTATTTTGATATTTTTGTCCATTATGTCGGTTTTGTAAATTTGTTTTGAAAATCGTCTAGCGCTGGATTGCATCTGAATTTGTGGATTTTAATCTGAATTCTGAAACTCACTATTGGACCCGATTTTTTTTTAGTTTAGTTTAAAATCAGAAATACTTTAAAGTCCAGGGAATTCAACATTTTGAAATTAACACGTCTGTACAAAAAATCACTTTAAACTTTAAAACAGTTGATAAAATTAAATTGGGTGAAACTTTTTGTTGATGCATTTTCTTTTGAACGCGAAATTACGCCTATTTAAAATGGGATTTTTTTATCCGGGTAGGGCCAATAGATAGCGTCGATTTTTGAAATAGGATTTGATTAGATGTTCCGAAGTTTCAAAAGCGTTATTTTTTCGAGCTAACTGATAGTTTCGCCCTTATGAAATGTTACGCTATGTTTGTTTACATTTGGTGCGTTCGCCCTTTTTCAAACTTACTACAAAATTATCTAACAGATTCACGCTTGCTTCAACGTATCGAAGCCAGCCATCGCTGCAGAAAAATGCGGTGTTGAACCCTACACCCATCGGTTTGATTTGGCAATTCGGGGTTGTACCCCTTTATGAAACTCCACATTATCACAATATGATTTTGAAGCTTCGGCTTCAAAATTTTTGCGACCGGTTCGGTTAACACTGAGCTGGTAAAAAAGTAAAAAACTGTTAAGTTATAAGAATTCTTACTCCCTTTCTACTGCTCGTTTTGTCGTCATGAAGACATTATGAGTGGGAGCGGAGTGCGCCCATCGTGTAGCGAATAGCGTGTAGCGAACGCGCCCATCGTGTATATGACGTCATATACACGATAATTTTCATTTTAGTGATTGCTGGTTGTGGCTAGCAAGCCAAATTGACACGTTTTTTGGAGTGATGATTTGATGATAATTACTATGAAAATTTTTTTTTCAAACTATTTTGTTTTTTTTTTCTTTCTTTTATACATTGAAGAGGGAAAAAAATCAAATTTTTTAAGACGAAAATCATTTTTATTGTACTTCCCAGTTTCGCAAAAACGTGTGGACAATGTTTACAAAAAATCACACCAGCACACACAAATACACTGACATCGTCTGAACTCGTCGAGCTGATTCGATAGGTACCTATAAAGGTATATCTAAGACCCAAAATTAAGGATCTCCCAAATCGACCGATAACTATACCTTTCTGAAAGAAAGGCAAAAATGATGCATAGTAAGTTTTTTGGGGAAAAGCGAACTGGTATGTAAGGAGTTCATTTTATGTATGGAAAGAATGGTATTTAAACAGTTGAATTTCCAAGTCTCATAACACGCTGAAATGGTGCCATGGTAGCAACCAGAACTTTCACGATGCTGGTCACGGTTCGAATCTTACTGTTTTTTTATGCTTTTTTTTACTGAATAAGTAAAACCAACTACAATATTGATGGATAGCCGTGACATGTGGCCTAGCATGATACCTTTTTTGGAGCTCAACCATGCATAAAAGAAAAAATTCTCACAAAAGCAGGGGAAAGTAATATGACTATTAAATGATTAATCTCATTCTGAAAACTAAATCTGAAATCTTATTCTGATTCTAAAGTTTGAATTTTGAGTTACAGCACTTAGTCTAATATTTGAATATGATTTCCAATTTCAAATTCCAGGTTGATCTTTAATCCGAATTCTTTATCAGAATTCTAAATCTGAATTCTCAATTTGAATTCTGAATCTGAACTCAGAATTTGAATTATGAATCTGAATTCTGAATTCAAATTCAGAATTAAGATTTTAGAATTAAGAATTTAGAATTCAGAATTCAGAATTCAGAATTCAGAATTCAGAATTCAGAATTCTGGATTCTGAATTCTCAATTCAAAATTTTGAATTTTGAATTCTTAATTTTAATTCTGAATCTAAATTCTAAATCTGTATTCTGTATCTGAATGTATCTGTATTCTGAATCTGGAATCTGGATTCTAAATCTGAATCTGAATTCTAATTCTGGATTCTGAATCTGAATTCTGAATCTGATAAAGATGGATAGAAAATTGAAGAGAAAAGAGCAAAAGAACATTTTTGCAAGGAAAACTTATAAACGCACACCAGACTTTACCCCGCAACATCAATCATTATAAATTTTCAATTCCGATATTCTTTCTCCAAGAATCTAAATTTTCACCGATATGCTGAAAATAAATTTACAAAAATCTGAATTCGGAATCTGAATTCTAAATCTTAATTCTGATTGTGAATTCTGAATTTGAATTCTGAATCTGAATTCTGAATCTGAATTCTGAATCTGAATTCTGAATCTGAATTCTGAATCTGAATTCTGAATCTGAATTCTGAATCTGAATTCTGAATCTGAATTCTGAATCTGAATTCTGAATCTGAATTCTGAATCTGAATTCTGAATCTGAATTCTGAATCTGAATTCTGAATCTGAATTCTGAATCTGAATTCTGAATCTGAATTCTGAATCTGAATTCTGAATCTGAATTCTGAATCTGAATTCTGAATCTGAATTCTGAATCTGAATTCTGAATCTGAATTCTGAATCTGAATTCTGAATCTGAATTCTGAATCTGAATTCTGAATCTGAGTTCTGAATCTGAATTCTGAATCTGAATTCTGAATCTGAATTCTGAATCTGAATTCTGAATCTGAATTCTGAATCTGAATTCTGAATCTGAATTCTGAATCTGAATTCTGAATCTGAATTCTGAATCTGAATTCTGAATCTGAATTCTGAATCTGAATTCTGAATCTAAATTCTGAATCTGAATTCTGAATCTGAATTCTGAATCTGAATTCTGAATCTGAATTCTGAATCTGAATTCTGAATCTGAATTCTGAATCTGAATTCTGAATCTGAATTCTGAATCTGAATTCTGAATCTGAATTCTGAATCTGAATTCTGAATCTGAATTCTGAATCTGAATCTGAATTCTGAATCTGAATTCTGAATCTGAATTCTGAATCTGAATTCTGAATCTGAATTCTGAATCTGAATTCTGAATCTGAATTCTGAATCTGAATTCTGAATTCTGAATCTGAATCTAAATTCTGAATCTGAATTCTGAATCTGAATTCTGAATCTGAATTCTGAATCTGAATTCTGAATCTGAATTCTGAATCTGAATTCTGAATCTGAATTCTGAATCTGAATCTGAAGCTGAATTCTGAATCTGAATTCTGAATCTGAATTCTGAATCTGAATTCTGAATCTGAATTCTGAATCTGAATTCTGAATCTGAATTCTGAATCTGAATTCTGAATCTGAATTCTGAATCTGAATTCTGAATCTGAATTCTGAATCTGAATTCTGAATCTGAATTCTGAATCTGAATTCTGAATCTGAATTCTGAATCTGAATTCTGAATCTGAATTCTGAATCTGAATTCTGAATCTGAATTCTGAATCTGAATTCTGAATCTGAATTCTGAATCTGAATTCTGAATCTGAATTCTGAATCTGAATTCTGAATCTGAATTCTGAATCTGAATTCTGAATCTGAATTCTGAATCTGAATTCTGAATCTGAATTCTGAATCTGAATTCTGAATCTGAATTCTGAATCTGAATTCTGAATCTGAATTCTGAATCTGAATTCTGAATCTGAATTCTGAATCTGAATTCTGAATCTGAATTCTGAATCTGAATTCTGAATCTGAATTCTGAATCTGAATTCTGAATCTGAATTCTTAATCTGAATTCTGAATCTGAATTCTAAATCTGAATTCTGAATCTGAATATGAGTTCTGAATCTGAATTTAGAATTCTGAATTCTGATTCCTAAACCTGTATTCTGAATTTGAAAACTGAATCTGAATTCTGCATCTGAAATTGAATCTTAATTATGTATGAGTATGTAGAAATGAAAATAAAAACATAAATTCATTCTTCAACACGGGTAAAAAAACGAAGGTCATAAAATCTTCATATAAATTCCCCCCCCATATATGAATATTATATATGAAATTATAGTGTCTAATAGGCATGGCGGACTCTGAAGGAAACGCCCATCCGCCATTTGCTGCATTGAAAAGCAAGAAGTGTAAGATATAAACACTGTTGCCGTATTTGCCCCAGCAGACTGAGAAACTGCCCAGACCACGGTGCGTCTTAGTAATGCCTTTTAGGTATTTCAGTTTGAGCTACTCCATGTCAAGCGTGCTGATGGTTAATTGGATAGCGTTTGCGCCTTGGGATCTGAAGGTTATTGGTTCGATTCCCGAGTCAATAAATTTTAATTTTTTATTTTGATTATCTCTAATTTATAAATGATTGCTGGTGCTGCTGCTTAGAGGCGCCACTAGCAACTTTTTTTTATGCCATAATAAGTATGATATGTATTTCGTAAAGAAAACGGTTTCAACTATTTTGTTTTTTCCCGTTTTTGAAAGGGTTGTGTAGAAAAAAAATGCATTCTTTTGAGACCAAAATCATTTTAATTGTGCAGCCCAGTTTCGCAAAAACGTTCTTGACATTTTTAAAATGGCACATACAAATCCACGGACATCAACAGAACTCGTCGAGCTGAGTCGATAGGTACCTATAAAGGTATATCTAAGACCCATAATTAATGATCTCTCAAATCGACCGATAACCAAACCTTTCTGTTAGAAAGGCAAAACTCGTTTCCTCGATCATTACTCTGGTTTCTATTTTGGACCACCCTTAAAACAAATAAGTTTTTTTTTTTCTAAATTTTGCTATATTTACGACAGCGATTGATACGCAATTATGCAAATAATTTAGTAAATTTTTTTCTTCCGTATTCTTGTAGCCAAGTTTTGTTTTTTCACGTTAATTCTTTTCTTAACTAACTTTCTCCAACTTTTCCGTAGCTTTTATTTGGGTACACTTGTTTGTTGAATATTTATTACTACAACCTTTTTTCTACAACTTCTTATGCACTGCAACTTTCAATAATAATAATAGAATAAAAGCAGAAAAACTCCTTCGTTATACAGTGTGTTTCAAATATTTTAAAAATTTCGAAATCACACTACAATCTCGACGACACTTTTTCTGCAGTGTTGAAACAGTGTTGAAGTTGGCTTATGCATTTTGACTTCCAAAGATTAAAATGTCAAGAATTATGCTTTGTTTAACCATCTAAGATCCAGATTTTTTTTCGCTGAAAAATTCAAAAATTCAAAAGTAAATTTTTCAACATTTTTTACTTAATAAAATTGCATAACCACAGGGGCTGAAAAACTATATTTTTAGTACTTTTTGCCTGGTAATTTTTACACATTTTAACAATTTCTTCATAAGTTTTAAAACATATTAGGATGATTTCATAGCTATAGTTGAATATTTGAGGCACAATTTTCCCATATATTTGGATAACGTGCCGCTATTAAGCCTACCCCTATTCTGAACTGAGATATCAACTGTTACCAAAAATTAAACCAAGTATATTTTTCCCCGAAAATCAACCCTGAATGGTTGTAACTTTTAGACAAAACTGTCTGTAATTTTTCATGAAGTATGACATTAAATGATTGATGTAGGTCCAGTCCAGTTTGTTTTAAATGTTTTTAAGCTTCTTTAAGCTGTAGCTTTTGACAACTGCCTATCAAACAGTTGCCATTAATTTGAATTTTAGATTAATTTAGAAAAGTGCACAAAAAGTAAGTTAAAACAATGATCGGCTTGGTTTCATGTCGATTGAAGTTAACCCCGTCTAAAGGCGGGTTTGGGCTTTAGCGAGTTAATAAAATAAAATAATGCCAATATTTCAAATTGTATTAATAATAAGCGACTGAAATAGTGTGTATGATTCTTTCATATTGTCGTACAACGTCTTATTTTGTTGATGAATATTAAACAGCCAGTTTTATACCCAGGTTATGTTGAGTGGTCCAAAATAATTTCCTAAGGAATTAAGTAGGACCTATTTTCGACATGGGTCAAATTGCTATTTATACAAGTTTTTTTGGTTTTTCGAGCTTGAAAATTAGTTTTCACGAGTTTCATCATAGCTGTGAACATGTTTGTAGTTGTCACTTTCATCACAGCTATGCAGAAATCTTCTCGAAAGTTTACTCCAATAATTTCACATCCTCCTGAAATGAGCTTGATTTAGCCCAACTGTGAAAATTCAAAACTATATTTTCAATTTTCTCTCCCTTATCAGCTTATTTAAATGGAGTGTTATATATGATTAGAATCATAAAAAGTAGCTTCAACTATATTTGTTAAAAATTTTCATGATTTATATGATTTATGAGAGAAACATTGGAAAAAACTTTAAGGTGATCCAAAATATGTACCCGGTCCAAAATAAGTCCGTTACCCTATAGTGTTGTAAAATGAAATGTCTCTGACCTAGAGAGTGATTCAGGACAAAATTCCGCCGGAGGCGAGCCAATTTTCTGACATGTTTACTTACATTTATTTTTGAACACCTTTCAGGGATCAAGAATCTATCGTTGCTATGGTAAATTCATTTCTTGATCTGAACATTTTGGTTGCAAAAAATCTCCAAGGGGCCAATATTGACCTGAAATCAGTCAACACTTCACTGGTTTTCCGTGATTTAAATTTCAGAATCCAGAATCACAATCTTCTTGATGACGTTATATCGAAAAGGAATCGTTTGAAATATGTACTGTTTCGGTTTCCACAGGGGAGGAAGTAAGAATCCGAAACTTTTAAATTCCTAATAAAAACTTCAATTGCTGCCAAATTTGATTCCTACTTGGAGCGGTAGGCACCTAGGTATACCGGGAGAAAGCTTCCATTTCCATCACATTACGTTTTTGAAATTGAGTGCCTATTGATTGGCATCGCTGCCGTCTCTCGGTCGTCTCCTAGTCCTAGATTTTTTTTTCGTATTCAAGGGGGCAGAGGGGGCAACACGCCACAACACCCGCGAGCAATGCAATAGCGAAATAAATCCCGATTTCAAGTGGTTTTCAGATTTTTCCATACCTACTTCTACACTGAAGAAGAACCTAAGGCGTCGTTATCGTCGTCTGCGTCCATTCGAACTTCAAACAGCATACCTTCAGGCGTCACCCAGCAGCGGTTTTTTTTTGCTGTGAGCCTTGCTTTCGGTTGCTGAAATTGGATTCCTGGAAGCGTTTCTGACGGGTGTAAGGAATCCACTTTGAAAGCTCTCAAAGGGGGCGGACGTTTGGTGGGGGCAAAACGAAGGAAAAGGAAAATAAACCGAAATAAAGGAAACGAAACAGAAGTGAGTGATGTGAGAGTTAATTAGAGCAAATGCTCGATTCGCGCGCTTCTGTCGGATGAATAATGGAAAAACGCATGACGGTTTGCTTTTGGTGTGTTTGCTAGAAAGCTGTGCCTACTGGAGGGATGCTGAAGGAATGCGTTTTTCTTCCGAATCGTCTGGTAGATGAGATGTGAGTGGTTTTTTTTTCTCAGCTGCCCATGTGAGCGAGGAATGATGACGGTGATGATACTGCCGGTTAGACGATGATGTGAGGCTTCTTTTGTACGACGAGCCAGTATCGACCTTATGGTGCCAAGCTGAGTGATGCTTCCGAAGATTCCGGAGACTGACTGGAAGCTGTTACTGTTCAAGTGGATTTTTCTCACTCTTAAAAGGTAAGCAAAAAGAGAAATATATTTTAAATATTTACAGAACTTTTTGATGTTCCATTTTGATAATTGTGTGTAGATGTCCGGAAAGTTAACAAATAACTCCCAAAATAAGAAGTTTATAAAAATATTACCTTATACAAGAAGCAAACTTCCACCCAAAGCCAAAATGCTTGGCTCTTTGCCTTCGGATTTATGAGCCTTTATTGAAGCAAATATTTTCCTAGTTGGGAAGGCGAGGGCCGGAAATCATCAATCATGCATCAACTTAACTTGGTGGCCAATATGGAAAACAGTATTCCTAATTTAGCACGAAGGAAGTGGAACACCCAAGCGGAAATGACCCAATAATGGGCCCAGTAAAGTAACTGAAACCAGATGGCCAGCTCCCTTTTTTGTTATTGTTTTTCAACAGCAAACTTTAATTTAGTTTCAGTGCGAATTATTTAATATCTTTTCAAAGGGATTTTTGACTATCGAGAAAATTAAGAAGACAATTCACTTGATTTTCACATCCAAAAAAACCATGTGTTGCATATTAAAAGATACCAAAAAATTGAAAATTTTCCACATCGTTAGAATAGTATAGATTCTGGCGCTTTCAGCAGAATCTGCTCCTATTCCGATAAAAGGAAACTTAAATCAATTTTAAAACGAAAGTCATAACCAATCCCATGTCAAAAAACTGAATCCTTGTTAATATCTGACACTATGTCAAGTGCTTGCAGCACACAACGTATCAGAACATAAAAAGGGGTTAAAGTGGGAAAACCGCTTAGTGAAAGTTTATGTTTCGAGCGACCACATTTTTACCATTCACCGGAGAAAGGAAAAGTTAAAGATTATGTTTGCTCTCCCCCAACTTCCCCCAAGCCAACGACGATGATGCCGGTGCAATTTTCTCCTCACTTCTGCACACACTCTTACAGTTTAGCATGAAAGGCATGAAAGTCAACTGCATGCAGTTAACCCGGCTTCAGCTAAAAGAAGCAAGAAAAACCACATCTCGAAACATGTCTGTTTTTCTTTCTGCCAGGCGATAGTTTATGGCTCACTTGCACTGCACATTCGGGGCTGTGAAAACTTTGCGGCCCGGATTTAGGTTCGTTCATTCAATATTAAAATATTTATGAATAAGTAAATTTTGTTTCGCTGTGACGACAACGAAAGCGGTCCCTCCCAAAGGATGGTGGGGGTTTTCTTATACGAAATCTCAGCAAGATGTTTAACTAATAGCCATTAAGCGGCGAAGGGAGTTGCGATTTTGAGCCAAGGCAAACGGTTACACGAAAAAATGTTAACCTCTTTATTGTAATTTCATAATTGCAATAGCGCGATATCGTGAAGTGTTAAGCTGCAACTATTTTGTTTTTCAGAAAACTTTCAAATTGAAGTAGTTTGCTGAGTTATCTTCAATACGGGATTGAAAATATGGTTAATATGCAGCTTAACATACAGGGTCCGGCAATTGAACTGCTACATTACTTCAACAGTAATTATTTTGTTGCATACGATACAGTATTGAACGGCCCCTCGTCGCTTTGTTTACATTAAGTCTTAGCTATCATTGGATGTGAGTGTTACTTTTGTAATTAGGTGTTGTGGTTGCCTTGTTCCTAGCTGGCAAACGGCAGAAGGGCATAGTTCGTGAGCTGTTCGATATGAGTGTGGGCAGAAGTTTTGTATACTGTACAGTTAAAAGAAACCTGGAGACCGGAAGTGCCAAAAAACAGTATGATTGGGGGACGCCGACCTACTTTGGTTACACCTTCCACGGCGAAGATCATCAAAAAGCGCCTTAAGAGAAATTCTCGCCGTAGTGCCACTAATTTGGCAGAGGATCTCAACATATCGGATCAAAGTCTCCGTCGGATCCTGAAAGATAAACTTCAGATCCCAAACAGATCCAAAAGGTTCAAGACCTTACGGAGAAGCAAAAACAAGAACGGGTAAAAAGAGCGAAGGCTCTGCTGAAGAGGGCCGCTGTTGGAAGGTTGAAGAATATCGTGTTTACCGACGAGAAACTCTTCATCGTACAGCAGTTCGTGAATAAGCAGAACGACAGAGTTTGGTTGCCAGGCAGATCACGAAGCCATGCCGACTTGCTGACGGCAACCCGGCAACAGAAACCAGCATCGGTAATGGTTTGTGCCTGAATCACCCGTGATGGACGGATTCCGCTGGTTTTCCATGTGCCGGATCGAGAGCAGCTTATCCTGGAATGCGCCTGTCACAGCACACGTCCGGGGCTTACGAAACTACTCGGATGATTCCCGGTGAAGACATCATCCTACACCGACTTGAGTGACTCACCCGCCGACGACGTGAAGTCACTCTAACCGAGAGTACTCCGCGACGTGAATACTCTTCCCCCTGCGAGTTCAACTGCAAAGAAGGTCAAGTCTTATCCCCATAGCTTCCATCGTAGGGATCGCGTTCTACTCAGATACTCCGCGGCGGTGGAGGTATAAACCTACCCAACGTTCAAAACGTACCTAACAGCTCGGCATACGCAGAAGGTAGAGTCTTATCTTTGTATGCTTTACTGCTAAGGTCGGACGCACACTACTCGAATATCCCCCGTCAAAAAGGGCATTCTACTCCGACCGTGGTCCGGTCTTCCTCCTAACAATGGCTTGCAACTTTGGGGCTGGTATCCCTTGGTTTTTTGCCCAACGTATGCCAAATCGAGAGCAGCTTATCCTGGACATGCGCCTGTCAGAGCACACGTCCGGGGCGTTACGAAAAACTACTCGGATGATTCCCGGCGAAGAATTCATCCTACACCAACTTGAGTGACTCACCCGCCAACGACGTGAAGTCACTCTACCCGAGAGTATTTCGCGGCGTAAATACTCTTCCCCCTACGAGTTCAACTGCGAATAAGGTCAAGTCTTATCCCCGTAGCTTCCGTCGTAGGGATCGTGTTCTACTCAGATACTCTGCGGCGGTGGAGGTATCCTACACAACGTTCACGACGTATCTAACAGTTCGGCATACGCAGAAGGTAGAGTTTTATCTCTGTATGCTGTACTCAGATGATTCCCGACGGTGACATCATCCTACCCGCCTCGAGTGGCTCATCCGACAGCGACGTGAGACCACTCTACCCGAGAGTACTACGCGGCGTGAATACTCTTCCCCCTACGAGTTCGACTGCGGAGAAGGTCTTGTCTTATCCCCACAGACTCCGCCGGATACTCCGCGACGGTAACGTTGGAGGTATCCTACACACAGACGCGAGACGTACCAGGCATCTCGGCATACGCAGAAGGTGGAGTGTTTTCTTTGTATGCTTTATTGCCAGGTTCGGACACACACTACTCAGATGCTCCCCGACGAAGGAGTCACTCTAAACCGGTCGACTGGAATGGTGCTGGTTACAACTCCTCTGCAGAGCAGTCATGATCCGGGTGAACCCATCGCCGACCACGCGCCAAGTATTCGCATTTTCAAACATCCTCCGCACGATGTTGTCAGCTGTCGTTTCCGGACCGCAGGCGGCAAGCATGTTTGCGAACCTCGAACAGTTGAACACTACGTGCTGTGATGTCTCTACTGTGTCACTGCAGGTTGGGCAGAATAGTGAGGCCACGTGTCCAAACCGATTGTGGTACTGCATGAAGCATCCGTGACCAGTCAAGAACTGTGTGATGGGTCCAGTGGCCACGTTCGGAGCTGTCCCACTGGTGCCGCCTATTGGACATCGAGGCCTCTCTGGCATGTTTCCGCTTATCGGGCATGTGCCTGTGCTCGTAGCACAAGGCACATGTCTTCCTCTAGCAAGACCGAGATGGGCATGACCCCCGCCACAACATCAGTAGCTACCGAGGAAACTGTTCGGTATGCGCTGATTACTTACAGGTTCATTAGCCGCTGCACACTGCAGACATTTTGCAGGATACACTGCCTGTTCAAGGCTGCCGCTCCGTACCAGAAAATAGACGAGGTCACACTCGCCAGACCCGCCGAGTTATTTGACATGGCCCGTGAGAGGGCTGCTTGCCGCTCTTTTACAGGCGTAGTCGACATGGGCCGTAAAGCTCAGCCGGTCGTCGATCATCACCCCCAGCTGTCCACGGTCCAGCTGAGGTGCTGAAATCAAATTGGTGATCAGCATCATCTCGGTCTTGTGGTGAGCCAGATGCAAGTTCTTAGAGCGCATCCATCTTTACACCTGCTCAATCGCTACTGTGGCGAGTAGCTGAACCTCTTTGGTTGATGGGCCCGATGCCAGGAGAAACACATCATCTATGAACCCCACAAGCCTCACTCCCGTGTGGAGACACAGCTTAAGCAGTTCGTCGTAAACGATGTTCCACAATACCGGGCCAAGTATTCAATCCCTCGCTGGTCATATACTGTAGTTGGCGATTACGGAAGTAACACTCTACCATCCTACAGATACATATATGCCGGAGTCCTCATACGAATGAGCGACGACGCAATCGCTGCCCAGCTGACGCTGTTGAAGGCGTTACTCACGTCAAAAATGTAGTGTCTGTACGCCTATTGAAGCCGCGTTATTGTTTATTGTTTATTGTTTATTATCTTGATATCATCTGACAAAGGTGGGTGTCTGAATGAATAAAACTTAAATCTAGGTTTACATAAATCGTTTGCTAGTTTCTTAATCGTTCACTCATGTTATGCTCAATCCGTTGTTTGAAAGTTGCAATGGACACATTAAAGTCGAATAGGGTATAATTACGGAGAAAGCATATTTTTGCGGCACGAAGTGGGTCGTTACTGCCATAGCGCGTACTTCGTGGTTCCAATGAGAGCCAGTCTCGATTCCGAAGGGTTCGTTCTGGAGCATAAATGTTACAACGGGAAAGCAGCCAACAGCAGTCAATTTCATTTCTTAAGATCTTTGCCACGAACAGTGATCGACCAATGGATTGACGATCAGCCAGCGTATGGAGTCCAAGCAGAGTACATCGTTGTGGATAAGGCGGTAGATTTAACGTTATAATTGTCTGTCAAATTATTCGTCTTCTCTGTAAAACTTTGCTCATAAAACTGACGCCAATCCTTTTCCGGTTGATTCGGTTTCTCGGTCACTCAATCAGTTCCTCTTACGCTCTTTATTTTTCGCTCATCACTGGCCAATCGTCGCTTCACGGACACAACCAAACCTAAATAATCATTGATTTGTTTTTACACTGCGTCAAATACGAACTTAGGTTTTTCATGCAGTTTCATTTTATAACCTTTCTAGGGATTCTACACTGAATTTTTATCTTAATTATTTTATTTTATAAATCACAGGCTCATCCTCTACAAAAAGTAACGGCGCTTCTAGTGGGGGAGCCCGCTGGACCAATACAAGTCAGTTGTTGCCACAGAAAAGTGTGCTGAAATTTGGATAAAATTTTTTAGAATTTAGAATGAATAAGTACATAAAGTACGGTAAACAACCTTACCAAGACCTCTCGAGAGTTTTTTTGCAGCCATAGGGCGTTTGCACAGTACATTAGTATAAGTAAGCCGTTGGGCAAACAAATGTGACAGCCCCATGTTAAATGAATACAAATCGACTGAAAAAAGATATTTTTTGAAGAATTAATGAAAACTATTGAAAAGTTTCTTATGTACAACACATTTTTGGAAAGCTAGATCCTTTATTGACTTGTTTGTGATTTTTTTCTAATTTTGAGTGAAGTTCTTTAACAAAAATGAAGACTTTGTACAGGATATGAGTGTTTTTAGTGAAAGCATGACAAATATTGCTCAAGTTTATTAATCAATTTCGTGACGAAAACTCTTAACATCATCTTCCTGGTTCTAAATTTTATATGATAGACCCAAAAACGTGAACAAAGGATCCGGGGGAACCGTTTAATGTGCTTTACAATGATGGTTGGCTTGTTTTTCTTTTTATGTTTAGCTCGGTTTCCCACTGATATCCAACAAAATAATCGCAGAATCGTTTCCACTTGTTAGCAAATGATCCGAAATATACTTTTTGAATGTTTTTTAGAGAAATTAAGCATTAATTTAAGGGAAAACCAACATTTTGGTTGAATTTTGCATTTTTCGCATATAAAAACCTCTAATGTGTGCCCAACAGACCTCTTGTATGTGTGTGTAGCAAACGCCCTATTGTTTTTGAATTATTTTGACAGAAACAAATTCCGGTTGCTGCGATGGAAAAACAGAACTTATCATTTCATTGTTTAAAGCCCGGTCAGGAAAAACTAACCGAATTCTAACTTAAATTTGACCGATTCAAACTGTTCGATTTCTGTCATTTTGACACGGGAAACGGTCCGAAAAATCGAACGGAAATCAGATAAAAACCGGACAGATTCCAACTGACAACCATTATTTTGACAGTAATCGGTCCGTTTGTGAGACTCGCTCCGATCCGGGGAGTCACCAGGTGGCTTACTCGGTTTTGGCAGGAGAACCAATCGCTGCCACTTCTACACGTCTGGGAAGACCCTCTCATCCACGTATTGTTGCAGTGATGACCGGAGCATTTCGGAATGTTCCAAGAGCGCAGCCTTCACTGCAACGTTAGGGATGCCATCCGGACCCGAAGCTTTGTTCAGCTGGAGGGACTTAGCAATGTCCCGCAGTTCCTCCAGCGAAATCTGCTCCTCTTCACGCGTGTCCCAAATCGTTTGAGTTGGGACACAAGAGAGATATAGTGGTTGTGGTATCCCAAGCGCCAAGCGGCCCGTTTAAGTGTTCTCTCAACAAACCTGATAGCAAGCAACAGTCAGTTGTGCTAGTGATTGCTTAGCATCGTTTGTCGCTTATATAAGCCTCTTATATAATGAGAGAGCAAAGAGGACATATTTCAAGATGCCACAGTTGTTCTAGTCAGGAGTCACTCTAGGAACTTAACGGCTAAAAATTTCTGGAACGGATGAGGGTTAAGGTCCACTGAAGAAGGGTGAAATGCTTAAAGTGTCTCGACACATATGAGCCAACTGGCAAGCAATGTGTTGTTATCTACTCGCCGAAAAATTTTATAATTGTCAAATAAGGGATATATTTTAAAATACTCAATTACTCACCTGTACCAGAATGTCGTAAATTTATGCCAATCTCGTACCCCGTCTACCCAAGCAAGGGAACGAACAAAGAGTCGAGTCATTCGGGAAAATCGGTGCACACCTTGCAAAAAGCTCCCGCCCAAAGCCACAGGCCTATCGATTCTATCGATTGAATTTGAATCGTTAACGTGTATTTCGAACGCCAAGCCGGCCAGGCCACCCGCAGTCTTCCGGCGAGACACGTCGGCCGTTTGTGTACTAGCCATAAACCATTCCGATTATGTGAATATTGACCCATTTCTCAAATAAGCCATCCGGAGGCAAGTACACAACACGGCAGAAAACATCAAGAGGAACACAACCCAACCCCAGGCACAATAAGGATAACTTTCTGGGCTCTACCGTATACGTAGGTCCTACCAACAACTTTTCAATCCTTGCGGGGGCTTTGCAGCCTTAAAAGCATCGCTCGACGAATTTCCACCTACGAATACGATGACACGGACTCAGTGTGTGAAAGAGTGAATTATGAACTTTCTCTCACAGTATGTGTGTGTGAGTGGGTGGCTGAGTTTGAGGGTTGGTAAATATCTGGAAAAAGGGTCAACCCGGTGCGGCCGTTGATGGTCATCCCACACTTGTGAGTTTTCCTTCCTCTTTGGCCGCATGATGGCGGATTGGCACACTCGAGTTTCCCGTCGTACCTCCATACGGGTGAAATGTAGGTTTTAAACGACTAATAAATCACCCTTTTAGCACATACTTTGCCCGGTTGATAGTGAGTGGCATTCTGCTACGACGCTTTCGACCTTTTGACTTCCTAGAGGGGTGGCTGCGGACTTTCGTTCAACCAGAAGTTGGTCGGTTGAGCTAAGCAGATGAGAGCCATCAGGCAGTAGAGATTGGTTTTAACTTATATGTGGGAATCTTTTTTTTTTATAAATAATTAAATAAGCCAAGATTTAGAAAAAAAAATTATCCAAAATTCTTCAAGACCAAAAGTTTTTAAATCATTACCTTTAAATTTAAAGGTTTTGTTCGTACGTAACAATCAAGAATCATTTCGTGAGCAATATCAATTAGTTCAATATCCATAACACTTATCGAATTTCCCCTCGTGGCTTCACATTTACATCCGAAGACTTACAGCCTACGGCAGGCCGAAGAAAACTTCCACTTTTTTACCTTTTAATTTAATAATTATCCTTCAACTCCGCCGTGGAAGCAAGGGCGATTTCCGCAGTCATTTCCTAATTAATTTAATGATGTTCCGTTTTCTCAACCGAGCGACCTTTCGCACCGAGCCATGCCAAGAGTCGGCGGGACAAAAACTTTTCCTCCACGACTACGGGGCGGTACGGTACGGGTTCTGGGTAGAGATTCGCGTGTTCTGATAGCGGAACCGTGTTCTACGAAGGCCGTAAGCATCATTCTTAACTTTCGAATGTTGCCGCGGTTGTTGTTGTTTTATTCCTTCGCAGACTTGACTTCCCCGGATGCACTTGGTTATCAATGCCAGCACAAATGATGGATCCGAAGTCCGATTCTTTAATTTGATAAGTGCACAGAGAATTTTCACTCTTTGAGATTATAAATTGTCATTATTAAAATTAAACTTTTAATTATTCATATGGTCGAAAGTTGAGCTAGCCTGTCGTTGAAAAACGCCTAAACGTTGTATGTATCAAACACATACGTAAGAGTTCTAATTAAGGCCAGGTAATTTTAAGCGCTTGTCCGTAGGCAAATCATTAATTACAGCGAAAAAAAAAACATGTTGCGAAATTTTTCTCAAAAATTTTAAAATTTTCACCCATTTTGTACACCATCTTGCTCGGTTCTCAAAAGTCCAGTGAAAGGTCCACTTAAACGGCCCGTTTTCTCGCGAGAAAGAAAACTTTGAACATTAAAATAACTGACTCGTTTCGAAGAATCCTGCTCGGGCAACAAAAACAAAAAGTTCATATCTACATATTTCAAAGGATAAGGACTTGCGTTCTGGGTTAAACAGTGGGGTGGCAAAATCTAATTGTGTCGGTACTCTGATGATAATGGATTGAAAAGAATAATAATTTTCTGCTGAGTTTACAACCTTGGATAAAAATATAAATTAAAACTGTTGGGAAAAGCTGGAAAGCACAGGTCGCGGAATGGGAATGGAAATTACACTTTGTTGTCCTTTTTATGGGTTCAGTTTTTTCTATTGGTAGTGAAATACTACAAAACTTTTGTTGAAGGTCAAGGTGTTTTAAAATGAGACATTTTGTTTTGCATTTTTTCATAAACAGTTGGATAAACATTGGATTGCGCCTAGGGTTTAGTCATTTATAATTATTAAGTGACCATGCGATTATACTCGATTTAGGTATTGTCATGTTTAGGTTTTTTTTATCTGACCGTTTGCAGACTCTAGGAGTAAATATTATTTTAAATTTCTATTTTGTCGACCAAAAGCTTATATTCGGGTTGAACATTTCTCAAGTAAATATTTGCTTTAGTATCACCTCATCCTGCCGAAGCATCACTCATGTCCTATAAGAGAGCAAACTCTATTATCGAATCAATCTGTCTCCCAATTTTTTATGGAAATCTTTTTTTTGTAATTTGTAAATACTTTATTTGAAACGATTTATGGAAGTACTGCTTTAGTACTCGTAACATATCTCTTTCCTACGCACTTTTCCGACTCAAAATTTATTTTTATTATTTAATTTACATAGTTTTCCGTCTTACGACATAACTTGATGAACATAATCTGTAAATTTCACTCGGTCTATGGTAGCCATTCTTCAATATCTCGAGTACCCCACATTTGCGAGATCATGCTTCACGTGGTCTAACTATCTCGCTCGTTGCGCCCCTGTTGGCCTGTTATGTAGGACAGTCGTCCGGCATTCTCGCAACATGACCTGTCCAGCGTATCCGTCGAGCCTTCGATTCCTTCTGGATACTGTGTTCGCCGCAGAGTCACGCAAGCCCGTGGTTCATCTTTCGCCTCCAAACTCAGTTCTCCTGCCAATCGCCAAAGATGATTCTTAACACTCGTTGCTCGAATACTCCGAGTGTACGCGGGTCCTCCTTGAGCAATATCCATGTCTCGTTCCCGTAGAGGACAACCGGTTTAGTGTACAATGCTGTTTACCCATCCGGTAAACAATTAATTGACGATGCTCAACACGGATTTATGAGAAAACGGTCAACCACCTCCAATCTGATGTCATTCACTAATCTCGTTTTGCCAAAGCTCGAAAAACGTCAGCAAGTAGATGTAGCTTACTTAGATTTCTCTTTTGACTTTGACCGAGTGCTTCATAAACTTGTGATAGAGAAACTCAGACACTTGGTACTTTTTGAATGGATTATTAAGAGGCTTGAGTTTTACCTAAACTCCGGCTTAGCTTACGGCCGAATTGCCGGGCCTTACGCTTAACCCCTGCCATCAGATTTTGTACAGCCATCTTGTCCACCTTCTTTGCCGCAGAAAGCCAGTTTGCCTTGAACTGCTGCTCGTCCTTAGCAGTTTTTTGGTCTTCTTTAGGTTCCGCTTGACAATAGCCCAGTATTTCTCAATTGGGCGGAGCTCTGGCGTGTTGGGAGGGTTCTTGTCCTTGGGAACCAACTGCACGTTGTTGGCTCCACTCCATGGCATTTTTACCGTAACGGCAAGATGCCAAATCCGGCCAAAACAGTACGGAACAACCGTGTTTCTTCAAGAAAGGCAGCAGACGTTTATTCAAACACTCTTTCAAGTAAATTTCTTGGTTGACAGTCCCGGAAGCTATGAAAATGCTACTTTTCAAGCCACAGGTACAGATGGCTTGCCAAACCAGATATGCGAGAAGTTCACCAATACTCTCAACTTTGTTGTCAAAACATTAAACAGCTGTTTGTGGCTGAAAGCAAAACAGTTGAAATAATGAACGGGAAAATGATTATTGCCGCGATTTTAAACTTCTCAGCCAAGCAAAATCGTACCATCTGCTGTCCAGTGCTATCCGGACACGAAAAAAGGCAACCCGGATGTGAAGAACCGAGTGAAGAAATTTAGAAGGGAGAACAAAATGACAGCTGCATGTAAGCATTGCGCTCGTTCTCACGCACACCTACGTATGGAATAATTCGAAAATCGAAAGTCGTTTTTTTATTCGGACGGATCCAGAGCCAAATCCAGAATCGAAAAAAAAAATACGCCAATAGATTTCTCTATAGCCTTTGACCGAGCGCGTCATAAACTTGTGATAGAGAAACTCAGACCCTTGGGACTTTCTGAATGGATTATTAAGTGGCTTGAGTCCTACCTAAACTCCCGCTCAGCTTGCGTCCAAGTAAACTCCGTCTGTTCTGTGAACTTCGTGATATCTTCTGGTGTTCCCCAAGGGGGGGCCTTGGGCCACTAATATTTGTAATGTTCTTGTACGATTTGTGCTGGTGAGTTTTTTAAGATCACGCAATTTCCACCGGCATAATTACGTTATGAATGATTGCTCTCTGGAAAGGGTCGACACAATTAAGGACCTAGGTGTAATTTTGGCAGTCGGATGAGATTTTTCACACACACGTTGCCACCACAATCGCAAAGCCGTATGCAATGCTTGGCATTCTTCGTCGCAACACTGTGCATTTCAACGATATTCATGCTAACAAGGCCCTTTATTGCTCGATTGTCAGAAGCAATCTCGAGTACGCAGCTCCTTTTTGGGCCCCGTATCAATAGAAGGCCCGACTTCCACTGATCATTCGCCGCTGGACCACCAGTGAGTCGAGATAGACAAAATCTTCGACTGTATCCAGCTCGTCGCCGTCGATCGTGACCTTTTTTATTACTGGACAAGCGAGTTCGTTCGGTATTGGACTCACAGGCCAGCATATAATTCGTCTTAGACGTGTTAATAATCAACCCAATCCTTCCTGCTTCTCGTTTCAGTTGATCTGTTGACGATGTCAAAGCAGTGATGTTAACTGTATCTGTTGAAAATTTTGCCCCGAATTTCGTCCAACGCTTGTTGTATACTCATTTTTATATGATTTGTGCTTACGTAAGAACTTTAACTATACACATAACACACGACGTATTACAGGACACGACACATAACGTTCTTACTTAACGGAAAAAGGATATAAAGTTACCTTTTTGTCGACCGGTTTCGGGCTCGATGTTGCCCATCTACAGGACGATGTCCGACTGATTACACAAAGGATAATTACAGCTCCAGTTTCATACTTGATGTAGTATTCGTCGAACGCAATTGGTATTATGCGGATTTTTGTTTGATCAGGTTGAAGAGAGGTGAAATGATCGGCGGCTCGTCTTCGTTCATCAACGGTTTTTCGGCGGTGCTGATGAACAACGACTCCCAAGCATTCAGATGTGATGTTTTCCGTACAAACTTCCTAAATTTGATCTTTTTTCAATCGACGGAATGGTCAAACTCTGTTGTGTGGGCGGCAACACTCGATTCATTAACTCTCCCATTCCTTGAGTTTGAAGACGAGAAGCAAAAAATTTTTGATGCAGGAATTGTGAATGGATACGACAATGACTTCGTTCGTAAAATTCTTCACAAGCACGCCCGAAAAAAGCACCGAAGTGATGCAACAACACTAACACCGGAAAAAGAAGAATCGCAAAGAGTTAAAGTCTGCTTCATTTAATATTGGAACACAAACAATTGCGTGTAGTTCAGTCATTTATTAACGAATTCATAATTTGTTTTTCATACAAATGTAGCATTTTCTTTACTCTTTCATAAAAAAAAATTAAAAAAATTATTCATTGCTGTTTCGAAGAAATTCTCGTACTTTTCCCGTAATACGACACATTAGGCGGCGCACACCCTTTTCGTCCACCGTTTTGGCGATTTGATTCCACCAGTTCTTCATTTGAGTCATGTTCCTAACAAGTTTTCCCTTTGCCTTAAGCCTCCGCCTCGTGATTGCCCAGTATTTCTCTATCGGCCGGAACTGGGGGCAGTTTGGGGGGTTGAGGTCCTTCGGTATTACGCTGACCCCGTTCGTTGCGTACCATTCCATAACCGTTTTGCTGTAATGGCAGCTTGCGAGGTCCGGCCAAAACATTACTGGACGGTCGTGGGCACGAATAAACGGCAGAATCCGTTTCTGTAGGCACTCTTTTTTGTAGACTTCTGAGGATAAAAAACTTAAATAGAACTCAAATAAGACCATTTCTTTAACATTTAAATGGTAATTTCGGTTCAGAGATGATTTATTTTCGAAAACTCCAAGAAACTTTTAGTAAAACTTTCTACATTTAAGAAAAACTGATCATAAAACAGTGTTCAATTAAAAAGCGAAAAAAGCACACATACAATTAAAAACATGCAAATGAGTCTTAAACATAGTTCAACAAGATTCGGAAGTGTTTTCTGGAAATTTTTAAGTGAATAAAACTTAAATATACCATTGTACAAGTAGATCATCCATCTTGAAAAGTGGGATAATCTCCAAAAGAGATTTTCATCGAATGGAGGATGGGAAAGATAGAAAATTATTTTATCATTTGCATTTAAAAAATTAAAGGCCAAATCTATTCGAGCTTCTTAGAAAAAAGGTGGGTTAAAAAAAAGTTTTTCGTGATAGGGAAAGGGAAAGAAAATTATTTTGAAATTCTATTGATAATCCTCAAAACTATAAGCTTCTTAAAAAAAAATAAATAAATCGATAAAACTTTCAGAAGACTTACAAAACATACGTGGCCAAACATGAGCCAAATTTCTTAAAATGATGAATATAAAGCTTCCAACATTTCGAAAAGTCAAACGACTCATTTTGATTTATATTTTTTGTGAACCCGAGCAAGGCCGGGTAAAATAAGCTAGTAGAGAATAAATGCACTGTTTGAATGTAAAAACTGGAATAGTTTATTATGCGTAAACCGCTTGTTTTGTAACAGCCGGGATGCCAACGAGAGAACATGGGCTGAATAATAAAACAGATGGGTTTCGGATAGGCGTTGGACAACAGGACATTACATTTTACAATTTATTGTGATTACGTAGATAAAGTGGAAAGGTTTAGGAATTTTACAGCATGGTATTTTGACGGGGCTGACGCTTACCGTAGTGGGCTCATACCTGGATTGGTTTGGGCCGTTGCTTGGGAGCCTTCCTGGTGGCTTCCTGGTCGGCATAATCCAACGGAACTTGTGTATGGTCCGGAAGAGCAGGAACTAGACCCTGAACGGCAATTCAGGTCCGAATGGTTCCACCCGGTGGCGGCATGAAACGGCCGGATGGGTCGGGTGGGAAAAAGGACCTTCGTCGCTTGCTCAGCCTTGTGGATCCGACGGGTTCTAGATCGTGACCGACTTGCTTCACGGTCCAAACTTTAATTACGTTTTCGGTTTCACTTCCCTTATGTCCAGTGTTGCCGGTTATAGCTTTTTGTTGAGCAACTGTCTAATGTCAAGAGTAAAAAAAACCCTGCAGCAAATTAGGAAAAGGGGAAAAACTCTTAGCGCGCACATTGAACTGCGTGTGTTGTATTGATACGCCGATACCGGCGAATGCCAACACTCCTCATCAACATACGCTTTTCACGGCTATTCACCCTTTCCAGCGGCTCGAAACTCTACGCCTCGACGCTCCTTCTCAAGCCTAACGCCTACTGGTGGTATACGTCCGACGACCTCCATCCGACTTTTCGGTCCGACGCCCTGCCATTGCACCGGGTTGACGACCTTCCGTCCCGACTCGCAAGTCCTCCAGAGGCTTCCTGTCCGACAACCAGCACCTGGTTCCCAACTTGGCGAGCTTCCATGGTACCGGCTTGCCAGCCTTCCATGGCTTCCGGAACGACGACTCACAAGCAATTGAGGTACGTTCCCAATCGCTCCGGCCCAGCAACCTCCCAAAGAATCTATTCAACGACCTTCCTCCCGTTTCTCCTGGCTTGTCAACCCCCACCTGGCTTCCTGGTCCAACGATCTACCAGTTGGCTCCCGGTGAAATAACCTTACATGGTTCTGGCTCGACGACCTTCCTATAGATTTCCCGGCTGGTTGAAACTCCACTGTTATTATGTAAACAACAATTATCGACCACGTGGTGACGAAAATTCAAAACAATACCTAGTATACCATTTCGATGAAAATTGATTTTTTAAATCTTTGGTCACTATTCGATTTACATTACACTTCCCTTTTGAGCAAGTTCATTGGTGTTGGAAAAAAGGGATAGAAATTTTGACACTTTTAGCACTTTTTGAAAATTTTGTCATGCAAAAATATTTTCAAGATCAGTGGCATTTAAGTTTTTTTTACAACACGTGTATTTTCGCATGCTGTGATGCAAAAATAGCAATATTTCTATCACATACTGCTGAAAAAGAAAAGTACAGATATTGAAAACATTTTTGCATGGTAAAATTTTCAAAATGTGCTACAAGTGTCGAAATTTCTACCACTTTTTCACTGTCCGGATCTATCCACAATTTCAGCGAAATCGAAACCAAAAACTTCATTATCAAATGCCACTGAGGTGTTCGATAAAAAATAAATTTCATGTCTTAATTTTTCAACTTTTCAAATTTCATGAGAAATACCGCGTTTTTGTCCAAATTTTCCCGGTTTGGTTTGGAAAATTTGAACTTCCAATGCGTGGATTTTGCCAAGTTTTCGGGTAAAAAATGCTTGGATTTGCCTGATCTGGAAACGTTCTGGGAAGAATAGTCTAATGCCATTTCGGATTTGGTTACTGACGCATATATACGCATAATCACCATTCGCCAGCCAATCTCAAAATTATACCTACATTGATCAATTAAATAGATGAAAATACAAATAAGCGAGTTTTTGATAGCCACAAATATTTTCAAATAAAATAAAAATTATTTTTTTTATGTCTCAATTTAGTCTTTTTAGTAAATACATCTACTAAATAATGTAATCACCATAATTTAAAAATAACTGCCAAAATTTTTTTTTTGTTTTTCAATGAGATTGGTGAAAAGTCTAGCGATCGTTAATTTCAACACAATATTAAGTGATTTCGATTACCGGTGCTATAGTTTATACCGATTTAGTGATTTCTTTAGCGCCGTTGACTGAAAAGTTAGCGACGAACCTATCACGTTTTATGAAACGGTCAAAATTTCAAAAATTTAATAATGAGCGTACTTTCCAATCGTGATGTGTACAGCTCAAAACGTGACCCGGAAAAGAACAATTCCAGTCAAGTAGCTCCTGGCCGTGCGTTTATTTACAATCGCCACATTGCAAAAAAGAACTGTCGAGTGCCGGCAGCTGGATGAATTGAAACCACAACTCGGAACTCCAAGCAACATTTCGCAAAGCAAAAACCGGAAAGCGACACAGTGTGACTGTTCCGGTCCAGTGGCCTGCATTCCACCGGATGTTTCGGATGGAATTCATCCTGCATTATTAAAGTACCGGTCGTTGGTGTTAGAACAGACGAAAGGAGCCAAAATTAATAAATTTTGTGCCGTTATATGCATTGAATATGGTCTACATCCAGGCGTTTGGTTCGAAACATTGCCTAATGTTTAAACGGTATTAGTCTAAATTTCAACATTTTAGATGAGATACACTATGCGTTATTGAACTTTTGAGTGGAACTGTGAACATCGGTAACTACGACATGAAACGGAACATAGAAGTGGCGCCACCGCGAAGTTGCGCTCGATTTTGCTTCTTTGATCTTTGCTTGATTATACACACGATGAGATGAAAACAATTTCTTGTGGTGGTTTTGTTTCGCGTTTATTTATCCTCGTTTTGTTTTGCGTTTGTGGCATCACTAAGTTGTTGCTTCCGGTTTTCGGTTCTATCATCCGGAACGTTTTACAGACTATCTGGCGCAAATCAGCAAAGAGATTCATTGAGATTCTTCTGAATTTTCAGATAGGAATTCAAAAAACTTTGGGATTCAAACAAATCAGAACGTTCTTCTTAAATTCTAAACAATTTTCTGTCAATATTTTTTTGTAAACAGTTGAGCACGAAATTGGAATTTTCCGCCAATTCCTCAAATCCAAAACGTTAAAACAACCGGATCGAATAGTTCCTGGAAAAAATTGAATCAACCACTCTCCGGGACATATCATCTTCAATTTATACCTTAACCGGTATCGGGGTTGGGTGTAATGGATTTCGTGCTCCGATCAAATTCGACACCCATCACGCACCGGGTCGCCCATACATAAGTATACAAACATGTGAATTGGTCCGACAGACGTCTGTGTTGACTCAGCGGGTGGGAGTATTCCGAAAAATATCGGTAGGTTCCGAAATCTACATCCGTACGATGCGTACACAGAGGTACTTGCTCACTTCATGCCGGATCTAAAGGAGAAGAAGTGAGCATATCGAGATGCTAACTTTGGAGCAGCGGTGCGTGTGTATGATTCTGAAGGACATAGGCCTAACCGGTTCCGGAGAATTCCCTTCCGGGTGGAGACGTGTCAAATGACCGACGTATTCACTATAACATGCCATGCCAGTTCTTAACGTGTGCCGGGTGGTAAAATGTCGAGCGATCAGGACGTTTTTTGAAAATGTAGCACTCAATATGTTTGTCTGAAATAATCATTTACTATCTTATCAAAACCGAATGCAAGCATAAAGTCAAAATGCCTGCTTCTAGATAGAGGACGTAAAAATTGGTGAACCTACAGGTTAAATAAGCCGTAAAATTTAATTAGTAAACATAAAACGGTGGCCAAATCCCGCGCTGAAGAGTTGTATCGTTAGTGGTTCGAATTTCCAAAATGACGAATCATGTATTCAAGCGGACAGATCTCCGGCATGGATGCTTCGAGGAAGGTAAGCCGCACCGATGGAAGAACCTTACATACATATGTACGTACGTCTCGGTGGTCGAGTGGTTAGCGTGGCAAGACGGGTAATCGCTGGTCCACTGATGGCATGATGGGTTCGATTCTCATCTCGGTACTGTGTGTTGAATGTTAATCTTAAGTTGTCCACGTCATTTATTCAGTCTGCAAAGCCTAAATCGGCTAAGACGGTGTTTGTCTTTTCATACATACATATAATAGTACATAATTCGATAAAAATCCCAAGTAACACAAATTAAACCAATTAGTATTTGAAAGTTTTATTATGGCATTTTATATGCATGTAGTTTTATGACTGTTTTATTATGGTTTTTCAACATTTGCTTTCAGGTAGTTCTGATAAAGCTAATAAAGCTTTCACTTAATAGATTGTTTAAGTTGTTTAGAAAGAGTTCTGAATGCTCTATTAGAACTCCAATAAAACAAAAACTAAGAAGTTTGCTCCAAGCTGTTTTTTGCATGTTTTATAAATGCACATGTTATAAAATCAAGTTACAGTTCTCGATCAAGAGGTCAAAACAGTTTACGCTCAAGCTAGATTGCACATATTTGAATTAGAATTCCCAGTTTTACACATTTTTGATAACTCATGTGGGTTGTTTTTGAGTTAGATAGAATAAAATATTTATAAAAATCTTTGAAATACTTCAAAAACCAGAATTGGGATAAATACCTCTACAATATTAGTATTGAGTAGAAGAGCCAAAATAGTAGGAGAAAAAACTGTTGCTTGAAGAAGTCGAATTGACGGCTTCCGTTTAAGTTTAAAATGCTGTAAATCACTGAAATCAAATGAAAGCCCCATGATATGGATATTTTTTGAAAAGGTGTAAAAAAAGAAGTCGAATTTGGTAATTTGACGCCATTTTGAAATCAATGATGGCGGCTTCGGCTGTTTTTTTTTTGAACCTGTATATTATTGATAATCGCTTGAAACCTCCACAATAGGAGTATAAGTTTAAAGGGCTAAAGTAGAATTTCGATATCTGACGTCATCTTGAAATCCAATATGGCGATTCCGCTGCACTTCGAAATGCTGTAAATCATTGAAAATCGTGTGAAACTCTCACAATATTGGTATTGGGTGAAAAGGATAAACGAGTAGAAGTCGCATTTTGCTTTCTGACGCCATATTGAAATCAAAAATGGCGGCTGTCGCTTAGTTTGATAATAAAGAACTCATCTTACGCCTTGTAATTGTTTGGCTTGCGAGAGAAACGTCAAATTTTAGCTATTTATAAGCCTCTCATAAAACCGTTATAAAAACTAATCAGCCAATAATCTGACCATAATAAAGCTATTAAGCATTGAATTGGCCAACGCCATGTTGGTTGCAAAATCGAAAGGCACAAAATGACGCCATGTTGATGAATTCACAATGTCAAGTATTTGAAAATATTTTATCAGGCCTATATTTAATAAATTCTTTTATGTTTGTGCTATCGTTATGTCATATTTTACAATTAAATTTATTGAAAAACGTTTTTCGTGAAATATTTTTAATTTAATTTTTTCCCATTAAAAAAAATGTTTCATTAAAATTTACATTTAACGAGGCGCATCTATTTTAAGATAATGTTTCATACACGTTTTACCTAAGATCTTGACTGGCAGTAGAAAAGATGTTCATAATATGGTTTAAACATTGCTTTTTTTGTTATCAATTTTACCAGATCATGAAAATTGATGGATGAGCTGGATAAAATAAAATAAAAATTAGAACTCACGGAATCGAAAAAAAAAAACAAAAATTGCTAGCATGCGTTATTAAAAATTGGTGATCAAAATTTTACAGCATCATGATTTTTTCGAAGATTGGCCAAAAACCCATATTTGAGCTCTATTACAGTTCTACAATGCGAGAATACTATGCGCTTTAGCTTTTTTGAAGACTAATGTTATAGCTCTAACTAAGATGAGCTGACCATAATAAACCTAAAACTGTTACTTGGGATGGGAATCACACGAATTGTCAATTCAACTTTGAGCTTCCATTTTTTTTTCTGTAATGATTTTTTTTGTTAAAAATTTTCTGCGTCAGACAGATCAACAATCACAATAATACCTATTTCCCAAAAATTTTAACTTTTTAAAATATGTTAAAACAGAAGTACAATTATGCTACGAAAATCGGACTTTTTGGACTTTTACCATTTAAATGGCTTTTTAAAATTTGGAAAAGTGGTTGTTGAGAACTCAAACAAGCATGTGTTAAGTTTTCTGACATCTGACTGACTGATAAAATTGACAAAAATAGCTTAAATGAAAAAATTGCCTAAATGACAAAAATGGCAAAATTTATACTATTGAAAAAAATTAGAAATCATATAAGGTTAACTAAAATGACAAGATTGACAAAATTGTCAAAAAATGACAAGAACGACCAATATGACAAAAATGGAAAAAACCACAAAAATGAAAAAAAAATTTAAAAAAAATTGACAACAATTGACATAAATGTCAAAAATGACTAATATGAAAATTTAAAATTTAAAAACCAAATTCTTGACAAAATTTACTTATTTTACATAAATTTACATTTACATTTACATAGATACATAAACTTTTGACTAAGTTGAAAAGATTTTAACAAAATTAAAAAATAACATGACCATATCAAAAAAATTAAATTCAACAAAATTGCGGATTTTTTTTATTTTTTTTTGTCTTTTTCGTCGTTTTTTCATTTTTGTCATTTTTGTCAATTTTGTCATTTTTGTCATTTTTGTCATTTTTGTCATTTTTGTCATTTTTGTCATTTTTGTCATTTTTGTCATTTTTGTCATTTTTGTCATTTTTGTCATTTTTGTCATTTTTGTCATTTTTGTCATTTTTGTCATTTTTGTCATTTTTGTCATTTTTGTCATTTTTGTCATTTTTGTCATTTTTGTCATTTTTGTCATTTTTGTCATTTTTGTCATTTTTGTCATTTTTGTCATTTTTGTCATTTTTGTCATTTTTGTCATTTTTGTCATTTTTGTCATTTTTGTCATTTTTGTCATTTTTGTCATTTTTGTCATTTTTGTCATTTTTGTCATTTTTGTCATTTTTGTCATTTTTGTCATTTTTGTCATTTTTGTCATTTTTGTCATTTTTGTCATTTTTGTCATTTTTGTCATTTTTGTCATTTTTGTCATTTTTGTCATTTTTGTCATTTTTGTCATTTTTGTCATTTTTGTCATTTTTGTCATTTTTGTCATTTTTGTCATTTTTGTCATTTTTGTCATTTTTGTCATTTTTGTCATTTTTGTCATTTTTGTCATTTTTGTCATTTTTGTCATTTTTGTCATTTTTGTCATTTTTGTCATTTTTGTCATTTTTGTCATTTTTGTCATTTTTGTCATTTTTGTCATTTTTGTCATTTTTGTCATTTTTGTCATTTTTGTCATTTTTGTCATTTTTGTCATTTTTGTCATTTTTGTCATTTTTGTCATTTTTGTCATTTTTGTCATTTTTGTCATTTTTGTCATTTTTGTCATTTTTGTCATTTTTGTCATTTTTGTCATTTTTGTCATTTTTGTCATTTTTGTCATTTTTGTCATTTTTGTCATTTCTGTCATTTTTGTCATTTTTGTCATTTTTGTCATTTTTGTCATTTTTGTCATTTTTGTCATTTTTGTCATTTTTGTCATTTTTGTCATTTTTGTCATTTTTGTCATTTTTGTCATTTTTGTCATTTTTGTCATTTTTGTCATTTTTGTCATTTTTGTCATTTTTGTCATTTTTGTCATTTTTATCATTTTTGTCATTTTTGTCATTTTTGTCATTTTTGTCATTTTTGTCATTCATTTTGGTAATTTTGGCCATTTGAGACATTTGCTTGCCTTTTTCGTTATATTTTTTCTCTTTTTAAGGTTTTTTTTCGTTTTTTATGTCCTACTTTCAATAGATTTTTTTGGTCTTTTTAGAGCCTAAATTGATGAAAGCATTTTGATTCATAGCTTGTGGTTCATTCTGTGTGTTACCAAGTCCACTTCTATTTACACCCATTTGACTTCAACAGAACAAGGACTCTTAAGATTAACTGATCCGTGACAATTTTTTAAACAAAAAAATACGAATCCACAACGCACTTCCCTATCCTCATCCCTATCGAGCTGCTAGGTATACCGAATTAATTGAATTAGTCTCCAATGTAGCCGTAGCTCCTAATTAACACTTCAGTTCACCAGGCCCGGAATAGTTTTCCATAATGGTATCAATTTCACGAATAAAATTTTCACCGCTCCTCGTGTAGCATTCATTAAATTGAAAATCTATGACGAGAGCTTCGTTCGAGTTCGAGCCGAGTTGTGGCAGCCAGCAGAAGCAGCAGCAGCATGGGGTCCAAATCTCATTATGTTTCAAATTCTCCCCCGATAGAGTTTTGTTGCTGAGGCTCGCTTCCAGGCTCAGACGAAGCCAGCAGAATTGAGAAAACGAGTGGGAGGTCGGAGGCATCCGAGTACTAATACAATCAATTTCAGTTGAAATTACTTTAGACATCAAACAAGAGAACATAATAGCTTGAAAGTAAATAAACAATAGGAAACCCTCCCCCGGGTGCTTGACGTCGACGCCGGTGAAGCCGAGTAGAACTTTTAGGGAAGACTCCGATGGACCCGGTCAGGCAGGGATTCCAGGACAGGAGTTCCTCGGATCGGATGGATGGGTCAGAAAAATGATGCGCCTCGAGTGGCTGCATGGCGATTGCGATTGTGGGCGTACTGAAAGTGAAGTGAATAAAAAAAGAACCAAGGGTGAGGTGAGGCTTAACTTTCCCAAGCCTGGTTCGTGTGGCTTTATCTTTCCTTACGTTGTTGTTGGCGGCCGATGATGAATTCAATTATAGAACCCTTCATTATCGGGGTTTATCGATGACGTGTTCTTGGAAAAACTCCTGATACCAGGTGTTTCTTACTTCGGGCTGAGACAGAATATTGATACCTAGACTGAGGAGCTTTTCCGGTCTCAAGGTTGAGTCGAACAATGCGACGGCTCAATGCGATAAATTTAAGTCCGGAAAAAATTTCCATTCATTTTTACTTTAGTACCTGAATTTACATTATTCATATAATATTGAAGCTTTTCCACAAACAACGGGCATTATTTAACGCCTTTTATTAGGCAACACAATTTAAAAGTTCCCCATTTCCAATATTCAGCAACCATAAACATTTAATTTTTTTACACAATCTCAAAACTTAATTAAAGTCATTTAAAAATTATCAACTGCAATTTGAATCTCCTTCAAAATGACTGAAATGATGAGAAAATTATTGCTGATTTGATTTTTTACTTTCCGAAGAATTACATTTCTCACATTTTTCCCCATCGTTTTGGCTAGCAAGCAAAAAGTAAACAGGACCGCAATTCAAATCAGCAGAAATGTTTCTTCACATCCCAACAGCATCAAAACGTTCTGCAGGAAGCAGCAAAGAACTTTATCGTCCCTCTGTCATGAAAAAGAAATGGCCAGCAATGATTTTCCGGAGAAGAAAAGACCGACATAAACACTAACCAAGAATTCAAATGTCTGCAGTTGATGTGAGGCGTGTGGATTTCAGAGTAAGTCATTTACTCGTTGCGTAGAGTAGACCCCCCGAAAACATCAAAAGCGAAATAAATACACACACTCGGTCCGCCGGAAGTGTCCCACCGCTCAGATTCGACCGCTTTTATAGTAGGTTCCCATACTGCTCTCTTATTAAGTAAGGACCGGCCGAATCCCCGGTTTGCCATCCTTAAACACGTATGGGCTCTGAGGAAAAATCTTCAACGTCCTTTGGTTGGTGGATGGACTTCAATTTTGGGTAACAGACCCTCGAGCCGGAACGACTCAATTCGGTTTCGCAAATATGTATCCAGCCGACGCAAATGGTCCTAAACACGGGGCAAGGCAGGGTTGGTAAACAGAATCCTACATACGACTTACGAGGTAGGTTGGGGTACTTTCCTTTCTCGGCTCAGTGCGTGTCCTATCGATTTGGGGGTACTGTTTTGCTCCACCCACACCCAAGCGTGGCGTCGGGTGGGTTTGTCTTGTACTTGATTCGAATTTTTGTTACATTCAATTGGAGTACTGTTAACTGAAGGAACTTTATTCAATATTTTCATTTTTGAATATTCTCGAAGGGGTTGCTTTTTCGTAAAATCTGAAAGTATAAATTTTCTTTTAATTCTCATTCGTCTCGAGCTTTTTAAACAAAATGTTAATTTGATTCTCATTATTGTAAATTGCATGATATTTTTGAAACTTCAATTTGAAGAATTTAAAAAAAAAAACCCTTAAACCCATTTAGAAGAATGAAATAATATGAATTTTAAGAAATATCTGAAGCAATTTTAATAACAAAAAATCACAATGTTTCTAATACACACAAAAATGCCAAAAGTTCCAAAAATTAAAAAAATGCCAAAAATGACAAAAATGCCAAAAATGACAAAAATGACAAAAATGACAAAAATGACAAAAATGACAAAAATGACAAAAATGACAAAAATGACAAAAATGACAAAAATGACAAAAATGACAAAAATGACAAAAATGACAAAAATGACAAAAATGACAAAAATGACAAAAATGACAAAAATGACAAAAATGACAAAAATGACAAAAATGACAAAAATGACAAAAATGACAAAAATGACAAAAATGACAAAAATGACAAAAATGACAAAAATGACAAAAATGACAAAAATGACAAAAATTACAAAAATTACAAAAATTACAAAAATGACAAAAATGACAAAAATGACAAAAATGACAAAAATGACAAAAATGACAAAAATGACAAAAATGACAAAAATGACAAAAATGACAAAAATGACAAAAATGACAAAAATGACAAAAATGACAAAAATGACAAAAATGACAAAAATGACAAAAATGACAAAAATGACAAAAATGACAAAAATGACAAAAATGACAAAAATGACAAAAATGACAAAAATGACAAAAATGACAAAAATGACAAAAATGACAAAAATGACAAAAATGACAAAAATGACAAAAATGACAAAAATGACAAAAATGACAAAAATGACAAAAATGACAAAAATGACAAAAATGACAAAAATGACAAAAATGACAAAAATGACAAAAATGACAAAAATGACAAAAATGACAAAAATGACAAAAATGACAAAAATGACAAAAATGACAAAAATGACAAAAATGACAAAAATGACAAAAATGACAAAAATGACAAAAATGACAAAAATGACAAAAATGACAAAAATGACAAAAATGACAAAAATGACAAAAATGACAAAAATGACAAAAATGACAAAAATGACAAAAATGACAAAAATGACAAAAATGACAAAAATGACAAAAATGACAAAAATGACAAAAATGACAAAAATGACAAAAATGACAAAAATGACAAAAATGACAAAAATGACAAAAATGACAAAAATGACAAAAATGACAAAAATGACAAAAATGACAAAAATGACAAAAATGACAAAAATGACAAAAATGACAAAAATGACAAAAATGACAAAAATGACAAAAATGACAAAAATGACAAAAATGACAAAAATGACAAAAATGACAAAAATGACAAAAATGACAAAAATGACAAAAATGACAAAAATGACAAAAATGACAAAAATGACAAAAATGACAAAAATGACAAAAATGACAAAAATGACAAAAATTACAAAAATGACAAAAATGACAAAAATGACAAAAATGACAAAAATGACAAAAATGACAAAAATGACAAAAATGACAAAAATGACAAAAATGACAAAAATGACAAAAATGACAAAAATGACAAAAATGACAAAAATGACAAAAATGACAAAAATGACAAAAATGACAAAAATGACAAAAATGACAAAAATAACAAAAATGACAAAAATGACAAAAATGACAAAAATGACAAAAATGACAAAAATGACAAAAATGACAAAAATGACAAAAATGACAAAAATAACAAAAATGACAAAAATGACAAAAATGACAAAAATGACAAAAATGACAAAAATGACAAAAATGACAAAAATGACAAAAATGACAAAAATGACAAAAATGACAAAAATGACAAAAATGACAAAAATGACAAAAATGACAAAAATGACAAAAATGACAAAAATGACAAAAATGACAAAAATGACAAAAATGACAAAAATGACAAAAATGACAAAAATGACAAAAATGACAAAAATGACAAAAATGACAAAAATGACAAAAATGACAAAAATGACAAAAATGACAAAAATGACAAAAATGACAAAAATGACAAAAATGACAAAAATGACAAAAATGACAAAAATGACAAAAATGACAAAAATGACAAAAATGACAAAAATGACAAAAATGACAAAAATGACAAAAATGACAATATGACAAAAATGACAAAAATGGCAAAAATGACAAAAATGACATAGTAAAAGTAGCATAGCATAGTCAATGTTTTCATAGAAGAGATTATCTGAACCTAACCTAACCTAAGGGTCCAGCGCCGATTGACCGGCGCATAGGGCTGAGATAAAAGATCTCCACTGCTGGCGATCCGGAGCCAGCGTCTTCACTTGCTGCCAGCCAACGTTCTCGTCAACTGTGCGGATTTCAGCGGCTAGACTTCGCCGCCACGAGCTTTTGGGCCTGCCTCTTCTTCGATGCCCATCTGGATTCCAGTCAAGCGCCTCTCTGCAAATCTCGTTTTCATCTCTTCGCAGCGTGTGCCCAATCCATCTCCACTTACGTTCCCGAATCTCGATTTCTAGCGCCTTTTGATGACACCGGCAATGAAGTTCAACGTTTGAGATCCAGTTGCCAGGCCACCAAGCGCGGATGATGTTCCGCAGGCAGCGATTCACAAAAACTTGCAGTTTTCGCGTCGTCACCGCATATGTGCACCAAGTTTCACACCCGTACAGTAATACGGATTTGACGTTTGAGTTGAAGATTCGGATCTTAGTTCGTAGAGAGATCTGGCGTGACCGCCAGATGTTTCGGAGACTCGCAAACGCAAATCGGGCTTTTCTGATCCGGGTTTCGATGTCCTTCTTGGTACCACCATCAGGCGTAATCTGGCTACCAAGATACTGGAAGCACTCCACTGTCTCAACCTGTTGTCCAGCTACCACGAAATTGGAACGATTTTCTGTATTGATTTCCATCGACTTGGTCTTTCCGACATTGATTTTGAGACCTGCTGCCTTGGAGCTTTCGGTGAGGTCGTCGAGTTTGCTCTGCATATCTTGTTGTGTTTGGGCGAGCAAAACAATATCGTCTGCCAGGTCAAGGTCGTTCAGTTGCTCCATTGTTGAAGGATTCCACGGCAATCCTCGGTTTGGTCTACAGTCAATCGATCCAGTCAAGATCTCATCCATTACGATGAGAAAAAGTAGCGGTGATAAAATACATCCTTGTCTCACTCCAGCAGTTACCGGGATTGGTTCGGACAAGACACCGTCGTGCAAGACCTTGCACGAAAATGCCTCGTACTGTGCTTCGATGAGATGGACTAGTTTCTCTGGGACCCCTCGTCGTCTAAGAGCAGCCCAGACGTTTTCGTGGTTCAGTCGGTCAAATGCTTTTTCGAAATCAACGAATACCAGCAGAAGAGAGTCCTGGAATTCGTTGATTTGTTCCAGTATTATTCGTAGCGTTGTGATGTGGTCCACACATGATCGTCCGGATCGGAATCCAGCTTGTTGCCGTCGGAGTGTTGCGTCGATTTTCTCCTGGATCCTGTTCAGGATCACTTTGCAGAGTACTTTGAGGGTTGTACAGATCAAAGTTATGCCACGCCAGTAACCGCACTCTGTTAGGTCTCCTTTCTTTGGGACCTTTACGAGGATACCCTGCATCCAGTCGGCCGGGAATGTTGCAGATTATCTGAAACAGCAAAAATAACTCTTTAGGTGCAGAGAACTTATTTGACCCATAATTCTGTTTAAGAATGGTTTTTTACGGGATGTTTAAGTGGGAAATCCTACATGCAAATAGGATTGACTAAAAATGTATGAATAAGTTAAAATAAAAAGAAACAATCTCTTTCAAATCCATTGATAGGCGATGAAGGAACGTTGCAGCATGGGTTAAGTTGTATTGGAGCTTAGTTCTTTTGGAAATTGGACAGTTATGAATGCGCGTATCTCGAAAACCATTCATTTCATTTAAACACTTCATAAAAAGAATAAAAAAAAATATATTTATCGTTTTTGTAAGAATAAATTCTAATTTATTCTTGGTACCTCTCATCGGCCGGCGCACACTTTTCTCATTCCTGATATTGATCAGGTTTTCAAACTTATACTTCGTCTAATCTGTATTTTAGGTTGCTACATCTTTCTCCTTCAATTTCTGTTACTTTTCGGTCCAATACTTCTTTGTTTTTTAAAAGAAACTGAGGGCAATTTAGTGGATACAGCTGTTTCGAAATTAACAAAACTTGATTATTTTTGAGCCACTGACAATAACGAAGTAAAACCATCATGAGATTGAACTTAAAGTATAATCGGTTAGTATAGATCGTAGGTTGCGAAGGGTACATACAAGATAACTCTTTTTAGGCTCTTAAAAACCATAACAGCAAGGTGTTTGCTGCCCGGCTGTTATGTTTTGAAGTCAAATTTCCATCTTGTAAAAAAAAGAACGACAAAACTAATGAAATACCCTATTTCAAACTAATTCCAGCGTTGGAATCCTATACCATGTCTGCTCGTGGCATGCACCGAGCATATTTAAGTATGTATTTGCAAATAGTTTTGTATAAAATATAATTATTTTCCAAAATTATTTTCCTGTGAAAAGAAACATAAAGTTTTGTCGTTCATCAGAAATCATCTGTCCCATTGCCTCGGTACTGGCTATACAGGTTACGAGCTCTGGAACTTGCAAAAAATTGTTGTTTGAGGTTGGGTTTGAATGACTTTCAACTAGGCAACACTTTCAGCTTATCGGAGTAAATTTTTTTTGGACATTTCAGCGATCTACCCTTAGTTTTTCGCTTATTCCAAAATAAAAATGCTGGTATGAGACTTGACTTTCCAGATGACCCTTAACTGTAGTTGCCGATCATGTGCTTCACTCCAATGCTTGATTTGAATTTTGTGGATATTTTTGACAGTGTTTGCATATATTTTTCACCACTTACACACTATAATTCTTTGAATAATAAATGGTTTTGTCAGCTATCAATTTGATAATGATGGATTTTTATTTTTTTTCTTTTTCTCTTGCATGGTAAATGTCTCAATACGTGAAAATTTTAAATTATGAAAAAAAAAATGCTGGATAGTACTTTTTACAGGCAGCAAAATGCTGTCAAAATTTTAAATGTTCGATTACTAGTAAACGAGATATTAACAAAAGAAAGTGTCCCATTTCTAAAAGAACTTAGCTTTATCCCTGCACTTTTCAGTCACTTGTGCTTGGTAATCCAGCAAGTGCTTATTGTCGTGATTTCCTTTTTTACGATCACCCTCTATGGTCCTTTTGAATTCCTCCCGTTGAATGAAACACTTGCGTTGCCGTTAACAAATGTCCAAAATCTCATTTCAATTCATAAAACATCCTATGACTAGACAATTCAATTATCTATCGCAAATTTGTTGCTATCTCTTTTCCTATTTAGCTTTAGTCATACCTGATGATACAAGCCAGTGTCGATATATGTTAATCATGTTTATTTTGTTCTGCAACCTAATTCAACCCTCTCTCAGCCTGCTGTTATTTACTAATAATTTGTTTAAGTCCTAATATTCAATTATTTCCTCTGAACACTTTACCTTCACACCTATACACTTTTTCACTTTTATATATATGATATTTTCTAGTGTTTTCACACTTATAAATCACTTTTGTCGACAATTGCCGCTGCTTTGTTTTTATTCAAAGAATTTACACTCAATCGAAACCATCGGCCAAAATAGATTTCTTGGCACGATGCCCCTGCGAAACAAAATTCTGACAACTTAATATATTTTTCACGGTTAAATTACATTTTTTCCAAAACCTTATCTACAGTTCGATGACCATTTATTTTCCCGAATAACAAGGCACATCCTACATATATGGATATGTATCGATAACATCACTGAAACCAATCTCTTCAATCTCAATGGGCAATGGAATCGAAAAGTTATTCTTTCTCTCATTAAGAAAAACCCTTTTGAACTGTCAAAAGTTGGGTGAACTTATAGCTGCATCCCACTTGCACTAATGCAAAACCATCACCCAAATTCGTCAGCGCTTCCATCGCCTATTACACTTTTCTCACATGGGAAGTGCGATCTGGAATAGGCAAAAATTCCTCAGTTTCGAATCACATTTTTGACCAAACTGGAAAAGTCCCTAAAAGCATCCTTTTGTTTCGAATACTTCGGATTCTCTGGGAATATAGACCCATCATGCAAATTAGAAAATGAAAATCTTTTTCCGCGGTCCTCGAAAGCCATTTTCTTCACACTATTCATTGCTACACTACTAAGTTGTTGAATAGTACACTTCATCGACACAAAAAACGGGTTTTCACTTAACTTTGTTGAAATTTTCAGAACAAAATTTTGCAGCTACGAAAAACAAGTGTTGCACTTTCAGCCGACGCCTACTCCATCCTATCAATGTACAGAAATTTATAGTATCAATATTTTCAATATTTTCAAAACCAAAAGTATGAGAACAAAGGTGACCCATCCAAGTCCAACTGCGAAATGACCAAAACAACGAAAATGACAAAAATGAATAAAAAAAACTATATATCTGATACAATCTTAATCTGATGTTCATTTCAGATTTTTAACGAAAACTACATTTTTCCGAAAAATATATGCAAAAACGGGAAAATCGTAAACTTGAACCCCTTTGACGTTAAGTGCCTCAAATGTCAAAATTGATCAAAAGTTCGGTTAAATCGTTTAAAAATGAAAATGCTCTTTCAAATAAAGACATCCAATTTTGGCTCTGGATTGCATTACATTGCAACTCATTTCAACTGCACATTCAATTTTGTGTTGTTAGTTCTATTACTACATCCGTTGATCAAAAATCTTAGTTCTTCAAAACATTTGAATGATGATTCAAATATGGACCTTGGGTCATATTGAATGGAACTACTTTATTAGGAGCGCTGATTCCTATTCTTCAATTAGTTTTTTTTGCGAGGTTTTAATTTCGAGATAACTTCTGTAAATTGGCAAAAAACCATTAAATAAATTTGTGCAAAGAGCCTACAATCATATTTGATGAAAAAAAAATTAAAGTTTTGATTTTCGTTGTTATGTCAGATGCATGATTTATAAAAAGAATGTCCTACCAACATTATCAATTCAACAGCCCCTGATATAACTTTTTCTCTTTTCTCCGTTTGCAGCCTCCATCACTCGCCGTCAGGGACCGATAGCAACAACCTGCCTTCGGAACAAAACTGCCGCCCATTTTCGCCAGCAGAAAGAACGATTCACATAAGCAAATAAAAGCGGAGGAAAAACAACCTGTGTACCACATGGGTGCACAAGTTTAATGAAGCGCCCGAGTTTTCATTCTCCCTAAACGCCGTCCCCATTCTGAAAGTCAATACAAAACATTTATGCTCAGCATTTTTATGATTTTCCGCCCGCGCTGCACACAAACAAATACACACACAATCACAAACTGAAAGTGTAGCACGGTGTACAAGTGGAAACGCAAAACGGCAACAATTGCAACTCGGGAAAACAGAAGCTGGAAACAACAACACACGGAAACGCTGGAAAACAAACAGAACAAGGCTAAGAGAGTTGAATCAGCAACAATAACGGAAGAGGAAAAATATTCGAAAAACATAAACGAACACCCAACGAAAAGGGGAAGAGGAACCAACTTCGCAGAACCCGAAACCGTGAAAAGATGAGAACACGAAAAACTAAAAGATGAAAAAAGTAACTGGGCTCCGGAAAGCAGCAACGAACAACAATAACGATAGAAACAAGTTGGGCTGCCGGCGGAAATGCACTTGAATATACATACCCATAGCCTTAAAGATAGGGACAATGGATGGGAGCTTTTCTGGTCCCGAAAACAAATAAACATTGGAAAAACGAGAAAAGCGGAAGTGCTCGTTCACATGAACAAAATAGCTAGTCCCTGAGATGGTCCGGATGGTTGCACGACGTAAGATGTCGTTATTTTAAATGGTGCATGGGTGGGCAATTTTAAGGCGAAGAAAAAAACGCAATGAAGTAAGAAATTTGTGCCGCGTGTTGGTTCGCAATTAATTTTCCACATAATGAAATATTTTTAGAGGGTTCGTTTCTTTACAAAATGTTAGTGGTACAGGATTTTCATATTATTTTGTAAAGGTTGATATACCCAAAAAGGTATAAGCGCATATGATCAATTGTGACTAAACATTTCAAAACCATTTTCTTATCCTTATTATCAATCTGTGATTATGTGTAAAATATCTATATTCACATACACAACATCTTAACGAATGTTTTTAACCCTTCTTCTATTTTCAGAAATTCATCAACTACGCCACAAGTGAACACCAAAAGTTTTTTGTGCAGTGCTTTCTCGTAGTTTTTTTGTTTCTAAGTTTAGTTCAAGTTTTTTGATAAAAATATATCGAAAGTCACTCAATTAGAAGGTGATTGAAAAGTGAAAAGTGAAATTAATTATACCAACGAAAGGTGCTTTCAGCTTCTGGCTAAAACTCCGCAGCCAACGAGCGTTCATTAGCAGCAGCAGAAGCACCGCGGAGAAGTAAAAGGGTGTTAAATTTAGCACCCAGTCATCATTTATGGTTCTTTGCTGTTGCGCTTCTCGGAGGAAAGGTCCATCTTGAAAGCCCGCAGTGAATCGATTCCAGCCCCGGTAGAGCACACCGGGGTCATAAATAGCAGCTAGTCCTGCCACCGGTCATCAGGGCCAAACCGGAAGTCTATAATTAGACCGGATCCGGTGTGGAACCTTGGGGACGTCGTGGTAGGACGCGGTGGATGAGTGAGTGTGGTGGTGAGGGCGAGCCGATTCTTTCAACTTCCTGCGCTTGGTGTTAGGACAGGAAGCAGAAAATAGAAAGCAGTAGCAAGGCCGGCTTTTGGCAAGAAACGACCGTCATTCCAAATCAGAAGTAGTTGGGCGTCAAGCAGTAAAGGCAGTAGCTCTGAGCTGGCTGGTGGCGGTGCCTGGTGAAATCCGGAGGCTCCGCTGCACCACCCGGCCCAAAAAAAGTCGCCAAACTGTTCCTCTGCGGTTGTTATATTTTCGAACGGGGTGCCAAAGATAGCAGTACGGAAGGACTCAGGAGTGCCCTAGCCCGTCTACGCAGATCGGGCCCACTCCCTAACCCTTCCACCAGCAGTCCTGAAAATGTAAGTAATGAGCTCGTTTTTTAGAGTTTATTAATCTTCATTTTACCTTCAGGGAAAACTTATGAGGTGAAGTGCTTCCGGCAAATTTTTACTAAATGCTCACATTGTTGGAAAACTCGTCCCGTATATTCATAAAATGCCTTGTATAAAAACTTATACACGTTCGTAAACAAATTTTGTTTAAGATGACTTGGAAATCATGTTTTAAAAGAATTTCAGTGAAATTTGCGATCTGTTTCTCGGCAATGGCGGTACTGGATCACAAATTCAACCGCCACTTGTGAAAATCTCTTAGCAAATTAACAAACGCATAAATATTTTGAATTATAATTTAAGATTTTGAAGACACAGACCTCAAATGATCATTATCCTCGCCATTAAGGATGTATGACATGGAATTAAGGAAGTATGTTGTTTAAATTTTTCAAACGAATGGATTTCCAAAATTTCTTAAACCACAAAGGAATCAGAAAAAAGTGATAGCTGGTAAAATACTGTTATTTAAAAGTTTTTCTCCCATTTGCCGCGCTTTTTTTTTAGTTTCAAACAATTGGTTTTTTTTTAAATATAATAATTGAACAATCTACATTTTATGCAAAGCTTAACTAAGTAAAAGGGCCGGATTAAGCTCTCCGGAGGCCCGTGAAGATTTTTCTCAGGGCCCCTAGGAATCGGGTTTTATCATATGAGGCCCATGGAGCCAAAGGGGTATAAGTGCATGAAAGCTGATTTCAAGAAAAAAACACTTGTACCTCTTTATGTTCCAGTAAATTCCATAGATAATTTTTATAAACTTTTTCCATTCTTGAATGAAAACAAAACATCTTACAGCATTTTTTCAGAAAAAAAACCACCATTTGACACATTTTTTTTTATTTTGGTACTTATATCCCTTTGACTCCAAACACATGCACTTGTACCACTTTTTCACGAAATAAATTCACTTATACCCCTTTGCCACCAACAAATTGTCATATTCAGGTGTTTTGATCTTGTTGATATGGATAAGAAAACTATTTTTTTTTTTCACAAGAGTCAATTAATTTTTGTATACATTTTTTTTCTGTTTTGATAGGAAATATACTCTTGTACAGTAAGTAAAGAAATTTTATGTATGAAGATCGACCTGGTCTTGTCAATTTCTAGTCAATTTTTCCAAACAATAATTTCTCATCAGGATGTACTTTATAATAATTCGTGTAGGGTATTTTTCCACTAAATTTCAATCATTGTCTGTTTTGTGCGCCTTTGCCTGCTCAATTGAGCATTGGAAAGGGACTTGCAGTCACTATAAGATAATTTTTAACAGTGAATTATCGAAAGGCGCTTCAAAATTATCCCAATGATCTCGTATAAATAAATATTTTATGCTTTTCAAGCTTTTATATAAGCCTTAAATCCGTGACACACTCCATATATTCAAAAATCAGGAATTTGTGATCCATTCATTGGTGGTTGAATAGGAAAAAAATAATTGTGATAGTATTTTGTGCTCTAGAACTATCACTAAATGCAATCAAATTGTGATGATGATGGTATGATGGTAAATTTTTAAACATCATCAGCTTTTCAAAAGAAAAATAAATTACATTTTTTTAAAAAAAATTGTTAGTCCCGATGAAAAGTAACTTTCAAATTACGTTAGGCAAAGGGGCATAAGTACATCACTTAGAGGGACTTTAGAGGCAAAGAGGTGCCTCTAAACAAAATGTGGTTTCAGTTAGTAGGGTTTTTTCACAAACACCAAAAAGACGTATTTTGGATTCTGTATCCAGTTCAGGATCCTTGATTTCAGTTCGAATAATCATAAAAATAATTAGAAATGAAAAGCTTTTTTAAAATCCTGTTTTTTTCTTCACGTTTAATTACGTTTATTTAAAACTAATGTTCGGTTTGCAAGAAATTACATTTTGTAACCAGTTTTTGTTTCTTACAGCATACTCACAAAGGATTTTTTCATCTAATATTCAGATCATCACCAAATTCTCTACTAATCCATTTCATTTTGTTCCCTCTCATTTCTCTAATTTTTTTTTGTAAATATGCAAACCAGGATTTTTTGTCCTAAAATTGAACAATATCGCTTTGGTCACTAACCATAATGAAGCCATAGTCTTCTGATTCAAATTTGGTTTTGCATTTCATATCAAATCTACACTGCAAAAAATCCACATTTAGATGCCATGTTTCTCCACACATACGTTGAAAAAGTTGTTCGACATATAAAATTTATTTGAAAAAAATAAAAACCAAAATCATGTTTTTCGAAATCATATGCATTTTTAATATATTGGTAATAGTTTTCCGGGCTTGTGATATAGCTCAGTTGGCAAGTCCGTTGTCTCCTGAGCCGATGTCCGCGAGTTCGAGCCCAAGAGTACAACAAAGTTCATTTACTCAAACAATTATTTTGTTAAAATTTTTTAAACTACAAGCATTGTCATTTTGCTCATTTTGGCACATTTTTTTAGAACATTTGACATTCCAGTTTCGAGATATAGCTAAGGAATCAAGTATCCCCAGGGATCGAGTATCCTCATTCTCCCCTAAATATCGAACACAGTTGTACCCGGATGAGTTTTTCAATAACTGTCCGCCAACTGTAACGTTGATATAAAGTCGCGAATGCCATAAAGATGGTAAAACGACTATAATCGAAACAAAAAAAAGGTAATAGTTTTCCGATTATAAAAAAAAATAAATTTGGTTCTATATTCAAAATCGAAGTACTTTTACTAAATTCTTACACAAAATTCAAAAATTTAAAGCTTCGAAATGGCAATCCAAAATTGAAAACTCAGATTCAGATCTTTGTAAATTCATATTTTAAGTCTGGAAATTCGGATCATGATTTAAAGTGCAGTTTTTAATTCAGGTTCAGAATTCAGATTCAGAATGCAGATTCAAAATTAAGAAAAAGGTTTAACTTATAAATAAAATTTACAATCAATATAAATTGTTGAGTAATTCAAGAGATCAAGAACTTAAGACATTGTGGACCAAATACGAGATATCTTGTTTTTTCGCTTGCGAACAGTGTGTTACACTTCGATGGAAGTTTAACTCGAATGGACTGAATTTAAGTGTTTAACTTTATTCGACAAAATTGAACACAACATTTGCAGTGACTTAAAAATGCTAAATTTATAAATTTTAGTCCAGGGGTGTCTGAGATATAGAATGCCTAATTTCGGTGCTTCTCGTCACAGATTTCTTCGCGGTCCTAAATGTGTTGAGATTGCTTGTCAATTCAATTTCCAAATTTCATTTTTTCAAACAAAATAAGTTTGTAAAAACAATTCAATTGAAAATCACAATTCTTTGTTTTATTAGAAAACCCCAAATTTTATTTTTAAAAAATCATCTTATTATTATGTAATTGACTGTTTATGAAAAATAATTGCTGTTTAAGAAACATCTTCACCTAAAAAATCTGCACAAAATTCTATATTTTCTCAGTGTATCGTTTAAGATTATTAAAACATTAAGGTCACAAAAATTCGGCATTTTATGTTTCAGAAACAAAATTATGCTAATTTAATTCAGATAATTGAGTAACGGGAAGTGTGGTGCTAATTTTTTTTTAGAATTAGGTTTCATTATTAGAATCATAACGTTTGAATGATGCTTTTTAATGGAGCATACTAGCGGCAAGTGAAAAAACGAGATATCTCGTATTTGGTTCGCAATTTGTTAATATTGCAGTTTTTTTTCAAAGCCACATTTCATACTAAAATCATTAATTTGTTTCAAGTTTGCATCAAGAAAATTTAATCCGAAAATCTGATGGTGTTTATCTCATATTTTTTTCTGAAATTTTTTTTTTTTACATCAGAGGTTAAAATCTTTAAATTTGCAACATAGTTTGAAAGATTGGGCTTGTTGCATTTGAGTATAGAATAAGAATAAGTCTTTTTAAGAGAAGGATTTTAACCATCGATGGAAGCAAATTTAGCTCACCTTTAAGGTTTACGACCAATTTTCTAAAGTTACAATTTAGTACGAAAACTTTAAATGTCAAAGTACTTAAAAAGGAATAATCATATAGTTACAAAAAAATGTTTACTAATTTTTTTTGTATTCTTGAATTGTTGGGCAAAAATTCATAGTTATTAATCGGTCACTAAACTACCCCCCCCCCCCCCCCCCCCCCATGGGTCGATTATTCCTACAGCCCTATCCCTAGCGTAGTGTATAAATCAACGCAATGTTTTTCTTTATTTAATTCATATTTTTTTCAATTTCTATAATATCCGGCATCAACCCAGACGTTTCCCGATAAGATTGTAGAATGTTCATTATAAAGTCTTGGTTTATCTAAGCAAACATGAATCTATCCAAAATTGCATATTTAGAAAATTCTTAACAAAAAAAATGTAATAGTTTGAAGTTAATGCAATATACCTTGTAATTGTGGAAGACGTTTGTACTCGATGAAAATGGGGGATGTTTTCCTTTATTCAACTTCTTATAATGTATTGCATCTATAAAAAGCTGATAATTACTGTAATTATTCAAATTTTTCAAAAGTCAAAGCATAAATTGGAGAAAAAAAATTACTTTGCAATTGTGTTATTGTTATGTTTTCAAAATTTTAAACAAAATTTTGAACTTCATTAACCGGCCTATATTTTTCATTGTTAAATCGTGCGCTGACTCCAAATAAAATATTTTGAGTTATGCTCCTAATTGAAATTTTGAAAAAAAAATATTTGTACAACCAAATTACCTTAAAATCGTATTCACGCTTGAGATCCAAGCAACCCTTCCTCATGGTGAGATCTGGTAAGCTAATGTTCAATTTCAGCTTCGAGTGAATGAGATTTATCATGTTTAATTCTTCCTATATTACAATAAGTACACTGCGGTTTGTTAAATTATTCAACAATGCAAATATATCTATTATGGTATTGTTATTTCTAGCAAGCTGGCACCCCGGTCAGAAACTGATGACATGTGTCAGAATATCTAAAGGTGCCCCACTTTGGCCAACCCTGTTCGTAGGAAGAAGCATTAAAAACCCACGCGTTAAAAAATTGCATTTCAACCCGACTGTGAATTAGACTTATATTATTGTATTCAGTTTTCTCGAAAGTTATTTTAAATAAGAGCGTTAAGCTGAAGTAAGTTGTCTTAAAACCTTAAAGAAGGTAAATTTATTAAAATATTTATTTGGATAGGCCGCCTGGAGAAATCCTCGAAACACCTGAAAAGAAAAGTAAGGTTAGAAAACACCGGAAGTTGAAATCTGAAATGAAATAAAAGGTCTATATTAAAACAGTTAATATTTTTAACAATGGTTAAACAAAATTAATTACTTAGGTCACAATAGCCCGTAGCTAGCATAAAACAAGATCGAGCTTAAAGCAGGAAGAGCGTTCGAACGTAAAAGGAAACTGATAAGTAAGATTATAGATAACTAATCACTAAACAAAAGCTAATAATTGTCCCTTTACAGTTTTGAAGCTCAATTCAATAAAATTGGATTCGCTATCGAAACGGTCGCCTTATTTTACGCTCCCTCACCGCAACAGATATAGTAACCATAACTTCTTCCATTTTCAACCAATTTAGATATATAACCATTTGAAATCTTCACGCTCTTTTTTTTAAACTCAAAATTAAGTAGTTTTGGCTCAAAACAGCACTTCGGTGGCTTCCCTCAACTTTGAGTTTGACTGGGCAATAGCAAAACTAAGTTCTGATAGGCATACTCAATACTAAGTTCGACAGCCGAACTCGGATTTATCCTTTTTTTCGAGGGTAGCTGATTTTCAGGGAATTAAAGGATGATTAAAATTTGTTGTACCCGGATGTTGCTGTTCTGGTACATTGCATTGCAATAACAGAGCGGTGGAAAGTTTTGACATTCCCGGTCAAAGAAAACTTCCGGATGTTACTTCCCACGGGAAGTAAACAACATCCGGAAGTTTCCGGACATTCCAAGCCGCTCACCATATGATGACAATTTTACGCTGACACGGTGAACATGCATTTCATTTTGAAGTTTCTTCATAGTCTTCCGGTAATTGTTCCGGAACGACCAAATTTTGCGACGTGTTCGTTGGTTGCTGTTCCGGTTCGAACTGAACTCGCTAAGTGTTTTCAGTCCAACAAAGAGAGTTCAATTTTTAGTTCATAAGGTCGAACTCAGCTTTGATCCCTTGCCGAAGGAAAAAAAGGGATCAATTTTGAGTTCGCAGTTCGAACTCCGTTTTGATCCATCGCAAGGAGGAAAAATAGTACTTAACTTTAATTTCATAGAATCGAACTATGTTTTGAACCACGGTCATACTTAATTTTGAGTTAAAAAAAAAGAGCGTGTTTATTTTAAATTGACATTTGAAGTCCATAATCATCGTCATCAATAAATATCACCATCGTGTATAAAAATGTTGATTAAAAAAAAAATTTCTCCTAAAAATGCATTTTTTTAATCTTTTTATCAATCATAATTTAGCTTATATTAAAAATAGTGTTGGCCGTACGCAAAAGATAAGTTGAGATGATCGATAGCAAGTTTATTCACCTTCAATATGCAAAATAAAGATTTTAATTAATTGTTATGCAATCTGAGATATTAGAATCCAATAAAAAGCGACTTTTTGTTTTAAAAAATTTCATAATCAAAGCTTAACTCAAAAACTGTGCAACTGAGATTTTTTGAATTTCATTTTCGAATTCAGCGCCCGATTTCACATTGATATTCAGTTTACTTAGTTAAAAAAATGCAGTTAATTAGTGTCATTAAGAGTAAATGATATATTATTTATTGTTGAGTAAGTATATTTTTCTGATACATAAAAAAACTCGTTTTTTAAATAAAGGGGACAAGTAAAGCGAACTACGGTCTGGCTCGGTTGCAAGAATATTGTAGAACAATTCAATATTTCGCTAGATTTTTTTAACATTATTCAAGGGAAAGATTACTAAAATTGCGAGTCATATTGTGAGGTAGCTATAACTTAACTGCTTTTTGTTGGGAGTTAGAAAAACGATTTAAACAGTTACTCCTTGATTTCGTTTTTTGTATGGATCGATTTAAGCGCCTTCTGCGTAGTTTTCCGCTAGAGAGATAAAATCTGCCATCTATCATTTTAATATAAAACCTTTTTATATTTAACAGATGGCGGTGCTAAAGCAAAATCAGGTTAGGGTGACATGAAATCATTTAGATTTTTGATAAATTCAACTGTTAATTAAATGCTAGTATAATCAACAAATTTTATTCCACAACTGTTGAATAAAAAGAACGTTTTAATTACTTCAATGGGATGAATGAGATTAGTTTATTTTTTTTTTCAATAGCGTCAAAAGTTCTTAAAGTTCTTGTAGAACAAGCATTCCAGATTTCCCGGTTTTATCCGGGCGTATCCAGATATTCAAGGAAAAAATCGAGGCGAGTCCGAATCCGCCCGGATGCCGGGTTCATTTTAAAAAAGTACGGATGTATTCACAAAATTTGCTAAATTTACCAAAGAAAATCAAATTGAGTAAAGATAAGTTTTGAATTTGGATCCAAAAACGATTTTTTATGATTATTTTCATCAAAATTAATAATAAAAATTTTAGAATTATTAAACACAATTTGATGTGCTTCGACGATAAAATAAAGGTTCACGAGAATTTTTCCTATTTTTATTATCTTGTTTAAATATTGGATTACTTTGCTCAGATTTGTCCGGATATGGGTCGGTTTTTGAGATTGAATGCACGGTTTTCCCCGGTTTAAAAAAATGACTAGGGCCGAAAACGTGCTAGAAAATTGCAGGAATGCAAAGTATAGAATTCCATCGTTTTTTGCTCTGCTTACACCCAATCCACTCAGACGCTCGATCGTATAGTTATTTTAATTTGTTGAGAAAAAAATGAACTTCAACATAAATTAAAACCTCATAAAATCTGCCAGCCTATCTTTTCATGTTTACTTCATGCTTATCCTTTACGTTCATTCTTGTTTATTATGAAAATAAAACAAATCTTGCGGTAACTTTGGTAACTGTGGTAACGCACTATGAGAGATTGTCATACAAGCAAGCGGACAAAAATATATTCAAAAGGTTTTCAACAATTTGACTGTCGTTTTTGTTTGGTTATAAGTTAACATTTCAAAATATCAATTTGAATGAGTCTTATATGTTTATTAAAAAGGGTAACAATCTGGCATGTTTTTGTGCAGAACTCAGGCCCCTAACCTTTCGGTTGGTATTTCTTAAACACTCCTAGCCAGATCTGATTTGTGAAAAAAAAAAACATGTTTGAATAGTTAGGACAATATAGGTAACCCATTAAGTTGCCAAGTTTTAGAAGTCAAAGACGGGTGACCTGAAAAACTGATCAGCTCGTTTTATAATTATGTTTTATAGAGTCTAGGTCCAAAAACTGACAACGGTGAAATTCTCAAAAAGTTCCAAATCTTCAGATCGTAACTGAACTATTTAGAACTTGTTAGAATATCCACGCAAAACTTGAAAAAAATCAGCCGGACTTGAATGATCTCGTCTGAAAACTTTCTGATTTCATCATTTTCTCACGCTTTACTTTCTTATTAGTGACTCTGAAGCTACTTTATAGAGATTAACGTTTACAATATTATTACATATTACATTACATTACATATTACATATTTACAATATTACAATATTATTCGCAGAAGATCTTTTTTTTTACAATTCGTTTATTTGAAACGGCTCGTACCGTAGGATTTAAAGAGCCAATGTCTGATTTGTGTAATTACATTTCATAGTTTTTTGATAGATATAGATACAGTGAAGAAGAAAGTAGTAGTTATAAACGGAGATCAATAGCTTTGAGAAAGAGATAGATTTCGAGCATGTAATCAATGTTTATCGCAGCTAATAGGGGAGAGGCGGGTAATATGCGCATATTAAGGAAAACACTCATTTTCTCCCATATTCCGATAGATAGGAGCCTGAAAACTATATGCACATGAGCGGACATCTGTTTTCTATACGTAAGAGCAATTTTTCTGTTAAAATCTGTTACAGTTTTTGTGAAAATAATTTTATAATTAAAGAAGTCAAAATAGCCGATTTCCGAAACCGGCGGGCTAAATGCGCATATTTATGTTTTGAGCTATATTTCATTTACACTCGCAATATTTTGAAATTATTTAATTGAAAATGGTAGAAACGGATGTTAGGCATACGTCAAGGCTGAAATTTTGGTGAAATTTTTTACATCACTAGTTTTTTTGCATGAAACATAGTTAAGTATGCCATATGGCCATATTTCATGGTAATATTTTGTTCATATTGTATTTTTATCGGATCAGTATGAAGTTCTTCTTTTTTCGCTGTAAGATCGTGATTTGAGCGTAGATTTAATGTTTAAATGATAGGAAGTAGAAAATTTATAAGAATAATCTATTTTTCTTGATATAGGCATTTAACCTGCCTTGATATGGGCATTCAGAACCTGTCTCGTATTCCAATATCTTATCATCTACAACTTTGCGAAAAGCTTCAATTTGTTGAATTTCCGATTTCCAGATGAATAAGAAAGAAAAACCATTAAAATTTTTGTTCACAGAATCTGTACGCACGATAATTAAAATTAAATATATTATATCAAAACTGTCAAAAATCTTGTTTGAATTTTTAAATTTTTTCGACTTTATATAACAATGAAATTTTTTCATGCCATGTGTTAAAAGCGTATTACCCTCAAACTGCACTGATTAGATATGATGAATCTCTAGCCATATCGTCAATCGGCTGTATGCGCATATTACCCAACATGCGCATTTAGGAACACTTCCCCCTACATCTCTCACTGGGGTGTTGGGTGGTTTTCCTCGGGCCTGAAGGGAGTCTTTTAAATTCGTTCTGGCGACAAGATGGTCCTCACAACAGAAGATCTTTGTTATCGGTGATCAAAATTTGCTTTTTAGTTCTTTTTTTAATATAGTGAAGTTTTTCTTCATTTTTCAATATCTTAAGAATGGGAGAGTTCCGAAATTTGAGCTCTTCCTTAACAAAGTACCTATCTACTTTTATGAAATATTAAGATGATTTTTTTTCGATTTTTGTCCACGTGATCTCTCAAAGTGCAACACAGTGTCATGTTTTGTTGATATTTCTAGTGAACCTTCATATAAGAGAAGCGACATCTGATCCCTTTTAAAATAAAGTATGTGGCAACATCGCAAAAATCTTGAACAAAAAAATACTCAGCACTGTTTTCTGGCTCAATGTTCAAGCTCTAAAGTGAACGCTCCTTCAATCATACAAAACAACATTGAACTCGATGCCCAAAGGATTGCATTAAACGGTATGAATGACTTGAATTTTGTTAACAATCAGATAGTTTTCTAACTAGGAACACGATTCACCAAGGCATTGAAAAAAAAATGCACCTAATCATAAATTCATATGACCACAATAATGACAACAATCACAATACCTTCCTTGGTTGAGTTTTCAATAAGAAAGGTAAAAGATCTGCGACAAATGCTCGGATCGATTGGAATCGATTTTGACAGTTCTTTTGTATCGATTGGAATTTTGTGTTTCAGACGTCGCTTCTCTTATATGTAGGTTCACTAGATATTTCTGTGTTTTCTATGCTACTTAGATCATGAGGTTTGACAGATCTGAGCACTAGTAGCGACTCCACTCGGAAAATTAGCTTTTTCCATCGATCCATTAATCACTGGATTCTGCTTAGACTCGTCCGAATTTTGTGTTGAAAAATTCGAATTTAAATTACCAGATTCCAGGTCTTGGAAAAAAGTTTACCCTGTTTTTCTCAGCAAATGCAGGAGAAATCTGCATTACGTTTCTATTTTTTTCTTTGTAAAAGATTCGAATATTTATAGAGTATCATAAACTTAATTTCATCCTATGATAATTCGCAATTGGCTATTTCACAAGTGTGTTTAAAGAAAGTTTTGTCGATTTTGTCATTTCTGTAATCGTTTTATTTTTTGTGTTTTATTTTTTATAACTTTTGTCATTTCTATAATTTTTGTTATTTGAGTAATTTGAGTAATGACTTTTTAATTTTGTTTTTGTAATTTTTGATATAATTTTTTTTTTGTTTTTGTAATATTTGTAGGTCATTTTTGTCAGTTTAACTCTCCTTGTTATTTTCGATGTCATTTGCTATTTTTGCCAAAACTTTCGTTTCATATTTTCGTAAAGTGTATGAAAAAAACTTACTCTTTTCTCGTAAAAAATGGCACTATCAATGACCAATATTTTTTTATATTTTCACCTGTTATCGGTTTATTTTGTACCGATCTGTTAAGTAGGCATAAAGCGCTTACTAACTCAAGGAAAATTGTTTTGACACTATTGTTAAACGATTTTAAAGCTCCCACGTCTGATGGGAAAGCTTCCTTTCATCCATCATTAATTTTACTCAGAATGACATCGTCCTGTGGAGAGAATCACAACAAACAGTTGAAGCAAAATGCATGGCATCCATAAGCTATACATGTATCATATGTACATCTAGAGCTTTGCTGATTCAGATAAGGATGCGCTCTTAGTGGGTCGCCTTAAAACCCCATTCGCTACCGGAGAGCCATTAGTGGTGGGTGTGTTCATCTACGTGTCCTATAAGGAAAGTGGAGCACCAACACGAAACCTCGAGAAGAAAATGGAATCCCCGATCCATGAAAGGACATGCTCGCATTAAAAGGAAACACTTTCCCGTTCGTTACACATCAGCAAGTATCTTATTATTATTTTATCTGTTCACGACACGACGTAGGTAAATTTAGGTTTAATTCAATACAATTTGCATCTCTTCCGCTCCGCCCAGCTGGAAACAATCTCTGGCAAACCTCTGGCGCACATGCAGGAAGTGCACTTGCAGCATCGTGTTTCGTTCACTTCCGGGAAAACTGGTTAGCACTCTTCTGGGGCAGGTGATTGATTACCTACCCAACTACCTTCTATCTCAAGCTAAAGCGGAAACAAGACTCGGATAGAGAAATCCTAGGATAAAGTGTTCACAATCTGGGTAAAATCTACGAAGCAAAATAAAATAAATAGATAAAACTTGTGAGCACGCTACAACTACTAGATTTCCTCCCCCAAATGCACATGCGGCTCGCCTCTTCCCTTCCCTGGAAGGAAAACTGCGTGCTACGCTTTCTCTTCTCTGTCTCTCTCTCTTCATTAATATACAATTAATCATTCAGCAGAATCGGTCGCAGGACCACTTCATGCATCGTATTCAAGTTGGATTGCGCCACCTTAGTACACCCGGAGTCGGTTCCGATCGTCGAATCCAGCGGAATGTCCAGCATTGCGAACGACGAACGAAGTTCCATCGAAATGCATCCGGCGCTCTTCGCGGCTGTGAATGGAGAAAAGCATAAGAATGGATGTGAAACGTGAACTCAGGTTTCTCTCTTATATTTACAAATTGAAACGATGTGTTAAATTGGATTTCGCACAAAGAGCCCCACTCGAAATACCAAAAGTTAGATAAAAACTTAAATGCAGACTTAGCTTTATGTTGGCTAAATAAAGATTGTAAAATGGATTTGAAATTAACAGATCGTTTTACGTGACCGGGATTTCTCTGAACAGTGATATGAATTAAGTGTTTATGCATCTCACACATTCAAGATCTAATTTGTTTTGGTAGTTTAAGAGCATAAATTTTTTCTTTAAAAGAAATTTACTCAAGATTTATGATCCAAGATTAGGTTTTATAGCTCTAGACTCAAATCTTAAAGGTCAAAATACTAAACAGAATGAAAAGACCTGAGAAGACTTAAAAAAGGCTCACCAAGACTCGGAACAACAAAAAAACACAAAAACACTCATAAAGACGAAAAAACAAGCAAGAATACTTGAGAAGACTCAAAAGACCATAAAAAATTAATAACTCAAAATACTAAGAAACACTAAGAGAAATTTCGACTTGAAAAAACTTAAAGGAAGCGAATGACTCAGAGGACTGAATAAAACCACTCGAAATACTAAAAATTAAAAGAGAATTAAAAGACTCAATAAGTCATTTTGAGTCTAGATTAAAAAAACTAAAAAAAAACTCAAAAATGTCAAATGATATCAAAGATATAAAAAACTCAAAAAAGGCACGAAAGACTCAACAGACTTACAAAATAGCTCAAAGAACTTATAAGCCTCAAAATAAATGAAAATTAAAAGACTTAAAAGGTCCTAAAGACCCAAAAGCTCTTCTTCTTCTTCTTCTTTCTACTTGAGCTGCTTCACGGGCAGCTCGGATTAAGGGCCCCAAAAGCTCAAAAAGACTGAATAGAATCAATATACTACTAAAATTACTCAAAGCACTCAATTTACCTGAAATGGCTCAAAGGATTAAAACATTCCAAACACTTAGATATTTTCAAAATTATCCAATATGACAAGGAACTAAGACCCAAAAAGTCTCAAGATGCAGAACATTTAGAAAACCCCTACGGACTCAAAACATTCAGTAAACTCAAAAGAACCGAAAGACACAAAAATTCACAAATCTCGAAAATTCAAGATTCAAGATTCAAGATTCAAGACTCAAGATTCAAGATTCAAGATCCAAGATTCAAGATCCAAGATTCAAGATCCAAGATTCAAGATTCAAGATTCAAGATTCAAGATTCAAGATTCAAGATTCAAGATTCAAGATTCAAGATTCAAGATTCAAGATTCAAGATTCAAGATTCAAGATTCAAGATTCAAGATTCAAGATTCAAGATTCAAGATTCAAGATTCAAGATTCAAGATTCAAGATTCAAGATTCAAGATTCAAGATTCAAGATTCAAGATTCAAGATTCAAGATTCAAGATTCAAGATTCAAGATTCAAGATTCAAGATTCAAGATTCAAGATTCAAGATTCAAGATTCAAGATTCAAGATTCAAGATTCAAGATTCAAGATTCAAGATTCAAGATTCAAGATTCAAGATTCAAGATTCAAGATTCAAGATTCAAGATTCAAGATTCAAGATTCAAGATTCAAGATTCAAGATTCAAGATTCAAGATTCAAGATTCAAGATTCAAGATTCAAGATTCAAGATTCAAGATTCAAGATTCAAGATTCAAGATTCAAGATTCAAGATTCAAGATTCAAGATTCAAGATTCAAGATTCAAGATTCAAGATTCAAGATTCAAGATTCAAGATTCAAGATTCAAGATTCAAGATTCAAGATTCAAGATTCAAGATTCAAGATTCAAGATTCAAGATTCAAGATTCAAGATTCAAGATTCAAGATTCAAGATTCAAGATTCAAGATTCAAGATTCAAGATTCAAGATTCAAGATTCAAGATTCAAGATTCAAGATTCAAGATTCAAGATTCAAGATTCAAGATTCAAGATTCAAGATTCAAGATTCAAGATTCAAGATTCAAGATTCAAGATTCAAGATTCAAGATATTCAAGATTCAAGATTCAAGATTCAAGATTCAAGATTCAAGATTCAAGATTCAAGATTCAAGATTCAAGATTCAAGATTCAAGATTCTAAATTCTAGATTCAAGATTCAAGATTCATGATTCATGATTCAAGATTCAAGATTCAAGATTCAAGATTCAAGATTCAAGATTCAAGATTCAAGATTCAAGATTCAAGATTCACGATTCAAGATTCAAGATTCAAGATTCAATATTCAAGATTCGAGATTCAAGATTTCACCAAATTGCAAATTATAAATTCATAATTTCAAATTCCAATTCCGAACTTCGAAAACCAAATTCCAATTCCAATTCCAATTCCAAATTTAAAATTCCAATTCTGAACTTCGAAATCCAAATTCCAATTCCAATTCCAAATTCCAATTCCAAATTCCAATTCCAATTCCAATTCCAAATTCCAAATTCCAATTCCAAATTCCAAATTCCAAATTCCAAATTCCAAATTCCAAATTCCAAATTCCAAATTCCAAATTTCAAATTCCAAATTCCAAATTCAAAATTCCAAATTTCAAATACCAAATTATAAATTCCAAATTTCATATTTCATATTCCAAATTCCAAATTCCAAATTCCAAATTCCAAATTCCAAATTCCAAATTCCAAACTCCAAATTCCAAATTCCAAATTCCAAATTCCAAATTCCAAATTCCAATTCCAAATTGCAATTCCAAGTTCCAATTGCAAATTCCAATTCCAATTCCAAATTCCAATTCCAATTCCAATTCCAAATTCCAATTCCAATTCCAAATTCCAATTCCAAATTCCAATTCCAAATTCCAATTTCAAATTCCAATTCCAAATTCCAATTCCAAATTCCAATTCCAAATTCCAATTCCAAATTCCAATTCCAATTCCAAATTCCAATTCCAAATTCCAATTCCAAATTCCAATTCCAAATTCCAATTCCAAATTCCAATTCCAAATTTCAATTCTAAATTCCAATTCCCAATTCCAATTCCAAAATCTGAATTGCGATGATCATAATCGAGCGCCGAAATCCGGAACTCGAAGTCATGGGTTGGAAGATGAAAATTGGAAGGTCAAATCAAAAGTTGAAATTAGAAATGTTTGAGTGAAATCCGACGAGAGTCAAAGGTTGAAAAAAGAAAATAGAAGATAAATTTAGACAGTCGAAATCGAAAATTGAAAGTTGAACTTTAAAAAATTGATTGTAAAAAATTTGAATTGCTTGATAGTCTAAAATTAAAAGTGTAAAGTCAAAAGTCATAAATCGAAAATCGATGATAAAAATTGACAGTCAAAAGTTGGAATAACGAAAGTTTAGAATCTTAAGTCCAGTGCATAAAATCGTTACTGGACATTTAAATCCAAAACCGAAAATCGATAACTTCAAGCAACAAATCTTAATTGAAAAATGTATAGTCGGAAATTAAAAATCAAAAAAGAATTGCTGGAAGTAATTAAACATTGAAAATCAAAAATCTCAAAAATAGAAAATCGAACGCAGAAGTCAAATCAAAGTCGAGGTCCAAAGGGAAAAGTTGAATATCAAAACTTTCCAGTTGAATTTCTAAAGTTGAAACTCGGAGGTCGAAAGTCAACAATGAACGATGGAAGCGCTTCCGAATTTGGGTGATGGTTTTGCATTAGTGTAAGAGGGATGCAGCTAGAATTTCATCCAACTTTTGACAGATCTTACTGGTTTTTCTTAAAAAGAGAAAGAATAACTTTTCGATTCCATCGCCCATCGAAAGTCGAAATCGAAAGTAGTTATTTACAACTACAAACCCATATTTCTAATTTCAACTTACAAGTTCTAAGATGTTGCAAATAAATTAAATTAAATTCGATTAAGAAAAGTTTTAAAGTTTTGAAAAGCTCGTTCCAAAGTTCCCCGTAAATAATTCTTATGTAACATAGCTTTCGTTCTCTATTCCATAGGTTTTCTATTTAAATAAAAAGCAAACGAGGACCAAAAAACCATAGTCTAAAATTCATAAGAAATGGAACATTAAAAATTAAAAATTAGAAATCAGAAATTAGAAATCAGATATCATAAATTAATCAGAAATCAGAAATCGGAAATTGGAAATCAGAAATCAGAAATTCATGTTAAGAATCAATTTTCTTATTCTGTTTCTATCAGGACATATTTCTGGGATAATTTTTTTCATAATTTCATTGGAACCATTATTTTAATTTTCTTTTTCGGCAGAATATTTCAAACTATGTTAATCTAACAATTTATACTAATGGCAACTGTTTGACAAGCAACTGGCAATATTACAGCTAAGAGCTTTAAAACATGAGAAAACTGGAAACGTACCTACCTATTTTTCGAAAAAAAAATATCATTTTGTAAGTGACAGAAATCTCTAGTCCATGTGTTTTTTATCTTAAATATATATAATCTAAAGGTCTAAAATGTTCCAGCATTCTAGATATTTCAATTTATATTACTTATATTAGCCAGAAAAGAAAAAAATGTAAACCCCATCTAAAGTAAGCATTCCAGATTGCCCGGTTTTATCGGGGCTTGTCCGGATATTCAAGAAAAAATTCAAGGTGAGTCCGATCCGACCCAGAAACCCGGATTTTATGAAAAAGTAAAAGGTTTTTGCCCGGATTTATTCTCTTTATTTGCAAAATTTACTATTCAAACTGAGCAATGATAAGCTTCGGTTATCGTGTCCGAAAATGAATTTTTCAGAATATCAGCAAAATTAATTAGGAATCGTTTTTGGAAGCATCGATCAAAATTCGATGTACTTCGAAGAACAATGAATGTTTTAAGTGATTTTATTCTATTTTTCTCTTATCTTTGTTTAATTAACAGATAAATTGAGAATTGCCCGGCCCGGAAACGCGCTGCAAAAATTCTGAAATGTTTAGTCTAGCTAGACGGTTAGGCACAATTTGACAAATACATATGTTCAATATTTGCAACCGAAAAAGTACTGAAATTAAGCTCTTTAGCACATGTGGTTATGCAGCTTTTGAAAAAAATTCAATTTTTTTTTAAACGATGAAGTTTTTTGTAGTACAACAGTTTTATGTAATCATAAAATGTGATTTTTTCAGTGCGAAAAATGGGTTTCAGTGGGTTAACATTAAATAACTGTTACAATCTAAAACGAAGGATATGAAAGTCAGGCGTGGTTAGACTTCTAGTAGAAAGCCTAAGCTTCTGGAGCGATTATTGGGAATTTATTCTTTCCAATGGTAAATTTTACTGAAATTTACCATAACGGCAATTTAAAAACTTCTTTTATTTGATAAACACTCGAACATTTGAAACATTTGAAAATTCAAGGGTATACTTAGTAGGAAAAGTTTTAAATTTTTATAGAAGCTTGAGCATTTTCATTTATATTTTAACGATTTTTCCTGCTAAAGGGGGGAGGGCTACTGACTAAGCAACATGTAGCAAGTGTATGAACAAGTGATAAAATGTGTCACAAAAAAATTGAGATTCATGGCTTGAATATGTCCCTTTACACGGTTTGCAATAGTCTGTTGGATGTGAAACATGATTTTTAACATCTTTAAATTAAATTCAATGTTAGGTACACAGAATTAGAAACAAATAGAAAATAGTGCGGAAAATTTTGGTCACATGAATTTTTTACAAATAATGCCATTTTCTCACACTTTGGCTCCGAAATTCAGCCCTCATAATTTTTGCCGTTAAGTTTGGTAGCTGGCCCAAGTGTAAACAAAATTTTGTGTAAATTCATTGTAAGACGATTTTTTTATAACTTGAAACATTTGAAAAATCCTATACTGCGCAGCAGAATCAGGGCTGTTCACGGTAATTTAGATTTTTTATTTTTTTGTTCAAGATTACTTTGAAAATTTTCAAAATTTTCCCCCGTTGTTAATTAAGAAGGTTAATGAAAAATTTTCGAGGAATCAGTCTAACTTTTCTTAGCTTCTTAGAAAACTGGCCGCTTGATTGCTTCCAATCATCAATATTCTGAGAACAGGGCCATTACCGCCTTTGTTGGCTGTTCCGTTCCGAAAGTCTAGAGGCAAATTTAATTTTTCCTCATTTTCTCGGTATGGTTAACCATCGGTAAGTCGATGTTCAAAGTTAAAATTTGAGAGAAAGGGTTATCAGCAAACGGTTGCTAGCAAATTCTAGTCACCCTAGAGATACTCCAAACTTGGTTATCGCAAAGGAACTCCGCAAGGTTCGTAATCGAGGCAAATGGAAAGATTAAACATGAAGGCGAAAATAGGACGAAAAACTCACTGGAGCAGACACACTGAGGCGGCTCCCTGTCAGGTTAGCTGTCATGTTTCCAGGGTTTTCTTACCGTACAAAAAGATGCGACGTCTGGCCCATCGAGGCAGTACAGTGAATGTAGGGCGTCGTAATCGTGGCAGAGCCATTGGTGGGACTCGTCCTGATGTTGCACCGGTTGTTCATCCGAGCCACCTTCACCAAACCGTCTACCGTCTGCTGGATGCGAAAACCGTTCAGGTGAAAGATTTCCGTTCCGTCATCATTCAACCAAAAGTTGGCAGCCTGGGCAATCTGATTTGCTTCCTGATAGTACTGATTGCCGATGCGAGTTCCGCTGGAAGGGAAAATGCAATTAGATTAGTTTGATCATAAGTCAGCCTAGTTGTGGGCTGCCGGGCGCATCTTTTCTTACTTGTAGAAAATCGGAGAAATGTAATCCGCTTTTATGTCCATGTTGATCATATCGGATGTCGTGCGAGTCCCGGCGGCATCCACCAGATAGATGAGGGCGCAACCATCGCTCGTCAGGCTTATTCCTTTCTGCCACATTTTTGCATAACGACTGGAGAACGGCGGAATTTTTGAATGAAAATTGCACACAATTCCCTTTAGAAAAGCGCATACTTACATGTAATCATTCTTTCCGCGCCCATCATAGGCCACAATATCGACTCGGGAGCCATTCTGGAACACAATTCCGTTGGGATGATTTAGCGTCGACGATGTCCCGGCACTGGAAAGAGCCATCGTGACCCGCTCCTGGTGGTTAATCACCTTGATAGATTTATCGATGGTCATCTCAATGACCACGGCATCCCTGAGGCGTAATTGAATGACCGAGTTTGAGAGAACCGTTGGTCCGAACTGGCGAATCGATGGATTGTCATAGGAGGTCAAACGGGGCGCCGAAGGAATGCGATGGACCACTTGCTGATGCGGCTGCTGCTGTTGTTGCAGTTGCTTCTGACTTTGATAGTACTGGAAAAGTTGATTGGGTGTCGTCTGCAAAAGAAATTAGGGTCAATAGTTTCGGTTCAACAGATTCCCTTTTCAAAAGTATCTACACTTCGATAGCTAACAGCCTGTTCCAATGGATAGTTTGAAATGCTGCTCCAGATGCGACTGTTGACGGGCAGATGCGTTGGACCGATATATCCGATTTCGGGCATGCTTTCGCCACTGCGAAGCACCTTGGCCGAGCAAGACATGCGAGCCGGGAGCACGAACGGAGGAGCGGACACGTTCAGTTTTGATTCGGTTTTTACCTGTGAATATTTAACAGATGAAAAAAAAAAACGTTGAAACTTTTAAACTGTCGAAATGGTCATTGATTAGTTATTTCAATCTCCTATTTTCTTCCTTTCCCGCAAGTGCAAAAGCTTAAACCACCAAATTGTTTAAAAAACTGCCAGGCAATATCATTCTACCATTCTATTAGAAAAAAAGTTGAAAATAAAATTCAAAGGGAATCAGTTCGTCTAGCTGAACAAAACTTTATACAAATGCTGACGATACGTAATATTAAGTTTTTTTTTGCCACGAAAGCGTTATTCGTCATGAAAATAATCAGATTTCAGTTCTTGACGAGTCGAAGGACAGTTTCAAATCGGAAAACTGAACAAACTGAAGATTATTTCGTAAAATAACAATTATTTAAAAAAAAAAAACGTGCCTTTTATCTTTTCCTAGGTGGCTACCAGTTCACCTTGGTCAATAAAAATTATAATTTTGCAGTTTATTTTATAGGAAAAGTAGTTTACTATGTTTCCCATTCGCAGTGATAGATAACTCTTTTTTAGGCTTTCAGTTCGGTTTGGTCGGTTCCCGACCAATTATCAGTTCTCATTTAAAACTTCTATTTATCTCATTTCTCATTCACCATACTTCATTTCTCATTTCTATCATATCTCATATCAAATCTCTCATCTATCAACACTTCCTCTCACTTCTTTGTTCTCCCTTCTCATTACAATCTATTCATTACTCATAGGGGCCGTTCACATACCACGTGGACAACTTAGGGGGAGGGGGGGGGTGTATGGAAATGTCCACGCTTGTCCACGGATAGGGGGGTAGGGGTTTGGGTCATGTCCACGTGGACATTCTTACTGTTTGAATCTTAAAATTACAAAGCTTTCTAGTTTAAATTTAAGCAATTAAAAACCACTTGAAAGCAAGTAATAAATATGAAAATTAAGATTTTTTTTTTTTTTTTAATTATTTTATATCATGGAACGCTTTTTCTTTTTTTTTTATCAGCCATTTCAATAACAAATATGCATAAAGTGGTGTTTTCTAACTGTCAAATGAGTTTTTGAAAAAAAAAACTATTTCTGTCCACGTGGACATCCGGGGAGGGGGGTAGGGGTTTGCCAAATGTCCACGCTTGTCCACGGAGGGGGAGGGGGGTGTCAAAAATCTCATTTTTCTGTCCACGTGGTATCTGAACGGCCCCATATTTCTTTTCTCACTCCTTATTCTTTACTTTTCACTTCTCATTTCTCATTTCGGGTTTCTCATATCTCGTCTTTAATATTAAATTTCACATTTTTCATTCCTCACTTTTCATTTTTCATTATTCAATTCTCATTTTCCATTATTCAATTCTCATTTCTCATTTCTCGTATCTCATTGCTTATTTCTGATTTTTCATTTCTTATTTCTTATTTCTCATTTCTCATTTCTCATTTCTCATTTCTCATTTCTCGTTTCTCATTTCTCATTTCTGATTTCTCATTTCTCATTTCTCATTTCTGATTTCTCATTTCTCATTTCTCATTTCTCATTTCTCATTTCTCATTTCTCATTTCTCATTTCTCATTTCTCATTTCTAATTTTTCATTGGTAAGTTTTAATTTCACATTTCTCATTTCATATTTTTCATTTCTCACTTCCTCCATTTCCCATTTTCACTTTTATTCTTTATTTCTCATTTCATTCCTCATTCTTTACTTTATTTCTCTTTTCTCTTGTAATTTCTCACACAAACAATTTTCTTTCCTTACTCATGTATGTATGTATGTATGTATGGTTCCCACATCGGTAACAAGGTCCAGCCTATGTCTGTGTGGCTTGGCCTTCGAATTGCTTCTCAGGCTTCAATGGTCGATGGTTCGTCGAGGGAAGGCATCCAACCTTCAGAGACCTACAATGGTTGGCAATCCACTCCGCTTGCAATAGTCTCTTCAGATTAACCCCAGATGCATTCCCTCTGAAATATATAATTATTTATACAATGAAACACATCTTACCTGTCGGCAACTTATGGGATTTGAACCCAAAAGTTTTTCTTGCCCATACCGAGAATCGAACCCAGTACGCCTGGGTTACCAGACTCGCGCCAGCCTTTCCATTAGACCACATCAGCGCTTCAGATACCAAAACTGTTAAGAATGTCAAGATTCTCAAGATTGTCAAAATTGTCTAAATTGTTTAAATTGTCAAAGTTGTCAAAATTGTTAAAATTGTAAAAGTTGACAAAAATTGTCAAAATTGTCAAAATTGTCCAAATTGTCAGAATGGTCAAAATGGTCGAAATGGTCAAAATGGTCAAAATGGTCAAAATGGTCAAAATGGTCCAAATGGTTCAAATAGTCAAAATAGTCAAAATAGTCAAAATTGTCAAAATAGTCAATATTAACAAAACTGTAAAAAATGACAAAATTGAAAAATTGTAAAACATGACAATACCGTCAAAATTGACAAAAAATTGTCGATATCGTCAAAATTGTCTAAATTGACAACAACGTCAAAATTTGAAAAATTGTCAAAATTTTCAGAATTGGTAAAAATTATAAAAATTGTAAAAATTTTCGAAATCGTCAAAATTGTTAAGATTGTCAAAATTGACAAAATTAAGAATTCAATGTTCAAAATTATCAAGATTGTCAAAATTGTCAAAATTGTCAAAATTGTAAAAATTGTCAAAATAGTCAAAATAGTCGAAATTGTCAAAATTGTCAATATTGTCAAATTTGTCAAAATTGTCATAATGTTCAAAATTGTCAAGATTGTCGAAATTGTCTAAATTGTCTAGATTGTCAAAATTGTCCAAATAGGCAAAATAGGCAAAATTGTCAAAATTATCAAAATTGTCACTATTGTCAAAATGTCAAAATTGTCAAAATAGTCAAAATTGTCAAAGTTGTCAAAATTGAAAAATGGTCAAAATGGTCAAAATTGTCAAAATTGTCAAAATTGTCAAAATTGTCAAAATTGTCAAAATTGTCAAAATGGTCAAAATGGTCAAAATTGTCAAAATTGTCAAAATTGACCAAATTGTCAAAATTGTCATAATTATCAAAATTGTCAAAATTGGAAAAACTGTCAAATTTGCCAAAATTGTCAAAATTGTCAAATTGTCAAAATTGTCAAAATTGTCAAAATTGTCAAAATTGTCAAAATTGTCAAAATTGACAAAATTGCCAAAATTTGTCAAAATTGTCAAAATTGTCAAAATTGTCAAAATTGTCAAAATTGTCAAAATTGTCAAAATTGTCAAAATTGTCAAAATTGTCAATATTGTCAAAATTGTCAAAATTGTCAAAATTGTAAAAATTGTCAAAATTGTCAAAATAGTCAAAAAAGTCAAAATTGTCAAAATTGCCAAAATTGTCAAAAATGCCATAATTGTCAAAATTGTCAAAATTGTCAAAAATGTTAAAATTGTTAAAATTTTCAAAATTGACAAATTTGTCCAAATGGTTCAAATTCTAAAAATTGTCGAATTTGTCAAAAATGTTAAAATTTTATAAATTGTCAAAAATGTAAAATTTGATAAAATTATCAAAATTGTCAAAATTGTAAAAAGTGTAAAAATTGTCAAAATTGTCAAAATTGTCAAAATTGTCAAAATTGGGAAATTTGTCAAAATTGTCAAAATCATCAAAATTGTCAAAATTGTCAAAATAGTTAATATTGTCAAAATTGTCAAAATTGTAAAAATGGTCAAAATTGCAAAAATTCTAAAAATTGACAAATTTGTCCAAATGGTTCAAATTCTAAAAATTGTCAATATTGTCAAAATTATCAAAATTGTCAAAATTGTCAAAATTGTCAAAATTGTCAAAATTGTCAAAATTGTCAAAATTGTCAAAATTGTCAAAATTGTCAAAAGTGTCAAAAGTGACAAAATTGTCAAAATTGTCAAAAATGTCAAAATTGTAAAAATTGTCAAAATTATCAAAATTGTCAAAAGTGTCAAAATTGTCAAAATTTTCAAAATTGCCAAAATTGTCGAAATTGTCAAAATTGATAAAAAAAATTCGAAATGGTCAAACCAAAAATGGTTAAAATTGCTGAAATTATCAATTTTTCAAAATTAAAATTTTTGTTGAAATTGTCAATTGAACAATTGTATTACCTTTTTGACAAATTTTTACATACTTTTGTCACAATGTTGAGAAACCGTTGACACAACTCTGTAACAATTTTGACACTTTTTTCAAAACTTTTGAGATTGTCAGAATTGTCGAAATGGTTAAAATAATCAAATTTTGTCAAATCGTCATAACAATAAAAATTGTTTAATAAAAAATGTTTAATAAAAATCGAATATGTTAGTATGTATTGAGTAAACTGACATGATGGTCAAAATTATCAGTATTGAAAAAACATGTTTAGCAAATTGGCAAAGTCGTCAGAGTTGTCACTGTTGAGAAAACTGTCCAGGTGATCAACATAGCTCAATTTGCCAAAACTGTCTAAACATTCAAAAATCTCAAAATTTGGCAATCTTCGTAGTTGTCAATATTATTAAAATGGCAAAACTTGTCGAAATTCCCGAATTGTTCAAATTGTCAAAACGGGCAAAGTTTTCAAATTGCTACAGATTCGAATGGAGCAAATTAACGCAATTGTCAAAATTTATAATTATCCTACTGTTAAAATCCCAGACAAATAAACAAACAACATATGAAAAATTATCAAATGGTAACAAATTTTAAAATTTGAAAAAAAATTTTTTATGGAAAACTTATTGATATTAACAAAATTGTTCTTAACTGTCAAGGTTATTGAACAACCGAAAAATTTGAAATTCAAGTGATGTAATTACTGGTGAAAATTGACAAAATTTTGCAAAGTTTGTAACCTTGCCACAATTTTTTTGATTGCCAACAATGCCAAATATTCAATTTACATAGAATTAAAAAATAAAAAATCAGAGAAAATATTTTAAAACGAAATTAGCAAAAAAAAAATCAAGCGTGAGTTTTCAAAAGGACGTATGTCGCAAAAGTAAACAAATTGAGTTACTGTTTGCACGGTATAGTAAATTTTATTTTCTTCTGTATGAATTAACTGTTTGTACAAAAAAAATAATATGCCGTTAGCTAAAAAAGTATACAAACGACCTATGTCATCTTTTCTCAGTGACGACGCATCTGTCAAAACAAATAATATCGCACACACAGCAGATAGGATCGCAGCAAACCGTCGTATGGAAGAAAATAATAGTAAAAAAGTGCCTGGCAGATACGTCGTGTTTACTTACATTGAATATTGCGCGTACAAATAGTTTAATTACACCTAAAACGTGATAAAATGGATTTCGATGGATTCCAGCTGCTGCTCGGTATGTTTTTTGTAATAATACCACCGAAAAAAAGCTTATGAGATTTTTCTAGACGCAGCAACAGAGCTTGAATTATCACATCAACAAGAGGCACAGCAAATTCCAACGATTGTTACGCAAACGAATGCAGACCCTGCTCTTGACGCGGCTCCCAATCAGCACGGCTCACCGCTTCAAGTTTTCTCGCAAAATGTATCGGGAAATGTTCCAGAAATTGTTTCACAGATTCCGAGCGTAGGGTGCTTTGAAGAAGTCGAAACAAACCGGAATGAATTCCTGCCTTATCAACAACTACGTGCACAGTCAATGATGTGAAAAAACCGACGTATCTGATTTGACGCATAATGAAAACAATTTGTCCAAGCGACGAATCATAAAGGGTGTATGTAAATATTAAACTGTCACAACGACGAATCATTATGGCGTATGTGAAAAAAAAAACTCAACAATACGGTGTAAAATATTTTTTTTAACAAATTCACTAGGAAACAGCAAAAAATCCAGTATGCTCAAACCTATAATTAAAACATTATAGTTTTTCCTACAGCTGCCATGATAAAACTTGATTCTAGATCAAACAGCTTTAATTAGCATTTATTTATATTAACATAATTGTGTCCCTCCTTTCTCTCAGATTTTGTCTGATGTTACATACGTCCTTTTAAAAACTCACGCATTTAATGTTGAAAGTTCAAATTGCTGATAACAGAAGTTAAATTTTAATAGACCAAACCAAAATTTGAAAATTCCGAATTTGATATCGGGTTTCAAAAACTCAGAAAACAAATTTCAGATTATTTAAGTTTAGAATTCTGATTCCTGAATTTAAAAAAATCAGTTAACAGACTTCCAAATTCAGAAATGAGAATTCAGACGATAGAATTCACAATCCAGAAATAAAAACTCAAAATTTCGTGTTTCTAAATTCAGCATTCGGACTCCTGGGATAAGAATTTTGAAAAAATAAAAAAGGTTTTCATTCTATTTTTGGTGCTTCCGCTATCAAAATTCCAAATCTGTTTTCCTGACTAAATAAAAAAGGAGGGAACCATCCTTACTCCTCCTTACTCACCTTGGTGAATGGGCTGCGCTGCCTATTTTGCTGATTACCACTTTTGGCCGTCTGGTTTAAATTGCCCGCACTCGATGAGGATGCCATTTAGGATGTTTTATACAAGAGTCACTTTCTTCGGTGTCAAATAAGTCACGTTCAACACCACGGATATTGCACTTATTGGGAAAAAGGCTCTTAGAAAAAGATAATTGATAATGCCAGGGGCCACTTGCACTGCAGGCCACTTAATTTTGGGTTAGGCTCACTTTTGCCGATACTGCGCAAAAAAAACCTCTCGAATTTACTACTCTGAACACTTTTTGAAAAAAAACGCCAGCCTTTTTTCTTTATACGCAGGGAACACTTTTAATCACTGAAATTTTCCACAACCTGAGGGATCACTGCGGAGGAAAATCCCGCAAACATACGCGAAAACACGAACGGAAACTTTGGAAAGTATGCTGGAAATGACTTGGCGTTTCCACCGGCCGAAGAAAACTTTTTGTGTGACATACGACACGAGGCAAACAACCTAGACGATGATGGCAGTTGCCATGGCAGCCACGTGGCCGCGCGAGCTGAGGCGTATCGCGTTTCAAAAGCCAACGATTGCTGTGATTGAAGCGCACGATGTTTTTCGGCTGATGCACTTTGCGGTTGCGATGTTTTTCTTCGGACGGGCGTGGGTGGGTCAGTGCATTCGGTGGGTTGAAGTCGACTAGGGGAAAGTGTTCCTGTATGAGGCCCTAGCTAAGGGGGAAATAGTGAATATAAGCTAATTTCAAGAAAACATGATTTAATGTTGTTGTGTTTGGCAATTTTTCAAAAATAACAAAATTGACACAAAAATGACAAAAATGACAAAAATGACAAAAATGACAAAAATGACAAAAATGACAAAAATGACAAAAATGACAAAAATGACAAAAATGACAAAAATGACAAAAATGACAAAAATGACAAAAATGACAAAAATGACAAAAATGACAAAAATGACAAAAATAACAACAATGACAAAAATGACAAAAATAACAAAAATGGCAAAAATGACAAAAATGACAAAAATTACAAAAATGACAAAAATTACAAAAATGACAAAAATTACAAAAAATGACAATAATGACAAAAATGACAAAAATTACAAAAATTACAAAAATTACAAAACTTACAAAAGTGACAAAAATGACAAAAACGACAAAAATGACATAAAATCGATCATTGAAAACTGATGAAGTAGGTATGAGTATTTTTTCATTAAAGATTTCAATTCATTGAACAACCTTTTTGAAGACTGCAAAATGGTTGGATTTATGGTTTAAGAAATATCTTAAATTTAATATGGGTTAAAATTTATCAAAATTGTCGTCGAAGTTCCTTATTTTTCACAATTGGGAAAAAAAGAACAATAAGAAAACTTTCATAACTTTTTCCTCAGAAGTCAAAACTACTTGCGAGCTTTGGAAAACATGATCATTGAATTAAGACCTTTTATTTGCAAATCTTTGTAATGTTCTACAGTTTTCTAAAAATGTTACCAAATTCATTAAATGAATTTTCACCCATTTTCCAAAGTTGTTCCAAAGTTTATAAGTTTTTCATGCCTCGGAAAAATGTAAATTCTGTTGCATTGTGTGATCAGCTTTGAGTAAAAAGTGCGAAACTTGTATTAAAAATAAAAAACTGCATTATCATTTTTACTTATTGTTTATTTGACTCAGAGTTATAGAGAATTATAAATATTTGATGATATTATTTGTATAGAATTGTTTCAAGATATATTGTGAATCAAAACCAACTGCAACACAGAAATATAATTTACTGTGCCCGATTATTCAAAAATAAATTCTCAAGATGGTGTGCTATTTTTTTTTTGACTTTGACAATTTTCGTTATAAGTAATAAATCAAAACTTCCCAAAAAAATTAACAAATTGATTTTGAAAACGTTTAAATTGCCTAACCAAATCTCAAACAAGAAATAAAGAAACTTAAGGAGAGCAAACCCACTCAAAGTTTGTTCAAATTGGCAAGGTTTAAGCAAATTAAAAAGGCTGAATATTGAAGGATTTTATACTATTAACGCGGCAAATATAAAGTTCGAAGCAGAATGGGAAGTTATCATGGGAAAGTTACTTATTTCTACATAATAAATCCTCAACAAATGACTTTACAAATTTCCGACAAAGAAAAGCTATAAAAATAACAAAGTGAAGGAAAATAAATTGTCTTAAATTTATTAAGTTTTTTTTAACATTTCCCAGATAATCCTTTCCGAAATCCAGAAGCATGACAATTTATGTTGCCGAAAATTTTAATCTTCAGTTGAGTAAGCCTTCCAGATTTTTTCTATAAGTATCCAGGCCGAGCAAATCCGGGCAATGAGTCTCTAAATTTTAGACTCAAAACCGGATAATTTCCGGGAAAATCCAGCCAAAATCTGCGTATTTTCCATAAAAATGCAAAGGCACACAGGCATTTTAAAAAAACTGTCAATAACACAAAGCTCTAGCTCACATTCTTTCAACATCTATTCGTATCTTGTACCCAAAGAGCTCTAGCTTTGACCTATCTATCTATCAGTTTCATATTCCTCCTCATTAAAATTCTACTTAGTTTCAATAAAATTTGCCGAAATACCAATTCAGATTAAAATTAATATAAAAAGGCAAAAAAGGAGTTAAAAAATAAACACAATAAATTAATTTAACCAAGGCACATCAGCGACGTTTTAAATCTTATCTAAGAATTTCGAAAAAATGCATTTGAAATTTAATTCACTAAAAAAAATGTGTGAATAACTCTGAAAAAAAAACGGACCTTTTTTGCTGTTTGTTAATTTCAAATGCAAAATTTATCCATTCAAACATTAATTTTAATGACTTCAGCTAGTAGATTTTTTTGTAGTATTTTTATCCCTAAATGTATGCAGTACCCTTAGGGCTGTTCACTAATTACGTAAGCATATAGGGGGGGGGGGGGTGTTGCTGTTTCACATTTGCTTACGATCTCGTACTAGGGGGGTAGGAGGGGTTTCCAAAAGTCTTACGTAAGAAATGTTACATTATAAATTTATCACAGTCACAGCCATACGAATCCATTTTACCCAGTTTTTTTTTACTCATTATCTGTTTGTTGGTTAATTTACATTATTTATCTTTTAATGTCTTTGAATTAATTAAAAAAATATTGCAGTTTCTATAAAATTTATAAAGAACCAATTCACACCAACATGCCATCAAAAACACTAAATCCTATTTAAAAAAAAACGTCGCTTTTCGCTTTCCATCATAACAATCTTTTTAATTGAGATATTTATAGAAACATAAAGGAATATGCCGCGTTGTGACACCACGATTTGAATCCAACATATTTCGAAAAATAACTTCATCCAGAAAAAAATCTTTCAAAATCAATATAAGGCGCTTTAAGTAATGAATATCTAGACAGTTTTTTTTCCAGTGATAGACACTAACAATACTAAATTTTACAAACGATTCACCAAAAAAAATCCTATAACTTTTTTACTTACCGTTGAATGAGTCTGACTTTTTAGATTAGTTGATAACGTGATTGTTGTTAAACATTTTTTCCCAAATTCTAGTAGTATAGACTGATATAATTTTTAAGAATTTTATGATTTTCAAGTTAAAAACATAACAATTTTTTCTGGTACCTTGTACCATACGCTAACCTGATCTCTTTCTTTTTAAATCGGAGTTTAGATTTTATATTGTTTATTCGATTGTGGAAATTGATTGAAAATCATTTTTACCCAAACATGCTACGTCATGAATAATGTTTTCTTTAATTGTTCATGGCATTTCATCCGTTGTTTTGTATAGATTGTGTTTACAATTTATAATTTTACTTAAAAAGTGCTTTGTTTTGAAGCATGTCACATTTTTAATATTTTCAAGCTATTTTTGAAAAAACGTATCAATTTCTCAAAGAATCAAAAACGTAAGATCTTACTAAGGGGGGAAGGGGGGGTTTTTGAAAAATCTCTCTTTGTCTTACCAGGGGGGAGGGAGGGTTGAAAATTTTCAAAATCGTGCTTACGTAATTAGTGAACGGTCCCTTATGCCTTCTTTATAACATTTTTGACAGAAAAAAATGTGAAATTCAATTTTAACAAAACCAAAAATTACTGATAATGGTGCTATATGCGTAATTACAACACTAATTTATCAAAAGCTATGAATTTTTGAGCGTTTTCATTCAACAAAAACCAAGGTTTGTTGCTGCTTATCCCTTTTTAAGTACGGTGAAAATAGCTTGTTTGTAAATTCAAAAGTTATGAAAACAATAATTTGTTATAACTACGTCAATTTGATGTCCCTTCTTTGAAACCTTAAGAACTTTTGATGTGCAACCGGTATGATTATCTGTGGACATTAATTTTCTAGAAGCCATTGAAGTTGAAAAGTATTGCATGATGCGCCAGTTGACGGTATAAAAATACTTGCCTAAGATGAGATTTGGAGGCTTTCATGTTTTGAATACATATTTTTACTCTCGAATCACAAATTTCGATTAAGAATTTTCAATAGAACATATCGTGAAACGTTCATGAGCTTCCATGGGAGGGAGGGGAGGTGTGTTAAACACCAACTCCCCCCCCCCCCCCCCCCCCCCTTCCTTCAACCGTTCCTACGGACATTCAGCCGGAAGCCTTCAGGCCGAAAGTAGATATTAGATAGCAAGCCTAAGGATGTTCGGACCAATATGACAGTAAATATGACATACAGCCAAAGGTTATTCGATCAAAAGTTATTCGGCCGAATAGATTTTATGCCGAATATAATATTGCCACACTAAGAAATAAATTCCTTTATCAGGAGCTTCATTTTGCCATATTTGCCTTTAACATTTCAATATGATTTTAAACACCAACACCGCGTTCAGGCTTTTTCAACAAGTTTACCAAACATTTAACCTGCCTGCCACCCCATAGAAGCTAATAATGTCATATTATCCATACGCAAACATAAACATGTGAAAGCGATTGACCATGAGTGTTTGCCAAAAATCTCTATGATGGCGCGCGTTTCGCGGAATTGTCCGTAATCATCGAAACAAACCGACTTTGACAACTAAGTTTGGTGGGAATGGAGAAAGTTGGAACTGAAGAAGGTGGCAGGACCTACAGAGATTAGCGAAAGCTGAGTCCTCATCATCATTATCGTCAGTTTTTCTCCTGACACATATTCTCGAAATGATGCTGATGACTCAAGAGCCACTTCCCGGAAAACGGGAGACACATCCATGCCCGAGAGATGACTGATTTGCATGTCTTCCTTCGGTTAGGCGTATTAGAGATACCTACTTTTTGCTGTCATCCTCATCATCGTTGTCTTCAACAACGGTTTGCTTTGATGGGGCATGTGGGTGGCATCCTTCATCTTGGAAGTGATAGAATCTGGTCTGGTGTCTTCTTTCTGGCTCTTCTCTGGCTGGTAAAGTGGAACAATTTACATTTATGGAGCTTTATTTGTGAACGAACGACTTCTGCTGACGATTCGAGCGTTTTCCTTTTATTTGCTACTTAAAAGGGCTCTGATATCAACACGTTGAGTATCATCCATTAAGCTGCCGAAATTTGACTGGTCTGATTCGGTTCCTAAAATAGGCTTTTGAGGAATTTGCCAATTAATGTTTCAAGGATTTCCTGGGAATTACAATGATCTACATTGTCTTGTCTACTTGTTTTGATCTCTAATTCAAGTGGAAATTAATCACTTTTATTTTTCATTATCAATTCCAAAAAAAACTTTTCTACTTTACAGCAAGCTTCAGTGTAAACTCTTTCTAATGATTCGTAATGATTTACCACATAGAGGTAGAGGGTTGTTTGCTTAGCCCAAACAATGCGGTAGCAATTCATACTAATTAATTTCCAGTTTCCAACCAGGTGCACCCATGTGGGCCTCGCAAAATGTTCTATAATCGGAAGCCGGGGCCTCTGAACTTGTGTAACCAACTTCCATTGCAACGGCAGAAATTTTAATTGAACTCACCTTCATTCATGGAATGACCTCAGCTTTTGTTTTACAAACGTGGAATAAAGGGGTGGCAGGATTCAGAATTCACAAAACAATGCGCAATGGTAGAACTGTAGTAAAAACTGTTGCAACTGTTGGAACTTTTCAGCAAATGCATTTACGTGGAAAGGTGATCTGTTAATTGTTGCTTTTTGATGAAGGCTGAGTTGTTAGTACCTAGTACAATAACCGGAACTGTTACAAGTGAATTGTTTCAAATGAACAAGCCCAAATTTAAAAAAAAAATCTCTATTTCAGACCAGTTCTTATTCTAAACATCTAACCTAGGATTGTAAGCAAAAAAATCATTCTTAACCCTGAAATTAGCAGTCTAATTAGGTGAGAAATTGCTGCCATCCATCAACTGTTCCTTCTAATAATAATTCTAAACACGGCACCTCTAGAGGAGAGGGATACCCGATTGTTGCGATAAGATTTGGCGCGATGTTCTTTCCGAAACCCCATATTTTATGGCAGCCCATGTTTAATTATCCCATCAGCCGGAACCACTTTTGACGATCTGATAAACTCTTTCACTGGATTTTCATCGTTAGCCACACTAAAACGACTGCCGGAGGCTGAACGAACGTTGCCCTCGTAGCTACGGGATGATAAAACGGTAGGACCCGCTCGCCTGCCCAACCGGTTGCGAAATAAATTCCAGAGTACGTGACTGACAGGGGCCACGTAAAGCGGCAAGTGTTCTTTCCCACCAGCCGCACTCTTTCGACGGCAATTCCGATGACTGAGTTGGGTCAATTTTGGGAACTTACTAATAAAAAAAATTTGAATGTTTCGAGAAATAATAAAGATAATTTTTAGTCGACTCGAAGTCTTGTAAAGGGTGATACGGTCAACATGTGGTCAATATCAACTTGACGTATTTCTTTCAAATTTGCATTTAAAAAACCTGAACACTTCTCATTTTGAAGGTGTGTGCGTGTGTAGAATGTTGCTCCTATTTTGATTTTGGAATTCACTCTTCAGTTGTCAAAATGCCGTCCAAGGAAGAAGAGCAGTGTATCAAAATTTTGCTCACGCATCACGAAAATCCGAGCTACTCGCACGCAAAACTGGCAAAAACGCTACAATTTGCCAAATCAACCGTTACAAATGTAATTAAAGTGTTTGGGGAACGTTTGTCGTCAGCCAGAAAGTCTGGATCGGTGGGATATCGAAAACCGGAAGCCGCTGAGATGACAAAGAGAGTTGCCGGTAGTTTAAAGCGAAACCCTAACTTCTCTCTCCGAGATGCCGCAAATAAGCTGGGTGTATCGTCTACAACCGTGCATCGAGCCAAAAAACGAGCCGGACTATTGACTTACAAGAAGGTAGTGACTCCAAATCGCGATGATAAACAAAATACGACGACCAAAGCGCGATCCCGGAGGCTGTAAACGACGATGCTGACGAAGTTTGACTGCGTGGTAATGGACGACGAAACCTACGTCAAAGCCGACTACAAGCAGCTTCCGGGACAGGAGTTTTATACTGCAAAAGGAAGGGGAAAGTAAGCAGATATTTTCGAGCACATGAAACTGTCAAAGTTCGCATAGAAATATCTGGTTTCTCAAACCATCTGTACCTGTGGCTTGAAAAGCAGCATTTTTATAGCTTTCAGGACTGTCAACCAAGAAATTTACATAAAAGAGTGTTTGAATAAACATCTGCTGCCTTTCCTGAAGAAACACGGTTGTTCCGTACTGTTTTGGCCGGATTTGGCATCTTGCCATTAGGGTAAAAAGGCCTTGGAGTGGTACGCCGCCAACAACGTGCAGGTGGTTCCCAAGGACAAGAACCCTCCCAACACGCCAGAGCTCCGCCCAATTGAGAAATACTGGGCTATTGTCAAGCGGAACCTTAAGAAGGCCAAAAAAACTGCTATGGACGAGCAGCAGTTCAAGGCAAACTGGCTTTCTGCGGCGAAGAAGGTGGACAAGATGGCTGTACAAAATCTGATGGCAGGGGTTAAGCGTATTCGGATTTGGAAAAGTGGATGCCTAACTGAATATTTTTTCTGAATTCTATACTAATTAAACTTGAAATAGAAATTTAATTTGATTTAAAATAAAAACGATTTCACCGATCTACACGCGTTTCCCTTGACCAAATTATGATCGTATCACCCTTTTATTGGCTTTTTGTGGGGATATCGAATCGTTTTAATCTTGTCATTGTAGATATATCGCCTCCACTTTTGTAGCTATATGCTATTTTGGTAAGTTTAATACAATCTTTTCATCTGGTATATTACTTTGAATAATTTTGTTGTTACTGCGATATTTCTTATTAAATGTTTGCTGGGTTAGGAAGTATCGTATCTGTCAGCTTTCGTTCGCTTCCGCGAATTCCGTGTTCAGCTGGTGGTGATTGACGATGTTTCTATTCAAGGATTGGTACTTGGTCTTTACTGGTACAGGTCAACAGTGTAGTAACGACCATACTATGGTCGCTTGTCTCTGTACAAATAGTTTCGTTAATTGTTGAAGGGATACTCAGTGAAAAGGCGACATGGTCGAGTATATATCCACTGGCTGGGCGTGTAACAGCATTATTGACCAAAAACATGTTGTGCGACTCTAAGATCCTCAGATACTCTCCGACAATGTTGTTCGATAAGTTGACTAATACGTTGGTATATCCTAAGAGAATTCAATCGAGACACTGATTATTCAAAGACAGTTTACTGTAAAATACCGCATTTGCAATCACCAGGAAATCTCCGGTTACTAAATCCCCGAACACCTGAATACCGATGCCTGAGCCGTTCTACATCACACGCGAAAGCTTCGATGCGAAACGCGGACCGTTGCGGACTGAGTCCGTGAAGGTTGTGCCCAGTGATGCCACATTTCTATCGGTATTTTGAAACTCAAAAAAATCTTTTATCGGTATGAAAATCCTAAAAATTGGTATGTAAATCGGCATTTGAGGTGGATATTCAAAAATGCTTACATTTTCAACTTCCTAACGTATATTTCTTTAAATAGAAGCTTGCAATAAGCAGCAAGTCTAAGAACTCTAATGAATGTTCATTTTTAGTTCAAAACTAGCTGACTAAATGTGTTTTGCATATATTATTGCATTTTCTCCGTAACATGGTTCTAAGTAACAGAACTTTATGTTTGTTATGACTCATAAATTTTTTTTTAATTTTAAAAATATCTGCTTTTGCTGACGAAAGCAAAAATCACAAATAAAAATCAACAGAAAATCCGAAATAAGTGTTTCTTTCCAGTACTAATAACTGAATGGAAATTTATTTTAAAAGTTACCGTTTGATAAGAAAAATAGGGGCATGGCAAGCACCTTCAGGTTACACGTTTGTTAGGCATATAAATTAAGTAAAAACTTGAGACTTTGATGTTTGGCTAAAGTGGGATGTAAATTTGATAAATTCGATAAGGCAATAATAGAACCAGGTCAACCTAAAGGAAATTTTAATTTAGTAAGCACTTACAAATCCAATGGCTTTTTGACGTTCGAGGTAAATATGAGCCCAAGTTGATGTTCTTCGTTACATTGATGGATTTTCGCCAATCTGGCCAATTCAGCTTTTAGTATTAGATATGAGTTCTAGCGATTAGAAAAAGAAATGATTGCAGAGAGTTAAGAGAGTTGTTGCTTCAATTTTATATAGCCAATAAACAATCAATTTTATTTTATGAAAAATCACGCATTAGTCATATTAAAATCCAAGAATTTTATGCAAAAATAAATGAGAAATGTGCTCCAAAAGAAGGTGTTCTTCCGAAAAAGATAAAAAACACATAGTTTTACTATAACTGAAACCCATTTTGCCTGGCGTGGTCTTTAATTCTGCGATCTCTGCAGTTTAGGTACTTATGATATAATTTATTTGGCTAACAAGATGCAGAAGGATTGAAGATTATACCGATGATATTACAGGCCCCGTTCGTTTTTGGCAACATTCGATTTTGGCAACATCCGATTTTGGCACATGTGCCAAAATCGAACGGTTTTTAGAAGAGACATTACCTTTTAGTTTTCTCTATAACAGGACCAATATAATCTAGACAAACACCATAAGTACGTTTTAACTTTCTGAAAAGATGATAGCATACAACCAAAAAAACAAAAGTGTAAAAAAAAAATTATCTAGTGCTCAAAAATGATAAAAAGATGAAAAATTGAAAAAATCAAAAAACAAATACAAACAAAAGACTAAAAATGACAAAACCAACTAAAAAATGATAAGAATGAAAAAAAACAGCAAATATGACGAAAAAAAACAAAGATTATAAACAAAACAAGAATAATGCAGAATGCATCGAAAAGATGAGAAAAACCAATAAAAAATTACTAAAAAAAATCGGAAATTGACTAAAAATAACGTTAATGATAATAACAATAGTTATTTGGTAAAAATAAGAGAATAAATTAAGAAAAATAAACCGTTCGGTTTTGGCAACACAAAATATTCGGGTATGTTGCCAAAATCGAACGGGGTCTGTACATACCGTGTGTCTGATTACACTTCAAATCTCGACATACCCCATCTGGCGACGAGTTGAACAAGGATTATGATTATATTCAAACGGTGTATGTATTTCCTTGAAAAGTTAGCATCTCACGAGACAAGAGCTTTAATGCAATCGTCAATTGAGATTGACCTTAAGAAACTTCTATTGGCAGTCGCAGAAGGTCTAATATCAGCCTTGAGCTTAGTCCATTGGCTTTGAGGTTGAGTACCATAGTAGTGCATCATTTGACAGAACAAAAGAACAAAACAGCGCGAACAACTGAACGAATTATGAGAGTGAGCCGTGGAGATCTTTGCAGAATACTTTAAAAGTTGTACAGATCAAAGTTACGCCACGCCAGCTACCGAACTTTGTCTTCTTTCTACGGGACCTTTATGAGGATAGCTTGAATGAAGTGGAATGAGTTTTGAGTTAAAATCTTAAAAATCGGTATGTTTTGCCAAAAATCGGTAATCGGTATATACCGATCCTTGGTCAAAATTTTGTTCAAAAATCGGTATTAATACCGGAAAATCGGTAGAGTATGGTGAGGTAAAAGTACGACCTTAGTGCTATCTTATTTTTAGAAAATTTTGCAGTTGTTTTGTAACCAGCATAACCTTTACTGCTTGGTTTAGTGAGAATCGTTTTTTAAATCCGCGTATTATGGCAAGGAGGCGCCTTACTGGGTAAGGAAGAAGGACCACCCCAAAGTTCCCGAGAGCATCACCACCCAACGCGATTAGGTCAACTGGACTCAATTTGGCAACAGATGGTGCTGTGAGTCATTATTAGCAGCATTATCCCGCCAACAAGGACAATAGGGCATGATGGGAGGAATTTATGGATGGACTACAACGCCTTTGACCTTTGTACGGGGTCAAAAACCTCATACTTGTTCCGCTTCATTTGGATGAAAGAGTTCGAACAAACAACACGTTCCTGTGAATGCCAACAGCTGAAGTTTGAGTGATCCATATTGAGCATCCAGGTAGCAACCGTGTTGGACCCCGTACAGGCTAGCCACTAACAGCTTTCGCAATTCCTTCTCCCATCATGTCCCTCTACAGGACCCCGAGTTTTGGTTTGAAAAACCGACCATCCATCCAATTGCCAGCGTTCGTCAACCCGTGCTGGTCGACCTAGGCGACACTGAACCTCGTGCTGGTACCGGATACGACCGCCCAACAAAAACGTGCGTCGTTCGAGTGCCCCGCAATTCTCCCTCGTGTGTTAAGGATTGCGCCGTGGCCAATTCCGACTCCGACACTTCGGAGTCCAGCCCGGACCAGCCGTACTAGTGCGTGAGAGCAAAGCCGATTCCGTCGCCACGTGGGTCTAAGCCGTTGACCTTCCGGAGACCGCTATCCCGTAACCACATCAGGACCAAGCCTGGTCCTAGCCCGCATCGTCGGCTCGTTTGCTGCCCCGGCCTGCTGTTTGTACCAAGCGACCAAAAGGTAGGACAAAAACCACATAAGGGGAATATTGTGCCAAAGTGAATTAAGGTGTTATCGGGAAAATAAAGGTGGGACTTTAACTAAGCGCATTAAGGTGTTTCCTTGTTCCGAAACTAATCGAGTGTGCCGACCCTGAGGCTTAGAGGGGGGGTTCTTGCTCGGCTGAGCAGTCTGGGGAACCGTTGGTTACACTCTGGCGCCCAACTCAAAATATACTTCTATATTTTCGGTAGTGCAAGGGAACACTCTTTGAGCGCAATTTTTACTGATTTGGAAGTCTCTGGGAAAACGCCCGAGACCTTGGCGGACCGGTTGGCATTAGCACAAAAAAAAAGCCAACGAGAGCGAGTGGAGAAGTTACCACCCACACAAAAGTTTGAACAGATTTATAGGGGTCTTGGTTGTTCACAAAGGTTGAAACCAGCCATTTCGTGAGTTTCAACAAAAATTTCAAAAATCAACTTACACTCACATGTAATTTGATTGTATAATATCACTCTTCAATCTAATTGTCTTTGGCCATATGATTCATTTTGTATCGTTCAATATTCGTTTTTTAAATCAGTACAATGTTTGAATAATACTTTAAATCTGTGATATAAATGTTGATCTTCCAATCCAATTTGAAATAGTACGCTTTGAATAAAAATAGCAAGTTAATATCGAATAGAGATCAACAATTTTACAGAAATATTATTTTGTCTCATTAATTTAAAATTTGTTTAAACGTTTGATTGCTGTGGGAACTGTTTGTGTGAGAAATAAAAACACCAGAAACTAAAACGATTTATTAAGCATTAAAAAAAAATAAATTATCTTATCTAAAGTAATCATACGGTGTTTGTGCATTAGATTCTAAATTAGTCAAATATTAGTGTTTGTATTTCCGTTACACTTTCCGTTATTTAATCTAATTTAGAATTAGTTTCAAGCATTTGTATTTTTATTTAGAATTTAATTAATTATATAGTTTTTCATTGAATTGTGCAATTTGATTAGTATTTTTTCAATTTTATTTAGGTTCTAGATTTATTTATTTCGCGGTAATAATTTAGTTGGTTTTTCTCAATATATTGGGTTTTAAATTCGTAATTAAATTATCTGAAGTTTACCTTAATTTTATCAACATGGATATGTCCCATCTGTATGTGTTGTACTATGGCATGAATTGTTCGCACCTTACAATCGATGAGTTGGAATACGAACTGGCCATTCGCAACATCGACAGATCGGAGAAAAGACAGCTTAGTGAGCGTGCACTTCGTATACACCTGAAAAGAGAAAAAGAAGATCCAAATATTAAAAAAAAATTAGTCTCTACAGGTACATCAATAGATGATGAATTAGAGGTGTGTGGAGACAAGGTAGCACATATGAAGCTCCACCTGGAGAAGCGAGGAAGAAAAAGTGCACCAAGCCAATTGTTCAAAACCAGATTGATTCACATAGTTTTCCGTTTGGAACGTCTCAGAGTCGAAACAAACGCCGAAAAAGATGTGAACAATCTGGCTGATATCGCATCAGAATGCTTGAAGTTACTTGGGGTTTACTTTTCACTTTCGTCGCCTCTGCCAGAAGTAAGACAGGCCGAATTGGATATTATTAACGCCAGTTTAGGTCAATTACGTACGAATAATAATAATTTAAGCCCGGAAATTGATTCAAACATGGAGAATCAGAACGATACACATGAAGAGATAGTAGAGGAAGAAATTGCACCTAGAACGGAAAACGTAAACCACGCTACGCAAAGTGTCGTGGCAAATAGAGATGTTGAACGGCTGGTAGAGGAAAATAAAAAATTAATGCAAACGGTAAACCAATTGCTACAGCGCATACAAGTGTTAGAAGCTAATCAAACAAGCCAAGATAATGAAACACAGTATAACACAGTTCTAAACACCCACAATTTGGAGGAACCACCTGCCTCAACGAAAAAAAAAAATCAAAATAAACCGGAAGATTTTTTAGATTGGTTGAAGCAGAGGAACAGTTCTGTTCAAAATTCCTTTAGTTCCATAAGGGATGACCATAGAAAAGAACCGATAAAAATGCCAGAAACAAACCTTAAGGAAAACATAGCTCCTGAGAGGTTCATAGGAAATGCCATGCGACTTCCCATCCATAAGTGGAAGATAACCTATGATGGAATGGATAATGGCCGCAGGTTGAATGAGTTTCTGAGCGAGGTCGAATTCATGGCTCGTTCAGAAAACTGTTCCAGGGATGAACTATTCCACAACGCCCATTATTTATTCACTCATAAGGCAAGGTCGTGGCTCATGGATGCGAATAGTCTAGGAGAATTGGTTTCGTGGGACAATCTAGTTGCGGAGTTGAAATCAGAATTTGTTCCATACGATGCGGACTTTGTCTATGAAAGACAAGCCACCAGTAGAAGACAAGGTGTCAAAGAAAAGTTCCATGATTATTACCTCGACATGGTCAGAATTTTTCGAGGAATGTCTAACCCGTGGGACGAGCGTCGAAAATTTGATTGCCTTTTTCGAAATACTCGAGAGGATTTTCGAATTGCGATGCTCGCCGCCAATGTGGATAGCATCCCCAAGATGAAGGACTTTGGAAAAAAGTTTGATGCCATAAACTGGCAAATGTACAAAAATCGTGACGGTAGGCGAGAATACAGAAATTCAAACATAGAAGAAATTGAATACGAAAATCAGGATCAGTACACAGAAACCATCAATGATTATGAAAATAGAAATAGAATAGAATATAGGAACCAGTTCATAAATCGAAACCAGAATACGAATAGAAGGAAAGATAGAAATTTCAGGCCAGAACAAAAAAACTATAATGAGAATAGAAAAGATTTTTGGAAAGACGAAAGGGCTAACAAAAACCAAAATGCCTACAAACCGAGGGATGAAGGAAACCAAGATCGTGACCACTACGTTTCGCAAAACAGTTCAGAACCTGTAGCTGGGCCGAGCGGAAACAATGCCCTGCAACGTGTAGTGAATGCATACATTCCGCTGAAGCGGAATGTATGTTTCAACTGCCATGTTGTAGGGCATTCTTTTGAGACCTGCCGGGAGCAGCTTATACTGTTTTGCAAAACGTGCGGTTTTCCGGGCTTCCCATCTCCTGAATGTCCCTATTGCCAAGTAAAAAACGGGAAAAAGGCTGCTCATTGAGGCGAGCCAGTCTTATCCAAAACTCAACAAGACCTCAAGAATCTGATGTACCAGAAATTCTTCATAATCTCGGTTATTCGCGAGTGAGTGGAAGCATAGCTGAAGGTGAGGAGATTGCTACGGTGCTCATCACATTAAGCGATGACCCCAGACCATTCGCGAAAATCGATATTATGGGAATTTCGGTAATTGGGCTTCTAGATAGTGGCGCTGCTAAAACCATATTGGGCATAGGAGGGTTAAAAATAATATCTTTGTTAAAATTAAAATTAGAGCCCTCTAAGCTGAATTTGAAAACAGCTTCGGGAGAAAATTTGAAGGTCGCAGGTGAATGCATAATCCCAATTACATTTAACGGAAAAACAAGAATCTTACCTGTAGTTATAGCTCCAGATCTGAACAGAAAGTGCATCCTGGGAATTGATTTCTGGCAGAAATTCAATATCAAGCCAACCATCGAAAGTTCAATAGATGCCGTTGAGGACCAAGTTCAGGATATCCTAAAAGTAGAAGAGAAATTTAGTAACGAACAACAATTAGAGCTAGAAAAAGTCAAAAGCATGTTCCTGGTAGCAGGTAATGGCCCTTTAGGTAAAACACACTTACTGGAACATAAGATTGAACTCAAGGAAGAATTTTTAAACGCGGGTCCTATTCGGAAGAACCCATATCCTTGGAGTCCAGCAATTCAGGCTAAAATTTACCGTGCGGTGGACAAAATGCTCGATGAGGGGGTCATAGAGAAATCGACCTCAGACTGGGCTCTACCGGTAGTACCAGTCAAGAAGAGGAACACAGAAGAGGTGAGGCTATGCCTCGATGCTCGACTATTAAATGAGCGCACTAGGCGTGATGCTTACCCTCTCCCGCATCAGAATCGCATTTTGAGCCATCTAGGGCAATTTAAATACTTGTCCACTATCGACTTGACGCAAGCCTTTCTACAGGTTCCCTTGCAACACGATAGTCGGAAATATACAGCATTTTCGATTCCTGGAAAAGGCTTATTCCAGTTTTCTTCCCTTCCATTCGGCCTAGTCAATAGCCCCAGTACACTCAGTAAAGTGATGGATATGGTACTCGGATACGGTGCCCTCGAACCCTTTATCTTTGTATACTTAGACGATATTGTGGTGGCGAGCAACACATTCGAGGAACATATCCAGCGCCTTACTGAGCTGGCGCAAAGGTTGAGATCCGCCAACCTAAGCATAAATCTGGGGAAATCGAATTTCTGCTGCAGTGAACTGCCCTATTTGGGCTATATTCTTTCCCGCGAAGGATTGCGACCTAACCCGGATCGCGTTCAAGCGATCCTGGGGTATGAGGTCCCGAAGTCGGTAAGGTCACTGCGTCGATTCCTCGGTATGGTGAACTATTATCGCAGGTTCATCGACAAATTCAGCCAGCTAACGGGACCTCTGACGGATTTGCTGAAAGGCAAACCTAAGAGAGTCCAGTGGAACAATGCAGCAGAGAATTCATTTCAGGCCATCAAGGAGATGCTCATCACAGCTCCTGTGATGGCCAACCCAGATTTTGCTCTCCCTTTTAGTGTCCAGACTGACGCAAGCGACGTCGCGGTAGCTGGAATCCTGACACAAGTTCAGAATGGTGAGGAGCGGGTGATAGCCTACCATTCTGAGAAGTTAAAAGGCGCTGAACTAAATTACCATGCAGCGGAGAAGGAAGGCCTCGCCGCCCTCCGCTGCATAGAAAAATTCCGCGGCTACATAGAAGGAAGGCGATTTACTCTGGTGACGGATTCGTCCGCACTCACTTTCATCTTGAAAGCCAAGTGGAAGTCGTCGTCAAGGCTCAGTAGGTGGAGCATCACATTGCAGCAATACGACATGGAGATCAAGCACCGGAAAGGCAAAGACAATGTCGTTCCGGATGCTTTATCCAGGTCCGTAGAAGCTGTGGATGTGGAGGAAGACAAATGGTATGCAAATCTGTACAAAGTCGTTGAGGCGGATCCCGAAAAGTACATGGACTTTAAAATCCACTCCGCAAAATTGTACAAATTTGTCTCCACTCGATCGGATGTTCTCGACTACCGATTTGAGTGGAAAGAATGTGTACCAAGGTCTTCTCGCCCACGTATTATTCGAGAGGAGCATGACGACAACTTCCACATTGGCTATGAAAAATGCCTAGAAAAAATAAAGCGGAGGTTTTACTGGCCAAAAATGCATGCCGATGTTAAAAAGTACATAAATAACTGCTCTACATGTAAGGAAATTAAACATTCAACGGTGGCGACTGCTCCGGAGATGGGGAAACAGCGCGTGGCCACCAAGCCCTTCCAGATTATATGCATGGACTATATTCAGTCACTTCCCCGAAGCAAGCATGGAAATGCACATTTGTTAGTAGTCATGGACTTATTTTCTAAATATTCCATGCTTGTACCGGTGAAGAAGATTTCTAGTTCTGGTCTATGCAGTATTCTGGAAGAGCAGTGGTTCCACAAACTAGCTGTTCCCCAGTATATAATTTCCGATAATGCCTCTACTTTCCTATCGAAGGACTTTCAGGACCTCCTCAGAAAATATGAGGTGCAACACTGGGCTAACGCAAGGCATAGAAGTCAAGCTAACCCGGCAGAGCGTTTAAATAGAACCATAAACGCAATGATACGATCCTACGTCAGATTGGATCAGCGCCAGTGGGATACTAGGGTATCGGAGATAGCATTCGTGTTGAATAATACAGTGCATAGCTCCACAAAATTTACCCCATACAAGGTAATTTACGGTCACGAAATAATTACACGCGGCTCCGATTATCGGTTCGATCAGGAGAAACAGATGGACGAAACAGAACGCACGGAAAGGCTGAAGGCGATATGCAGTCGTACCTACGAATTAGTTACGCAAAATCTTAGAAAATGCTACGAAAATACAAAAGCTCGGTACGATTTGCGACATAAACGGCCCTCACCAAATTTTACAATTGGTCAACGAGTGTTCAAAAGAGCATTTCGACAGTCAGTGGCCAGCCAACACTTTAATGCCAAGCTCGGACCACAGTACGTTCCATGCGTAATTACGTCGAAACATGGAACCAGCTCGTACGGGGTTTCCGATCTAAACGGAAAACATTTAGGATTTTTTTCAGGTGCCGATTTGAAACCATGACCAAATCTTTTGCTGATAATTAAAAGGCATTTTGCAGTAACCTAGCCTGAATTCGTAAAACTAAAGGAAGAAGATTAGTAAAAATGAAGGTTTATGACCATTTGAAGTCTCTTCCTTAAAAAAAAAAACCCCAAAGGTTTATTAAAATTGAAATCGCCTAGAACTTCTACTTTGTCAAGTTGAATAAAATTTCATTGGGGCTACACAACATAAACCCAAAGCTGAGCAATTGAAGGCATAATTAACTTGACATAGAAAGTTTGATTAATTTTTGTTTTGTTTTTGTCAACCAAAATATGCTTAGCTGTGCATAGGTCGCCGCCACCTACCAGCTGATCAGTGGCGCATTGCTCAGTATCCATTCGGAAAAGGAATATCAATTAGAAGCTCTCAGCTGTTGTGTTTTACGTGGAAAGGCATTTACACATATACATTTTTCGAAACAATTCCATATAAAAAAAAAAATCCTCTCAGTTACCTGGAAGTCCATTGACTGAACATCGTCAATCCTAGGAGGTGCATCTGCAAGACGATTGGGATGGCATCCCTGCCTCACTTTAAATACCAGTGATTCTCAACCAGCCGAGCTAATGCGGAGCGACACGGACGGTGCTGATGGCATACTTTTCAGATTTAAAAAGGCGTCTGGCCACGGCATCTATATAGGAAGCAGACCGTTTCGGGTGGCTATATAGCTTTCTTAGCCAATTGTCGAAGCTCCCTTCCCAGCCATAATTCCAGATGGACAGCTACGAAGTAGCGTCGAGTCCTGCATGCTGCATAGGCAATTGGAGGGAGCTGCCTCAGGCTACACTGGAGTATCCTACTCAGCGTCTTTCCAGGCAATTGGCACTCCAGGTACAACTTAAACACTATCCAAGGACCGTCCACTTTACCTTAAAAAAAAGACATATATATACATATTGATACGTCTAAGTAAAACACTGGTGCGGGCTCTCTTACCTTGCTCTAAAGTGAAAAGAAGTATCACATGCAATGCACTTCTCGATGAGAAACACCAGCGGGGACGAACCCATCCAGAATACCTAAAAAAAAATAATAATAATAATAATAATCAAACATGTTTGGAACCACTTGGATCCACATTATGGTTCAACAAGAACCACAAACTCGGTGCAACAAGTGTAATAAAAAAAAAGTATGCTGGTACCGCTAAGAGCATGCTAAAACATTCTGCTACTACAAGTGGTTAAGTATAGAAGTGTGCGGAAGTTGTAAAATGCAACCATGACCTTGAAATTTGCAGCGTGCCTTCCAATGCAATTGGATGCAACAACGGTCCATTAAATAACTCACCTCATCATTGTCTCAAACTCCAAATAGCTTGCAGCCACTCGCAGGGATTTGTTCCGACAACCCGCTCCAACCCGATGGTTCGCCCATGTGCGCACAGACTCCTAAAACTCTGGATGGCTGCAGGAGATAACCTCGTCCACGCCAAAGAAAAACCAACTAATTTTTCCGTTCCCGATAGGAAATTTGACAGATGAAAAATTTCGCCGTTCACATATTTAGTAGGGTGCCGATATAGTCTGGCTACGAATCACCATACTAAATCAATGACCCTATTTAGTTTGCCGATTAATCGGGCTACGCTTGGATATGAAATAGGTGCCATACTAAATCGGCTGATGAGTAGGCTCACACAATTACGCATGATTTAGTAGCACAATAAGTTGATCGACGTAATCGGGGGAGATCGGTCAATTTAGAAGGTTTGCGTAGGACTCTATTTAGTTGGCAAACTTTAAGCCTATTTAGTATGGAATGGTCATAATTGAATTAGTTTGTGACATCTGTTGTCTGATGGAGTCCATCGAAGGGAAAGCTTGACCCACGATAGCACGGAAGGCCTCGTCGGTGCTCATCAGCAGTTTGTTTGAGTGGCGAGCGCGTTTCTTTCGGCTCCGTCATGACGACGTCAACCTGACCAAGTTCCCGGACGTTTTCCATGCATGCTTGAAGCCGTAATCGAAGGTGTTCATGATTCCAATGGAGGCGTCGCTAACGACGCCCTCACCGTGGGCCAGTTTCTGGATGAGGTGCCGGAGGTGAGTTGAAGGAATAAAAAATTCATTTTGAAAATTAATTTGATTGTGTTCCTTTTATTTCAACAGAAAAATCGGAAAAAATGAGTCAGGAGCTGGAATCGAAACTCCAGGAGCAGAAGAGCAAGCTGAAGGAAGAGATGCGCGACAAGGAGGAAAGACTGCGAATGGTTTAGGAAATCATTAGCACCCCGGTTGGGAAAGTGGCTCGTTCCAACAGCGTTGAAGAATTGACCACACCGGTTACTAGCCGGATTACTTCAACGAATGCCAATGGAGTCCTCTACACTCAAAGAACGATCATAGAGTAAGTTTCATCTGAAAGTTTCCAAATTCCTCATGTTTCTAATTAATTTTATATCTTTCACAGGGCGTAGCAGTGGCCAATCCCCGTCATCGGAGGTCTCGCTCCACGGGCGAACTTTGGCTGGAACACCGTGCTGCAAACCCAGTGCCACTGGGAAGGATTCTACGTCCCTACTACACCAAACGGAAGTCGGTTAACAAACTGAACGAGGTTCGGGACGTTACCCACGCTAAAGCCTCCAAGTACTTCCTCATTTCCCAGGAGGCTGATACCGAGGGGGAAGTCGAGACGAAGATTTTCAAGAGTGACGTGATGCCGACAACTACCGACCAGAAATTCGTTTCGCCAACTACTGGACATATTTTTATTCAGAAAAATAAAAATACCTCTACTGGAATCGCTTCGAGACACGAAAATTAACCACGTACATGAATCGCCCAATTTAGTCGGATGGTTCCATATTTAGCGGCCAATCAATCCGGCTATTTAGTTGGATTGGGTAGGGTTTTAGGAAAACAATCGATTTTTGTGGTCAATAAATTCGGCTATTTAGTCGGATTGAGTTGGGTGGTAGGAAGAAAAATCAATTTTTGCCGTCAATCAATCCGGCTTTTTAGTGCGATTTGGTAGGGTGGTAGAAAAACAATCGATTTTAGTGGTCAATCAATTCAGCTATTTAGTCGGATTGAGTTGGGTGGTAGGGAGAAAAATCAATTTTTGCAGTCAATCAATCCGGCTATTTAGTACGATTTGGTAGGGTGGTAGAAAAACAATCGATTTTAGTGGTCAATCAATTCAGCTATTTAGTCGGATTGAGTTGGGTGGTACGAAGAAAAATCAATTTTTGCAGTCAATCAATCCGGCTATTTAGTACGATTGGGTAGGAATATCTCATCAACACTATCGCCCTACTAATCAGGCGATTTAGTCGGTTCCTACACAATCATGCTACTCATCACCCTATTTGATAGGCCTACGAAATCGGCTTATTAATCGGCTAATGCCCAGCAAAAACTCCCATAAGCGACGTTGCAACAATAGGCCGATTAGTATGAACGAAAATCGGCCGACGCACCCTTCGCGAGCCGACTAAGTATAGTGAATAGTAGGGTGTATTTCCTATCGGGTTGTCAACAAAACTGTCTAGTTGACAGGCCATAACAGTGCTGCCACACTATTCCCACGAATGCAATCAAACGAGTTCTCAGAACAGAAACATTTCAGTAAATGAGGAAAGATTTCAAAGCGTTTTGAATCAGTTATTTGAATCCACCGTTTATTAGTGTGGCTTGTTTTAATTATTATTAATTTATCTTTTTTTAATTCTTTTAATTTGTTTTTTCTTGTTGCTTGCGTTAGGTTTAGGGGTTTATATCACTGTTTAATTTATTGCGTGCATGATTATTCTTAAATAAAATGAATGTTGTAGATTTAGATTGGGTATGAGTGATATTATAATCGTATTTATGATGATTCCACGAACCTTGGTCAGTAAGTAGTTGAAATGGGTCGCTGGAGACCGGAGTCGAAGACGTTGATGGTCAGTAACAGGCCGAGGCCTTTAAACAGCGTGGAGTTGACCTAGTCAATGATGATGCCTTATGACCCCGACCCATGTATACACTAAAGAATTGGTTTTCTTCTCGCGTCAATATCTCGGGACCTTTTATAAAGCTTGGATAACTTTGAGAACAACTTATCGTTAAAAAAAACCTTGTGCGGTGTCAATTTCGGTCTGTCAAGTGTCTGGTTCAGAGGTACACTTTAAATCGGCGTCTCAAAACAGTGGTAATATGAAAAAATATTAGCTTGCTAATATTTTTTCAACCCGAGCCGGAGGAGAGTGTAACCAGCATAACCTTTACTGCTTGGTTTAGTGAGAATCGTTTTTTAAATCCGCGTATTATGGCAAGGAGGCGCCTTACTGGGTAAGGAAGAAGGACCACCCCAAAGTTCCCGAGAGCATCACCACCCAACGCGATTAGGTCAACTGGACTCAATTTGGCAACAGATGGTGCTGTGAGTCATTATTAGCAGCATTATCCCGCCAACAAGGACAATAGGGCATGATGGGAGGAATTTATGGATGGACTACAACGCCTTTGACCTTTGTACGGGGTCAAAAACCTCATACTTGTTCCGCTTCATTTGGATGAAAGAGTTCGAACAAACAACACGTTCCTGTGAATGCCAACAGCTGAAGTTTGAGTGATCCATATTGAGCATCCAGGTAGCAACCGTGTTGGACCCCGTACAGGCTAGCCACTAACAGCTTTCGCAATTCCTTCTCCCATCATGTCCCTCTACAGGACCCCGAGTTTTGGTTTGAAAAACCGACCATCCATCCAATTGCCAGCGTTCGTCAACCCGTGCTGGTCGACCTAGGCGACACTGAACCTCGTGCTGGTACCGGATACGACCGCCCAACAAAAACGTGCGTCGTTCGAGTGCCCCGCAATTCTCCCTCGTGTGTTAAGGATTGCGCCGTGGCCAATTCCGACTCCGACACTTCGGAGTCCAGCCCGGACCAGCCGTACTAGTGCGTGAGAGCAAAGCCGATTCCGTCGCCACGTGGGTCTAAGCCGTTGACCTTCCGGAGACCGCTATCCCGTAACCACATCAGGACCAAGCCTGGTCCTAGCCCGCATCGTCGGCTCGTTTGCTGCCCCGGCCTGCTGTTTGTACCAAGCGACCAAAAGGTAGGACAAAAACCACATAAGGGGAATATTGTGCCAAAGTGAATTAAGGTGTTATCGGGAAAATAAAGGTGGGACTTTAACTAAGCGCATTAAGGTGTTTCCTTGTTCCGAAACTAATCGAGTGTGCCGACCCTGAGGCTTAGAGGGGGGGTTCTTGCTCGGCTGAGCAGTCTGGGGAACCGTTGGTTACAGTTTTTCCAAAAAAATAAGAACAGTATTGGATTTCTTAGACTTTTATCTCTCTTCTAAAAAATTATGAAGATGATCGATCCGCGCATTTGATAGCAGTAGTGAAAATGCCTAACTGCTATCGAAACGTACTCTTACCCCACCGCTGGGGCAAAAGTCCGAATGATGTGGGGTAAAAGAACGACCATTCAAAATTCCACAATTCTGCATGAAGTCAAGAGGAAAATTATTTTATATCAATCTTTGCTTACAGCAGTAACTTCTGTGTTCGCTTTTGATACAAATCCATGGGCGAACAACCTGCGCAAATTTGGAGTTTTTCACTAGTTGTCCATTTTCAACAGGTTTTGCGAAATCAATTTTTCATCGTAATTAAAATTTATTCCTTGCATCCTAACTTTAATTATTCTTTTGATTAGGTCATCCTGGTTCATCTATAACAATTTAGAATAGAATAAAAAACCGACACAACCTTCTGTCCATGGGAGCGAGAAAAGGTAGTATGAAAATGTATTTAGCCCTGGTAGATCCCGAAATCAGACAACTGTCACTGATCGTCGGCACGTGACTGCAGTTCGCACGAACATCGTTACGCATGAGCTTTAGTACAGGCGGAAAATCAACCTAAACAACAGCCTAAATCAAGGGGGGAATTTTTCGTAACGTTTTTCCAGGTGGGATAGCTATATTTCAGGATAAGTCATAATCCATCATCGATTTAAAAAAATGTTTCTTGTTTGACTAAGTTGGTGGAAATAAAATCTAAAGCGAGGATATTTGCTGAATACAAGCGTTATTCATGACTGAGTTGATTCAACCAAGCCAACTGAATCACACCGTCCAAATATTTTTCCAAAGTAAAGAACGGCACCCAAAATTTCTTCAACGCCATTATTGACTGAGCTCGATAGTGTTAAGATTTGGCATCCTTCCTTCCGCTCGACAGCAGCCGGCGCCTTTCCTTTTGCTGCCATTGATTCGGTGAAATTGATTGGTTGTCGTCATCGTTCGAAGAGGTTTGTTGGGTGCTATTAATAGGCACCCGAGTTTGGTTTGGTGGGATTATTACCGTGCACACACCTCCAGCTTTTGGCTCCCTTCTCAAACTCTTCGCTCTCTCCTATTTTCCGTCCTATTCCTTCCGATGTCGGAACGATGACGATGGTGTCAAAATTTCTGCTTTGCCGGAAGATTTACGCTACACTTCCGACAATAATTTGCACCGGGCCCTTACGAATTCCGTCGAAGGAATGGCTCTCTGCTGGTTCGCTAGAATGTTCGCGTAATGACGTGTGCATTAGCGAGGCTTTGAAACGAATATTGAACGTAAAAGACAAATTAATTTCTGGCTAAAATTTTTTACAAAGATTTTATTTCAAAAAAAAAAAAAAATGAGTTTGGATTTAAGGCTCAGATATGTTTTACTTATTCAATTTTTTCGAAGAACACGTTTGCGTTTTTTTTAAATATTCAAAATGATGGGTAGATTTTTGATAAAAACATGTGGAACTTTGATTTCTTGAATTTTTGATTATCGAAAATAAAACAATAGGTACCACTTTTTCAGAAGTAGCGAAAAATTAGGTGCAGATTTTTACTATTTTTGGTGCGCTGAAATTATTTTTTTAATCTAAAATTAGTAGTGGTTTTGAAATTTCTAGGGTTAAGTTTTCAAAAAAGGTTTAGAAATTATTTAATTAATTTGAACACTTTTGATCAAAACATAAAATAATCAGTTCGCTTTAAAAACAGTTCTGTTGAAAAATGGACTTTTTGGGGTTTTTTTCCGAGGACTATCGGCTTTATATGAATTGTTTCCTAGTTGACCGAGAAAATAAATCACAAGAAAAAAAATAATCAAAAAGCCACAATGAAAAAGAATTTTATATGTTGGTTGAAATCTTCTCTTATTAAATAATGACAACAATGACAAAAATGACAAAAATGACAAAAATGACAAAAATGACAAAAATGACAAAAATGACAAAAATGACAAAAATGACAAAAATGACAAAAATGACAAAAATGACAAAAATGACAAAAATGACAAAAATGACAAAAATGACAAAAATGACAAAAATGACAAAAATGACAAAAATGACAAAAATGACAAAAATGACAAAAATGACAAAAATGACAAAAATGACAAAAATGACACAAATGACAAAAATGACAAAAATGACAAAAATGACAAAAATGACAAAAATGACAAAAATGACAAAAATGACAAAAATGACAAAAATGACAAAAATGACAAAAATGACAAAAATGACAAAAATGACAAAAATGACAAAAATGACAAAAATGACAAAAATGACAAAAATGACAAAAATGACAAAAATGACAAAAATGACAAAAATGACAAAAATGACAAAAATGACAAAAATGACAAAAATGACAAAAATGACAAAAATGACAAAAATGACAAAAATGACAAAAATGACAAAAATGACAAAAATGACAAAAATGACAAAAATGACAAAAATGACAGAAATGACAAAAATGACAGAAATGACAAAAATGACAAAAATGACAAAAAAAGACAAAAATGACAAAAATGATAGAAATGACAAAAATGACAAAAATGACAAAAATGACAAAAATGACAAAAATGACAAAAATGACAAAAATGACAAAAATGACAAAAATGACAAAAATGACAAAAATGACAAAAATGACAAAAATGACAAAAATGACAAAAATGACAAAAATGACAGAAATTACAAAAATGACAAAAATGACAAAAATTACAAAAATTACAAAAATTACAAAAATTACAAAAATTACAAAAATGACAAAAATGACAAAAATGACAAAAATGACAAAAATGACAAACATGACAGAAATGACAAAAATGACAAAAATGACAAAAATGACAAAAAAAGACAAAAATGACAAAAATGATAGAAATGACAAAAATGACAAAAATGACAAAAATTACAAAAATGACAAAAATGACAAAAATGACAAAAATGACAAAAATAACAAAAATTACAAAAATGACAAAAATGACAAAAATGACAAAAATGACAAAAATGACAAAAATGACAAAAATGACAAAAATGACAAAAATGACAAAAATGACAAAAATGACAAAAATGACAAAAATGACAAAAATGACAAAAATGACAAAAATGACAAAAATGACAAAAATGACAAAAATGACAAAAATGACAAAAATGACAAAAATGACAAAAATGACAAAAATGACAAAAATGACAAAAATGACAAAAATGACAAAAATGACAAAAATGACAAAAATGACAAAAATGACAAAAATGACAAAAATGACAAAAATGACAAAAATGACAAAAATGACAAAAATGACAAAAATGACAAAAATGACAAAAATGACAAAAATGACAAAAATGACAAAAATGACACAAATGACAAAAATGACAAAAATGACAAAAATGACAAAAATGACAAAAATGACAAAAATGACAAAAATGACAAAAATGACAAAAATGACAAAAATGACAAAAATGACAAAAATGACAAAAATGACAAAAATGACAAAAATGACAAAAATGACAAAAATGACAAAAATGACAAAAATGACAAAAATGACAAAAATGACAAAAATGACAAAAATGACAAAAATGACAAAAATGACAAAAATGACAAAAATGACAAAAATGACAAAAATGACAAAAATGACAAAAATGACAAAAATGACAAAAATGACAAAAATGACAAAATTGACAAAAATGACAAAAATGACAAAAATGACAAAAATGACAAAAATGACAAAAATGACAAAAATGACAAAAACGACAAAAATGACAAAAATGACAAAAATGACAAAAATGACAAAAATGACAAAAATGACAAAAATGACAAAAATGACAAAAATGACAAAAAATGACAAAAATGACAAAAATGACAAAAATGACAAAAATGACAAAAATGACAAAAATGACAAAAATGACAAAAATGACAAAAATGACAAAAATGACAAAAATGACAAAAATGACAAAAATGACAAAAATGACAAAAATGACAAAAATGACAAAAATGACAAAAATGACAAAAATGACAAAAATGACAAAAATGACAAAAATGACAAAAATGACAAAAATGACAAAAATGACAAAAATGACAAAAATGACAAAAATGACAAAAATGACAAAAATGACAAAAATGACAAAAATGACAAAAATGACAAAAATGACAAAAATGACAAAAATGACAAAAATGACAAAAATGACAAAAATGACAAAAATGACAAAAATGACAAAAATGACAAAAATGACAAAAATGACAAAAATGACAAAAATGACAAAAATGACAAAAATGACAAAAATGACAAAAATGACAAAAATGACAAAAATGACAAAAATGACAAAAATGACAAAAATGACAAAAAATGACAAAAAATGACAAAAATGACAAAAATGACAAAAATGACAAAAATGACAAAAATGACAAAAATGACAAAAATGACAAAAATGACAAAAATGACAAAAATGACAAAAATGACAAAAATGACAAAAATGACAAAAATGACAAAAATGACAAAAATGACAAAAATGACAAAAATGACAAAAATGACAAAAATTACAAAAATTACAAAAATTACAAATATGACAAAAATTACAAAAATGAAAAAATTTCACAAATATTAATTGTTACAAAACTGATAAAATTAGCATAAAAAGACACCAAAATAACACCAAAATAGCACAACACTGATACAAAATTGACACAAAAATCACACCAATTGAAAAAAAAATCACAATACGCAATTATTTCAACAAAATTACACAAACATGGCACAAAAATTACACAAAAATCACACAAATATAAAAAAATCACATTAAAATAACGCAAAATTAAAATTAAAATCAAGTTTCGCAGAAATAACACCAAAACTTCACAAAAATAACACACAAATTACACACAAATAACACGAAATATTCACACTAATGACACAAAAATGACACAAAAATGACACAAAAATGACACAAAAATGACACAGAAATGACACAAAAATAACACAAAATTGACAACAAACGAACGCAAGATTAACACATAAATGACACAAATATTTAAAAAAAATGGCATGAATTTGACACAAAAATAAAACGAAAATGACACAAAAATTACATAAAAATAACACAAAAATTGTTTGAAAAATAAACAAAAATTACTCAAAAACACAAAAATACAAAATTAACACAGAAATTTCACAAAAAACTACAAAAAAAAAATTACACGCAAATTACACAAAAATTATACAAAAATTACAAAAAAAGAAATGACACAAAAATGTCAAAATGTCAAAATTTACAAAAAAAATACATAAAAAAACACAAAAATGACACAAAACTGACTCAAATTTGACACAAATTTGACACAAATTTGACACAAATTTGACAAAAAATTGACACAAAATTGACTCAAAATTTAAATAAAATCGTCATAAAATTGACACAAAATTTACACAAAACTAACACAAAATTGACACAAAATAGACACAAAATTGAATCAAAATTGACAAAAAATGACTCAAAAATGACACGAAAATAGCACAAAAATGACCCAAAAATGATACAAAAAAACACAAAATTAACCAAAAAAATCCACAAAAATGACACAAAAATTCGACAAATATAGCACAAAAATTATATAAAAAATACACAAAAATTACACCAAAATAACACAAAAATGATACATAAATTACTCATATATAACACAAAAGTTATTTCAAAATTACACAAATATGACACAAAGTTGACAAAAAATTCCACAAAAAGGACACAAAAAATCCAACAAATATTACACAAAAAGTATACAAAAATAACACAGAAATTCCACATAAATTAAACAAAAGTGATACAAAACTTCAAAAAAACTTACACAAAATAACACAAAAACTATACAAAAACCATACAAAAATTACACAAAAATAACTCAAAAATTACACAAAAATTTCACAAAAGTTACACAAAAATTGACCCAAAAATGACACAAAAATGGCGCAAAAATGAAACACAAATGGCTCAAAAATGACCCAAAATGACTCAAAAATGACACAAAAATGACACAAATATGACACAAACATGACACAAAATTGATCCAATACTGCTACAAAAATGGCAAATAAATAATACACAAATGGCACAAAAAGTTACAAACGTTATTTCTCGATAATTTGAATATAGATTTCATAGAAATTACTTGGTTTACCATAAATCGCAGTTCTTCAATATACTGGAATGAAAATTATTATAGCTTGAACCTGCGCTTCGGTTCATACTGACTCAACAGCTTTGAAAGGTTAACGAAAAATATAACGAATTTTTGAAAGCTTAGAATACAATTCAAAATCTGATGTTAAATTTCAACAAAATAAATGTTTCAAGATATATACCTCTTAACTTTAACTGAATAAATTCAAGTTTTAACAAAAAAATTCAGAGATATTTCCGGAATTTTGATTTGAAATTTTGGAAAAATTGAATAATTCTGACAATCTTATTATGATTAAATGGTTGATTCAACTAAAAATCACAAACGATTTTTTCAAGGCCATATCACCAAAAATAGAGATGATAAGCAAAATCTAACAAACGCAGCGAAAACAGAACATCAAAATCTTCCAGAATCAGTTTTTAAAACAAAAGCACGCAAATCTTTCACGCTAGTTTAGAATCCAAGCCACACTACTGTGCATATTATTTCTTATGAAAATAGTAAATTGTTGAAATTCCTCTATACAATAGTAAGGTGGAATCTTTCAAACCGTTATTATCGGGAATTTTCTCCTTCACTACCAAAACATTCACGTATAATCAACCACGGCTGGTGATGACTGTTCTCAAAATAGACCTCAAACTTCCCAGCTTCGAAAGCAGATTTCCAAAACTTATTTTAGTTTTATTCTTATGGGTCTATTTGAAAATAAATAAAGCAAAATAAAATCTGTTGTTGAGCCTTTCGGGCCATAATTTGATGGCAACTTATCTTATTCTCATTTGAAACAACTCGACCTCATCAACCGCCCATATTGTGCGGAAAAGGTTGTTTTCAAACATCCACTTCCCCATATCGGCTAAATAGATCGACCGGAAATCTAGAATATTATCATTTTCCATTGATCTATTTTTCATAGCCATTGTTGGAAGGTCGGTTGAACGAAGGCTCAATCGTTTGTAAAATGTGATTAACCTCTAAAGAAGAGACAACTCCATCCGGCTTGGGATGAACCTTTTCTGAATAGCTAAAGCCTCGGATCGGAAAAATTGAATGAAATCTATTATGGGGCACGTGGCCTATAAGGAGTCGGCCGTTGGTTGTGGGACTCAATTCGATGGATGTCCCATATTCTGTGCTTTACCCAAACGCCGAAGGGTTTTTTTTTTCAATTATTCATATCACCTTTTTGAGATGCTGCGGATTGATGTTTTGGCCTTTTAGGCGTCTTTTTCCATGAATGGGGGATTTTCCGTCAGAGTCAGAGCTTTTGAATATTCACTTTTAACTGATTTGAAAGTGATATTTATCAGTTCAATTGGGATTTTCTTCTAAAAGAGCTTCAACAGACCTGCCCTTCAAATGTTTAAGGGCAAATCACATAACTCTCAGAGAATCATTCTTGTTTAAGTACCCACAGTTTTATCCGACTTATTTTGAAATAAACTCTCCCAACACCTAGCCATTTTTGCTAAACCAAGACTAACAGACTAGAGGTGTAAAATTGAAATAAAGCCCATATGGGAATTTTCAGTATCTTCACACACAGCTCCAGGGAAGTTACGGTCTGTTCATTGTCCCTAGTTCCAAACCTCAGAAGAGAAGAGGACCCCGAAGAAAAAGGAAGGAAAACCCGATCCGACCCTTTCCACCACAACTGAAGTCACATATTTTCTCGGTTCACCAAGCTCGATAAAATCGGTGAACCATTTCGTAATCGATTCGAGATAGCAAAGGCAGCTTGCTTGCACTCCCCAATAAGTATGGGACCATCAGGGAAAGGCTTTTCACGCATGGATTTTCCTCCGGTCTGTTATGGATGGTGGAGGGGATAGTAGCTTCCAACCTCAAATTTCAAAAGATGAGCTATTCCACTCGATGAGTTTGGTTTTGCATAAATGAACAAAAGAGATAATAATTATTACATATTACAAGGATAAAAAAAAACTAAAATGATTCATTTTTTTTCTCAACGAATAATAAACTATAATTAATTCATTATTGATTCGTTTGATCTATGGAATTCGGACCCTAAGAGAAGGGATGTGTCGGATTTTTCCTTCGGAAAACCTGAATCCTCTATCTAGCTTTCGAATTTTACGATTATTTATATTCTAAGCCAGGGATGAGCAACCCGCGGCCCGCATGCGGCCCTCGATTAGGATTTTTCGATCTTTGGGAAAAGATCAATCTACAAGATCGATTCAGATGAACTGTTCTGGGATCGATCCATCTAAAAAATCGGAGCTTGAAGATCGATCTCCGATTAATCGATATTTTCCATTTGTATCAAGAAGAAACTGCTTTTTATAAAAAAATATGCAAAAAAGACACAAAATTTCAAATTTATATAATCCTTCTACATATGGAAAGAATAAAAATTTTAGGCGCTTTTATGTAAGGTGAACCGGAGTAAGTATTTAAAATCAACACCAATAAAAATCAAAAAATAAATTGAAAATTTTTAAAATTATTTTTTAACTGATCATGGATGCTAAATGAAAAAAAAATCGCCTCGATCAGGAATCGAACTCGAGTTTTCTGATTATCTCTCCGACACCTTACCAATAGGTAAATCGTCAGATGTAAATAAGTCAAGTGTAAAATTCAGTTGACTTCATCAAATTAAATTCGCTGCTAGATTCTACGGCATAAATTGCTCATCTTGCCCCGATTGATGATGCCTAGGGTGCCCCTACAGTGACTGATTTTAAGATTTCGGCACAAAAACTTCCAAATCCATTTTTAAACGTTTATGTCTTCTTTTTTCAAGTTTCATTCAGTTAGGAAATTGACTTTTTTAGTGTCTGAACACGAAACAATGATGTAATTCACATCTTCTAGCTATTTTCTATGGTTAAATAAGCGTCCTCCTTAATGTGGCCATTGTGCTTTTATTTCCCCTAAATGTGTAAAAATTATCGAAAAATCGTATCGAAAATAAACTGATCTAATCGATCTTTTCCTGGCCGAAGAATCGATCCAAAAAATCGAAAATCGGTGTTGAAAAGATTAATCCTCCAAGGAACGAACCAAGATCGACCAATCCTACCCTCGGTACCTTCTTGTGCGGCCTGCAAAGCTTTTCTCAGATGGAATATTTAACTTTTAACTTGTTTCTAGCAATTTAAGCATTTATTGCTTAACTTTCAAAGACTAAGCATAATATTATTTATACTTGCGTACAATGGAATTTAAACTACCACTTTCGAAATTAAAATCTCAAAAAACGAATCGGAATAGCAAACGAAAAATCGAAAGACCACAGATGATCACAGGCATTTTTAAATCTGTTGGTAAAGTCAATTTTTTTCCATTCAAAGCAAACAGAAAGTTTTACGATAGCAGATATTTGAGCAGATAAAATTTGAGTTAGTGAAAAAAAAAGTTGTAAAAAGGTTAGTTCTGTAAGCACTCAAATACTGGCAAAAAAATAACAAGTGAGTTATTTTGTTCTTGAATAATGACGGTAATGAGAAAAGTTTAATAACGAAGCCTGGGTGAACAATTTTAGATTTCTTATCGGCATGACCCAGCATAAAAATTTCTGGGTTCTTGAAAAAAAAACTAATTTGTAATTTTGTGTTTCTACCAAAAAAGTCTGTAATCACTTGTGTCATGCTGTTTTAAAAAAAAATCACAGAAAAATAATGTCAAAATTTGACAAATTTTACTTGAAATTGAGAAATCCACATTACCAAAATCATAAGACTTTAATAAACCAGCTTCATAAATCCTATCCCAAAGGTTTTCAAATAGTATTGAAAAAAATCACTAAATCTAAAAAAAAACCAAGAATCTAGAATGCTAACTGTAATTTTACCGAAAATTGCTTGAAAATCTAAGAAACTATGGTTTTTTACAAGAAACTTTTGATTTTGACAACCTTGCTCAAAATGTCTCTCAACATTAATGATCTTATAAGAAAAGTCTTATTTAAAAACACAGTTTTACCGTTTGTAAGTAAAAAGATATAGACGTCGAGGACAAATTTATATTGTGGAAGAACTTCTCGAAAAGAAAGGAATAAATGTTCAATAACGATTCGACGTCCAACGCTGAGAAAACAGCGATTTCCTTAAAATATATTATTCTCACTATAAGCTATCGCTGTGATATTGTCCTAGTAAACTTTTCAATGGAAGTTCTGACTAATATGTTACCACGGTATGAGAAAACGAGGATTTTTGTCAAAAAATGGTCCAAACTTTCTCTATAAACCATATGAAAGCATTCAACAACGTTTCGGCTGGTATTGTCCGCCTTGCATCAAAAAATGGATGTAAAATTTAAGTTTTCTTAAACCTTATCGTTTTATCTTTCTATTATCAGGTTTGATTTTGTCAAAAATTGTTTATAGGTTAAGCTCAGCTAGTTATTAATGAATTTCGTTTTGAGTGCGGCCCGCCGCAAAAATTTCAAATTAAAATTGGCCCGTGTGTTCAAAAGGTTGACCACCCCTGTTCTAAGCCATGTTTAAAAAAATTAACAAAACAAAATTCCTTTTGTCTTCAAACTCTAAATGAATCCATCAGGTTATCATTTTTTTTTATCTTTCATTTCTTCTTGGAAAATTTGCCAAAGCTTGTATGCTTTTAATTGTTTTTTTTTTTTTTTAATTTTCATGTTTAAGGATATTTTAAGAAGCATTCGTGTAAGTGTAGGTTTGAGAGTGAGTAGGAATTAACATTTAAATGTGCTTAAACTTTAACACACTAAAAATATTTCTTCAATCAAAAGCGAAAAAAAGGAACCCGACATTGGAGACACAAAGCATTTTAAGCGATGCATTTGATTCCCAACAGTTTGAAGAATAGATTTCTTTGATTGATAACATGATCTCAATTTACTTGTGGATGGTCGAAAGGGTCTGTTAAAACATAGATTTTTTTCTGTTTATCTTAAGCCAAATTTTTTTATACCTTAAAAAGATGATAAAATTTTCGAGATTTGTTAAAAGTTATCAAGAAACGTGGGTTATGGCCTGTGATAAAATATAAAACAATGTATAAATCAAAATTACTTTTATTTCAATTACTTTTTTGGTTCGTTTTCTATACGTCTAAAAAAATATAACTAAAAACACTCCTCTAGCCTGATCTTGTCACGAACAGAATGCGATGTAGAGCTTTAAAGAAAGGTTTTTAATGCTGAGAATAGTTGGAAGATTTTATGGTTTTCAATCCTATTAACTGTAAAATTTTCAATAAAAACATCGGATGTTTTTCTTTTTACAATAAGACCTCATGAAAATTTACTTTCATATAATCCTGATCAAATGTTTACAAAAGAAGAACTTTTAACCTTAATAAAACGTGCCAAACATTTCTATTCTCTACACAGTAAATAGCTAAGTCATTCTATTACTAATTTTGGTCTCCTTTTTCATGAAATATTAACTACTTTACATTATAACTCATGTATCTTAATAAACATCACTTTAAAGTCTTCTGCAAAATTTTAGCCAGGGATTTTTTTTAAAAGATCATATTATTGTGATATGAAATCGACTTGTTGAAAAGGTTAGGGCAGTTTTTTTTAAAGAAGTGAATATGAATTTTTCTTTGAATTATTAATTAAGAAGATGAAAAGTCGTCTAAAAAATGCGGTAGACTAAGGTTTCCAGATTGCCCAGTTTTATCCGGGTTTTCCCGGATATTTGAATAAAAATTTGGGAACGGTCTGGTCCGCATTACATTGAAAAATGTCCGGATTTGGCCCAGATTTATTCACTTTATTTGGCGAACAAAAAAAAATCATTTTTCAACGATTTTTTTAACAAGTTTCATTAAACAATCATGTAAGTTTTTTTGAGAGACTTAAATACGATTTTAAATCTGTCAATGGATTTTGATGAAGAAAAACAAATTTTCATTTTTGTTGAGTAATTTCTGGGTTTTGATAAAATTTGACCGGATATTTCCCGGATTTCAGTCGTCAATATTGAAATCAAAGGCCCGAATTTTGCCAGGTTTTTGTATAAAATTGCCCAGATTGTCCGGCTCGAAGACGTGCTGAACAAAATCTGGACTAAGCTTGCCAGAATTTTTTCAACACGTATCCGGGCCGGAAATCCCAGGCAGGCAATTTTACATAAAAACCTGGCAAAATCTGAGCATTTGATTTCAAAGTTAACGACCAAAAATCCGTGCAATTTCCGGGCAAATTTTGTCAAACCCAAAAATTACTCAACAAAACTCAAAAAAGAAAATTAAAAAAATATTTTTCATTAAAACTCATTGACAGATTTTAAATTTTTTGTTAGCATTCAAAAAAAAATCTTTTAATGATTATTTAATAAAACTTTTTCAAAAAATTCGTTTTGGAGACAAAAAAAAATTACAATTTTTTTTTCTTTTTGATTTGCCAAATAAAGTGAAACAATCCGTGCTTTTTTCAATGGAATTCGGCCAACCGGACCGGGCCGGATTGTTACCGAAATTTGTATTAAATATCCGGGATTACCCGGATAAAACCGGGCAATCTGGCAACCTTATTCTACCTCCGGTAGATTTATCTTAATTTCGGGCTTTTTGGAATTAGTGGGATAAGGCGATAAATATAGTTGTTTTACCAGATACACCATGTTTAATCATTCATAGCATAAGTCTTGAAATCATTTTTTGAATGTAAAAAGTGAACTGGATACTGCAGGTAAACATGCATTTTGTTTGCTCGTAAGAAAATTATCTGCATAGATAAATAATAATATTAGGCATAAATACTCTTTTCCATTTTCCATCAGATAACAGCCAAGGTTTTAAGTATTTTTTTTCGAGCTTTTCTTGGTATTTGAGTTCAGATAGCAGATTACTTTCTTCATAATCTTAAGTGTTTGCAGAAGGTAACGACTGTATATGAGCAAATTTTGTATCACATTTGGCTGTGAAGCAAAGTTGCTGAAAAATAACTATGTTTTTTGGAAAGAAATTTCTGACTTTCTGTGATTTTACCTAAAAATTATGTGATGGTTTTCTGTGATGGAAAAAACATTCATTATAAAGTCTTGATAAATTGGGTCTTTTAAACACTTGAAGAAAATCAATTAAAATTATCAATCCCATCATGATTTTCCAATACAAAGTTAGAAATCCAAAATTTATATTGATACAAAATTGGAGTTTATAGAAATACGTACTGAATTTAAAAAAAAATCTGTGAAATCTGTGATCGTTTCCAAAATTCCCTGTTCTGTGTGTCAGATTCTGTGATGGGAATTTGCTCAAAACTCTGTGAAATTATAGATTTTTCTGTGATTTAGGCAACCTAGCTGTGAAGTACGCCATTTCATAAATAAAAAATTCAATAGTTCCGACAAAGTTTTGGTAAAATTTTATGAACAGAAATTAACTGATCTTGATATTTTATTTTATTTTTAAAATTTTATGATTCTTTTAATTAAAACTAGCTGACCCGGTAAACTTCGTTTTACCTTCTTAAGTATAAATCCTAATAAATGTTTAATTTCATCTACACGTCCTTAACTGCACCGTGCTCGCGAAAAGATTCTTATGGAAATCGTAACAAAAAAGTTTAATTTGTATTGGGACCACCTTCCATAAAAAGTGAGATCCTTGAAACTATTATACAAACCATCTCTGACCCAAAAAACCCTCGAATACCAAATTTCACTTCATTTCGACCGACCATTCATACGTGATGTTGTTACAAAGAATATGCCTTCATTTTTATATATAAGAAGATGTGGAAAAGAGATAATTTTGTATGAGGACCCCCGTTCCATAAAAAGTGAGATTCTTAAACTATTATACAAACCATCTCTGACCCAAAAAACCCTCGGATACCAAATTTCACTTCATTCTGACCGACCGCTTATACGTGATGTTGTTACAAAGAAAACGCCTCCATTTTTATATATAAGATCAAGCTTTAGTTATGACTTCAGCTGTTAAAATTAATTTTATCATTAAATTTGAAAAAAAACAGATTTTTCGGATATCATTACAGAATACCTATACCAAATACCTTTTTGTAGTATTAAATATTTTGTTTTAAATTGTTATTTAACTTTTTCGACAAACTCACTGTGGGTGAAATGATGCATATTATTTTTTACTAATTAGTATTTACGTTTATCTTCTGGATTCTGAAACCCAAAATTTCTGATATCATGCGAATCTTTACAATTTCCTCCACCATGTCGCATACTTGCAAACTCAAAATAGGTAGGTATATCACTTTGTTTTGTTATGTACATTTAACTGACAAAATAAAAAACATTTTTAGGAAAATCGATTTGAAACCATTTTAAAGCGAAAACAAGTTTTGACCGGCTTTTGAAATAAAGTAAGAATATTTCCGAATTGTCATAGAATGGGGATTAGAAAAATAATTATTTGCTTCTTTTGCTTGACCATTATTGTTTGTTATTTTCTAGAATTTTTTCTGGATTTCCTACATTTTATACTAATTTTTTTTTTTTGCGTAATAGGTAGTGAGGTTATAAAAATCTACACATACTTTAATGGATTTAAATTTCTTCCGAGGTCTTAAATATATCATAATCTTTTTGAAACTGGGATACTTTTCTATTTCATCCTCGAATATCCTCGAGCAAAAATTCTTAACATCATAAATGTTAAAGGATTTTTAATTTAAAGGCTGGTGGGTCGAATAGCTTTCATTCGATCTCTCGGAAAAGAATCACACCAGATAGTTCTTATTTGGTCCTAAATTTTCCTTGTGTGGGGGCTCAAACAGCCTTTGATTGATTTTTTGTAAAAAATTTCACAAGATAAGTCTCATTTGGTTCACCATTTTGAAGTCGGAATACGTTTTTTTTTCTGTTTTATTTGAAAAACGTAGGAGAATTGGGGGGCAAGCAGCCGTAGCTTTATTTTTCAATGCGTGCGGTGGCTCAAACAGCCTTCATTCGATTCCTCCGAAAAATTACACAAAATAAGTCTCATTTGATTTAAAATTTACAAATCCAAACATGTTTTTATGCCATATTTTAAAAAAACTTGGGGAATTGTGGTTAAAACGGCCATAACTCCATTTCCCGATTCGTGTATTGGCTCAAATAGCCTTCATTCGATTTCATAAAAAAAAATGTATACTAGTTAGGTCTCATTTGCTCCAAAATTTTCCAGTCCGAACAAGCTTCTTCTGAACTATATTAAAATGTTGGAGAATTTAGGGTAAAACGGTCATATCTCCAGTTTCCGATGCTTACGGTGGCTCAAATAGCCTTCGAAACTTACAAGTCTGGACATGCTTTTTTGTGAAATACTAATTTTAAATCCTTCTTTTGTCACTTGGAATTGAAACATCACGAGGAGCGATAATAAAAAATATAAATATAAATAAATTAGAATTAATTGCACAAAAGCTTGCATGCAACAAAATTGCATACTATATCACTGCTCAAAAGCTATAAATGAAGCTATTTTTATCGAAAAATTCAATAAAATTAAGAATACAAAAAGTGAAATAGCTCCCAACTTCCACGAATTTGTTTTGGGGTCTCGTAATCTTTCGGATTTCGGAATTCAAATCTTTTCGAAATTTACATAAAATACTTTTAACTTTATTTTTCCTCCCTTTGGGTATTTTATAAATTTTAAAGGGGGGTGGGGTGAAGGGATGACAAAAGAAGGAATTGGTATTTGTTTCAGCGTCATTGAAAGAAGTAGAGGAATTGAGGGTAAAAACAGCCATAACTCTATTTTCCGATGCGTGCGGTGGCCTTCATTTGCTTTCTTCAAAAAAAAAAAAAAATCACACAAAATAAGTTTCATTTGGTTCGAATTCTTCAAGACGGAACTTACGTTTTTATAATAAATTGAAAAATATTGGGGAATTGAGGGTGAAATCAGCCATTACTGTATTTTCCGAAGCGTGCAGTGGCTCAAGCAGCATTCATTTGATTCCTCTGAAAAAATCACACAAGAAAAGTCTGTTTTTGTTAGAAAATTTTTAGTCCAAAACCATTTGTTTTCTGGATTGTTTACCAAATATAGGGGAATTAGGGGTTAAAAAGGCTTAATTCGTGTGGCATCTGAAATATATCCATTCGATTCTCCGGACAACTATAATGTGAAATTATACAATGAAAGGAAGTTCTTCCAACCGTTTCGAATAACAATGTTCTCAAATCGAATAAAAATGGCTTCAAAAAGTTGACGAACGATAAGCACACTCAAACTTTTGTGTGACGAAAGTTCAAGTTCAGTGTCGCTGCTCCCCCATGTCTCGTTAATAAGTTTCGGTAGGAAGGTAGCTGAGGAATGAGAGTAATGAATCGACCATCTTCTAGTTAGCTGGCGCCCAAAGTCAGCGTTTGTCCGATTATTCGTGCCACGCTGCGGTATTATGCGAAGTTTTTAGCTCGTAGAAAACTTTCCTTGTTCGACACCAACCTTGCTTCATCATCAGAAATTTACTTGGTTTGCAGTTACCGTACCACTCGCTGGTCGAAACTCTAAGGAGAAATAAGTTTCACCTTAAAGCATTATCGCCCCCTCGTTTTCCTCGAAGGTCTGAGGATCTTTCCTTGGACGATTGTATCTATGTAATGTTTCTGGAAAGTAAGAGAGAAAAAAAATATCCCCAAACACCCGGCAAACATCGGCAATTCGGTTCATGTCACTGAGGTCAATCACGCAATGGTGGATCGAATTAAGTGGAAATTGTTATTTGATAGATCAATAATGTTTCTGACTCAATATCCTCTCAAAAGTCGATTTCGGATTAAGATTTTTTCCCATAAAATCCTAAATTCTTTTGATTGGATCCTTAAAATATTTGTATACCCCTAAAATTAACTTTCCCGTTAAACATCAACTTTGAAATTTACTGCCTTCGAGAGTCTCAACCACCACCAACAACAACTGAGGAACGCACAAGACAAGCCATCAATTTGGGACTTGGCTCATTTTCTCTGACACGTCCGTCGTCGTCGTCGTCATCTTCGACTTCTTCGTGTTTGTTGGGTACGGAAATGTCAACGGTTGTTTCATTTTTTTCGCTCTTGCCTTTGTGTCTTTGCATTGTTCTTCTTTCGAAATTTTTGCTCCCATTGTGACGTTGAGACCTTCGACCGGATGAAGCATAACTTTTCCGTTGTCTTAAGGAGAAAACTATGTGATTACTGTTCTACGCAGAAAGGTATCTTTTGTAATCTTCATGAACCGAGAGTCAATTAATAGTTTCGATTGCTTTGAAAATCTACGCTTCCCAAGCCAATCCGACTTTTTTTTTCCTCCGGAAGGCTAAAACAAAGAAACAGCAGCAGTAGCCTTGAAAATCTGCGCTTCCTAAACCAATCCGTTTATTTTTTTTTCCAGCGGAAGGCCAAACAAAACAAACAAACAGCAGCAACAGCCTTGAAAATCTGCGCTTCCTAAGCCATTCTGACATTTTTCAGCTGAAGGTCAAATCAAAACAAACAGCAGCAGCAGCCTTTAAAATCTGCGCTTCCCAAGCTGATTCATCTTTTTTCTAGCAGAAGGCCAATTCGAAACAAACAAACAGCAACAGCAGCCTTGGAAATCTGCGCTTTTTAAGCCCGAATATCTTTTTACATCTGAAGGCCAAATCAAAACATACAAACAATCAAATAGTAGCAGCAGTCTCAAAAATCTGCGCTTCCTAAGCTAATCCGTCTTTTTGACCGGAAGGCCGGTTAAGAAACAAACAATCAGCAGTAGCCTTTACAACCTACTCTTTTTCAGTCACTCAGTCTTATTTACCGGAGGAACAAACTACCATAGCTGCACCCTTAACAATCTGCGCTTTTGCAGTCGCTCGGTCTGACAATCTGTGCATCAGCCTTGCAAATATGTGCTCATCTTAACAACTACGTCATCATCGTGGTTTCACGATTCTTATGACTCTCAATTCGGAGATTTACCCAGACACGTCTCACCCCAGGTCCACAATTTTACTTCAGTTTTTCAATTATTTTCTCACTTGTTGATAGATATTTAAGGACTGTACTTGAAAAACGCCAAAGTTATTCACAAAAGAAGTTGGTGCATGAATTTCGGGTGCAGTCCTTTAGTCCCGAATATCCCGAGTCCCAAATATTATGAATTCAAATAATAAGACAAGACTCACTAAGGTTGCCAGATTTCTCAGATTTGGCCCGGATCTTTTCACTTTATTTGCAAAATCAAAGAAAAAATACCAATTGCGTGATCCCAATTATGTTTTTATCGTCCAAAACAGTTTATCTAGAAAAGTTTATCCAATATAAAAACACATTTTTTTAAGCTTTTTTCTTCATGGTTTCAATTGAAAAAAAAACCTTAAATTTTCTTGGATATTGCCCAGATTTGGGCTGTAAACTTAGAAATCGAATGCCCGTATTTTGCGTTTTGGAATAAAATGGCCCGGACTTGTCTTGCCCGGATAAGTGCGAAAAATATCTGGTAAGCTTATGTTTGAATCATTTTCGAGGTTTTGGTTTCAAATTAAAAGAAAAACAATTTTTTTTTTGCCTGTGATCGGATGTTGGAATCTGTATCCAGCTTATTATTCTTGATTTTTAGTACGGTTCATCATTGGAATAAAATCCTGATTAGAATCTTGGTTTTGCATTTGAAACTAAAATAAGATTCATTTTCCATGTTCATAACTCATCATACCGGAATATTGAATAAAAATATTTAATATTACAAACCTTTTTTAAGATTTGGATTTCAAATTTTTACTCTTAATTCCTGTGCAGAATTGAAACTTAAACATGTTCCAAAACGGTGATCAAGAATTGAAATATCTGAGTTTCATCCTCCAGAATTTTTATTCAGATGCACTAGTTGAATAACGAATAAATCTCGAGTGAGCTTTCACTACGTCGTATGAATCATCTTAAGAATTTACAGAATACTGCTGCAAAAGTTATCGAAACAACTTAAAAATTTGTTTTTTTTACAGATAGAATATGTTGTCCAGGCTACAAATATTCTAAATCGAAAGAAGTTGCGACTAAATTGTGTCAGTTATTGCATGTTTTCGTTATAAAACTCTTTCGCGAGAAATAATTGAAGAATAGAATATTTAAAATCAATAATTTTCAATTGAAATTAGGGATTTTTGGCTAAGAATTTTCTTATTTTGGGTTCATAATTTTTGGGAATTTTTGTTTGGATTTAAGATTCAGAAATGGATTTGAAATTAGGAATTCAGAATTTTTAGTTTAGTTAAAAATGTAGAATTCAGATTCCGAATTAAAATTCAAAATTATCAAAAAAAAAAAAACTCATATAGCTTAAAACCACTATTAAAAAATTAGATCTGAATTCATTTTTAAGATGGCGTTCTTTGAAAAATTTTCATTTTTCTTCATTTTTTTCACAGGATTTTAAAAATTCAATAAATTATTTAGGTATCATTATTTTTTGTTGATTAAATAGCTTGTACTTCATCTTCAGGTTTCGAAAAATTCAGCTAGAAATATATTTTTTTGGACTGGTTTTAAAAATTATTTATTTTAAAGATACTCCAAAAACAAAGATTTAAACTAAATTCTCAATGAATCGAGATTTCAAGAGTTTGAACATAGATCTGATTTCAACCTTTAATGCATTCTTTACTTTTATTCATTAACACCAAAAGTTTTCCTTCAAATGAAGCCTTCAATATCCCTAATTTATTTTAAGTGCTTCAAATAACCGAAAACTAAGAGATACTCTTAGATACTCAATTTTTTTTACTATTTTTTATGTGTGAAATTTCAAGCAAAAATGTTATGGGAAAAATTTTGTCATTTTTGTCATTTTTTTTAATTTTTGTGATTTTTTTTATTTTTGTCATTTTTGTCATTTTTGTCATTTTTGTCATTTTTGTCATTTTTGTCATTTTTGTCATTTTTGTCATTTTTGTCATTTTTGTCATTTTTGTCATTTTTGTCATTTTTGTCATTTTTGTCATTTTTGTCATTTTTGTCATTTTTGTCATTTTTGTCATTTTTGTCATTTTTGTCATTTTTGTCATTTTTGTCATTTTTGTCATTTTTGTCATTTTTGTCATTTTTGTCATTTTTGTCATTTTTGTCATTTTTGTCATTTTTGTCATTTTTGTCATTTTTGTCATTTTTGTCATTTTTGTCATTTTTGTCATTTTTGTCATTTTTGTCATTTTTGTCATTTTTGTCATTTTTTGTCATTTTTGTCATTTTTGTCATTTTTGTCATTTTTGTCATTTTTGTCATTTTTGTCATTTTTGTCATTTTTGTCATTTTTGTCATTTTTGTCATTTTTGTCATTTTTGTCATTTTTGTCATTTTTGTCATTTTTGTCATTTTTGTCATTTTTGTCATTTTTGTCATTTTTGTCATTTTTGTCATTTTTGTCATTTTTGTCATTTTTGTCATTTTTGTCATTTTTGTCATTTTTGTCATTTTTGTCATTTTTGTCATTTTTGTCATTTTTGTCATTTTTGTCATTTTTGTCATTTTTGTCATTTTTGTCATTTTTGTCATTTTTGTCATTTTTGTCATTTTTGTCATTTTTGTCATTTTTGTCATTTTTGTCATTTTTGTCATTTTTGTCATTTTTGTCATTTTTGTCATTTTTGTCATTTTTGTCATTTTTGTCATTTTTGTCATTTTTGTCATTTTTGTCATTTTTGTCATTTTTGTCATTTTTGTCATTTTTGTCATTTTTGTCATTTTTGTCATTTTTGTCATTTTTGTCATTTTTGTCATTTTTGTCATTTTTGTCATTTTTGTCATTTTTGTCATTTTTGTCATTTTTGTCATTTTTGTCATTTTTGTCATTTTTGTCATTTTTGTCATTTTTGTCATTTTTGTCATTTTTGTCATTTTTGTCATTTTTGTCATTTTTGTCATTTTTGTCATTTTTGTCATTTTTGTCATTTTTGTCATTTTTGTCATTTTTGTCATTTTTGTCATTTTTGTCATTTTTGTCATTTTTGTCATTTTTGTCATTTTTGTCATTTTTGTCATTTTTGTCATTTTTGTCATTTTTGTCATTTTTGTCATTTTTGTCATTTTTGTCATTTTTGTCATTTTTGTCATTTTTGTCATTTTTGTCATTTTTGTCATTTTTGTCATTTTTGTCATTTTTGTCATTTTTGTCATTTTTGTCATTTTTGTCATTTTTGTCATTTTTGTCATTTTTGTCATTTTTGTCATTTTTGTCATTTTTGTCATTTTTGTCATTTTTGTCATTTTTGTCATTTTTGTCATTTTTGTCATTTTTGTCATTTTTGTCATTTTTGTCATTTTTGTCATTTTTGTCATTTTTGTCATTTTTGTCATTTTTGTCATTTTTGTCATTTTTGTCATTTTTGTCATTTTTGTCATTTTTGTCATTTTTGTCATTTTTGTCATTTTTGTCATTTTTGTCATTTTTGTCATTTTTGTCATATTTGTCATTTTTGTCATTTTTGTTATTTTGTCATTTTTGTCATTTTTGTCATTTTTGTCATTTTTGTCATTTTTGTCGTTTTTTATCATTTTGTCATTTTTATCATTTTCGTCATTTTTGTCAATTTTGTCATTTTTGTCATTTTTGTCATTTTTGTCATTTTTGTCATTTTTGTCATTTTTGTCATTTTTGTCATTTTTGTCATTTTTGTCATTTTTGTCATTTTTGTCATTTTTGTCATTTTTGTCATTTTTGTCATTTTTGTCATTTTTGTCATTTTTGTCATTTTTGTCATTTTTGTCATTTTTGTCATTTTTGTCATTTTTGTCATTTTTGTCATTTTTGTCATTTTTGTCATTTTTGTCATTTTTGTCATTTTTGTCATTTTTGTCATTTTTGTCATTTTTGTCATTTTTGTCATTTTTGTCATTTTTGTCATTTTTGTCATTTTTGTCATTTTTGTCATTTTTGTCATTTTTGTCATTTTTGTCATTTTTGTCATATTTGTCATTTTTGTCATTTTTGTCATTTTTGTTATTCAGGATGAAGATCAGCATCTAAATCGTGATCAAGAATAGGTTGAGGATCAAATCATGTATCATGAACTGGATAAAAATCAGGCTGAAGATCGTGATCAGGATTAGGATCAAGATCATAATTCTGAATTAAGTTCAACATCAGGATCAGATGATGATCAGGTTCAAGATCAAACTTTGTAGAGCGTTCAGAATCAGGAATATTGATTATTCCTATGACAAGTTGAAGTTGTTATGTATTTCCCATGGCGACCGTCAATAATCGTACTCTACATGTTAGTACGTTTAGGTTTCTTTTTAAATCTTATGCTCATTTGTTGAGGCCGCTGTTAATTCAGGAAAACACTGTTATCCTTCAAGTGAAATATATCAAGTGAGAAAGGTCAGTTCCCTCGCCGTTAAGTAGATTTTCTGGTAGGTATCCATACTTTATTTCGTTTCAACTTTACCCCCTGTGTGACGAGAATAAAGATAAACACAGCAGCAGGACGACAAGACAGACCAGGAGAGAAAGCTAAACGAGGTGTTATTTGTACTGCCGTTATCTGGAGCCGTTTTTTGTCCTTGTATGTTGTTTGACTGGGTATCTTTCCTCCTAAGTTGACGAGATTGAGACTATCTTCTTGGCTGGTCGTGGGTTTGGACCAATTTCTCGGAAGATGAATAGCGGCAATCTGTTTGCCCAAATGATACACTCCGCTGCGTGTTTGACAAAAGCCCTTCTGCTCCCTAGGAAAGGTCGGTTACTCTAATATTATTAACCCCTTTTTGTTTGTTGGTGCAACATAAATACTCAAAGTGGCTCATTTGTGAGCTGATTTATGGAGGTTATCATGAGGGAAATATATTCAGCACTTCGGAATGCAGAAATTTTCAATTAATTCTGAAAATCAGAAGATTTTTTTTACAAAAAAATTGGATTTAAATTTTATCTGTTTTTTTTTTATAAATTTATTATGAAGAATTCAATCTTCAATATAAACATTGAAAAAATCTTTCTATAGAGATTTGCAAAACTCTCCTTCACCTGGATTTAGGGGGGCAACTTTAGTACGATCCGGATTTTGCCATACAGGGGCTGGGGCAGCCATTGATTAATATTTAAATTCTAAAAATGGAAGGCATTGATTGAATACTGCTGACAGCAACAGTATAGGGGCATGAACATATTTATTCCCCTGTTTAGGTCCCTCGTTTTGCGTTGCTCAGAACCTTCGACGAAGGCAGAAGAGACTCATTAATTATTCATGAGAGGGTGTTTTTTTCCTTCTACCAACTTTCATCGAAGTGAATCTTTGGGGCTCCTCCCCCGATATTGATGTATCCTAAAAATTTGTCCATCAATAAATCATATTCTTTGCTTTGTGTGTATTTTTTGTAGTTTAATTCTTGCATTCTATGGAAAAACACGTTTCGTGGTAACAAGGTAGAGGGAGGTGTGACTTTTTTTTATTGCAAGAAAAAGTCGAATGGTGTTGAAACTGAGCACCGTGCTGATCCTGTTTCAAAGTTTATTTGTTTTCAAATAGAGACTCAAGAGAAAATTTCTTTTCCTGTTTTCTCTCAAACACTTTTGAATTCGTGATATTGAACTGATCTGTTTGTTATGTTTTGGATTAAATCATCGTTTTTTATAAAGTCCGATATCTGTTTTTAACAGATCTGAAAAAAATTTTAGTTGTTTAAAAAAAATGCCTACAACACATCGTGGAACAACGTTTCCAATCCGAAGTTTCTCTGAACATTTTCCAATCCTACTGACAGAAGGAGAAAAAAAAGTTTTCCACCACACCTAAGCCTAAATTAATTTAAAATCCCATGAAAAGTACATCAACGAAGGTGGGAGGAAAATCGATTTGCCTTTGACGGCTTCCTTTCTGCCTCATTCCGTGTGTGTCGTTTCCTTCTGAGTCTCCTGGAGTCTCAAGTTGCTAGCTAGGATTCCGCAACGGAGAAACCGAGAAGACAACCACCCCACATCCGCCACATCCGCATCTCCCGAAATGGGAAGTCGAACCCGACATTAATGTGATTTTGAATATCATCTTCACAAATCGTATAGCAGTTATGATTGCTTGCTTCAGCTGTTGCCGTTGAATAGCAGCAACTCATGTAAGTAACCTTTCCAGCAAAAATGACAACAACAACAACAGCAGCAACAGATGTGGCCAGGTTCATGTTTGAATGTATGTATGTAAGTCTGCAGGTGTGTGGTTTGAGGTGGGGGAGGGGTGGATGTTTTCAAACCCTGCCACATCCTGTTTTGATTCATTCGGAGAAAATATTTCTCAACACTTTAAGTCGGTCCTATCGATCAAAGTATCATTCAGACATTTTTTTCAAATTAAAAAATCAGGAAAAAAAAGATTCTGCAAAAAACTTGTTCGGAAGATTTTTTCAATTTTTTTAAATAGTTTGTTCAAATTTATTGAAAAAATTCACAAAATTGAGACACGTTGAACTTTGGGTGTACATCAAACACTTGCCTTGGCAAATACGAATACCACACACATATCTGGTTGATAACTTCTTCTAGGAACAATCGTTGTGATAAAGTTGATCACTTACATGATTGTTGTTTTCTGTTTTTCACTTTGATTGGAGAAGAGATTTCGGCCCGATTAAGGTGTGAAGAATCTGTTCGTGATGGATAAATGAAAACTATGATTGAAATACCAACCGAAGGTATAAATGGTTTTGTCACTTTAGTGATTTGAATTTGACAACAACTTTGGAAGGATACTGAACTATTATAACATTATCTTTGTTCTTTTTTCTAATTCTGATAACCTGAGAATGAAATGTTATCTATAGAAAAAGTTCTATATATGGCCACATAATTTTAGATTTTTTATTTTATTTTGTTGGATTTGAACACAAAATTTTTGATGATGAATGTACCTGAGCAGACTTTGAAATCTGATTCGATAGCAAACAGTAACAAAAAATGACAAAAATGACAAAAATGACAAAAATGACAAAAATGACAAAAATGACAAAAATGACAAAAATGACAAAAATGACAAAAATGACAAAAATAACAAAAATGACAAAAATGACAAAAATGACAAAAATGACAAAAATGACAAAAATGACAAAAATGACAAAAATGACAAAAATGACAAAAATGACAAAAATGACAAAAATGACAAAAATGACAAAAATGACAAAAATGACAAAAATGACAAAAATGACAAAAATGACAAAAATGACAAAAATGACAAAAATGACAAAAATGACAAAAATGACAAAAATAACAAAAATGACAAAAATGACAAAAATGACAAAAATGACAAAAATGACAAAAATGACAAAAATGACAAAAATGACAAAAATGACAAAAATGACAAAAATGACAAAAATGACAAAAATGACAAAAATGACAAAAATGACAAAAATGACAAAAATGACAAAAATGAAAAAAATGACAAAAATGACAAAAATGACAAAAATGACAAAAATGACAAAAATGACAAAAATGACAAAAATGACAAAAATGATAAAAAAGACAAAATTGACAAAATTGACAAAAAATACAAAAATTTCAAAAAATACATGTAAAGAGTTTTTACTTGCTTGAAAAACATCATTTTATTTTTTCACAAAGTTCTAATGACGTTTATTTTCTCGACTGCACGTTTTCTCACATGGGACAATCTTGCTTGGAATGGCAGGTTGTGTCATTGAAAGAATATTTTTATACATTGGTTTTTCATAGAAAAATTTATTTAAAATCGTTTGCCTTGTTGAAATTTTTGGAATTTTCTAGCCATTTATTTTTCAATTTTCGGCACAGAAACATGATTTATGGGGAATTGGATCTAATAATCTAGTAATGTTTCCATGCATAATTTTTAATCATAAGATCCCTGCGCATAAATGTTTAAACATCCCTTCCCCTCCCCTCCCCCCATGTAGATTTTTCCAAGTATAATTTTCTCCATAGTTATGGGAAATTGCTTGATTTTTAAAGGTGTTTTAAAATAAGTGTTAACAAGCTAGTCGGAAATTTGGCTCGCGCTTGAAACATTTAATTTTATAACACCATAACACGATCACGAATTTACTTATTTTCAATTGTATATTTCAATTACAATCCAATCAATGTTTTATAATGAAACTCAAAACTAGATGTCAAAAACCCCTACCTCGTCTCTAGAAATGGTTTTATTAAGAAGTGTAGCTAAACAAGAACAGAGTTTGAAACGAACCATTTTAACTTCAACATTATTTCATCCTTCATGAATCTAAAATTCTCGACCTCCTTTAAATTTTGATTAAAAAGTTTTTACGCCAAAATAAATGTTATGCTGATATGAAATACTTTTCAAGAAACATTTTCAGTCCCAATTTAATTTCGTTTTTTTTGTTCTCCTAAATGCTCAACAGAATATTTAAAAAGGTTCTGATAAATTACACAAGGTCATGAAGATTACATTTTTAGTAGATGCAATAAATTTTAATGGAATTTTTCTTATTAAGGTGCCCTGTATCTATATATGAAATATTTCTATCAGTGTTTTTTTATAAGAGTAACTTTTGAAAATATGTAAAAAACTTATTTGACAAAACTTTAAAACAAAAACATAACATTTTAAAATAAAATTTTTAAATCTATGATCAACATTCTTCAAGACTTCAAGTATTAATTAATGAGTTAATCGAAAAAGTTATAAGAGTTTTATATTTGTTTACTTTTCCTCATTTAACGAGTTTTCAAAGAAGTTTTAAGCCAAATTGCAATTTAATATTTTTAAAGCATATCTTTGACTTTTCTATAAAAAAAAATATAACTGATTTTTTTATTTCTTTCTTTTACAGGTAAGTTCAACTCGAAATAAGAAGTAATCGATTTACAGTTTGGTAAATTTTCCATCATAATAAACGATTGGTGCCTCATGTGAGTATAAATCCATAAATAAATCCATTAAATAAAAAATATGCATTACCCTTGTTAAATTATATCGATTTGTTCAATTTTGTAAATTTTGTCAATTTTGTCAATTTTGTCAATTTTGTCAATTTCGTCAATTTTGTCAATTTTGTCAATATTGTAAATTTTGACAATTTTGTCAATTTTGTCAATTTTGTCAATTTTGTCAATTTTGTCAATTTTGTCAATTTTGTCAATTTTGTCAATTTTGTCAATTTTGTCAATTTTGTCAATTTTGTCAATTTTGTCAATTTTGTCAATTTTGTCAATTTTGTCAATTTTGTCAATTTTGTCAATTTTGTCAATTTTGTCAATTTTGTCAATTTTGTCAATTTTGTCAATTTTGTCAATTTTGTCAATTTTGTCAATTTTGTCAATTTTGTCAATTTTGTCAATTTTGTCAATTTTGTCAATTTTGTCAATTTTGTCAATTTTGTCAATTTTGTCAATTTTGTCAATTTTGTCAATTTTGTCAATTTTGTCAATTTTGACAATTTTGACAATTTTGACAATTTTGACAATTTTGTCAATTTTGTCAATTTTGTCAATTTTGTCAATTTTGTCAATTTTGTCAATTTTGTCAATTTTGTCAATTTTGTCAATTTTGTCAATTTTGTCAATTTTGTCAATTTTGTCAATTTTGTCAATTTTGTCAATTTTGTCAATTTTGTCAATTTTGTCAATTTTGACAATTTTGTCAATTTTGTCAATTTTGTCAAGTTTGCCAATTTTGTCAATTTTGACAATTTTGTCAATTTTGTCAAATTTTGTCAAATTCTGTCAATTTTATCAATTTTGTCAATTTTGTCAATATGGTCAATTTTGTCAATTTTGTCAATTTTGTCAATTTTGTCAATTTTGTCAATTTTGTCAATTTTGTCATTTTTTAAAATTTTGCCAATTTTGATAATTTTGTCAATTTTTTCCTCCATTTCAACTTTCATCAACTTATTCTTAAAAGACTTTGGTTGAATTCAAAATCGCTTTTTGTTTTACAATTTTAATTTCTAATATTTCCGATACTTAATCCTCTGAAGTATTTATATTATACGTTAGATATGACCGGTTTAATCATTTCCTATATTCCGAACTTGCAGCATCAAACCAGAGTAGAACATCATCCAATCATTCTCTCAGGAATCCGGATTAGAAATATTTGCTTGTGGTTTTCTTTTGAAGTCTTTCCAAGTCGTGGAGCAAATCGATTTCGAACGATCGGAAGATGACGAAGCCGACGCAGGTTCCAATAAAATGGTCGGTGTCGGTTGTTGATTTCTGGATTGTTTGATTTCGGTAGCCTTACTGACGCCAATAAATGGTGTAAACGATTTGTCGAAAAGCAAATGTTGTTCGGAAAATGCATATTTCCTAAGATCACACGAAACAATCTATCCAATTTTGATTTTGTGGTTTATGAATAAATGAGAAAAACTCTATTGTTTCCAATCACTCGAAATCGAATTGAAACTTTGATGGCAAAGATTAAAAGGTGTGATTTTTTTATTTTGTAAATAAAACACTCAGATTTATGTTCAGAATAAGAGGAAAGACTCACGTATACAAACCATAGAAATCCTAAAGGTATTTTTGAAACAATCCAGAAACACATATGGAATGTTTGTTTTGGGTTGAAAGCAAACAATCACTCTAGTTTGTACTTGCGAAAAACGTTTATATCGCGTCGAATTTGTCGAAAATCCCCTCTGGTCACTCAAATAAAATGGAATGCATTTACGATCCCATCAAGCTTAAACCGATATGGGGTCGCAAAATTAATTCCAGTAGCCAAAAATGCCAAAGTCATGACTGCGGCATCAGTTTGGTTTTTGGGATTTCCCACAATTTACTGCCGTCCTGCCCAGCCCACCACATTCGACGATTATTACGGTTTTCCCCAAGTCTACGCCGTGGATTTTCCCCGCCTTTTTCCTCCTTCAGCTGGGTTCTTTTGTTCCGCTTTGTGTAATACATCACACACTGCTGTCTTATAAATGCGTTGGCAGTCAGAAAACACAAAACGAGACAATGACCGGGCTGCAAAATTCATCATTCATCAAATTAACTTTATACTAGCCGAGACATGTGTGGCTTGGTTGCGTGTCGAGGAATGACTACGCATGAAAAATACGCCTCAACGTCCAACCGGATACAATGCGGAAGTGGCAGAAAAATGAAGAAGGAAGGGATCGAGAAATAAAAGGAACAAAACAAAAAGCTACAAGAACTTTATTGGGCGGCTCAACAAAGTCGTTTCGATGGCCTCCCCCTCATAACTTCCCAACTCAGCTCGCAGCCCGTTCACAGACAGTAGTTAATCGTGGTGGGAAATAATGGGCGCTAACATGGGGAAGAAAAATTACATCCCTGGAGACGTTCCTTCCCCGAGGCGGGTAATTTGGGGCTTCAGCAAATGTTGGTACTTTTGATACGCCTGTATTGTTTTTCTTCACCAAAATTTGTTAAATAACTTAATTTGAGCGGGTAAAAATAATGACAATTGTTTACAATGTGAACGGTAGAAAAAATTCAAAAGTATGTTCATGATTTTTTTTTCATTGAGTAATGTTGACCGGGACTACTCTTCTACTAACCATGCCGATAGTCCACTCTTTATGGATATTTGGCTCAACTCGTCGTAATATGCCCGAAGATTTGAAGGATCAATAAATAGGGCTGGCAACACTTATTTTATGGCTTTGTTGACGCCAGAAGTACTGCCCAAAAATAAACAAGTCGTGTACAGATATATGATGGCGGTTTTTAGTATCGGGATCGAGTGTTATTCTATTTGTTATTCAATGAAGAAAACCGCAATATATCAGGTAAGGAATTACTTAAAGGGTTTTCGTTTATTAGCAGAGCCAACTTAGTTTTCTACAAACTTTGCCTTAACTACTGTCATTTGTTCGTTAGTCATTCAGAAGTTCACTAGTTTTGTCCGTGTTTTGAACTTCAAGCAAACGGATGCAACAAGGGGGGTGGCATCCCTATCCTTTGTCATTGAATTTGACAACCGTCAATGTTTGGGGCCCAACACTTTTCGGGCCCCAAACAAACCTGACAGTCGACTGTTAAGGACCCAAATTAATGACAAATACTAGAGATACATGGTATACATTACCTACACAAAAAAGTTGAACCTGGAATACAAGAAAATTTAATTAGTTTTAATTGAATTTTACAATACTTCACCTAACATTATACTTACCTCGCAAAAAAAAATTAATATTTCACCTAAATCTAGGTGAGGCAAAAAGAAATTCGTTGCATCATTTTTGCAACATTTTTATACTTTTCGACAAAAATCTGAGCAGTGTTTTAAAAGAGTTGTAATTGTTTAAGATAAAAGTTCATGGCGGAAGCAAACAAAATCTACAAAACTCTAGCGTAACATTTCATAAGGTCGACACTAGCAGCCAGCTCAAAACGAGGAAAACGCGTTTTAAATTTTGGAACATCTAATCAATTCCTATTTGAAAAATCGACCATTTTTTGTTCAAGAAAATCAAAGAATCTCGCGTGAGCCTTGATTACGTCGTATGAAACATCTTAAGAATTCACAGAAAATTCTGCAAAAGTTATCAAAGCAACTTTAAAATTAGTATATGACTTAAAGAATATGGAAAAAGAATGGAAAAAAGTTGCGACTAGTTTATGTCAGTTTTTGTATTTTATCGTTATAAAACTGTTTGTTTACATTTTGTTTCATACGACGTTATGAATGCTCACGCGAGAAATGTGCATTATTTTCACTTATTGTTCGTAGGTTATCAAGAACTTTGACTTTTCTCACGAAATTTCAGATATATTCGAGTTTGGTCCTTTTTTGTTTTCGATTCCAGTTTCGTCTGCAAGTTTCGCCCAATTGATTGGCCGTTTATGTTTCGGTTTTGGAGTAACGCCCTTTGGTACTACACGAAAAAACTAATAAGGCCGTTTTGTCACACACGGTCAATTCAGTTACGCTTATAAGCCCTACATGAATAGAAAAATTAACCCCATTTTGAAAAGGCGTAACTTCATGTTCCATCGGAAATGCATCAACAGGAAGTTTCACCCAATTTAATTTTATCAATAGTTTGAAAGTTCTAAGTGATTTAATGATGAAATTGAGTTTATTGAGTTTAATGCAACTGCGAACATCCAGTTTACCGTTAACTCGGTTTGTTTAAATTTGACAGTTTCGTCCTAATAAAATGTTACGCAAAAACTATTGTTTTATGTATAAGACGTTGCAATTTGTTGTATAAGAAATGGAATTTGCAAACCTGATCAAAAAAACTCTTTCTTCAAGTCTTGAATCAAATTCTTACAATGATCATTTTTAAGAAAATAAATTTGTCACCCACTCATAGACAAGGTTGCCGAAATCACAGAAAAATCTGTATTTTCACAGAATTTAAAGCAAATTTTCATCACAGAATCTGTGTCACTGAACACAGAATTTTGAAAAATTCACTGATTTCACAGAATTTTTGAATTTTAAATCGATTTCCAAAATTATGATTTTTTAGCCAATTAAAAAATAAGATTTTTTTACCTTAAATTAAAAAAGTATGATGGTATATGTAATTTTAATTGATTTTGCCAAACTTAAATGTAAAAAAGAACCAATTTATAATGAATTTTCTATGAAAATAAAGGAAAAAGCATCACAGAAAATCATCACAGAATTTTTGGGTAAAATCACAGAAATTCAGATTTTTTTTTCTCAAAAACGCAGAATTTTTTTCGGCAACCTTGCTCACAGACTGGTCGGTGGTTTAATCAGACCAATTTGACAATTAAGCGATTTTTATAATTTTTTCATGTTTTCCAGTCCTGGACCAAAATTATACTTTCCGTGTACATTTACCTTGAATACCTTGAATCCAGTCTTACTGGCATACCTGAAATTAGAAATGTCAAAATTAGGAAAAATCATGATACACATATAAATTTACACTCGCCTACAGCCAGGGGAGGAAGATTGAAGTTCGCTGAATCGTTTTTTACTGTTTGGTAAAATGTCAGCAATTTTCGAAAAGATTTGAATCGTTTTTCTGTTAAATATTTTGACTATTTTTAGAGCAACCATCAATCGAACAGTTATTTTTTATCAGTTTCAATGACTTTAACGAAATATGAACGAATTAAAACGCATGAACCTGCTAAAATGTGTCAAAACAAAATCTAATTAAATAATTGTTAAACGAAAAACAGGGATTTTCAGCATCAAAAAAGTTTTATTGAAGGTTACTCTATAAGAAAGTAGTAAAATTTGAACCTTCGCACTAGTCGGTAGATTGATGAGAGAAATTTGACGTTTGAAGATTTTTATTCAGACTTCCTGCCCCAGCCTACAATATGGCTTTATGTATTGGCAAGATATACTCAAAGGAGATAGTTTACTTCTCGCCCAAAAATCTTCCAAGCAAATGACTGAAGGATGGTAGCTGATGGATGCCATCTACACAGCAAACTTTTTTGTAGATATAGGGGAGAGTGGGGATACTTGTTCCCCTTTTCTTATTTTAACCATATCTTTTTGGAAAAATTTAGCAACTCGCCGTCTTTGACATTTTCTGACAGCTTGTAACTTCAAGTTTCTATGCTCCAAAAATTAGAACGATACTTGCACCCGTTGATGAACTAGAAGCATTTTCGTGGGAGTAAAAAAATTGCGATTTTTCTGAAGTTAGGGGAGACTTGATCCCCTATTGAAGGAGACTTGATCTTTTATTCAGGAAGCCCTAATCCTTGTATAAAAATAAAACAAAACCCCAAGATAGAATGTTTATTGACTATTTTGGTCATGTTTGTTCTCATTTCACAATTTATAGCAGACATAAGAAGAAAATTCTATAACTTTGTCTCAACGCTAATAACATTGCATACTTAAAGGCGCTTTTTTATAATTAAGAGAAAATTAATTATTTTTGCTCTTTTCTTCAGACAATTGTTTGATAAATATTAGTTTTTGGATAAATATTAGTAATTTCACAAGCAGCAATCAAAACGATCAATTCAGAAGAAGAATATGCCGTTTGGAAGGGGGATCAATTGTACCCAACTTTAGGGGATCAATTGTACCCATAATCAACATTTTAGAACACTTTTTCTGAAAAAAGTTGAGAGTTTTCCATTGCTTTGAAAATATGGCATTGTGAAGTTCATTTTACACTCGAACGATTGATATATTGGAACAAATATTTTTTTCATAATTTTCCCATGTAAGGAACATTTTAAAGTGATGAAAAAAGATCTTCAAGTTACATTTTGTGAAATGTTTCAAACAAAGTTCAATTACTCAAACAATTATTTTGTTAAAAAATTTTAAACTACGAGCATTGTTATTTTGCTCATTTTGGCACATTTTTCTAGAACATTTGATCTTTGTAAGACATTCCAGTTTCGAGGTATAGCTAAGGAATCATGTATCCCCAGGGATCAAGTATCCTCATTCTCCCCTACATATACTTATGCTGTATGCGTATATCAGTGTTAAATATACATTATAGAAAGATCGTATAAAAGTTAAAAAAAAACAGCATTTACCTACCAAAGTGGAGGCAATATCCATAAATAAATTTCATTTCTTTCTTAAGCGACGAAAACTACACCAATTGGGCGCTATCCGATACCTTATTCGTACCTATCGGTAAAATGCAACAGAGTGCAAGATTTCGCTCTCATAGCCTTTCAATCATTGCCAGCGACAATGCATGGCCCTTATTCTGCGCCGCGCGTGACGTGATGATAGTCGAGTCACTCAAGTCGCTCTATTCCAGTAGGTCGGTTTAGGTGAGGATTGTCACTTCGGATGAACTTTGTGAGTTGTAACCCTATCCTCGTTGTCTAGTCACCGTGGGTGAGAATCGTCGCATTCGGGTGACAATTTTAGGTGACAATTGTCGGTACGTATTCAGGTTACAACGAGATAGAAATAAAATGAAAAATTACGAAAATAACAGTAAAGCGGAGTTGTTAGTTGTTGGAAATCAATCAAAAAAAATAAACCTAGCATGTTTTTCAAACTTCAATTACATATCTATCAATTTTAAACGACGAAATTTTTTTTTTTTATAAACGGGTTGGAGTGGAGGGGTTTTTAAAGAATTTCTGCTGAATTTGGCTGAATGAAATTTCAAACTGTTTGTTACCGATAATTTTTTTTTTGTAACATCTTTATTTGGCTCATACCTTTAAAATTTTAGGTGACAATTGTCGGTACGTTTTAGGTGGTGACGAGTAAGAAAGGAAATGAAAAATAACGAAAATTACTGTAAAGCGAAGTTGTTAGCTAGAGAAATTCAATCAAAATTATAGATTCCACAGAATTTGTTATAAATTCAATTTAAACCCGAATTGGGGAGTAGGCGTGAACTCGTGGTAACCGCACGCGTTTTTTTCGCTTGTCAAAATTTTTCGGAAATTCAGGATTTGGTGTTTCGTTCGCTAGTGGATGTTTTATATAAATTGTTTTGTTTTCATAAAATTGTTTTGCAATGCTGTTATTTTTGTGTTCGAATTGTGCTGAAGTACTTTATAGAGTCTGAAGTCGTGAAAAAGTTATTTTTCGTGTAGTAGTGAGGAAATGTGAATATTTGTTTTCAAGCTTGGGAGAAGGGGGCTGGTCCTTTGCCCTCTGGACAAGCACGGGTGTGGTCTACTAGCAAGCTAGCCAGGGCCTTGATGGATGTGTTCCAGATAATATCCAAGCTAAGTCAATTTTTTATATCTTGCCTTTGAATCACATTGAATGTAATCATTATTGCTGTTGTGAATGTTTATTTTAAAATTTGTGTAGTCCTAGCCTCAATTTTGAGAAGCAGAGCATGAAATGTTTCCAGCCATCATTTTTCCATGGAAACGTTTCAACTAATCCAATGCAATTCGAGCTTGCATGCAAGTAGATTTAGAATAAGTTTGGATTAAACGATAGGTTTCAAATATTTGATTGAATCTAAAAAATGCAATACACTCTTCAAAATTTTTGAAAATTTTAAGTTCATCCACATTTTTTAGTAGTACAAATGATTGGAAAGTTGAGCTTGAGCATATTAAAATTTATGGAACCGGATGGTTTTAGGTAGAAACATGCGAAGATCATTAGTAATAGTTATTTGAAAATTGAATGCACATAATTCAAAATTAAACGCTTATAACATATGAAACATCACAACCAAACGATAAAATTGAATGTTCTTGAGATCTGAAAACTGAACAATTGATTTAAGATAATTTAGGCAAACAACAAAGAATATACAAAGAGCCCCGTCTGAATTTATTTGAGTTTTATTTTTGGTAAAGCTGTTTTGTTATTTATTCAACTATAGAGGCAATAAAACTTATTTTTTTTAATGCTGTTAAAGTAGAAATACCTACACAAGTATCTCCTATGTGTTTGGTTGATTTTCAAGTTTGTTTTTCTTTTCTTTTAATCTGATCAGAAAAATCAAAATGAAGTTCTCGAATGGTTTTATTAACAACCGTTAATTCATAAATAAGATCGAAGTATCTAAGATTGGAAAACAGGGTCAATTTCAGGATTCATTTCAATCAAGAAGTTTTATTAGTTTTACAAATAATAGGAGCGTAAGATAAAATTTAAAGTAATTGTTCTCACAAGTCAAAAGTGTCTCGTTTAGGTGCTGATAAGTTTCTGAAATGCTACGGCAAACGCAGCTTTGTGATTTTGCACGTGCAGTGAGATGTTATTTTCAAAAGACATTTTTTGTCTAAATCAGTGAGGGTTTTAATTTTCAATTAGTTTACTTCTGCATATTCAGTTTTGTTAAATCAAGCTTATGAATAACCAACTTTTTTTGATGATTTGTTCTCCGTGCAATTGTGAAAACAATATGAGGCAAAAAGTTAAATTGCACAGATGAGTTTCCAAAAACGATCTTATCCAGTTATCACAACCTACATAACAAGTTAAAAATTAAAAAGAACAGAAAGAACATTCACTTCATCCATCAATTTTCATTAAATATTTTAAATATCTGCTTATAAATTTTCTTCGAAGTATGATAAAAGTATCTTTACACTAAAGGGTCGTTTTTGAAAACACATTAGTGTATCAGGAACAAGAACTAGGAAAACAAGCTAGTTTAAAGATTTTTTTTTAACTTTACTATTAAACTTCTTATCACTTTCTATCTTTGAGAGAAAATAGGAGTTTCCTTAAGAAAAATCTAGGAGCATAGGAGGTGTAGGAAAACTCGATCGCACCATTCACCAAAATCCTGATCTAAAACCTTTCCTCTACTAACACAACCCTTTCCACGGATATTTCAATATAGATTCGCAGACGCATAGACGGTTTCTATAGTCAGAGATATTGACTTACTTTTGTTTTAGAATTTTTCAAAATTAATCTTTGAAATATAAAGGGACAAAAGGTTGTTAATTGATCCTATAAAGTATCCTACTAACAATCCTTCCTTCATTCCTCATTGACTACTAGGACGTGGCCGGCGCCGTTATTGATCATTTTCAAAGGGAGAGCATGAGTTTTGTGCATTGTGAATGAACTGCTAGTCCCAAGCACCATTCTTTTGGCCCTTGCACAAAGCTGATGGCCTCGATCAATCACGGAGTAGCAACCATTGGCGAGGTAGAACTTGTTCTGCTTAGCCACGCCAGCGATCATGGAGTTTGAAATGCGTAAGTTGAGCAAAGTCTTATCGAATATGTAATCTGAATTTTAAAATGAATGATCATATCCAAGCACTTCAAGTTCAATGATTTAAGGTGGATATGAGTAGTCAACTAAGCTAAGCTAAGCTAAATTTAAGCTAGCTAAAATGCAGTCAATGAAAACGGTTTTATTAAGAAAAGGATGTTGGCCGACAAAACGTGTAAGGTCTAAAGACCGGACGTGGCAAAAACTTTGTTGGATTTTATTTCAAACAAATTAGTCAAAACAAATAAACAAACAAACAAATAAACAAACAAACTTTTCAACATCGAATATGTTTTATTATACGCATTAGACGGGGCCTTTCCTGTTTCCAAAGACCCTTTTATGAAAAGCAGCAACCTCTCATTGATAGGTGTTCATCCGAAGAATTCGTGTCCTAAGACTTATCTTATGAATTTCAAAGATTAAAAAAAATTAATTTGATGTGAACTCAATTGGTTATGCAATACTTTGGTTGAATAGTTGGTAAAAATCGATTAGATACCAGACTTTGGCCCAAATAAATCGACGGTAAAATCAATGCTGAATTCAGATTCAATCATAAATGAAGTAAACATTTCAATTTAAAATCGATTTTAGAAACCCTATCCGTTTCCCGTACTGGAAATATAAAACCATTTTTGATTTTGAGACATTCGGTTCCGTTAAAGAGTCGTCGGATGTCCTCCGGCAACAAGAGGATTCGATGAAAGGTGCCGCCAAGGGGGGGGGGGGGGGGGAAACAACCAAGTTTTCTACAACCTTCCGCCGCCACTCAGCTCCGTTAAAACAGCCGGTAGGGTGATAAAGATTAATGATATTGCCTCTTCTAGTCGATGGTTGTGAAAATTTGGCCGCTGATGGCTGGGCGAAAAGAAGGACACGGAAGTGAGGGTGTTGTCAGCGGGTGGATTGTTCGGAACAGATTATGCTCAATTTGATGACACGTTTAATAAAAATGGCGTTATGGTGGAAAGGCTTCTGCTGTGCTGCTACACGTTGACTGATAAATGGTGCTTTCCGGTTAGTGGAATTGTGCTATGCATATTCAAATATTCAAAACCAGCTAACTCGGGGATAATGAGATAAACTTCAAACCAACAATGTGATGCAGCATACATAAATATTGTTTAGCATCGTTTTAGGAATTCAAAATGAAAGGTAAAAGATTACAATTTATAATTTGTATACTTATTAGTGTTTTGACCTTTGAAGTTAGATTTCAGCATTTAAAACTCTTAAATTCAGGGATTCCAACAAGTTCAATTTCAAAATGGAGCAAGGACAACTGAACAGATTATTTGTGGCATCGTTATCTAACCTCAAACTGTCCGCTGAATGAAGAGGCTTTTACCCTTGGATTCCCTGAAAACGGATAAAAAGTTCTAATCCTCGTTACAATTTCCGTTCAGTCAGCATTGAATGAAAACAACAACCGTAAAGATCCCTATCTAAATGGCATGTTTCAGGCGCTCGAGAGATTTAAGGCTTTACCAGCAGTAGCTGTAGTGGCTCCAGAGAGTGAGGAGGCATATTGTGTTGGAGTGTTGAAACAAAATCCAAAAAAAAAGTAAAGCGAAAAAGGGTTATAAACCAAACACATGGAACCTTCAAACTGGCCCATTTCATTTCACTTTCTCCAACCGACGGCAGCTGATTAGGTTAGGAAATGGCCGACGGACATGCAACCCCCTGGCTCTGAAGGTGTCTGAAGTTGAAAGCTGGGAATGTCCAAAATTACCGTGTATCACACCGAGATCAATAAATTACGATATGCTATTTCTGTTTGGAGGGTCAACATTCAAGAAGAAAAAAAGGAAATTGAAAGCTACTCGGCGCTATTTACTTAGCAAGATTGGCAGTAAATTGTTTTGTAAATATATCATTTACCAATCTTGAAGAGGTGATTATTTATCAAGCATCTATGAAATGATAGACTAGGCTATAAACCTTTTAATTTACTCACCATAAGTTTACTCTCAAGAACGACGCCACCTCCAATATGTTCAATTTATCAGCTTCGCAGACATATGGATGAACCTTCAGAGTTGGGAAGGATTTCCTACCTTCTCGACCATGCGGCTTCCGGTCGATCCCCAAGCTAGCTGGAAGGACGGCGAAAGTACCTCATGTTGGATCGTCCGGAAGGAAAACTTCCGCTTTCCTGTTAGCAGGTGCCGCTCGACCTTGTCGGTCCAGAATGAATGGAAACGAAAACGTACCTATCCGTTCTTGATACAGTGGACTGTGGTGGCGTTGATGAGTCACATCCAGCGTACTACAGTATTTAAAAAATGACAAAAAATAATATAAGTTTCATAGAATTCTAAAATACAAAAAATAACTTTAAATGTGATGTAACATTACTTAAATTACAAACATTACAAAAGTATTAAACAATATGAACAAAATTTAAAAAAAATATCTAAATATGTCTAAAACATGATAAAAAAACAAAAATTACTCTAATATGTATTGTGAGCCTATTTGGCTGGAAAATTCTGTGGAGGAATAAATCTGTTTAATTTTGACAACACAAAATGTTTGGGCATTTGCCTAAATCGAACGGGGCCTACATTTTTCCGATATTTGAAATAGAGGCTCACCAAATTTTAAAATAGTCTGGATTTTTACATAAAAAAACAGCGTTGTTGAATATCACTACTTTTTATTTTTAATTAGCATTCTACTTTATCATTCTACTTCAGCAGAATTCATAATAAAAATTAAGAAAATATTTAGGAATATGACTGATAAATACTTATACCCTTTTGGCTAGGACCTCATATACAGTACTGGAAATAAAAAAAAAGTAAACAGAAGATTACAGCGCAGTAGTTCAGGATCAGTGTGCCAAATAATCGTATCAATCATTGAAAGCCGAAAGCAACACAAGCTCAAAGCCTCGCAACACTTGTTCCTGTCACAATGAAGCTTTTCGACTTTCAAGCTCACATGAAGCCATCATTGCTGTCAGTCTTTTCCAATTGAACGAATACTAGCTCGACTTTCAGTCCAATAGGAATGAAAGCTGGAAACAGCCTTTGAATTTTCGATGACTTGTGTGCGTTGTCATATTCATATTCATTTGAAAGGCAGACATTTTCAGTCATGAAGGATTGAAAGAGCGCCAAGGATGGCTTGAATAAAGCAACAGCAACAAACACTACCGCGGCGGTGTGAAGGACATGATGCGGTGTATGCCAATGATGTCAATTCGATTGCACACCAGGCTTCGGACGAATCCTGAGCAGCGTTGCCACATTTAAATCTGTATTTTCGAGCCAAAAAATCTTTTTAATCTGTTTGAAATCTCAAAAATCTGTATTGAAATCTGTATAAAAAATTTTCATTCCGGATACTTACGCTGAACTACGGTGACCTTTTTATAATGCGTAGCGCACTCATTTGAACTACGCTGCTCATTTCTGCGGGCTACTATTTGTGCGACATGTCAAACCAGTGTTAAACCTGATATTTTGTATACGCTAACCGTTTTTGGTTTAACTTTGTCCGATTAATTGTAACGGACAAAATACATGTCCGCCATGTGTGAAAAATAAGGTCACGCAAAATTTTAGGTCGATATATTCCGTTAAATAAAACGATCTGTGTGCTTCTTGGGTTTAACAATCATTTGGGAATCCCAAATTGGGATTTGAACATTGTGTCAATAGTCTTTACCATTAAAAGTTACATTTCCTATAAAGCAATGACCAATTTTGGCATATGATTCTTAACCACAGGTTTTAAAACTTTCTTCAACCCTTTGCATGTTGTTTTGCATTGTAACGGTTCCGAACTCTAATCTGGAAGTTTTTTCTTATTTGCAAGCGTGACAATTGATGGATGATTGAATCATCAAAGTAGGTTATTATTGATTGACTCGAAGTATAATCAAAATATCTTGGAAAATCTCTGATTTTCTGAAAATCTGTATGAAATCTGTATAAATTTCCAATAATCTGTAATCTGAATATACAGATTCTGTGTTACAAAATTTCCAAAACATCTGTATACTTACAGAAAAATCTGTATATGTGGTAACGCTGACCTGAGGCGCGACTCAAAAGAGGCAGAGCAGTACCACTCATAGAGGAGGAACTCCCAAACTCCTGGCAGTCGGAAATAACTCTTTCTCGCTTCTCCTAATGCCAGAATCTCTAAGAGCGCCAGTCACTCTTTGCTCTCCCAGAGGCTCTGCGTTCCTCCCAAAGAGGCCTCCCTGGGAGGAATTACTTCGCGTGTGACGATTCAGAATTGCGTTCGAGTTAGGTATATATTTGATTGCTTCAAGTAGCTCACCGCTGCTGGCTGGCTGATGGGGTGGCTGCGCGGCGATGTAGCACAACGAGTTATAGACTATTTTTAACTTTAACAACGTTTACATTATTACTCTAATTTACATTCAATGATCATGTAAAACGTTTGTCGTATTTTTGGTTTTCAGATAACATGTATTACAAAGAATTCGGCCGGTGTTAAAAGAAGTACCGTCAACTGGGGCATCATGCACACATTTCACCATGAATGGCTTCTAAAAACTTAACATACACATAATTATTACTGATAGGACACCAAATTAACTTAGTCAGAAAAATTATTGGTTTCCCCAGTTATTTTTAAATTCAAAAAAATATGCGATTATCACCCTACTAAAAAAGGGACAAGATGCAACAAACTTCGTTGTTAATGAAAAAATAAATGGAAACGTCGAATATTTATAGCTCTAGATATATTTGTGATGTCATAACGTATAAAGCACTAATTTTAGTAAGTTTCGATTTTGCTCAAATTTGTTCTGTCAAAAATGATTTGAAAAAAAGCATAAGGGCGCTGCATACATTCAGGGGTAAAAAATACTACAAAAAACAACTAGCTTAAACCATAAAAGTTCATGTTATGATAAATGAAATTTTGAAATTAACAAGCGCGTGATGCAAAACAATAATATTCAAAAAAAAGTTTTATTTATTATTTTTAAAAAAAAAGCATAAGGGTGCTGCATACATTTAGGGGTAAAAAATACTACAAAAAATCAACTAATATAAATCATAAAAGTTCATGTTATGATAGATGAAATTTTGAAATTAACAAACGCGTGATGCAAAACAATCATATTCAAGTATATGAAATCGAGATTTAAATTTGATGAATTTTAAACCCAGACTGGTAACTGAACTATATTTTTTTTATTTATTTTTTTTTTAAATATTTGCATCAGAGTTGTTATAGGGTAATAAAAGCAGTATAAAGTTTGTATGTGATATCGTTTAGCCAATCCGTCAAACTTGGTAAAATGTTTTATGACATCGAAAAATGTGAAAAATTGTACATCTATTGCTCAATTTTAAAATTGAGAATCAAAATTTTAAAAATCTATCTCGCGATATTAAAACTGAGTAATCATCATTATCATTAAATGATAATTTTATTACATAAAATATATTATTCAAATAAAAATTGAATAAGTGTGGTGGTATACAAAAGTAGCATCTAACCCTGCTCTTGCATGATACCTCGTTTGACGGTTATTGAAGAAATACTAGCTACACGAACGAAATATCTCATATTTCTTTACTAACTTGAGGCTCGTTGCGCGATTTCTTCTTATGCTATCGTACTTAAACTTTTCATGTAAACTTCACACAGCAATCTGCTTATTTTGGCCGCTCTACTCAACAAACTTATCAGCCGGGACACGTTCTGTCTACTGCTATTCGTATTAAATCATTCCCAAATGACACCGCCGGCGTAAACCAAAACAAATGAGCAAGGGCCAGCCAGATACCTAGCACTTAACGTTTGCTTTATAAGCGTGCTCCTAGGGAGCTACTCCCGTAGAGCGCTCATTTCCCTTTTCAGAGCAGAGCGAGAGGCAACAAGAACTCCCTGGGAGCATTGCATCATTGAGGCAAAGGGTAACTCCTTCTCATTCCATCTTGCCGCCTAAAGAGTGGGAGCAGATTTGAGCTCCGTGGGTGTTTGCTCTCAAATGAATCCGAAGCCTGTTGCACACAAGATTGTTTTGATGTGTGTTGCTTTCAGCAGGGTTCAACCCGGCCAGAACGCAAACGATGAAGTGTTTTGCACGAGAGAATTGTTTGCGTGTGTTGCGCGTGGCTAAAAGAGTGCGTTTTGTTGAACCCTGGCTTTCAGTGATTAACTTGGAATTAAGAATCGTTTTGGCATACACATACGTTTATCTTTCCAATTCTAGTTATATTTCATATAAATATGAAAAAAAAAAACACTAAACTAATGTTTGGTTATCTTTCGTTTTGAAAAATAATGAGCTTCAAATTATGTCCTCAGTAGGCGACGGATTACGCGATTTCCATTTCAGCTATCATTAAACATCTCGTAGTGACTATTTATTTTGGATATGGAAGAAAAAAAAATTCAGGAAGCGAAAATTTTGTTCAAGGACCTGCAAAAATATTGATGAACAAAAACAGCAATCGTTTTCAATTGAATATGACTGGAGCGGCTTTCAAATGAATTTGAAAGGATTTTGACAGGAAATGAATACGGTAAAAAGCTCCTTTACTTTGAAAGATGCAAGTATGAAAGTGAGGATGCTGTCAGTTGAGTGAAGATTGAGCTTTGACTGTGAAAATTTTGAACACTGTTCAGGATCGCCCCTGATGGCTTGGATCGATAGCATCAGAATTTCTTTACTTAAATAAGCTGCACTCATTCCGAAACATTACAAACAATTAAGTGGACTGTATATTACTGAACTCAGAACTACAATTCAATTATTCCGACATAAACTCTGGCCTCTCTGGGCCTCTGACTATTTATGGCCATGCTGGCCTCTGACTTGGCCGCTCGGGCCTCCGACTTATTACCGTGATGATCTGTCTCCGATGGTGTTTGGATGCGAAAAAGAGAGACCGAGTCAAGAATTGACGGTGGCTCGATCCTTCGGAAAAACCTCTTCGTGTCCGAGGAAAACCGATGATTTTGGCACGCATTACCGCTGTTAATGCGCGCAGCATCGCCATGTTGCTACTGGGCCTTTTCTGGTGATAGGTTGGTTCAACGGAGCTCCTTCGTTCCAGGACAGCAGTAATTGAAATTTGCAAACAAATTTAGCTAATATAGGTATTGTTTTCATACGGATTTATATAAGGCCCGTGAGGAACGAAACGATGAAATGTGATGAAAAGTTTTTCAAATTAAAATTATTCTTCCGCTCATGTTCAACATCTCTCACCTCATTCTAATCTTCTATCCGTCTATAATCTTTCAATTCTTATATATTCTTTCTCAAAGAATATAAAGTTTCACCTCGCCGCCTTAGTGGTGCAAGGACTAATGCAAGAATGCCGCTGAAAAACCGAGCAGGTCAGCTGCTGACAGATCGAACAGATCAGCTCAAGCGTTGGACTGAGCATTTTGATCAACTTTTCCGAGTTACAAATAGCAATGGCCAACAGAACCCGCAGCTCGAGGCGCCCACAGTAAGTCGCATTAATGGCGTCAACTTGGAAGCGCCCTCGCTGCCTGAAATAGAAGCGGCAATCAAGGACATGAAATCCAACAAAGCGCCTGGAATCGATTGCATTCCTGCTGAAATGCTCAAAGCCGACCCTGCCTTGTCAGCACAAATGTTGCACCGTCTTTTCGCTGACATTTGGGATACTGCAACATTCCCGGCCGACTGGATGCAGGGTATCCTCGTAAAGGTCCCAAAGAAAGGAGACCTAACAGAGTGCGGTAACTGGCGTGGCATAACTTTGATCTGTACAACCCTTAAAGTACTCTGCAAAGTGATCCTGAACAGGATCCAGGAGAAAATCGACGCTACACTCCGACGGCAACAAGCTGGATTCCGATCCGGACGATCATGTGTGGACCACATCACAACGCTACGAATAATACTGGAACAAATCAACGAATTCCAGGACTCTCTTCTGCTGGTGTTCGTTGATTTCGAAAAAGCATTTGACCGACTGAACCACGAAAACATCTGGGCTGCTCTTAGACGACGAGGGGTCCCAGAGAAACTAGTCCATCTCATCGAAGCACAATACGAGGCATTTTCGTGCAAGGTCTTGCACGACGGTGTCTTGTCCGAACCAATCCTGGTAACTGCTGGAGTGAGACAAGGATGTATTTTGTCACCGCTGCTTTTTCTCATCGTAATGGATGAGATCTTGACTGGATCGATTGACTGTAGACCAAACCGAGGATTGCCGTGGAATCCTTCAACCATGGAGCAACTGAACGACCTTGACCTGGCAGACGATATTATTTTGCTCGCCCAAACACAACAAGACATGCAGAGCAAACTCGACGACCTCACCGAAAGCTCCAAGGCAGCAGGTCTCAAAATCAATGTCGGAAAGACCAAATCGATGGAAATCAATACAGAAAATCTTTCCAATTTCGTGGTAGCTAGACAACAGGTTGAGACAGTGGAGTGCTTCCAGTATCTTGGTAGCCAGATTACGCCTGATGGTGGTACCAAGAAGGACATCGAAACCCGGATCAGAAAAGCCCGATTTGCGTTTGCGAGTCTCCGAAACATCTGGCGGTCACGCCAGATCTCTCTACGAACTAAGATCCGAATCTTCAACTCAAACGTCAAATCCGTATTGCTGTACGGGTGTGAAACTTGGTGCACATATGCGGTGACGACGCGAAAACTACAAGTTTTTGTGAATCGCTGCCTGCGGAACATCATCCGCGCTTGGTGGCCTGGCAACTGGATCTCAAACGTTGAACTTCATCGCCGGTGTCATCAAAAGGCACTAGAAATCGAGATTCGGGAACGTAAGTGGAGATGGAATGGGCACACGCTGCGAAGAGATGAAAACGAGATTTGCAGAGAGGCGCTTGACTGGAATCCAGATGGGCATCGATGGCGGCGAAGTCTAGCCGCTGAAATCCGCACAGTTGACGAGAACCTTGGCTGGCAGCAAGTGAAGACGCTGGCTCCGGATCGCCAGCAGTGGAGATCTTTTATCTCACCCCTATGCGCCGGTTAATCGGCGCTGGACCCTTAGGTTAGGTAGGGGATATAGCCGATAAAATAATTTCATAAAATAAATTTACGGTGGTTTACTCTTCATTTCAAATATAAAATTATATATATCTAATATTGATATGCATACAACTTTTATGTAACACGGACATCGAAGTCAACGGTCCAAACCGAATATCGATGAGTTTCACCCGACAGACTCATGAAATTTACTTGGAAAACCAAAAATTCAGCGTGCTTGTATCTAATAATGCGAGTATTTAAAATTCTACTAGAAATTACTCTCGAAGCATTCATATCTATATAGACGAGTTATATTTATGATAGATTTTGTTCTGCAAACTATGCCATCTGAATGAGATATATTTTTTTAAGGATAATAAAAACTGATTTAACTAAGCTTCTGTAGTTTTTCGCTCCTGATCGGGCATAGATAATCATACCGCTTGTACATCAAAAGTTTTAAGATTGATGGGGCATCAAATTGACGCAGTCAGAAAAATTAATCATTTTAAGAGAAAAGGTATAAGTTGCAACAAACTTTGTTTTTAATGACAAGTATGATGTGATTTTTTAATGTGAATTTGGATTTTGATGTGATTTTTAATGTGTATTTGTGATGTCATAAGGCAAAGAGCATCAATTGTAGTATTATTTGGTTTTGTTCGAATTTAATTTTACATTTTTCTGTCAAAAATGTTTTTAAAGAAAAAGATGCTGCATACATTAAGGGGTAAAAAATACTACAAAAAAATCTACAAGCTGAAAACGTAAAAATTAGTGTATGAATGGATGAAATTTTTTAAATTAACATACGCGTGATGCTGAACAACTCATAAATTGGAATAAATTGCACGAAAGCTTGTATGCAACAAAATTGCATACTATATCATTGCTCAAAACCTATAAATCATGTAATGTTTCATCGGAAAATTTAATAAAATCAAGAATACAGAAGGTGATAAAACTCGCATCTTCCAAAATTAGTTTTTTGGTCTTGTAATCTTTCGGATATTTGACTTTTTTTTTCGAAATTAACATAAAATACTTTTTTTTGGAAATTTCCAAGAGGGGGGGGGGCCTAAAAAAAAAGGTACTCTACTCTGGACTCAAAATTTAAAAATCTTAATAGTTTTTTTATGATTAAGTTACTCTATTCCTGTTACTCTTGAATAACCACATTAAAGAGTAACAATTTGAACTCAGAACTGATGCCAAAACCTTGAAAACTAATCCCACGTTCAGTATTCTGTTACAGTTTTTCAAAACTTTCTTCCTTGTTGATAGAAACTTCAATCTGAATACTGAATGTTAAATGAGATTTATCTCATTTCGCAGGTTGTGGTTTCATATTAACAAAAACCAAATTGTCTTACTGATTTCATATTTCGGATTCTGTATTGTTGTGTTTGGTCATCTTCCATATGTTTTTTTATAAATTTGCATTTTTCATTCCAATGTAAAAGTATTTAAAACAAATCATCAAATATAGTTTGAAATATGAAGAATAATTTTGCATTATTAACTCAAAATCGACCATTTTTGCTCTCATACCCCATTGACTCTGACTATGCATTTTCAATAATAAGGTTAAATTTTTCTTGATATTTATATTCAGATTCGAAGTTCCGAAGTGCTGAATTCTTATACAGATTTCAAACATAACAAAGGTTCTAAATGGCGATTCAGAATTGCAATCTCAGAATCAGATTCATTATTCGAAATTCATAAAATGTTATTTTTCTGAATGATGAATCTGATTCAGATTCACATGATAGATTAAATAAATTAAGTGAAACTGAAACCCAAAAAATCAGAATTCAAATTTATTCATGGTGGACATCTTAATGTCATCTGCTACTTATATGACCTCAACGATGCAGTGGACGGACGGACATCGGCTCAGGAAGCAACTGACCTAACTTTTCGGCTCATATTTTAAATTGTGATCTGGAATTTAGATTCAGAAATCGTATTGGAATTCGGTAATAGATGAAAAATTCAAGTATTAAATTTAGTTTCAGAGTTCTTATTCAGAATTAATATTTAAAATTCAGAATCAGATTACTATTACTACATAACTCTAATGTGATACATTTTATAAAGAAACTTCATTCTATACAATTATAAACAACCACCGGGAAGAAGGCTGGCCAGGAAGACAATACCTGCGGTAGCATACGTAACCACGCTACAGGAAGCCACCACCGACCAAAGACGGAAATCTGTTCTCGAGAGCGACCCTACACAATCCTTTTCCCTTTCCTCAAGTCAAACAAACTCTAACAGTTGAGTCGCCGCGACGATTACGGCTCCCCTTCTTACTAATACAACACAAGTGAAGTGAATACTCGGCAAAACAAAACTTTATGAGTGAAATGCCTTAATAAAACTATTTGTAAATAAAAAAAAAAAAAAAAATTATAAACAACACTTTTGATAACTCAAAGACACTCAATTTGTAGAAATTGGTACAGTGGTATCTGAGATAGATAATGCCACATTTTGGTGATTTCGAGCATAGGTTTTTTTCCGGTCCTTTAAAGGTCCTTAAGGTGTTTAAATTGTACAGAGCTCAGAATTATAATTTTGTCTAAATTTTAAGTTTTCAATCAAAGTCAATTTGTGTACACAATTCAGCTGAAAATCACAAATAAAAAGAAGAATTTAAGTTTATTTTTCATGTTGATGAAAAGATCTGAATTTATTTTTTTGAATTCTACATTTTTCAATTTGTTCAAGAGTTTGGTAGATTTGGCGGTTCTTCTTACGGCCCTGCATAGATATATGCAATTTTATAAGATCATGACCACAAAAAATGTAAAAAAGTGGTGTCAAAACCTTAATTTCAATCATTAAACCGTCAAAATTGTTAAAGTCACACCAGCTTGAAAAAAAAAGATTGAACAGTTGACGTCATTTGGCACATTTTTGCATTTTTAGACTTTGAAAATACGAAACACAGAATTTTTGACGAATTTTCAAAGGAAGCAGCGCTTATGTAATTACACCACTGAATATAAATTTATTGCGAAAATCTTGAGTAAATATACTCAAAATCCAGTTCAAAGTTGAATTTTAGAGCAAGAAAATCTGAGGAGTTGCAAATTGATAAAAAGTTCGAAAAACAGCTGACTTTGAAAATTCGTCAAAAATTCTGTGTTTTGTATATTGACAAACTAAAAATGCAAAAAGGTGTTAAATAACGTCAACTTTTCAATCCTGTTTTCAAAATTTCTCTGGTGTGACCAGATCAATTTTGACGGTTCATTGACTGAAAAGTACGATTTTTATACCTTTTTTACATTTTTTATGGTCATGATCTAAAAAAATTTCAAAAAATATATCTCTATGTGCAACGTATAGTTTCTAACTTTAGCTTTCTTGTGAAACTAGACACACTAAGTGAAATTGTTTTTGAGCATTCAATACATGTTTTTCCGGATTATTTTTTCTTAGACTTCGAATAACGGAAACCTGAAGTTATGTTGCTGAATATTGTCCGAAAAACATATTTGAGTTACATTACGAGGTTTCCGAAACTATAAATCTTGTAAAAATCGGTTGAGAAACAAGAGAAATATACTGGTTTAAGTCAGGAGTGTCAAATTGACACTCCAGGAACTGTAACGGGTAGAACGGATGAGAGTTAATGTTTGCTTGGTTGTCAGTTCAAGAACGATAAAAAAATGTTCTAAAAATTTTATACGTTTAACTCAGAGTAACAAAACATACCGCATTGCATTTGGGAACTTTCCCCATATAAGTAATTTTGCAGGGTGATATGATCAAAAATTTAAACTAAACATGGTGAAAATCGTGGTTAAATCTTTAAATAGCTCTATCAACATTTTAATAAATTTCCCAGAATGTTTTAAAAATATCAGAAAACATCTCCAGTTTAAAGACTAAAAAGTTTGTTTTCAAAGGTTTTGCTAATGAATGATACACATGTTTAAAGTACCTACTCATGTGAATACTCATCATTCAGTCAGAGTCTTTATGTTACATCCATCATCCGAGGCTAGACAAAACAATAAATTCTAAAATCCCCTCAAAAACCCAACCGAAATGATGGCTGCGGATGGACTCGTACCTACCTTTCATGATGAATATCACAATGCCCGACTTGCGGTAAAGTCGTAACATCGAATGGCAAAGCCAGATGCTAAACAAGATAAAGTACACAAATTAACACCTCTCATTTATAACTCTCATCGACCATCACGGTTGGGGTTTTATTCTCCAAAAAACACACTCCAACAATTGGGAAAAGGGAAACCTTGACCCTGAAACAGTGAAAGAAGCAAACGGAGGCGCGGGGAGGCTCCAATCAGTGACAGACATTTATCCCATTCCACTACCCGGTCCGGCATTTGGCCATTGACGAAGTGGGGCGATACAATTCTGAGCTGAAACCCACGTCCCAAAACAGGAGTGGTGTTTATTTTCTACGGCCTTCCTTCGAGTCCTCTTGCGGCTGCTCTCTATGAATGAAACAAATATTCGGAGCTTTGGAAAGGGGGGATGACGACGGTGCTTTGGGTGTAATTAAGGCCCGGGTTTCGTGTTGCTGGCCCTCCCCAATAATTGGAAGGCTCCCCCCGATCCCTCCGGATATTCTAGAGTATCTTTCCTATATTTGTGTATACTTCACACGGGCTAGCCAGCAGCACAAAAGGTTTCGAATGGTTTCCAATTTCACAGCAGATGTCACTCGCAGGGATATCACTTTTAGAGTTGAGGTCAGCTGGCATCAGTATCTCCCACACCATTTCCGATAACTACTCACCACCCCCTTTTCGAATGAGGGGGTGGATTTTGGGAAGCGGAGGGTTTTTACGAGTGGTTCCAACAAGCAAGTGCCGCACCTGGAACCGATTGTTTGGGTCTTAATTGTGCGAAAACCATAAACCCGGAATGGTTTTATTCAATTTTGAAGCCCAGCGTGAACTTTACCTTTCCTCAGGCGTTTGCTTTGCCCGGAACCATTAGCGTGAATAATGGCGGTGGGTTTTTGTGAATACAAATTGGTACTTAAGAAGAGAAGTCCAATGAATATGGAAAATCATAATTTTATTTAAGGCGCAAATTTCAAGTATTACAATGGGATTGTGGGGGTCTCGAATTTGTCATGTGTCTTGAAGCCAAAATACCTAATGTGTCTGATTATTAAAACTCAGTTTTGACCAGTTGAAAAGTCTTGCAAAACAAATCCTACAATTCGTTTGTCATCTTACGTCTTTAAAAAGAATACGCATTTAAATAAACAGGAAGAAAATGGCAACAAACTCATTTGCATTTTAAAACGAAATCACTGTAAATTCAGATGCACCGTTCACGTCGTTCCTAAGGTCAAGCGTGTTGTCGTTGTCGTTCCGATTCTCGAAAGTTTTCTCCATGTAATTGTCAAACAAAATTCAACTCATCCAGTTCACTTGCTTCCGGTGGAGGTCAAGTACCTACCATCAGAAGCTGCAGCAGACATTAAACTAAACAGGAGGAAGAAGGAATGCTACGGTGCTCTACCATTCGGTTAGATAGAGTAACAAAACATGAATCAGACAACAAGTAGGGAGGTGCATATTAGCACATTGGACAAGAAATTCAACTACACAATCGACCATCGAGCGATCGTCCTGAGGCAATAATGCTTAAAATTAAAGAATGGAAAAATGGGGTTCCTCTTGAAGCTCAAGTTTAGCTAACAAATAGGATTGTGTTAACAGTTTATCACCGCTGGTTTATGATTTTAATTTAATGATTAATGGCATTTCGGTGAATTATACATTCTAATAGGAAGAATTTCAAATGAAAGTAATGAAAATTATAGACGGATAGATTAGATTAGGAAGCATGAAAGGTGTTGAAAATGAGCCAAGAGCGTGATTTGAGAAAACTTCTTGCCGCACAAGACCATTTGTCCCACATCGTATTATTGTCTAGAAGAAGCAAAGTCGATAGGCTGACTTTGCATTGATCATTTTCAACACCTTTCATGCTTCCTAATCTAATCTATCTGTCTATAATTTTCATTACTTTCATTTGAAATTCTTCCTATTAGAATGTATAATTCACCGAAATGCCATTAATCATTAAATTAAAATCATAAACCAGCGGTGATAAACTGTTAACACAAAATCAATTGGCAAAGAAAAGGGGGGGAAATATGGGGAAATAAAAATGCAGTTCACTAATTGATGTGCATGGCTTAAGAAGTAGGGACGTTGACGGTTACTCAAATGCATGAAACAATAAAAAAAAGTAGTAGCGCTGCCGTGCAAACAACGAACACCCGAAAACAGCTTACACATCGATCGAACCAGCTCTCGCAATAGAAAACTTCATCTGAGCCGGCCGTACATTTCCTTTTGTCCGATCGGGGTACGAAAAACACGTGCTTCGATCCATCCATGTATCATTGTATAGATCAATGCAAAGTCAGCCTATCGACTTTGCTTCTTCTAGACAATAATACGATGTGGGACAAATGGTCTTGTGCGGCAAGAAGTTTTCTCAAATCACGCTCTTGGCTCATTTTCAACACCTTTCATGCTTCCTAATCTAATCTATCCGTCTATAATTTTCATTACTTTCATTTGAAATTCTTCCTATTAGAATGTATAATTCACCGAAATGCCATTAATCATTAAATTAAAAACAAATAGGATTGGTAGAGTGATTTTAAAAATGTAAAAACTAGAAATGGATAAAACTTGTACCAACTATATGGAATCTTATATTTTCAAATGAGAAAAACAAAAAAATTGAAAAATCGTTTTTCTTGTTATTGTGTTTTGATTGATTTTATAGACTTAAAACTTTGTTACCCAATATTTTAGAGTGGAGTAGGAGTAGGAGTAGGAGTTGGGAGTATTAAAGCTCAACATAAGCCTTGCTTTGAAATTTTTATGACATTTATTGAATAAAAAACTGTATTGGCTTTGGCTTGCAAAAACCATTACAACAAGTCCTGAAGAATCCGTAAAAGCTGAGATGAGGATTATTCGATCTTCGCGAAAAGATCGATCTCCAAGATCAATTTTATCACGAAATTCGGGCAACATCCGGAGAAATTTGTGTTAATCCAAAATATCATTTAGTTAAAATAAAAATGAATTTGAAACATTTTTTCTTTATCAAAATCCATCAGCAGATTTTGAATCGTAATTTAGGCATAAATTTTATCTTGGGCGTAAAAATAAAACATAACAAATGCTCAATTCAGTTGAAAATCAATATTCAATTAAAGCCGTGCAACCGGACCCGACCGGACCATTTCCAAATTTAGTGGTATCAAATTTCAGTGCAATTATGACAAGCTTAAACTAGATGCTCAACAGATGGCACTGTTTAACATTAAATCGGTATTCAAAATTCTATCTAACGGAATCCGAGAAAAGGAATCCAAAAGATCAAAAGATCGAATCTAAAATAAACCAATTTTATCGATTTTTTTCATGCTAAAGAATCGATTCAAGAAATCGACAATCTGAGTTGAAAAGATCGTTCTCCCAAAGATCGATCCAAGATCGACCAATCCTAGCTGAGAATTTTTGTTATAACTCCACTGACATATAATCTATTTTCTTGAAACTTTCCTTCCTGTTTCCTTGAAACATAGAGTAACGGACCTAATTTGGACCGCTTTGGGAAGTGGTGATGCTATTTCACTATTTGTACTGCTTTATCCATTCATTATTACGTTGTTTTTTCTATCGAAACATAACGTCATTTGTTGCAATGCAACAAGATTAAGGCCAACAAAATTCGTTTATTCGATGGTTACTCTGCCCGGTATATTGAATCACCATGTTTCTAAAATTTAAAAAAATAAGTCAATAAATAGAAACGTAAATATCTGGCGAAAAAACGTTCATTTTGAAAGACCGAGTGGAGGGGGAAGGAGGATGCACAGTTGCAAAGGAGACGTCAATATTTGCTACAGATTGCTCTTCCTCTTACAGGTTTTTGTTTTGAAAAATTTGAGACTAGAGAATTATAGTGAAAACTTTTAACAAATTTTCTCAATACACTTATTTTGTTATACTTTCTAAATATCCTAACTAAATATTTTATTATTTTTCTGAAGTATTTAGCTGAATCGTGATTCGAAAATATCGAATTATTATAAATTCTTGTTTCGATTCTTATATTTATAAATATAAATTTAATTCTAAAATAATTCTAAAAAAATTCTAAAATAAAATAAGATTAATAAAACCATATTCTTAGATATGAAGGATTTGAAAATTTATTTTTATTTGTTTTCTCTTGAATTTCAGAATCTGATACTAGACGTTTCATTTTATTCGAACAAAATCGAAAGACATAGTAACAAACAGCGACGAATGATTTATGAAAAAATAAAAATGAAAAATCGTATTTTTTTCTTCATGCACTTAATATTTCCAAACTTATTATGTAGATTTTAAAATTAAATGAAAAAATATTTTTAAAAAGAGTAATCTGATAGTCAATACCAGGGCCGTAGGAAGAACTCATAGGGGGGGTTTTAATGATAATTTTTTTCCTAGAACATTTTTACTTGAAAAATGCATACATTCTGAATAGTGAAAAAAAAAGGTATTCAAAGTACCTCATTATTCGGGTTTAAGTTCTTTTATATTAATAGTTAATTGTTTCAAGACATTACTTTCGAAAATAAGTCCAAAAAAAAAAAAAAAGTTTTTTTTTCAATTTTTTTAAAAATGAATGAAGTATTTTAAAAAAGACATACACCGTCTTAGCCGATTTAGGCTTTTCAGACTGGATGTAAATGACATGGACAACTTAAGGTTAACATTTAACACCCAGTACCGAGATGGGAATCGAACCCATGCCATCAGCGGACCAGCGATTACCGTCTTACCACGCTAACCACTCGACTACCCGACTACCGAAAAAGAAACTTGTTTGGAGTTCAAATCTGTTTGTGTTTTGTTTTGGGAAATTGTGAATTTTAATTCCGAATTGTATTCTGCATTGTGAACCAGTATACAAATTTTTAATTCTTATCCTGACTGAAAATTCCGAATGATGAAACTGTGATATTTCATTTCTGCATCACCATTATGGAACTTTTTAAAGTTTCAATCAAGCATAAGATTAATAGTATAGTAATTTCAAGTCCAAATTTTAGAAATGGTTTTTTTTTTAAATTTTTTTTTAAAATTCCGGAATGATGAGTTTCTTTCCGATTCCAGAATCCGGACACAGAGAACAAATTAAGATTTATGAAAAAATTGGTACCAGATCATCGGAAATTATTCAAACATTAGCTCACCAGATATTTTTCCGTTCTTATCCGGGCAGGGAAAATGTGGGCTATTTTATCTAAAAACCTTGCAAAATCCAGACATTCAATTTCAAAACCAAAAAGAAGAAACTCGTAAGTTTGTTTTCAACGAAACACATCAGCCAGTTTATTTGGATGAACTTTATTGAAAAAACAAAGTTTTGGACGAAAAATACAAAATTGTTATCACGCAATTTAATTTTTTATTTAAATTTGCAAATAAATTAAACATTCAGGCAAAATCCGTGCCATCAGGCAACCTTGTGAGTCTAATCTTTTTGAAAATTCGCAATTGGCGACTAAGGACTATTCCCAAAATTCATGCACCAGCTTATTACGTGAATAACTTTTGAGAGCGTTTTTCGAGTACAGTTTTAAAGTTTCTATCAACAAGTGAGCATTTTTAAAAATCTATAGTAGAGTTGTGAACCTGGGATAAGATTTCGAGGTTTTGGTCTTAGTTCTAAGTCGAGATTGTTATTCTTGATTAACTTTAACCGTTCATCGATATTTTATTATGAGTTTAATTTTTTTTTCAAAATTTCGAGTTTGAGAAGAACATTTTGCTTAACATTTTTTGGGGGGGGGGGGGGGAAAGGGGGTGGGGTTTAACCCCCAAAACACCCGCCGTTCCTACGGTCATGGTCAATACTATTTTTCAATGAAAAGTCCCAATCAATTGCAATTGAAATAACCAAACTTTAAGATTCAGAGTGGATTTTTATCTTAAATTATTGAGCTGGATTTCTACTCAAAGTTTCAAATATTATTGTGTAGATGAGCTAAAAACAGTATTGGCGATTTAATTGGTGTGAATCTAGATATCCAGCCGCGTTGGTCAAAAAAAAGAAAAATGTTTTCCGAATGTTTTGAAAGCCATGCCTTTAAAACTTATTTTGGATTTTTTTTCCTGAACTCGATTTTCATCAGATTTTGTTCATCACTTCTAATGTAAAAGTAGTAATTTTCGATATATCAACAAAGCACAAATCTAACTTGTAACCCAGAAAGGTTATTCAATGATATACAAAACTATATTTTTTAATTAATTTTTTTAATTTTTGCTTTTTTGACTGCTTATTTGAAAGCTGTGTAACCGTAGGATGAGAGTAAAAAATCTTTTAAAAAACTGCTTTGCATAGTTAAGATATTTATTGATTTATATGACCTTTGCAAAAACATTTCATGAAATTATTAAAAGCTCTAGAAAGCAAAGTCTGCCAATTTCAATAAATTTAGATTTTTATTTTTGTTTTAAAAAGGATATATACATATTTGTTCATGAAATTCTTAGCTACTGGTTATGTAAGCAAAAAATGAAGCTTAAGAATAGTCCAAAATCAGCTTCATTTCAAGCTTATTTTAGTTTCTGGATTATTTAATTTGCATAAATTTCGTCTTCATACAAATTTCCATACAAAATTGAAACGCGTTGCGCTAACTCAGAAATCAACCAAATTATCTCAAATGTATGCAGTGTATGCTGCTTGGTTACCCGAAAGGCATCGAAAAACATATAGGAGCAAAAAGTTATTTTTTGCAGCGGTCTAATATGCAGGTATCGCGAGTCTCTAAAAGTTTGAAGCAAAAGTAGCTGTCGAGGAAGGTATAAACACTATATTTCTTGCTTTGTATAGAATTTGACTGATTTAAAGTTTCAACCGATCTTAGTTTCATTTCTTTAGTGTAATGAAATATTACCATAAGATCTCCATACAGATTTTTTTGGGAAGAATGACAGCTTGCTGTTAAATTCCTTAAAAAAAATTAAATCAAATTAAAAAAATCCCCATAATTAAAATTTATTTCCATAACTTTATTCTTTATTTGGCCTCCAACAACTTTCATTCATTCCGCACTTAATTTCCTTGATTTTAATAGTTTTAAATGTAAGAATGGATTTTTTTTTAAATCAATCAGAATCGATCATTTTTGCTACGTCAAGGCAATCATATTGATATTCTGGAAATGTCATCAGAGTGAACTTAATAGGTTCCCTTAGGGCCCGAGGGAAACCACTCAACGTTCCAATTTTTCTTTCCTCTTAAATAAGTGATGAAATAGACTCAAGAAAACAAACAGTTGTAATTGTATATTTACAGCCGTTTCAAATAAAGAAAGTATTAAAACAAAATCTGGAAATTTCAAATGTATCTTCTTAAAAGAAATCGTCTAAAAAAATATGCGCTTTGAAGATTCATTCTGTAAAAATCGGAACTTGCAATGAAAAATAAATTGTAAATGGTTTGTAAATGTCCAAGCTTGTCAGCGAAAAGGGGCGTAGTCATTTCCACGTGGACATTTTAATAAAAATAAATCGTTAAATTAGTAAAAAGTGATACTCATAAAATATTTAATTTTTGCTACGATTATGAAGTCGAGATTTAAGTTCTGTTTAACTTAATCATAGGCTCACATTTATTGAATATCAGATTTTTTTTTAAGGATAATCTGTTTACGAGATGTGGCTGAAAAATCAAGCAACCCAGCGCTTCCCTTTAATGAAGAAATTAAGGAATAAGGAAAATTTTAAAACAAATTACGCTGAAATCTAAACTCTGAACAATGATTGCTTTTACTTTAGTGATAGAATATTAAATTCGCTAATAGACGAATCCACGCGAAAATTTGTTTACTTGATAATTTATGGCTTTGAATTTCCTCTCACATCTTATAGGACAATCTTTCAAAAACGGTCTATTAATAAGACGTAATAAAGGCATTTCTACTCAAATTAACATTCATAAAAAATCATAAAAGTTCAGTTTTCTCAATTTGATGAGCCGAGGAATTTGGAAACTTACTTTCAAAAACCTTTAAAAGTTCAACAAATGCTCAGGACCATTCCCAAATGCTATGTTATGAGGGAATCATATTTGTATTTTTTTTCATTTTTTTCATTTTTGTCATTTTTGTCATTTTTGTCATTTTTGTCATTTTTGTCATTTTTGTAATTTTTGTAATTTTTGTAATTTTTGTAATTTTTGTAATTTTTGTAATTTTTGTAATTTTTGTCATTTTTGTCATTTTTGTCATTTTTGTCATTTTTGTCATTTTTGTCATTTTTGTCATTTTTGTCATTTTTGTCATTTTTGTCATTTTTGTCATTTTTGTCATTTTTGTCATTTTTGTCATTTTTGTCATTTTTGTCATTTTTGTCATTTTTGTCATTTTTGTCATTTTTGTCATTTTTGTCATTTTTGTCATTTTTGTCATTTTTGTCATTTTTGTCATTTTTGTCATTTTTGTCATTTTTGTCATTTTTGTCATTTTTGTCATTTTTGTCATTTTTGTCATTTTTGTCATTTTTGTCATTTTTGTCATTTTTGTCATTTTTGTCATTTTTGTCATTTTTGTCATTTTTGTCATTTTTGTCATTTTTGTCATTTTTGTAATTTTTGTCATTTTTGTCATTTTTGTCATTTTTGTCATTTTTGTCATTTTTGTCATTTTTGTCATTTTTGTCATTTTTGTCATTTTTGTCCTTTTTGTCCTTTTTGTCCTTTTTGTCATTTTTGTCATTTTTGTCATTTTTGTCATTTTTGTCATTTTTGTCATTTTTGTCATTTTTGTCATTTTTGTCATTTTTGTCATTTTTGTCATTTTTGTCATTTTTGTCATTTTTGTCCTTTTTGTCCTTTTTGTCCTTTTTGTCCTTTTTGTCATTTTTGTCATTTTTGTCATTTTTGTCATTTTTGTCATTTTTGTCATTTTTGTCATTTTTGTCCTTTTTGTCCTTTTTGTCATTTTTGTCATTTTTGTCATTTTTGTCATTTTTGTCATTTTTGTCATTTTTGTCATTTTTGTCATTTTTATCATTTTTGTCATTTTTGTCATTTTTGTCATTTTTGTCATTTTTGTCATTTTTGTCATTTTTGTCATTTTTGTCATTTTTGTCATTTTTGTCATTTTTGTCATTTTTGTCATTTTTGTCATTTTTGTCATTTTTGTCATTTTTGTCATTTTTGTCATTTTTGTCATTTTTGTCATTTTTGTCATTTTTGTCATTTTTGTCATTTTTGTCATTTTTGTCATTTTTGTCATTTTTGTCATTTTTGTCATTTTTGTCATTTTTGTCATTTTTGTAATTTTTGTCATTTTTGTCATTTTTGTCATTTTTGTCATTTTTGTAATTTTTGTAATTTTTGTCATTTTTGTCATTTTTGTCATTTTTGTCATTTTTGTCATTTTTGTCATTTTTGTCATTTTTGTCATTTTTGTCATTTTTGTCATTTTTGTCATTTTTGTCATTTTTGTCATTTTTGTCCTTTTTGTCCTTTTTGTCATTTTTGTCATTTTTGTCATTTTTGTCATTTTTGTCAGTTTTGTCATTTTTGTCATTTTTGTCATTTTTGTCATTTTTGTCATTTTTGTCATTTTTGTCATTTTTGTCATTTTTGTCATTTTTGTCATTTTTGTCATTTTTGTCATTTTTGTCATTTTTGTCATTTTTGTCATTTTTGTCATTTTTGTCATTTTTGTCATTTTTGTCATTTTTGTCATTTTTGTCATTTTTGTCATTTTTGTCATTTTTGTCATTTTTGTCATTTTTGTCATTTTTGTCATTTTTGTCATTTTTGTCATTTTTGTCATTTTTGTCATTTTTGTCATTTTTGTCATTTTTGTCATTTTTGTCATTTTTGTCATTTTTGTCATTTTTGTCATTTTTGTCATTTTTGTCATTTTTGTCATTTTTGTAATTTTTGTAATTTTTGTCATTTTTGTCATTTTTGTCATTTTTGTCATTTTTGTCATTTTTGTCATTTTTGTCATTTTTGTCATTTTTGTCATTTTTGTCATTTTTGTCATTTTTGTCATTTTTGTCATTTTTGTCATTTTTGTCATTTTTGTCATTTTTGTCATTTTTGTCATTTTTGTCATTTTTGTCATTTTTGTCATTTTTGTCATTTTTGTCATTTTTGTAATTTTTGTCATTTTTGTCATTTTTGTCATTTTTGTCATTTTTGTCATTTTTGTCATTTTTGTCATTTTTGTCATTTTTGTCATTTTTGTCATTTTTGTCATTTTTGTCATTTTTGTCATTTTTGTCATTTTTGTCATTTTTGTCATTTTTGTCATTTTTGTCATTTTTGTCATTTTTGTCATTTTTGTCATTTTTGTTATTTTTGAAAGGATGATAAGAATTAAATTGAAGTTATTGAAAAGTCATTTAAGAAAGAAATGGAACAAATCCGACTTTAAATGACGTTTGCCTACATTACATAAGAAGTGTCTAATTTGTTCCGCCTACAGACTTTTCTGAAAATGTCTTCATATTCCCGGGGTGGCTGGGCAATTTGGCACCACCCCAATTCAATTCAACCGAATAAGGTAATTTCCGTGCATCGGTCTCGAAACTTTTCCCATCGCTTCCACATGGGAACATATATCTGTATTTAAGTGTATAAGAGTGGACATTATCATACTCCCGGTGGTTGTTTTTTGTTGTTTGTCTCGTCCTGTTCTCGGGGGTGTCCTTTTTGTGTGGTGTGCTGCTGCTGCCACTGTGCCACTACTGTTATTGAACGTTTTGTGGTTTCCGGCAGTTTGCGGTTGAATTGGACCGTCCTCGTCCTCGTCGTCGTTGTTGTTGTTGGCTAGCTGGCCATCTATATTGCTAGAGCACCCGAAATATGGTTTTCGGTCGTAAAAACCATCAAAGTCCATCGGTAGGCAATTGCATTTGGTTATGAGATCTCTCGGTCGTTCGTTCATTCGTTGATCGGTTAAGGGTTGATTGAGGCAAATTGGGTTATTTCGGGACATACGTGGAAGGCATGGGAAATGTCTTGTCGAGTCAAGGGAATTCTTCGTTCGGAGTTATTCAGAAGACTAGAGACGGAGCGAGATCGGATGCATCGGATGCTGATAGCTATCCAAACGTGTTTTTGAGCAACTACATTCTGTGTTCAATTCGTTCGATAGTAACATAATAACGAAGCAATAAACACTAAACTACCGACGGTGCCACTCATGGCAGTTTTCGATCCAGATCCTTCCAATCCTGGAACCAGGAGATTTTCCGCTGCTCCGGCTTCGATTCCAGACAGTCCGTTGGCCGTGTCCAGCCCATCGCCTGCGGGAAAATTGATGAAGAACCACAAACAATCATTAGCATTTCATTTGCCGTCGCCCGTCGTTTGCCAATTCGGTGGGAGGCAATCATATTGTGCCAAATATTTGTGCAGGATTTTTTTTCTCAACTCAACTTACCCACATTGCATAAGTCGTCGGAACAGGACCGGAAGTAGGTGCGGAAGGTGGAATCCTCAACCACATCGTTCAAAAACTTTCAGAGAACAGAAAAAAATGGGGGGGATAGAATCAATAATCGTTATCCTCTACAAACAACAAGCAACACACTGTGCTGATACTTATAATTGTTAAGAGAGCAAAAATTAATTACCGGAGGGTCGTCATCGCATCCCCGAAGGAAGGTGTTCAGCTTACCCGGGGGGTCCTGTGAAAGAAAACGTCCATTCGATATCATTTACAATAAAATTATGTTTTTTTAACAAGTCAACCTACCAATAGCTCCTGTCGCTGGATGACGCAGTACTTCCGGTTGCAGTTGACGATGGCTTGACCGATCACGCTCTTGGGGTCATCGACGCAGTTTTTATCGCCGGAATTGGGCGTCACACTGCAGGCGTAACAACGGAGGGCTGAAAACGTCAATAACTATATCAAAAACCCGATTTAATGCACTTGACAGACAACGAGGGTATAGAGAAATGTATCATTGGGTGAAATAATGCGCGCATTAGACCGCTGCAAAAAAAATTAAATTTTGCTCGCATATGTTTTTTTTTATGTCTTTTGGATCACCAAGCCTTGTAGTTCTGGCCAATTGCCTTTTGGGTCACTAAGTTTCAGTGTAAAATTTGAGATGATTTGGTTGTTTCCTGAATTAGTGCAACGCGATTCAATTTTTTATAGAAGTTTGTATGGAAGAAGAAATTTTTGCGTATTGAATCATCCAGAAAATTCAAATAAGCTTGAAATGAAGTTTGTCTTTTGGTTTGGTTTTCACTATTCTTAAGCTCATTTTTTGCTTACATCAGATGATGCTAAGTTTTTCATGGAAAAGCGTAAAATCATTTCAAAATAAAAAATCTGAATTCAATGAAAATTATTCAAAAAGGCGGGTTTTGGCAAATTGGGTGGAAAATAAGGTGGGTTTTGCTGGCTAGAGCTTCCATAAAAAATATTTATTTAGAATTTTTTTTTGCGTAACATCGGTTCAAGGTTAGGTTTAAGGTTTGTTTACATTAAATGCAGGGCCGGATTAAGCCATCGGGGGGCCCGGGGCAATTCTTCTCGGGGGGCCCCTATAATTCAATTTTTTTTTCAAATGCTACCCAGAAAATACAAAAGCTTTTAAACGTGTAAAAAAACTGGAGATGAGTTCAGTATACTATCTTCAAATAGCCATGTTGTGTGCATAGAAAATAGTTTCTAGTATCTTCAAATAAAAATTGTTAATCAATCACGTGCAAACATTGCGGAAGAGTTTAGAAATTTCTTAGAAATGAAAACTCTAATTTAAGCTGCAAAATGCTAAATTTAATTCTTTTTTCTCTTATTTATAAAAATGACCGGAAAGATATTTTAAATGATTTCAATTTAATCATTGATCGTTTGGTTTGTGCTAATTCGAGAAATATTATCCTAGTGACAATTAGGAAGTATCTTGAAGATTTGAAACATAGAAAACAAAATTAAAAAAAAAATAAACAAAATAACTAAATTTATATTCCATAGAGATACAGATATAAGAGTTTAAGATTTCAAAACTATAAATTACGTTATATTCAGAACCAAAATTCAGTGTCCCAAATCTAAATCATAATTTCAAATCAAGTTTTAAGAAACAAAATATGAATTAAATTTAAAAAAAAGAGATACAAAGTTACAATCAGAGCAAAAGCAGAAATTGCACCAAATGTGAATTTCAATTTTATGTCTTTGAAACACAAAAAATATCTTTTCATGAGATTCTTTTGAATTTGATTCTCATCAGTTAAAATTAGTACTCTAAACTGAGGTTGCCAGATTGCCCGGTTTTATCCGGGTTTGATGATGAACAAAAAATCAAGTTTTTTTTTCTCGATTTCTGTTGAGTATTTCCAGGGATTTGATCAATTTTGCCCAGATATTGCCCGGATTTTTGGTCGACATTTTTGTATCAAATACCCGGATTTTGACAGGTTTTTAGCTTTAAATAGCCTGGATTTGTTCAGCCCGGATACGTGCTGAAAAAATTCAGGCAGCCTTACTCAAAACAAAGATCTTGAATTTTCAAAATTCAGAAAAATGATGAAACTGAACTTCAGTAACTGAAGAAACAACACAAGACTTGAAAATCCCTATGAATTGAATCTGGAAAAAAGATCATAGAAATATTCATATTAAGAAAATCACTCAATCGTTTTTATGATAATTTAAGAATGATCATTTAGAAAATGATCTGCTGAATTCAGGATATTCACTTCAGTAGATGATAAAATTTTGGTTAAATCAGTTGAAAATGTTCCAGTACAAATTTCAAGTCTAAGACAGAAATAAGTATGAAATAAAGAAACAACAATGAAAATGTAATGAAAATGAGGAGATTTTTTTTTATTTTACCTGTTCTGTAAAGAATATCGTATCTGATATGTTTCGATAAAAAAATGAAATATTCTTCTTATTTTTTTTTCGCTTTCGGTTTTGTCCAGAAGATTTTGATATTCTCAGCTCGCAAAATGTGGGAGAGCTCCTTCTCTTTTATTTATTTATTTATTTATTTATCAGATTCTAGGCTTCAGCCTTTGATCCTAACTAGTTACAACACATCTATGATAAAAACATCTTAAGACTATTTTTTATTTGTTCTCTGGACATAGTCAGTTTGATTACATCAGCATGTGCGTTGTAAAGCGCCATCATTCTATAGATTGGTTCATTACGAGCGTAGTTCTGTATTCGATTTGGAAGCTGAAACGGTCTCACGTTGCGCAAACTGCTACGTCCTTCATTTGGAGAAATTTGTGATACTAAATATGGCGAAAAGTACTTTCCACTAATCAAGTCCTTTAAAAACAGCGCATCTGTTGATTTCCTCCGAGTTTCGAGTGATTCCAGTCCAACTAACATACACAATGATCTGTATTCCGGCATTTCTTCTTGCCATCCAAGATTCCTTAAGGCGTATTTCAGAAATCTTTTTTGAACCCTTTCAATCCTGTTTTTATGAACGTTATAATACGGCTGCCACACTATACTGGCGTATTCAATAGTGGTTCGGATAAGCCCAACATAAATAGAGACAATAGTGTAAGGATTGTCCAGCTCGTTACAAATCCTGCTTACCATTCCGTACATAGAGTTTGCTTAGGCTACGACTTGTTCAACATGTTTTGAGAAACTGAGTTCTTCATCCAACTCGACTCCCAGATCTTTCACGGAGGATTTTCTAGCTATGGCGCAGCTGTTCTCGAAACGATATTCGTGCACAATATTACTCACTTTCCGGGAAAAGGTTATCACATTACACTTTGAGGCATTGATTCTCAATCCGAAACTGCTGCAACACTCTGAAAATCTATGAAGCGCATTTTGTAGGGTCAAACAATCCTTTGGGTGTCGCACAGGGAGGAACAGTTTTAGATCATCTGCGTATATCAACACAAACACGTCATGGAGCACTCCGGGAAACTCGTCCATAACAGTGACGAAAAGAAGGGGTCCCAAGTGACTCCCTTGTGGTACGCCGCTATTGACCGAGAATACCCTGGATCTTGCATTCCCTATCTTCACAAACTGGACTCTTTCTTTCAGGTACGAACGAATCCACTGAAGACTAATTCCGGTGATCCCATTTTTACACAGTACTGACAGGAGAGCATTTATGTTAATCACGTCAAAAGCCTTTGACATGTCGGTATATATAGCGTCGACTTGAAAACCCTGCATCATCCATTGTGAAGTTCGAGAGACGAATTCTGCCATGTTCGTAACCGTTGATCGCTTTTTCAAAAAGCCATGCTGAAAGTCCGACATTTTCCCTTCTAACCAGGGATACATTTGGTCGTAAATTATGCTCTCGAACAGTTTGGGTATGGCAGACAGAATTGCTATCCCACGATAACTTTCAGCAGGCAGTTTTGAACCATTTTTATGGATTGGCACAATGTGGGAGATTTTCCAAAATTTCGGAAATTGACCTCTACGAATTGAAGTTGAGAAGAGCATTAACAACGGCTCCACCAAGGCGTTAACGCATTTTTTAAGAAAGGAATTAGGAATTCCATCAGGTCCACTCCCTTTGGATTCATCAAGCAGCAAAATTTTTCGTCGAACATCCGTGATCGATATTCTCAGCTCAGGAATGACTTCTGTCGCGGTTTGGAATTCTAGCTCTGGAACTGTATCGTTTACGCTGTAAATGCGGTGGAAATATTCGGCAAATAATTCCGAAGCCTCATCGAGGGTTTTCGCGTCTTTATTGTTATAAGATATATTTTTCGGGACTAACTTTGTCTTACGTTTGGAGTTGACATACTTCCAAAAACGTTTCGGTTCTGATTGAATACCTCTTTGAAGTTCATTCAAATAGGTGATACGTTGGGCTCTATGCAAAGTTTTGAAAGCATTGGCCGCAATTCGGTAAGCAGTTTTATCCAGCTGAGTTTTACTTTTACGATACTTTCTATATTTCTTCCTTTTATCTTTGAGAAGGCAAATTGTTTCGGCGTTAAACCATTCGGGATACTTAGTTCGATTCGGCCTTTCTATAAATGTTCTACAATGTTCTAGCAATATGCCGTAAACAACATTGTAGAAAGACAAAACGTTGAAACCAACAGCGTTTTCGACTGAGCGATAATTTTCAGAAAGGTTATCGAAAACACCAAAATTGCTTAAAAAGTCAAAAATGCTTTGAGCGCGCGGTCTGGCGGTATCAACGTTAAAATTGTCGTTCGTTATAAATACGTTATTCCATTCAATCCTCAGCAGTGATTGAGAAACGGCTACATCATCGAAACTCTTCCAATCAATCATTACCTTGTTTTCCTGAGCTGGCCCTGTGTCCGCGTAATGCACTTTATCTACAGTGACACTAATTACCATTGCGTTGTGATGAATTTCATTTTGTAGCAGCGGTACACATTCATCCATTTGGCAGTTCTCCTCGTCGTTTGTAAACACCAAATCAAGAAAACGATTGTTTTGATTTGGAATTCCACAAATCTGAAGCAGGTCCGAAGCAGCCATATCGTCAACAAGAACGACTTCTTCTGGTAAGCGAACATTATACGGCAAGAGATGAAGATCAGTATCTTTTTCTCGAAACCAAGTGGCATTTTTCAAATTGAAATCGCCAATAATTATCACTTTGCTTTCAGGCGACGCGCAATCAATTAGCGTTTTTATACTTGCCATATGAGAGCAATAACGCTCACAACTGGAACCAGGAGGTAAGTAAATGCAGCAAATCAAAACTTCCGTTCCGTTGAACATTAGTTTTACGGTAACTTCTTCGTTACAGGTAGAATCGTTAATTAAAGTGCTGGTAAAACGATTGTTAACAGCAATCAAAACTCCCCCTCCTGAAGTCTTATCGGAATTCGAAGTTGTACGGTCACAGCGGTAAGTTGAAAAACATTCAGGAAAGATCATTCGATCATTTATAGTCGAATCCAAATTTGTTTCACAGAACGCATACACGTCGTAGTCGAGCTCGAGCGAAGATAAAAAAACGGCCTCAAGTCTTTTCCTGCTGCGGATGCTGTTAACGTTCTGGTAATAGATACTCAGACTATCCTTTTTGGTCAGCGAGCAATTGTGTACTCTATTTTCAGGTAGATTGATACGTGCCCGAAACAGAGACTCGTTGGGGAAATTTTGAGACGGTAAACTATTGCTGGCAGAACGAGGATCTGCTTAGTAAGTCTTAAAAAGTGAAGGGGCCCCTTAACTTTTTAAGACAAAAACTAATCTAGATATTTTTTCACGTGGGCCCTTTAGATTTTATATTTCAAGTTTTCATTCCGATGTTCTAGTTTTGATTTCTTTTCATGGATTTGTAGTAGTATGATTGAAGTAATGTTAAACTTTTTTTTCCTTCGGGGGGCCCCCCTGAGCCGGGGGGCCCGGGGCAATTGCCCCTTTTGCCCCCCCCTTTAATCCGGCCTTGATTAAATGTACTGCAAAAATCAAGGAGTATTTAATGTGGCAGTAAAAACAACCAACAAAAGTTATGGGAGGTGTAAACATGTATAAATTGGAAATTTTCATACAAAGTTTGCAGCGATCTAGCGTGCATCTCACTTACTCTAAAGGAAATCCAACACCCAAACGGTTCAGCAATCATTTTTATAATTTTTATCATTTTTTTAGTTTTGGTCGTTTTGGTAATTTTAGTCAATCGTCTATTGAAATAAATGGTAAAAAAAGGTTTCACATACGTATGTCAGTTTTGTCAATTTCGTGAATTTTGTCGATATGTTCATTTTGTCCAATTTGTCATACTTTTTTTCAAAATTGGTCAACTGTTTTAACCCTTAAATGCATGACTTTATTTAAATGAAAATAGCAGTTTTTGACTCAATCAAAACCTTTAAATTCGAAGATCACAGCTGAACAAGTTTGAAGTCATTATTTTGAGCATTATAGAAGTTATGGTCTAACATACATGCAAATTAGTTATAGAAATTTAATTCATTTCAATATGATATTGGATTTTTTTTAAAACAACACCAAGCATTAAAGGAATATTTTTTCCAGATTTTTTAATTTTGCCAATTTTCATTTATGTATTTTTTTCAATATTCACAATATTATCATTTTTGTCAAATTTGTCGTTTCTGATATTTCTTGTCAACAGCCTTTTTTATGAATTTTGTCAGTTTTGTCAAATTTACCAACTATTTAAATTTAAGCAATTTTAAAAATTCAGTAAAATTTGACATATTTATAAGATGTTAGATGTTGCGAATTAATTCAATTTTGTCCATTAAGTCAAATTGACAATTTCATTCGAATCGTCAATTTTGCGAAATTATTCAGTTTTTTTTAATTTAAAACTAATTTTTCATTTATGTATTTTGTCGCTTTTGTAATTTTTGTCAATTTTGTCAATTTTGTCAATTTTGTCAATTTTGTCAATTTTGTCAATTTTGTCAATTTTGTCAATTTTGTCAATTTTGTCAATTTTGTCAATTTTGTCAATTTTGTCAATTTTGTCAATTTTGTCAATTTTGTCAATTTTGTCAATTTTGTCAATTTTGTCAATTTTGTCAATTTTGTCAATTTTGTCAATTTTGTCAATTTTGTCAATTTTGTCAATTTTGTCAATTTTGTCAATTTTGTCAATTTTGTCAATTTTGTCAATTTTGTCAATTTTGTCAATTTTGTCAATTTTGTCAATTTTGTCAATTTTGTCAATTTTGTCAATTTTGTCTATTTTGTCAATTTTGTCAATTTTGTCAATTTTGTCAATTTTGTCAATTTTGTCAATTTTGTCAATTTTGTCAATTTTGTCAATTTTGTCAACTTTGTCAATTTTGTCAATTTTGTCAATTTTGTCAATTTTGTCAATTTTGTCAATTTTGTCAATTTTGTCAATCTTGTCAATTTTTTCAATTTTGTCAATTTTGTCAATTTTGTCAATTTTGTCAATTTCGTCAATTTTGTCAATTTTGTCAATTTTGTCAATTTTGTCAGTTCTGTCAATTTTGTCAATTTTGTCAATTTTGTTAATTTTGTCAATTTTGTCAATTTTGTCAATTTTGTCAATTTTGTCAATTTTGTCAATTTTGTCAATTTTGTCAATTTTGTCAATTTTGTCAATTTTGTCAATTTTGTCAATTTTGTCAATTTTGTCAATTTTGTCAATTTTGTCAATTTTGTCAATTTTGTCAATTTTGTCAATTTTGTCAATTTTGTCCTTTTTGTCAATTTTGTCAATTTTGTCAATTTTGTCAATTTTGTCAATTTTGTCAATTTTGTCAATTTTGTCAATTTTGTCAATTTTGTCAATTTTGTCAATTTTGTCAATTTTTCAATTTTGTCAATTTAGTCAATTTTGTCAATTTTGTCAATTATGTCAATTTTGTCAATTTTGTCAATTTTGTCAATTTTGTCAATTTTGTCAATTTTGTCAATTTTGTCAATTTTGTCAATTTTGTCAATTTTGTCAATTTTGTAAATTTTGTCAATTTTGTTAATATTGTTAATTTTGTCAATTTGTCATTTTTGTCATTTTTGTCATTTTTGTCAATTTTGTCAATTTTGTCAATTTAGTTAATTTTATAATTATGTTCATTTTGTCAATTTTGTCAATTTGTCAATTTTGTCAATTTTGTTAATTTTGTTAACTTTGTCAATTTTGTCAATTTTGTCAATTTTGTCAATTTTGTCAATTTTGTCATTTTTGTCATTTTTGTCATTTTTGTCATTTTTGTCATTTTTGTCATTTTTGTCATTTTTGTCATTTTTGTCATTTTTGTCATTTTTGTCATTTTTGTCATTTTTGTCATTTTTGTCATTTTTGTCATTTTTGTCATTTTTGTCATTTTTGTCATTTTTGTCATTTTTGTCATTTTTGTCATTTTTGTCATTTTTGTCATTTTTGTCATTTTTGTCATTTTTGTCATTTTTGACATTTTTGTCATTTTTGTAATTTTTGTAATTTTTGTAATTTTTGTAATTTTTGTAATTTTTGTCATTTTTGTCATTTTTGTCATTTTTGTCATTTTTGTCATTTTTGTCATTTTTGTCATTTTTGTCATTTTTGTCATTTTTGTCATTTTTGTCATTTTTGTCATTTTTGTCATTTTTGTCATTTTTGTCATTTTTGTCATTTTTGTCATTTTTGTCATTTTTGTCATTTTTGTCATTTTTGTCATTTTTGTCATTTTTGTCATTTTTGTCATTTTTGTCATTTTTGTCATTTTTGTCATTTTTGTCTCATTTTTATCATTTTTGTCATTTTTGTCATTTTTGTCATTTTTGTCATTTTTGTCATTTTTGTCATTTTTGTCATTTTTGTCATTTTTGTCATTTTTGTCATTTTTGTCATTTTTGTCATTTTTGTCATTTTTGTCATTTTTGTCATTTTTGTCATTTTTGTCATTTTTGTCATTTTTGTCATTTTTGTCATTTTTGTCATTTTTGTCATTTTTGTCATTTTTGTCATTTTTGTCATTTTTGTCATTTTTGTCATTTTTGTCAATTTTGTCATTTTTGTCATTTTTGTCATTTTTGTCATTTTTGTCATTTTTGTCATTTTTGTCATTTTTGTCATTTTTGTCATTTTTGTCATTTTTGTCATTTTTGTCAATTTTGTCATTTTTGTCATTTTTGTCATTTTTGTCATTTTTGTCATTTTTGTCATTTTTGTCATTTTTGTCATTTTTGTCATTTTTGTCATTTTTGTCATTTTTGTCATTTTTGTCATTTTTGTCATTTTTGTCATTTTTGTCATTTTTGTCATTTTTGTCATTTTTGTCATTTTTGTCATTTTTGTCATTTTTGTCATTTTTGTCATTTTTGTCATTTTTGTCATTTTTGTCATTTTTGTCATTTTTGTCATTTTTGTCATTTTTGTCATTTTTGTCATTTTTGTCATTTTTGTCATTTTTGTCATTTTTGTCATTTTTGTCATTTTTGTCATTTTTGTCATTTTTGTCATTTTTGTCATTTTTGTCATTTTTGTCATTTTTGTCATTTTTGTCATTTTTGTCATTTTTGTCATTTTTGTCATTTTTGTCATTTTTGTCATTTTTGTCATTTTTGTCAATTTTGTCATTTTTGTCATTTTTGTCATTTTTGTCATTTTTGTCATTTTTGTCATTTTTGTCATTTTTGTCATTTTTGTCATTTTTGTCATTTTTGTCATTTTTGTCATTTTTGTCATTTTTGTCATTTTTGTCATTTTTGTCATTTTTGTCATTTTTGTCATTTTTGTCATTTTTGTCATTTTTGTCATTTTTGTCATTTTTGTCATTTTTGTCAATTTTGTCATTTTTGTCATTTTTGTCATTTTTGTCATTTTTGTCATTTTTGTCATTTTTGTCATTTTTGTCATTTTTGTCATTTTTGTCATTTTTGTCATTTTTGTCATTTTTGTCATTTTTGTCATTTTTGTCATTTTTGTCATTTTTGTCATTTTTGTCATTTTTGTCATTTTTGTCATTTTTGTCATTTTGTCATTTTTGTCATTTTTGTCATTTTTGTCATTTTTGTCATTTTTGTCATTTTTGTCATTTTGTCATTTTTGTCATTTTTGTCATTTTTGTCATTTTTGTCATTTTTGTCATTTTTGTCATTTTTGTCATTTTTGTCATTTTTGTCATTTTTGTCATTTTTGTCATTTTTGTCATTTTTGTCATTTTTGTCATTTTTGTCATTTTTGTCATTTTTGTCATTTTTGTCATTTTTGTCATTTTTGTCATTTTTGTCATTTTTGTCATTTTTGTCATTTTTGTCATTTTTGTCATTTTTGTCATTTTTGTCATTTTTGTCATTTTTGTCAATTTTGTCATTTTTGTCATTTTTGTCATTTTTGTCATTTTTGTCATTTTGTCATTTTGTCATTTTTGTCATTTTTGTCATTTTTGTCATTTTTGTCATTTTTGTCATTTTTGTCATTTTTGTCATTTTTGTCATTTTTGTCATTTTTGTCATTTTTGTCATTTTTGTCATTTTTGTCATTTTTGTCATTTTTGTCATTTTTGTCATTTTTGTCATTTTTGTCAATTTTGTCATTTTTGTCATTTTTGTCATTTTTGTCATTTTTGTCATTTTTGTCATTTTTGTCATTTTTGTCATTTTTGTCATTTTTTGTCATTTTTGTCATTTTGTCATTTTTGTCATTTTTGTCATTTTTGTCATTTTTGTCATTTTTGTCATTTTTGTCATTTTTGTCATTTTTGTCATTTTTGTCATTTTTGTCATTTTTGTCATTTTGTCATTTTTGTCATTTTTGTCAATTTTGTCATTTTTGTCATTTTTGTCATTTTTGTCATTTTTGTCATTTTTGTCATTTTTGTCATTTTTGTCATTTTTGTCATTTTTGTCATTTTTGTCATTTTTGTCATTTTTGTCATTTTTGTCATTTTTGTCATTTTTGTCATTTTTGTCATTTTTGTCATTTTTGTCATTTTTGTAATTTTTGTCATTTTTGTCATTTTTGTCATTTTTGTCATTTTTGTCATTTTTGTCATTTTTGTCATTTTTGTCATTTTTGTCATTTTTGTCATTTTTGTCATTTTTGTCATTTTTGTCATTTTTGTCATTTTTGTCATTTTTGTCATTTTTGTCATTTTTGTCATTTTTGTCATTTTTGTCATTTTTGTCATTTTTGTCATTTTTGTCAGTTTTGTCTTTTTTGACATTTTAGTCATTTTTGTCATCTTTGTTAATTTCTCAATTATGTCAATTTTATCATTTTTGACAGGTGGGTCTTTTTTTTTAATTTTTTTCTATTGTGGTTTTAGTCGATGTCGTTTTTTTTTGTTAATTTGGTATTTTTGCAATTGAGAATTGATTGAACATTTTGCAATTGAGGGAAATATGCTTGAGTCTGAACATTATTAAACAATGCCCGATTCAAGACCAGAAGAATCTTCAACATCTTGTTATTCGCCTTAAGCGTGACACGAATGAGCAGCAATGGCACATTAAAATCTTATTTTGAGCACAAAAATCTGTGTACGGTATAAACATTTAAAATAAAATCGGTAAAAATATCGATTTTTTTTTAATCGAAGAATTGTAACCCAGTTATTGAGAAGAATATTAAAAAAAAATGTTATATATTTAAAATATTGATTTGAAAGGTGTTTATTATACGACTAACGAAAAAATAAGTTCTTTAGTCATGAGACACGAATGTAACAATCGTGATTAGATAATCATTTTGAAAAAAAATTGCAAAAATTTACAAAATTCTTAAAATCGACACAACTGTCCAAATTGTCAAAATTGACAAAAATGAAAAAAAATTTACAAAATTGACCAAATTTACCAAATTGACAAATTTGAAGATATAGACATTATCCCCAAAAAATTACGCTCCAGTTTAAATTAGGCATCCGAGTTTTCATTCTAAACTTTCTTTCTGTTACAAAACTTCCAATTTCTTAAAAACGAGGGAGGTGAATTGGATATAGTTTAGGAAATTCCGATAAAGAGTATCGCAAAACCTCGATTTGATTTTGATAAAATTTAAAAAAAAACATGGTAACTTTTTTCAGAACTGCTTAAAAAATATTGTTGAAAATATGACAGAATCTTAGTTCCACCCTTCTTTCCGCGAAAAATCTCTTAGTGAATTTTTTGATTGGAAAACTTTTCAAAACATCTATTCGCTGACATTCTTGAGATGGCTTAGCTCACTTACTCCGCATGCCAAAAAAGTAAATAAGTATAAAAAATGACACTCTGTCAACCGGAACCGTCGTCATCCATCCGGAACCGGTCCAACAGCACTGGTCTTCTCCTAGGAGGAAACGGTCGTCTTTACGACCGACACACTATTCACAAAGGCCACACAGCATCCCGACAGAACGGTGGAATTCAAATCCCACGAAGGATCCCTTTTCGGGATCTCCTTTCTGCGTTCATTGACAAAATTTCTATGAAGGTAGTTTTCCGCCCTTTTCATTTCAGCATTCGTTTCTATAATGTGAATTATGACAACAACAAGAAGGACGCTCACCAAATGCTTCCGTGCTGTCTATTGCGCCAGCTTCAGATAACTGTATCCATTTTCCGGTTGTGTTTCTGATGTGTTGCCACATTGGGATTGTTTATTTTTTAATTTATGATGCTAATTTCTTAAAATTTATTATTTTTCAAATTCTCTAAATACGCCAAAAAATAAATTTGAAATAGCTATGTTATGATTCTTGCAATTTTACGTTTTAATCTCCCACTATCCTAAACACCAACTTACTGTCACTTTAACACATTGTTGACTAGCTGAAAAAAGCAGGGATGAACAAACTTCAAACTAACCGTAAATTTGTCCTGGTTGTGATCCTAAAATCGCCAGCATCACCAGCATCCACTTCTTGAGAGTCGTCCCACCAATCGATGACATCTTTCGGCTTTTTTTTACTTCCTTCTATTGTATTTTACGATCGGAATTCAGCCGAACGTATGTAGGCACCCGTTTCCGGAATTTTGACTCACTCACTCACTTTTTGTTTGTTTTTTGTTTTTTTTTCGTTCGTTTGGGCCCAAAATATTTCCTTTGATGATAGATTTCTTTTCCCGTTTTTCTTCGAAGCTCAAATACCAAACGACGACGTCAATGTGCTTTTGTCTGTTTGACTCCTGAGAGGAGAGTTTGGAGAATTTTTGGGATTGAATATTGATTCGGGAAACAAAATCCGAAACATGAAAATCAGAATCCTAAACTCAAAATTCGAAGCTCGAAATATAAACTCACAAGCCGATTAAACCAAAAAATTGGAACTCCTAAATGACAAAAATGACAAAAATGAGAAAAACATGACAAAAATGAAAAAAAATGACAAAAATGACAAAAATGACAAAAATGACAAAAATGACAAAAATGACAAAAATGACAAAAATGACAAAAATGACAAAAATGACAAAAATGACAAAAATGACAAAAATGACAAAAATGACAAAAATGACAAAAATGACAAAAATGACAAAAATGACAAAAATGACAAAAATGACAAAAATGACAAAAATGACAAAAATGACAAAAATGACAAAAATGACAAAAATGACAAAAATGACAAAAATGACAAAAATGACAAAAATGACAAAAATGACAAAAATGACAAAATTGACAAAATTGGCAAAATTGACAAAATTGACAAAATTGACAAAATTGACAAAATTGACAAAATTGACAAAATTGACAAAATTGACAAAATTGACAAAATTGACAAAATTGACAAAAATGACAAAATTGACAAAATTGACAAAATTGACAAAATTGACAAAATTGACAAAATTGACAAAATTGACAAAATTGACAAAATTGACAAAATTGACAAAATTGACAAAATTGACAAAATTGACAAAATTGACAAAATTGACAAAATTGACAAAATTGACAAAATTGACAAAATTGACAAAATTGACAAAATTGACAAAATTGACAAAATTGAAAAAATTGCCAAAATTGCCAAAATTGCCAAAATTGACAAAATTGACAAAATTGACAAAATTGATAAAATTGACAAAATTGACAAAATTGACAAAATTGACAAAATTGACAAAATTGACAAAATTGACAAAATTGACAAAATTGACAAAATTGACAAAATTGACAAAATTGACAAAATTGGCAAAATTGACAAAATTGACAAAATTGACAAAATTGACAAAATTGACAAAATTGACAAAATTGACAAAATTGACAAAATTGACAAAATTGACAAAATTGACAAAATTGACAAAATTGACAAAATTGACAAAATTGACAAAAATGACAAAATTGACAAAATTGACAAAATTGACAAAATTGACAAAATTGACAAAATTGACAAAATTGACAAAATTGACAAAATTGACAAAATTGACAAAATTGACAAAATTGACAAAATTGACAAAATTGACAAAATTGACAAAATTGACAAAATTGACAAAATTGACAAAATTGACAAAATTGACAAAATTGACAAAATTGACAAAATTGACAAAATTGACAAAATTGACAAAATTGACAAAATTGACAAAATTGACAAAATTGACAAAATTGACAAAATTGACAAAATTGACAAAATTGACAAAATTGACAAAATTGACAAAATTGACAAAATTGACAAAATTGACAAAATTGACAAAATTGACAAAATTGACAAAATTGACAAAATTGACAAAATTGACAAAATTGACAAAATTGACAAAATTGACAAAATTGACAAAATTGACAAAATTGACAAAATTGACAAAATTGACAAAATTGACAAAATTGACAAAATTGACAAAATTGACAAAATTGACAAAATTGACAAAATTGACAAAATTGACAAAATTGACAAAAATGACAAAAATGACAAAAATGACAAAAATGACAAAAATGACAAAAATGACAAAAATGACAAAAATGACAAAAATGACAAAAATGACAAAAATGACAAAAATGACAAAAATGACAAAAATGACAAAAATGACAAAAATGACAAAAATGACAAAAATGACAAAAATGACAAAAATGACAAAAATGACAAAAATGACAAAAATGACAAAAATGACAAAAATGACAAAAATGACAAAAATGACAAAAATGACAAAAATGACAAAAATGACAAAAATGACAAAAATGACAAAAATGACAAAAATGACAAAAATGACAAAAATGACAAAAATGACAAAAATGACAAAAATGACAAAAATGACAAAAATGACAAAAATGACAAAAATGACAAAAATGACAAAAATGACAAAAATGACAAAAATGACAAAAATGACAAAAATGACAAAAATGACAAAAATGACAAAAATGACAAAAATGACAAAAATGACAAAATTGACAAAATTGACAAAATTGACAAAATTGACAAAATTGACAAAATTGACAAAATTGACAAAATTGACAAAATTGACAAAATTGACAAAATTGACAAAATTGACAAAATTGACAAAATTGACAAAATTGACAAAATTGACAAAATTGACAAAATTGACAAAATTGACAAAATTGACAAAATTGACAAAATTGACAAAATTGACAAAATTGACAAAATTGACAAAATTGACAAAATTGACAAAATTGACAAAATTGCCAAAATTGCCAAAATTGCCAAAATTGACAAAATTGACAAAATTGACAAAATTGACAAAATTGACAAAATTGACAAAATTGACAAAATTGACAAAATTGACAAAATTGACAAAATTGACAAAATTGACAAAATTGACAAAATTGACAAAATTGACAAAATTGACAAAATTGACAAAATTGACAAAATTGACAAAATTGACAAAATTGACAAAATTGACAAAATTGACAAAATTGACAAAATTGACAAAATTGACAAAATTGACAAAATTGACAAAATTGACAAAATTGACAAAATTGACAAAATTGACAAAATTGACAAAATTGACAAAATTGACAAAATTGACAAAATTGACAAAATTGACAAAATTGACAAAATTGACAAAATTGACAAAATTGACAAAATTGACAAAATTGACAAAATTGACAAAATTGACAAAATTGACAAAATTGACAAAATTGACAAAATTGACAAAATTGACAAAATTGACAAAATTGACAAAATTGACAAAATTGACAAAATTGACAAAATTGACAAAATTGACAAAATTGACAAAATTGACAAAATTGACAAAATTGACAAAATTGACAAAATTGACAAAATTGACAAAATTGACAAAATTGACAAAATTGACAAAATTGACAAAATTGACAAAATTGACAAAATTGACAAAATTGACAAAATTGACAAAATTGACAAAATTGACAAAATTGACAAAATTGACAAAATTGACAAAATTGACAAAATTGACAAAATTGACAAAATTGACAAAATTGACAAAATTGACAAAATTGACAAAATTGACAAAATTGACAAAATTGACAAAATTGACAAAATTGACAAAATTGACAAAATTGACAAAATTGACAAAATTGACAAAATTGACAAAAATGACAAAAATGACAAAAATGACAAAAATGACAAAAATGACAAAAATGACAAAAATGACAAAAATGACAAAAATGACAAAAATGACAAAAATGACAAAAATGACAAAAATGACAAAAATGACAAAAATGACAAAAATGACAAAAATGACAAAAATGACAAAAATGACAAAAATGACAAAAATGACAAAAATGACAAAAATGACAAAAATGACAAAAATGACAAAAATGACAAAAATGACAAAAATGACAAAAATGACAAAAATGACAAAAATGACAAAAATGACAAAAATGACAAAAATGACAAAAATGACAAAAATGACAAAAATGACAAAAATGACAAAAATGACAAAAATGACAAAAATGACAAAATTGACAAAATTGACAAAATTGACAAAATTGACAAAATTGACAAAATTGACAAAATTGACAAAATTGACAAAATTGACAAAATTGACAAAATTGACAAAATTGACAAAATTGACAAAATTGACAAAATTGACAAAATTGACAAAATTGACAAAATTGACAAAATTGACAAAATTGACAAAATTGACAAAATTGACAAAATTGACAAAATTGACAAAATTGACAAAATTGACAAAATTGACAAAATTGACAAAATTGACAAAATTGACAAAATTGACAAAATTGACAAAATTGACAAAATTGACAAAATTGACAAAATTGACAAAATTGACAAAATTGACAAAATTGACAAAATTGACAAAATTGACAAAATTGACAAAATTGACAAAATTGACAAAATTGACAAAATTGACAAAATTGACAAAATTGACAAAATTGACAAAATTGACAAAATTGACAAAATTGACAAAATTGACAAAATTGACAAAATTGACAAAATTGACAAAATTGACAAAATTGACAAAATTGACAAAATTGACAAAATTGACAAAATTGACAAAATTGACAAAATTGACAAAATTGACAAAATTGACAAAATTGACAAAATTGACAAAATTGACAAAATTGACAAAATTGACAAAATTGACAAAATTGACAAAATTGACAAAATTGACAAAATTGACAAAATTGACAAAATTGACAAAATTGACAAAATTGACAAAATTGACAAAATTGACAAAATTGACAAAATTGACAAAATTGACAAAATTGACAAAATTGACAAAATTGACAAAATTGACAAAATTGACAAAATTGACAAAATTGACAAAATTGACAAAATTGACAAAATTGACAAAATTGACAAAATTGACAAAATTGACAAAATTGACAAAATTGACAAAATTGACAAAATTGACAAAATTGACAAAATTGACAAAATTGACAAAATTGACAAAATTGACAAAATTGACAAAATTGACAAAATTGACAAAATTGACAAAATTGACAAAATTGACAAAATTGACAAAATTGACAAAATTGACAAAATTGACAAAATTGACAAAATTGACAAAATTGACAAAATTGACAAAATTGACAAAATTGACAAAATTGACAAAATTGACAAAATTGACAAAATTGACAAAATTGACAAAATTGACAAAATTGACAAAATTGACAAAATTGACAAAATTGACAAAATTGACAAAATTGACAAAATTGACAAAATTGACAAAATTGACAAAATTGACAAAATTGACAAAATTGACAAAATTGACAAAATTGACAAAATTGACAAAATTGACAAAATTGACAAAATTGACAAAATTGACAAAATTGACAAAATTGACAAAATTGACAAAATTGACAAAATTGACAAAATTGACAAAATTGACAAAATTGACAAAATTGACAAAATTGACAAAATTGACAAAATTGACAAAATTGACAAAATTGACAAAATTGACAAAATTGACAAAATTGACAAAATTGACAAAATTGACAAAATTGACAAAATTGACAAAATTGACAAAATTGACAAAATTGACAAAATTGACAAAATTGACAAAATTGACAAAATTGACAAAATTGACAAAATTGACAAAATTGACAAAATTGACAAAATTGACAAAATTGACAAAATTGACAAAATTGACAAAATTGACAAAATTGACAAAATTGACAAAATTGACAAAATTGACAAAATTGACAAAATTGACAAAATTGACAAAATTGACAAAATTGACAAAATTGACAAAATTGACAAAATTGACAAAATTGACAAAATTGACAAAATTGACAAAATTGACAAAATTGACAAAATTGACAAAATTGACAAAATTGACAAAATTGACAAAATTGACAAAATTGACAAAATTGACAAAATTGACAAAATTGACAAAATTGACAAAATTGACAAAATTGACAAAATTGACAAAATTGACTAAATTGCCAAAATTGCCAAAATTGCCAAAATTGACAAAATTGACAAAATTGACAAAATTGACAAAATTGACAAAATTGACAAAATTGACAAAATTGACAAAATTGAAAAAATTGACAAAATTGACAAAATTGACAAAATTGACAAAATTGACAAAATTGACAAAATTGACAAAATTGACAAAATTGACAAAATTGACAAAATTGACAAAATTGACAAAATTGACAAAATTGACAAAATTGACAAAATTGACAAAATTGACAAAATTGACAAAATTGACAAAATTGACAAAATTGACAAAATTGACAAAATTGACAAAATTGACAAAATTGACAAAATTGACAAAATTGACAAAATTGACAAAATTGACAAAATTGACAAAATTGACAAAATTGACAAAATTGACAAAATTGACAAAATTGACAAAATTGACAAAATTGACAAAATTGACAAAATTGACAAAATTGACAAAATTGACAAAATTGACAAAATTGACAAAATTGACAAAATTGAAAAAATTGAAAAAATTTACAAAATTGAAAAAATTGACAAAATTGACAAAATTGACAAAATTGACAAAATTGACAAAATTGACAAAATTGACAAAATTGACAAAATTGACAAAATTGACAAAATTGACAAAATTGACAAAATTGACAAAATTGACAAAATTGACAAAATTGACAAAATTGACAAAATTGACAAAATTGACAAAATTGACAAAATTGACAAAATTGACAAAATTGACAAAATTGACAAAATTGACAAAATTGACAAAATTGACAAAATTGACAAAATTGACAAAATTGACAAAATTGACAAAATTGACAAAATTGACAAAATTGACAAAATTGACAAAATTGACAAAATTGACAAAATTGACAAAATTGACAAAATTGACAAAATTGACAAAATTGACAAAATTGACAAAATTGACAAAATTGACAAAATTGACAAAATTGACAAAATTGACAAAATTGACAAAATTGACAAAATTGACAAAATTGACAAAATTGACAAAATTGACAAAATTGACAAATTGACAAAATTGACAAAATTGACAAAATTGACAAAATTGACAAAATTGACAAAATTGACAAAATTGACAAAATTGACAAAATTGACAAAATTGACAAAATTGCCAAAATTGCCAAAATTGACAAAATTGACAAAATTGACAAAATTGAAAAAATTGACAAAATTGACAAAATTGACAAAATTGACAAAATTGACAAAATTGACAAAATTGACAAAATTGACAAAATTGACAAAATTGACAAAATTGACAAAATTGACAAAATTGTCAAAATTGACAAAATTGACAAAATTGACAAAATTGACAAAATTGACAAAATTGACAAAATTGACAAAATTGACAAAATTGACAAAAAGGACAAAATTGACAAAATTGACAAAATTGACAAAATTGACAAAATTCACGAAATTGAGGATGTCCAAAACCGAAAATGAGAACAAATGTTCAGATTTCTCATAATTTGTGAAAATTTTAGAAATTTTACAAATAAGTTTTAAAATTTCAATTAACAATTGATTTTTATTATTTTTTTAATTAATATTCTTTTTTTTATATTAAATTAAATTTTTTATTTTGGATTATTGGCAAATATCAATGATCTTAGAAGCTTGACCAATTTAAAAAAAAATTGGTTGAGCGTTTTTGTTTGAATTTACTTATTCCGTAAATTTGGGGTTTTCAAGCAACAAGTCCATTTTTTCTTTTTTAAATAATTGGATTTTTTTTTGATAATTTTAATAAACCAAACTGCTAATATTTGATAATCTTCTTATCCGAAAATTTCAATTTTTTTAAAATTAAAATTGTTTAAAATCGATGAATTTTTTTAGAGAAATTTAAGAATTGAGGAAAGAAAAATCATAAGCCGTAAATATCATGGATTATTGGAAAAATAGCGAACTTTAGGACTCTTCAACAGCCGTTTTAACTGTTTCGAAAATTTCACGATATGTATTAACAGCCAATGTTCTTCCTTTCCTTGATTCTCATATTTCTATAAAAATTTTCATCATCTTCGAAAATATGTTTGAATTTCAGGTGCGAATCGTTCCGATGACTTTAGATCATTAGATTTGATTTGAAAGTACAGAACCTGTTCAATTTTGGCAACACGCTCGAACATTTTGTGTTGCCAAAATCGAATGTTGCCAAAATCGATTGGATTTTTTTCTCAACTTTTGTTTCACTCTTTACTACAAAAAAAAACTATGTTTATCAAGTACCATTTACAGGTCAATTTTTGATTATTTTCATTTTTTTCTTATCATTTTTTGATGTATTTTGACCTTTTCTTGTTCTGTTCATAATGTTTGTTTTTTTTTTGTCATGTTTGCTATTTTTGTCAATCACCATCGTTTATCAGCTATTTCATTTTTAATCTTTTGTTTGTATTTGTTTATTATTTTATGAAATTTTTAACATATTTGTTTTAATATTTATGAGTACTTTATTTTTTAGTAATCAAAATTATGTTGGAACTGACATGGCAAAAACTATAAGGAAATGGCATTTTAAAATACCGTGCGATTTTGGCACATGTGAAAAAATTAGATGTTGCCAAAATCGAACGTTGCCAAAACCGAACGAGGTCTGAATAAAAATTTGGAATATTTAGAATTTTTAAGAAAATAAGAAAAAAAATCAAAATGCAAAAACATTGTTAAATCTCAGAAAATTTGATCAATCTAGCAAAAAACAAGAAAAAAGTAATTTTTGAAAAGTCAGATAAATTGAGAAGAAATCCTTAGTTGTGAAAACTTATAATACTCAAAAATGGTGGGATTTTTTTTAAAATTTTCGAATTTGTTATACTCTAGGAATTTCCTTCGTTTCCTCAATTTTATAGTAATTCTTAATTTCCTTTTTCAAATCAATTGTTTTGATTTCCTAAATTTTCGAAACTTAACTTAACTTCATTAATTGTCTTATTTTTTTTAGGATTTCCTTATTCCTGAATTTCCTAATGCCTCAAATTACCAAAATTTCTTAAATATTCAAAATATTATTGAATGAAAAACTTTAAAATTTTTGGATATTTTCTGAATTTTGTATATTGCCTCATTTTTTCAAGCTTTCTAAATTTGATGATGAATTCTCCTTAATCTTCATCAATAAAATTTATTCTACTAAAATATTTGAAAATTAAAAAATGTCTAATTCTTTCAATTTTCCACGGGAACTCGATACTGATATGTGGTCATGATCAATTTTCCACGATATGTTTTTACATTGAAAATTTCGTATTTTTTCAAAATTATACCAATTCAAATTTTTAGAAATACTCAACTGTTTTGTTTTTTTTTTTCAAATTTTTTAGATTTTATAAATATTTTTTTTATCATTTTCCTGAATCAACCTTATATTCCTGTTTTTATTGAATTCTTGATTGTTCAAATTTTCTGAAGGTTTTAAAAATATTCGACAGTTCCATTTCTACTAAAAATTCCAGAATAAGCTAGGTTTTCATAAGTTTTCCAAATTTTCCTGCCAAAATCGGATGTTGCCAAAATTGAATGTGGAAAAAACTGAATGTTGCCAAAAACGAGCGAGGTCTGAATAAAAATTTTAAATATTTAGAAATTAGAAAAAAATAAGCAAAATTTTTAAAATGCATAAACAAAATTCAAAATCAGAAATTAGATCAATCCAAAAACAAAGAAAAACATGATTTTCTGAAAAATCAGAAAAGTTGAGAAGAAATCCTTAATTGTGTAAACTTATAATGTTTAAAAAATGGTGAGAAATTTTTAATACTTTGAAATTTGTTATACTCCGAAATTCCTCAATTTTCTAGTTATTCTTAACTTCCTTTTTCAAATCAATTGTTTTGATTTCCTAAATTCTTGAAACTTAACTCAAGTTCTTAAATTGTCTTAATTTGTAGGTTTTCCTAACTTCCTGGATTTTTTAATGCCTGAAATGACCAAAATTTTACAAATATTCAAAAAAATTGTTAATTAAATACATTAGAAATTTTTGATTTTTCTCTGAATTTCTCATATTACCTCAATTCTTCAAGCTTTCTAAATTTAATGAATTCTCCTCAATCTTTTCCATCAATCGAAAATAAATTTACTAAAAAAAATTGAAAATTCAAAAATGTCTAAAAGTTTTCTCAATTTTCCACACTATAATTTTACTTTAAAAATTTCGTTATGTTTTTAAATTTTCTACCTATCGCATTTCATGTAGTTAAAATTGTACAAATTTTCAAAATCATCTCAATTTATAATTTAGAAATAACTTAACTTTTTTTTTACATATTTCAAATTTTTAAAATTTTCTCAATAAAATATTTTTAGTCATTTTACGGAATCACCCTAAAAAACCAGTTTTCATTGAATTCTTGATTGTACAAATTTTCTTAAAGTTTGGAATATTCGTCAGTTAAATATCTACTAAAATTTCAAGAATAAGATAAGGTTTCATAAGTTTTTTAAATTTACATATTTTTATTGGTTTTGGTAGAAAAAAAAATCAATTTTAATTTTTTCAAAGGCATCTGAATTTTTATCAATTGGAATTTTGATTTTTTTTTTACTTTCTTGTTATTTTTTATATTTTTCAAAAAAAAAAATATTTAAAGTTTTTCAAAGTTGCAATCAATCTTTCAAATTCTTCGGTTTTTTTTCAGTTCAATTGATAACTTGATTTGCTAACTTTGTTTTGGTTATTTAAATAGGACATTTCAATAAATTGAAAATTCCAAGAAAATCGCAAATTTCTTTAATTTTCACGCAAAACATTTAAAAATCTACCAGGTCTTGAAAAAATTTCATGATTGTGTGTCTGAGCAAATTCACCTATTTCTTTCCTAGATTTTGGTACTCAAAATATTTTGCATATGAAGAATTTTATTCTTAGCTGAATATACCGATTTTCCTGAACCAAGGACGAAATCTCTGAAATATCAGAAGATAATTTTTTAAATTCAGTAAGAAGATTAAGTATTGGATATTCATAAAACTTTGAACATTTTTAAGTTTAGGTTTTTTTTCAAAAAAATTGAAGAATTTTGGCAAGGAACGGCCTTAAAAATCACAAATGAATTGAAAAAGAAGGAAATTTACCAATATTTTAAATTTTAAAATTGAAAAAAGGCTCAAATTTAGGATCAAATTTTCATTCCGGTTCTCAGAATTCGTTAAATTTCAAATCACTTCCTTTGTGATTTACTTGATATTCAATGGCTTTTTTGTCAACCCTTTGATCAACATTTTACAAACAGCAGCTTATCGTTTCGATTCGGGTGGATCAAACAGTGAAATTTTCTTCGATTGACGAGCACACAACTTCACACATAATCACAATAAGAATCTTCGGCACACAATATGATGGTATTTTCCCCCAAGTGGATTTGGGAGTCCTAAATTGCTCAAGTGAATTGAACTCAACAACTCAGTCATAAAACGCTTTTTCCACTTTATGTTGTTAAAGGCTTTTTCTTCGCCGCAGATTTTTTTGCGGTTTGTATTTGCGAGTTGGAAAAAAGGAAAAGTCTTTCACCAGAGGACCTTCCGGGCGCGGTGGCTTGGTCCCAGCAGGGTTTCACAGCATTACCGGGAGTACTCCTAGTTCATTTGATACGATTTCACTTCCGTTAGCTGTCGATTCTTTGCCTATCGTTTTGATTTATTTACTCTCCCGGGCAGCCTCGGCGCAGATTTCCCAGGGGATAATTTCAAGAGATTTTTTTTTCTCCCTTTCAACCACAGTTTAGTTCAGCAGATTCGATCCACTTATCGAGTTTCCGGTTCCGTTTGGCCTTTTGCGCGCTGCGAAGATGGTCACGAAACAGCCACAGCGGAATAAATCGTTCTTGTCTCACTCACTTCGGATCGAAGTGTTTTTTTTCCACTAAGATTATTTCACAACAAACTCTTCGATGACCTTGCTACGAAGTGTTAAGAAAGTTAGCAAACAAACTTTTGAGTCACTGAAAACCAACCCCTCGGAAAACTTTTATATTTTACCCTAGAAAATACCTCCAAGTAAGAAAAACTCGAACCGAACGAATTCGATCCAATGCAACAATCGCCTGAAGACTGCATCGATGAGGCAAAAGTTTTATCGCGTTCCCTTCCATTCTTTCTTACGAAGGCACCAGAGGTGCAATCAAAGGTAAACTCTTCCATGTTTTGAGTGTTTGTCTCAAACTTGTTCAACCGATTTGTTCACCTTGATACGGTTCCACTTCTGGCTAGAAGAACTTACCTACAGTACATAGTAGTTTGTGTCCGGTTGACAATTACAAGTGGTCATCCGGGAGTGCACAGATCGATTGATAAGATAAGCATTTACACCTGCCGTGGATGACAAGTTATACGGGAGATACCTACCTGCAACATGGGGCTCATTATTTAATTGGTTTCCCTTTCCGCGATGCAATTGGCGCGCAGCACTATCTATCAATTGCCGGCGGTGGAAAGTTGGATGATCCACTGCAATTAGGTTGATTGAAATTTAGCGAAGAGAATTTGATAAATCGTTGGAGAAAAAGATTTTTAAGGGAGCGAGTCAATACCTTAAGTGGCAGACTCGAGCAAATTTGATAAAATTAGAAAATAATAGAAATACTTAAGATATCTTTTAGCTTCTTTGAACATTTTGATATAAAAGACGACATGCTGACGACAGACAAACGACAAACAGACGACAGACAGACGACAGATAGACGACAGACAGACGACAGACAGACGACAGACAGACAACAGACAGATGACAGACAGACGACAGACAGACGACAGACAGACGACACACAGATGACAGACAGACGACAGACAGACGACAGACAGACGACAGAAAGACGACAGACAAACGACAGACAGACGACAGACAGACGACAGACAGACGACAGACAGACGACAGACAGACGACAGACAGACGACAGACAGACGACAGACAGACGACAGACAGACGACAGACAGACGACAGACAGACGACAGACAGACGACAGACAGACGACAGACAGACGACAGACAGACGACAGACAGACGACAGACAGACGACAGACAGACGACAGACAGACGACAGACAGACGACAGACAGACGACAGACAGACGACAGACAGACGACAGACAGACGACAGACAGACAGACGACAGACAGACGACAGACAGACGACAGACAGACGACAGACAGACGACAGACAGACGACAGACAGACGACAGACAGACAACAGACAGACGACAGACAGACGACAGACAGACGACAGACAGACGACAGACAGACGACAGACAGACGACAGACAGACGACAGACAGACGACAGGCAGACGACAGACAGACGACAGACAGACGACAGACAGACGACAGACAGACGACAGACAGACGACAGACAGACGACAGACAGACGACAGACAGACGACAGACAGACAACAGACAGACGGCAGACAGACGACAGACAGACGACAGACAGACGACAGACAGACGACAGACAGACGACAGACAGACGACAGACAGACGACAGACAGATGACAGAGAGACGACAGACAGACGACAGACAGACGACAGACAGACGACAGACAGACGACAGACAGACGACAGACAGACGACAGACAGACGAAAGACAGACGAAAGACAGACGACAGACAGACGACAGACAGACGACAGACAGACGACAGACAGACGACAGACAGACGACAGACAGACGACAGACAGACGACAGACAGACGAAAGACAGACGACAGACAGACGACAGACAGACGACAGACAGACGACAGACAGACGACAGACAGACGACAGACAGACGACAGACAGACGACAGACAGACGACAGACAGACGACAGACAGACGACAGACAGACAGACGACAGACAGACGACAGACAGACGACAGACATACGACAGACAAACGACAGACAGACGACAGACAGACGACATACAAACGACAGACAGACGACAGACAGACGACAGACAGACGACAGACAGACGACAGACAGACGACAGACAGACGACAGACAGACGACAGACAGACGACAGACAGACGACAGACAGACGAAAGACAGACGACAGACAGACGACAGACAGACGACAGACAGACGACAGACAGACGACAGACAGACGACAGACAGACGACAGACAGACAGACGACAGACAGACGACAGACAGACGACAGACAGACGACAGACATACGACAGACAAACGACAGACAGACGACAGACAGACGACATACAAACGACAGACAGACGACAGACTGACGACAGACAGACGACAGACGGACGACAGACAGACAGATGACAGACAGACGACAGACAGACGACAAACAGACGACAGACAAATGACATACAGACGACAGACAGACGAAAGACAAAAAGACGACAGACAGACGACAAACAGACGACAGACAGACAGACGACAGACAGACGACAGACAGACGACAGACAGACGACAGACAGACGACAGACAGACGACAGACAGACGACAGACAGACGACAGACAGACGACAGACAGACGACAGACAGACGACAGACAGACGACAGACAGACGACAGACAGACGACAGACAGACGACAGACAGACGACAGACAGACGACAGACAGATGACAGACAGACGACAGACAGACGACAGACAGACGACAGACAGACGACAGACAGACGACAGACAGACGACAGACAGACGACAGACAGACGACAGACAGACGACAGACAGACGACAGACAGACGACAGACAGACGACAGACGGACGACAGACAGACAGATGACAGACAGACGACAGACAGACGACAAACAGACGACAGACAAATGACATACAGACGACAGACAGACGAAAGACAGACAGACGACATACAGACGACAAACAGACGACAGACAGAAGACAGACAGACAGACGACAGACAAACGACAGACAGACAAAAGACAGAAAGACGACAAACAGACGACAGACATACGACAGACATACGACAGACAGACGACAGACAGACGACAGACAGACGACAGACGACGGACGACAGACGACAGACAGATGACAGACAGACGACAGACAGACGACAGACAGACGACAGACAGACGACAGACAGACGACAGACATACGACAGACAAACGACAGACAGACGACAGACAGACGACATACAAACGACAGACAGACGACAGACTGACGACAGACAGACGACAGACGGACGACAGACAGACAGATGACAGACAGACGACAGACAGACGACAAACAGACGACAGACAAATGACATACAGACGACAGACAGACGAAAGACAAAAAGACGACATACAGACGACAAACAGACGACAGACAGAAGACAGACAGACAGACGACAGACAAACGACAGACAGACAAAAGACAGAAAGACGACAAACAGACGACAGACATACGACAGACATACGACAGACAGACGACAGACAGACGACAGACAGACGACAGACGACGGACGACAGACGACAGACAGATGACAGACAGACGACAGACAGACGACAGACAGACGACAGACAGACGACAGACAGACAGACGACAGACAGACGACAGACAGACGACAGACAGACGACAGACAGACGACAGACAGACGACAGACAGACGACAGACAGACGACAGACAGACGACAGACAGACGACAGACAGACGACAGACAGACGACAGACAGACGACAGACAGACGACAGACAGACGACAGACAGACGACAGACAGACGACAGACAGACGAAAGACAGACGACAGACAGACGACAGACAGACGACAGACAGACGACAGACAGACGACAGACAGACGACAGACAGACGACAGACAGACGACAGACAGACGACAGACAGACGACAGACAGACGACAGACAGACGACAGACAGACGACAGACAGACGACAGACAGACAGACGACAGACAGACGACAGACAGACGACAGACATACGACAGACAAACGACAGACAGACGACAGACAGACGACATACAAACGACAGACAGACGACAGACAGACGACAGACAGACGACAGACAGACGACAGACAGACGACAGACAGACGACAGACAGACGACAGACAGACGACAGACAGACGACAGACAGACGACAGACAAACGACAGACAGACGACAGACAGACGACAGACAGACGACAGACAGACGACAGACAGACGACAAACAGACGACAGACAGACGAAAGACAGACGACAGACAGACGACAGACAGACGACAGACAGACGACAGACAGACGACAGACAGACGACAGACAGACGACAGACAGACGACAGACAGACAGACGACAGACAGACGACAGACAGACGACAGACAGACGACAGACATACGACAGACAAACGACAGACAGACGACAGACAGACGACATACAAACGACAGACAGACGACAGACTGACGACAGACAGACGACAGACGGACGACAGACAGACAGATGACAGACAGACGACAGACAGACGACAAACAGACGACAGACAAATGACATACAGACGACAGACAGACGAAAGACAAAAAGACGACAGACAGACGACAAACAGACGACAGACAGACAGACGACAGACAGACGACAGACAGACGACAGACAGACGACAGACAGACGACAGACAGACGACAGACAGACGACAGACAGACGACAGACAGACGACAGACAGACGACAGACAGACGACAGACAGACGACAGACAGACGACAGACAGACGACAGACAGACGACAGACAGACGACAGACAGACGACAGACAGACGACAGACAGACGACAGACAGACGACAGACAGACGACAGACAGACGACAGACAGACGACAGACAGACGACAGACAGACGACAGACAGACGACAGACAGACGACAGACAGACGACAGACAGACGACAGACAGACGACAGACAGACGACAGACAGACGACAGACGGACGACAGACAGACAGATGACAGACAGACGACAAACAGACGACAGACAAATGACATACAGACGAAAGACAGACAGACGACATACAGACGACAAACAGACGACAGACAGAAGACAGACAGACAGACGACAGACAAACGACAGACAGACAAAAGACAGAAAGACGACAAACAGACGACAGACATACGACAGACATACGACAGACAGACGACAGACAGACGACAGACAGACGACAGACGACGGACGACAGACGACAGACAGATGACAGACAGACGACAGACAGACGACAGACAGACGACAGACAGACGACAGACAGACGACAGACATACGACAGACAAACGACAGACAGACGACAGACAGACGACATACAAACGACAGACAGACGACAGACTGACGACAGACAGACGACAGACGGACGACAGACAGACAGATGACAGACAGACGACAGACAGACGACAAACAGACGACAGACAAATGACATACAGACGACAGACAGACGAAAGACAAAAAGACGACATACAGACGACAAACAGACGACAGACAGAAGACAGACAGACAGACGACAGACAAACGACAGACAGACAAAAGACAGAAAGACGACAAACAGAAGACAGACATACGACAGACATACGACAGACAGACGACAGACAGACGACAGACAGACGACAGACGACGGACGACAGACGACAGACAGATGACAGACAGACGACAGACAGACGACAGACAGACGACAGACAGACGACAGACAGACAGACGACAGACAGACGACAGACAGACGACAGACAGACGACAGACAGACGACAGACAGACGACAGACAGACGACAGACAGACGACAGACAGACGACAGACAGACGACAGACAGACGACAGACAGACGACAGACAGACGACAGACAGACGACAGACAGACGACAGACAGACGACAGACAGACGACAGACAGACGACAGACAGACGACAGACAGACGACAGACAGACGACAGACAGACGACAGACAAACGACAGACAGACGACAGACAAACGACAGACGATAGACAGACAGTCGACAGACAGTCGACAGACAGTCGACAGACAGTCGACAGACAGTCGACAGACAGTCGAAAGACAGTCGACAGACAGTCGACAGACAGTCGACAGACAGTCGACAGACAGTCGACAGACAGTCGACAGACAGTCGACAGACAGTCGACAGACAGTCGACAGACAGTCGACAGACAGTCGACAGACAGTCGACAGACAGTCGACAGATAGTCGACAGACATTTGACAGATAGACGACAGACAGACAGACGATAGACAGACCACAGACAGACAGACAGACGACAGACAGACGACAGACAGACGACAGACAGACGACAGACAGACAGACGACAGACGACAGACAGACGACTAACAGATGACAGACAGACGACTGACAGACAGACGACAGACTGACAACAGACACACAGACGACAGACGACAGACGACAGACGACAGACAGACGATAGACAGACGACAGACAGACGACAGACAGACGACAGACAGACGACAGAGAGACCAAAGATAGATGACAGACGATGAGCTCTTTTCATCAATATTCATCTCAATGAAGAAAATTGATCTTCTTCCGCTGTAGTTACATTTTTATTTTGTTTCTTAGTTTGATGGTGTTTCTATCAAAAACAAAAACTTTGCTCTAAGATAAGTTCTGCACATCATCAACATTGGCCAAGAACATTTTTAATGATAGTCTTTGTTACATGAAGTTGAATCCAATTTTACCACCTCCAGATAAAAAGCAAAATGAAAGCACTAACAACTGTTTTGTAGCATCCGGTTTCATGTTTTCACCATAACTTCTCACCCGTGACTCACAACAGCAGAATACATATGTAGGGGAAAAGTTCATATAACGCCCCATGTGGCTAATACGCGCCACTCTTGTTTTGAAGAATCTGAAACATTTTAAGCCTGCAAAATATTACCAATTTGTTTTAAATGCTGTGATTGGTCATGGCTAGTATGAATTTTTCCTTGAAATGCCCCTGTGTCGTGATAATTTCACAATTTAGGTTTTTCTTCATTTCGATCTAAATTTTAAAAGACTTTCAATAAGGTGTCACCAAGCAGAGAAAAACGAATAAGACAATATTTTCTGACACATCGATAGAGGAGAATCTAAATTATGGTTTTATGCTAAAAAATCATACTGAACTCGCTAAGGTATGCTTTTCATGGGTATGTTCTATCATGCGCCCATGCGCTGTTTATAATGCGCCAATCGTAGTAGGCTGAAAATAGCATTAATTTTTCAAAAAGGCCAATTTTCATTGAAAATGAACAAAAAGTCTAAAACCATATTTTTAGCGTTAATTCAGCCCAAAAAATCTATTTTTCATTTTTTGTTAAATTTCTATTAGTCCATTTTGATTTTCTTTCCAGTCAAAGTGTCTGTAAGTATTGGTGTGTTTTCGGTCTTCGGCTGCTCTCGGGTGTGTTCGGCTGCTAGGCGCGTATTGAATACACAGCGGCGCGTATTCGCAACACAGTTTTGTTCTGTGGCTTTGAATATGGTTTTAAAAAATCATGTTTTTGAAGAAACTATAGCAATTTAAGGAATGAAAAACCATAGGAATTTGTAGAAAACACTTTTCTTCAACGATTACACCCATTTTGAACACAATTTGTACGTGGAATACATAGAAAATCAGCGATTCACTTAGGTGGCGCATAATAGGGCATGTTCCCCTATTTAAGGGAGCAGCAGCATCTGTTGTTTATTGACCAATGGATCGAATGAAAGCAGAGAAAGTATCGCGCCGTAAAAGTAGTAACACTTCATTGATGGAAATTCGAGCTGAGGATGCTGTTTTCCTCTTTTATGTACCCAGTAGCTTCCCGCAACACTGTTATTGTTACCGTCATTATTCGACCGAGAATCAGCGAGCGCACGATTGTAATGGCATTTTCTGCTTTTCTTTTTTCCGTTCATTCCAGACTGAAAACGTCGAACGTCCGTCTTCTTCTCGATGTCGGGAAGGAGATAACTCCACAGCCAGACCACAGGCCCCAACACCACCAGCACCACCCTCCACACCACGGAAAACCAAAGGTAAGACAAAATTGATTTTTCGCTGCTTCTGTCAGCTGCAGTATTTGTCGATTAGTAACAACAAATGTTAAAGTCAGTTTAGATTTGAATTTTGTTAATCAATGTTATAACTAACAACCTTCAATGTAAACTTTTGGGATTTGTCAAACACAAATCTAAAGGGTTTTCTAGACAATTTAAGCCTCAAATAAATAGCTTTGGACCTAAACTGTGTGGCATGGTGCTCGTTTCTTCACATCGTAAATGATTGTCATTTCCGATTGAATTATTGTTAGGGCCATTTCTGTGAATGGAGAGAAAGAGGTGTTTCACTTCTTACTAGTACAGGAAGGTGCTAGGTCCTTGAACACTCTCTCTTTCTCTCTTCAACTGCAGTTTCGTTCCTTTCACTCTACAATGCCGGTTTCCATCAATCAGGACTGCGGTGCGTGATTCACGCCCATTCATTTTGAGGGAAAATATTGTTGTTTAGGGTGCACGAAACTTTTTTCAAACATAGATTTTCGATCGAAACAAGTATTTCGAATATTTTTTATACATTCAAAGAGATCAATTTTAACGGAGAAAGGTTTAACGCCCAACCACCCTATCTCCGTTTCTACGGCCATACTAAGTACAATATGTTGTTGTAAACGTTAATCCCTATAAAAATGCAGTTTCAGAGGCTTCATAGTCACTAATATGTAAGAAGATAAAGCATCAGAATGAAAAAATTAAATAATCAAAGTTTTCGGATGACATCATTTAGGTCCTGCTAATTTTTTTTACAAGTTCTACGTGGATATTCTAACAAGTTCTGAAGAGTTCAAGCTAAGTTCGAAGTAAGGATTTGGAGCTTTTTGAAAAGTTTACATTGCCAGTTTTTTGGACCTACCCTCTATGAAAAGTATTTAAAAATCGAGCAGATAAAATTTACAGGTCACCATTCTTTGACTTTGAAACTAGGTACCCTAATGGCACCTAATGGGCTACTTATTTTGTCCAAACTTTTCGAATGTGATTTTTTACAGATTAGAGCTGGCCAGAAGTGTTTAATTTCCCTACTTTTCTAAAAACATATAATGCACTTCCAAAATGTGATCGTGAAATGTTAACTTATGATCGCAAGTTCGTAAGCAAAAGAAATGACAGTCGATTGTTGAAAACATTTTGAATATTGGTATGTTTGCCAGCTTGTTTGTTAGACAATCTCTCATTGTGTGTAACCATAGTTACCACAAAAATTGTTTTATTTTCATAATAAACTAAATGAGCGTAAAGGATAGGCATGAAGTAAACATTGAATGATAGGCTGGCAGATTTTTAAAGGTTTTAATTAATTTTGAAATTCGTTTTTTCCTCTCATCAAAGTAAAAAAAAAAATATCTGAACGAGCGATCTTATGAGCGTGCTTGTCCGAGTGAACCGAGTGAGAGCGATGCATAATACCAGATATACTAGAACCGATATACACCACTTAACGAGAAATCGGGAGACACGAATAGCGCTATCTGGCGACAGAAATGGAAGTATTACACTGTGAATTTTTTCGGAGCTTTGATCAGAGATGCCAGTTGTCCTGATTTTTCAATTGACAATCGCAAAAAGTGTGTCGTAGCATATCGAAAAGGCGGAAGTAAAATGAGTACTTTTTGAATAAATATGAATTATTAACAGTGCATATTCTTACAATTCTTAAAACGTTATCCAAACCCTTAAAGCATCGGCAGCGGTAAGTGCTATCGAAGGTGTTAACCCGGGACACATACTAGGTCCTTTTTAGGCTTTAGCAGCTCCTTTGCGCACCGGTAAGTGCTTAACTAGTTTCCATTTTTGCCACTGGTGACGCTCCGATAGGTGTTGTTGTTTTATGTTGCTATTTTCTTTTGTAAATTTTTCCTAAACACTTTAGCACCTGTCAAATCAGGACCTTGTCGGTATTCAGGCCAGGAGCCATAGGCTTGCTTTTTCAATACATACCAAAGAGCAAGTGTCAAAAATGAGTGTTATTATAGCTTTGACACCTGACCGCTGCTGATACTCTTAAACATCGTGATTGTAATATTACTATCGATTTGACGCAAAGTTTAAAAAAGGAAGAATGAAATGGGAATGTTATTAGACTCTAAAACTTTTAGGTTAAGCATTCGTTATAAATGACTAATTTATTATAAATGACTAATTTATAATAACTAAAAATAAATTGATTTACGACATTCGCGATGAAATCTGCCAGCACAGATTTTAGACTTTTGCATTGCAAATTTCCGCCAGCACTTTACGAGTAAACAAACAAACTACGTATTCTCAATCAAACATTTGCGCCTTTAGTTTCATTAAATCGAATTCCATAAAATTTATTTCATCTTTGTCTTCATTTCGAGTTTTTAACAACGATCCGTTAGCTAGAATATGTCATACAAAACGGCAAATCAAAATAAGCGGAAGCTTAATACAAATTTTAAAAGCTTAGCTAAGAGACGAAAATTAAATATAGATAAATAAATAAAAAATAGAAATTCAAAAATTCAAATTATTATAAATTTTTCCTAGTTATATTTAAATAGTTTTTTTGTGTTTTGGATTATCATTTGTTTTGTAATAGTAAAAAATAATAAATGTTTCATTTCAAAACCAATATAAATGCCATTCGGAACCTGAGATGAATTTTCATTTAATTTCGTCACATTCCATGGCGGGAACAGAATTTTTCCTTCTTGGGAATAACAAATGACTTGATGCTTAATGTGCACACAATTTTAGTGTTAATTAAAAAAAGTGCTTAAATTTTGTTTTCTCCTTGATTATCGCTTCTGTGAAACTTTTTCAGCTTTGATTTTTTATTTTTTTAGATTTTTGTTTTGCGTTCACGTTCGCAAATAAATGATAGAAAAACATTGAGAAATATATCGCATTCCGATTATTAATTGAGAATCGAAAGAGTTTTTTCCTATTTATTTCAGTACAATTGGTTTAAATATGAAAGAAAAAACAATCCTGTTGTACACATTTGTTTCATTATTAAAAAAAATCAATTTGTGCCCTTTCAAAATGTTAAACTGGAGCTGTCAAAATGCTGATCAGGGGTGCCATCCGAACATATTTTCATCACTTTCATGTTCAGTTTAGGAACACATAAAAAAATTCCGTTTATTTAAGAAATGAATTCAAAATTCGCACCACCAGCCTTCTCTTCTTTCATGTTTTTCAGAAGATATGTCACAAGTTTCTTAGGCATAATTTCAAGTCCATTATCAGAAAACATGGATATTAGTTGTTAGCCTTTTTTTTTGGAGCACTGGCATTTCGGAAACGATTTGTTAGCATTGATTTTTTTTATCAATTAATTAATTATGAACATTTAAAGGAGATTATTGTCATGATATTGCTGGATAAAAGCTCGGTATAATATCCTTTGACCTGAGATCTAGATTTGATAAATGTTCTAACAATTTTTATAGTTTGATAATGATAAACCAATTTGTTTGAAAATGTTCAAATATCAACAAGAAGCATCCAGCATGAGACAATTACAGTACCATCTTTTTTTTGTAAATTCTTTATTTTAAACGGCTCATACCATCTTTAAATACGAATCGTTTAAAAAACCCATTTTTTTGCCAAATTGAAAACCGACACCCGTCATCTAGTTAAGAGAAAATAACGATATTTCTACGTAAATATTTTTTTCTTTAACTATTATTAGTTAGCAAAATTTTTATAAACAGTTAAGCAGTTTTTTTCTATTCTGACCAATTGAATTAAAAATCCTTTTCTTAAAAAAGACTTTATGCGCATCCAAATCTATGTATCTTTTGAAACAATTAAATAAGGAAGGTGATTGAAAGTATAATTTCTCCGCTCCATATTTTGTTCAGAAATATTTACAAGTATGGAATGGAGATATTATCTTAAATTCCTTTTTGTTTGTTTGTTGATTTACTGAAATTTTTATGGTGCACACTGAACCCAAATTCACTCTTAAAATACACATGATTTTTCACTTAAAAACAAGGATCCAGTGATTTTCTTTCAATCAAGTGCGACATAAACATTTCACTTGGCAGTCACTTAAATTTCAAGTGAATTCATCCACATTCACTTCAGTCGTCACTTGAATTTGAAGTGAGAAAAAATATTCACTTCCCCATCACTTGAATTTCAATTGAATGTCGGGTTGTAATTGTGTTTACTTTCAGAGTTCAAAATGGCAAATTCTGAAGAGCAGCGTTTAAAGCTTATGCTGGATTTGGAGTTTCCCATCAATTCTTCTCTAGGCGATTTTGGTGGTAGTTTGTGTTAAACGTGATATAAGAAAAAGTTATTTAAAGGTGTTATCATTTTGCAGCTTGTGGGTTGAACTGGACAGATTTTCTGGTTTGCAGCCGGGAAGATTTAGAAGTCGCACTATCCGCAGTAACCGCAGTAATTCACTTGACCGATCACTTAAGTGAATTTCACTTGACCCATCACTTAAAATTCAAATGAAATTACGTATGGCGAGAATTTACTAAAGATGTCACTTATTTTTTAAGTGAAAATTATTTTGCGTGCAAGAATAGAAACAAACAATTTCATTTATCATAACTGGCATCCCTGATCAAGTCGAGTCGGAATACACGCTATTCACAAGTTAGACGAATTTCTCGAATTAGTGCTTCCATTTTGTCCGCTAGAGGATGCTGATGGTGTCGCCTTCTCATTATATGAAGAAAATAAGTGTGGTGAATATTGATTTCAATTATATTTGATAATACGTAGGGATTCTATAGGGCTAGGTGGGGTAATTATGAACAAAATTTCTTCATTTGGCACACTTACACCCACCATATGTTAATTTCTTATCACAAACTTTGAAAAGCTACCATCAATGAATGTTTCCGTGCTCTTCATCATTCTGTAGAACAACTTTTGTTTTTTGGTCGCAACCTCTGTCCTTGGGACGTCTGTTCATTATTACCCCGTCTGTTCATATTTACCCCACTCTCTAGGGGGTAATTATGAACACGGATTACGAACTTGGTATAAAATTTTTGAAAAGTAACAGTAGTTATACGTTACATTTATCCATAGTAAGCAGTGTATGGTGATTTTTTACTTAAAAATTTTTGTTCATAATTACCCCGAACTATGTTCATATTTACCCCGAGACTTGTCCAATATGAGTTATATGGTGTCAGAAAATCTCAATTCAACACCAAATAATGCAAATATTTAGCAGTAACAAGAAAATGGGTTGGTTTATAAAAACTCAATCCAATTCATGTATAAAAGATATAAAACAATATAAAAATAGCTATTTAGTGTTCTTTTTAATTGATATTCTTCTATCTATTGTTTCGAGAGTTTAATTTCTTTGTTACATCTTTTACGTTTTGGTTGGTTTCTTTTTTCCGTTTTTTTACACGTCTTTACAGAACATTTTATTTGATAGGACCTCTCCATACGTGTGAAATTTTAGACGAGTTAGGCTACTCGATAGTTTTTACATCCGTTTAAAATGTCCTGCGCAGCAAACATCAAATCTTCACCAAAATGTCGTGGGATAGGCTTTTCACGTACGTGCGAGGTATCATGAAATTGAAACCTATAAGGGTATATACGGGCGATAGTATTGGCGAAAAATCGGCCTCAGCCATAACCTCAAATTTTGATGAGCTGACGGCCTCACCAGTGATGCTAGGTGCGTTACTAAAATTAGTTTTTGTTTCTTTTAAACTAATTATAATATTTCTGAATTGAATACATTTTTAACAATCAACAGCTAAACGTTTGAAATCATTACGGTGCGTCTCTAATAAAATTGATGAAGATAAGCCATCTTTCGCTCATGAATTTTCAAGGTAAATTTAAAACATCTGAAATATATTTGAATGTACTGCTCGGTAAATTAAAAAGAGTTGTTTCTAACCTCGAAACGAATGCAAAATCATTCACTGTTACAAAAAAAAGTAAATTAATGAAAGCCACGTCTATGTTGACTATGAAAATAATAGCCTGCTTGCTCTGATTATTTATAATATTTTCACATAATTCGCTACATCGTTTAAGTGTGCGATACAGACAGTTGTTATTCAGTTCAGATAAATGTTGCGTTTAATTTCGTTTAAATTCATATTAAAAAAAATATATTCATTTTCCAAATATCAATGCACTTGGCAGTCCTGAACACCCAAAAAAATCAAAACACGAGCATCTGTGTGTCGCTTTTCCACAGGGCGAATTTGTCGATATTAGTACCGCAAAATCGCGTTTATCGTGCGCCCTTCTCAAAAATTGATTCTGTTCTCCTATGGTTTGAGGTTAGGGCTGAGGCCTCCTGCTAAGGTGGTGTTCGTGTAAAACTGTCAATATATCCTAATACATATACAGGAAATTCGAAAATATTTTAAAAGGGTTGTTTCATAAAAACACTTATTAAAAACTTCTTGGATCAGTGAACAGTAATTTTTACAATTCTTGTCAGTTCTATATGATCGAAAGTTTTGAAAAATATTTACACTTATAATTTTTTTTATCAACTATCTGAAAGTTCACATAAGTAGTTCTATATTCTTTCAAAAAAAAAATTGAAGTACTACCGAAGTTTTCCTCAACGAACTTAAAGAGAAAATCTTCAGCCAAAAGATGTTCATTTTGCACCAAATTAAAAAAAAATTCGAACAAATTAACATTGAAAAAAGTATCTATCAGGTATCAGAAAAGAGGTAGACTTAAATTAATATTGAAAAAAAGTATCTTAGTAAAAAATAAGACTGCAAGAAAATAAATTTTTCCGGATTTAACACATAAAAAATTATTATTTGCTGTAATTCTAATGTTCTGAATAGCAGCACGTTGTCCAAACATTCAGGAAAATTGATCTTTGCTTTGTGGACTTATTCACCAATTGAATTTATCAAAGTTTTTCATATATTTTACTGTTGCCACAGAGATTTAAGGTTCATAGAAATGTTAAATTTCACACAGTTATGAATAAAAGCTCGATCAGCAAACCTTTTGTAAACAAAGGGGAATTTAATTTTTAGCCAAATTAAACATTTCTGGTTTATAACCTTTTTGTTTATCAATTACCAAAAAAAACTGGTTTTGGAAGCACGTAAAACCTGTACTCGGTATAAGAGAACTATTCCTGAGATACAGGTTTTCGGTTTTGGTATTACCGGTAAAACTATTGACTGCCTTTTTATCAACGAAAATCGAGTTTTCATCCCTATTTATTTAAACAAAATTAAGACTTGTTTCAATTCGGTTACAGATTGAGCTTTTTTCAAAATTTCTGTTCTATTCACTTTCTTCCACTTTTGAAACTTTATTTTCAGTTTTAAAAAAATGGGGTTCAAAAGTTTTTGCAAAGACTGAAAAGAACTGGTAGAGCTTTTTTTCTTAATCCGAATCTCAATTTTGGAAAAAAAATCAATTTCTCAAAAAATCAAAACTTAACACATTGCAGATCTAATTTAATTATGAAATTTATTGAATTTGGTCCAGTGGATTCTGGGGTATAAATGCCGAGTGTTGATGTTTCCCGGCTAAGATTTCTTCACGGTCGTTAATATGTTAAGATGTTATAGAAAGGGGGGGGGAGTAGTTTTTTAAGAAATTTCTGTCAAAGGGAGGAGGGGGAAAGGGGTCTGGAAATGCTTGGATAATTAGTGAATGTCCCCCTAAGTTGATGAATCAATCATTTGACCATTAAAAAGCATTAGAAATGTCAGGAAATGCATAAGAATATGTGTTCATAATTACCCCATAGGACGGAAACTATGGGGTAAATATGAACACCCATCTGTGAACCAGTGCGAATAAAATTTTTCAAAATTTCTTCAAAATCCAGACAAAGCATCATTAACTGCATGTAAAACAGTAGATAACAATATTCTAGCAGGATTTCCTATGATCTGATATTCAAAACATTGAACACTGTCCGAAACGATTTCCGTTTCACGAGGTAATGGTTTTTTAAAACATCTGAATTGATATCTTTATGATTTGAAAACAGATCGGAAACACCTTACAGCTATCAATCGGATGTTAAACTACCACTTTTGGAACTTTTGGTGTTCATTCATCCCCCACAGCAGCGCGTATGGCACTTGTTCGGAATTACCCCGTGTTCATAATTACCCCACTTGACCCTACTATGCATTCCAGAAATTTTGAAGCACGGTTCAATTTCAATTTCAAATTATCACATACAAAAACCAGGCAATATTTGAACAAATCTGAGCAAAATTGATTCATTATTTGAACAAAATCAAGAAAAAGATAGGAGAAAATCACTTGAATCTTTTTTTCGTCGATGCACATCAAATTGTGTTCAATGCTTCTGAAAACATTCTATTTCATTTCGTTTAAAATAGTTCTGAAAAATTTGTTTTCGGATCAGAAATTAAAACTTATCATTACTCAATTGGATTTTTTTTTTGGAAAATGTGAATACATCCGGACAAAGACCGGGCAGTTTTTATCAACATTCGGGCATCCGGGCTGATACGGACTCGCCTCGAAGTTTTTCTTGAAAACCGGGAAATCTGTAACGGTTTTTAGAACGTATAGAATGAGTTCCATCGATGCTAATAATAATAAATATATTGGTAAACACAGGAAAAAATAGTTAAATTTCAAATCAATATCATTGCTATGAGGGTAAAGCTAAAATTGGATATTTGTGTAAAAATACAACATTCAATTAGCTTAATCTAAGGCTTCATTTCAATTTAGGGGCCGTTCAAATATTACGTAATGCAATTTTCGATCATTTTCGACCCCCATGCCTCCTACGTAACACATTTCTATCAGATTTTCTATCAAAAATTCACAAATCGTAAAAAACTGCATCAATCACTTCAACATGAAATCTGAGCTGAATTTGAAAGCAAAACGAAAGTTTTCTTTAAATAAAAAAAAAAGTTTTAAGATAAGGTGCATTTATAGGTGTTGATAATCAATGTGATCCTTATCATGTTTTCACACTTAAGTAACCGGAAACATTCTATGGCCGTATTAAAAAAAAATGTATTGTTAAAATCACCAGATTGGTACCCTTCAACAAATCTTTCTGTCGAAAAATATTGAGTAATAAAATCCTAGAAACACGACCTCACCTCTTTTCCGTTCTTTTATTTGAATTGAAAACGATTATTGTAAAATTTTATGAAGAATCAATAAGGTGATAATTTTATAGGTGCACTATTTAATATACTCCAAAAAAATTATTTGTTCTTGAAGTTTGGATTAGAATTCCAATGCTATGCTATTAGTTCAGGATTTATCCTTCGTCAATCAAGATCAATCAAGATATTATACATTCAGAAAAAAGAAAAAATAATGGCGGTTCAAACATGCGTTTCGAAATACACTTTTTTGTCGTATCATCAAAAAATAATCAATGGATATTTGTGAAATTATGTCTAAATTAAAAAAAACCTATTTAGTAGAGCAATCAGTGCATGTTAGACCGCCCCCAAATTTGTATGGGAAATTTCATGCTTGTGGAATGTTATGCTCTGCAGGCTTAAATTGATCCTATCCCAGTAAGCCATTAAGCACTGTTATAAGCCGCTTAAAGGACGGATAACAGCATTTGAGTGCTTATTGGCCGTATAACATGTTTTTAGTGCCAAAAGGCCCCGTCAGCCAACAGCCGCTAAACAAGCCGTAAATTGGTGAATAATGCTGTTTCAGAGCTTCCATGCTCTGTGAATGACAGCTTAGTGAAGTAAACGTCAATCCTTCGAGCGTGACATTTTATACGAAAATAAACAGCAATGAATTAAACTGCGAGATTTTAGTTTAGTTCAATTACTTTGGTTGGCTGCAGCCCTTGTATTAGTGGATTCCACCGGCGGTTCGAAACTAAGGACGATGAACAAGGAGGAGCTGATCGCGCGATTCATGGCGATGAAGGCTCTGGCTATCCGAAGGAGGCCACCGGATCTATCTTCCAATGATTACCTCCTTGAATCCTGATGGGGCATAGTAAATATCCTGGTCTGCGCCCAAAGAAATCCAACAATTGTTCTGAGAAATCAACTGAAGCGATTATAGTGTTTATTGTGTAAATTGAAACCTATAAAATGATGAACTGAGTGAGAAATAGTGTATATGTATGTACCTACTACAAAAGATCCGGGAAGAAACTTTACTGCATTTCAGAAAAAATGTATAATATAAATAAATAAATAAGTTTTCACATCAAATACGAATGTTTCTTCTCTCTCTTTTTGCTGGGATAGATATAATTAATATAATAACTTTATCATCATGGATAACTGGTAAAATTATATTAGTGGATGGCTCATAGGGTAGGGTTTTCATTTTAATATGCTAAATTACTCAGGATTGATGCATGGCTGATTTGGTTCAGAGAGCAAGGGCGCTGATGTATTGTAAGTTATGCTTAGTCAAGAGTTCGATTCCGGTTTAATCTGCAAAGAACCATTCGCCAAAAAAAAACAACAACTTAAGAAAGGAGGAGTGAGGGAGAGATAGCGTTGGGGCTAAAAAGACGAAACATGAAATTATTTTTTTTATTTGTTGTTGTTTTTCATCCAGTGGGTTGTACCCACTGAAATTTTTTTGACATTTCCGCATGGATGTGTTTTGAAAGCATGGTCAAGCCGTATATCGGCCAAATTACACGCCAAAAGTTGCCCTTGGACAACCCTTTAGTCGAATATAGAGCTTTCAGGCTTTGTAAGGCATTTCTATATTCGACTATACGGCTGACTAATGGCCAGTTTTTACGGCTTAATGGTTACTTGGGTAGGCCTAATATAAGGTCTCATGCCAAATTTGGGTCATATCGGATCACGGGAAGGGGTCGAGCCTAAAGTTTGTAAGGGATTTTGGCCGAATTCTTTTAAAAACGGTTTTTCTTAATGCCTAAACTATGACAAACATTTCATCCGAAGACTGCATTTCAATTCGACTTATGACTTTAAAAAAAAGGGTAACTTTTTTCAGGGTGATATTCATCACTCTTGATACTGCGTCAAAATGTTCGAAGCAGTGTCTCTCATTAACAGTGATAAATATCACCCTAAAAAGATAGCTTTGCTTTGAAGCTTAAAGTTTTTATCTTAACTCGAATCGAAATGCACTTTTCGGATGAAATATTTGTCATAGTTAAGGCTTTAGGTTTAGGCGTTTTTAAAAGAATTCGGCCGAAGGGGACCAGGGGGATTTTCATTTTTGTAAGCGTCAGATAACACTTCCATCTAGGTGGTAGAGATTGATCGCGGTTTAACGTAGCTTTTTCAAAATAAGTAGAATATCGCAGTGAGTGACTAGAGAGCTTCGTAATCTCACAATCAGAAGGTCAATTGGGATAGTCGATGCTTCCGGGTAACCACACGATCGGCAGAGACGCCCCGACGATGGAACGAACAAGAAGCGATCGCGAAGCGAGAGCAACGCCCGAAGCTCGCGGTTCAAGGCCGGTCAAGCGCGGCTTCCTGGTGCTGGCTCACTTTGCTAAAAACCACCACAGTGTATACACATAGATCAAGTTAGCAAAACTACATTTGTACAAATAACAGCCAGACACCAGGTAAACCAGCCACCGATCATCCGCCATTTTGCTCTAGCCGAAAACGATGCGCGCTTATGCCAGTGTCTCCTTAATACAGGACCCCTTTGTTTTGGGACAAAATACCGGGGTTGGAATAACCATTTCCCTCCAACTACGACGGGAATAACCGCCACCGAACATCGATTAACCCACGATCGGAAGTACCGGTCGATCTTACATCCTCGAAACTCACGGATCGACCCAAGACGGTGGACCACCCGTTACTTGAAAGGCCACTGTCTTCACCAATCGAGATCGACGCTGTACTCGAGGGAAAGGGGGTCCGCCATCGTCATTGGACCGGTTTGTCCACTCGCTGACACGTCTACAATGTCAGCCTTACCGACACCCGTACCAGTATCGGCAGCATCCAGAAGGGCTTGGCCCTCCAGGTATCGTGCCATTATTGTGATAATTGTACTGTGCAACTAAGAGTTAAATATACCATTGGTCGAGAAGTGCCCCACGTCGGGCGCCAAATATGTAAGTATGAAACCTACCACTCCCACCGGCGTGTAAGAGAGTCCCTTTCTAGACCTCAGGGCGGCACGCTTATCAAACAAAATCGCAGGGAGCTTCCAGAAAGCACTCAGAAAAACCCCAAAATTTCACTTCTCTTAACAACGGTTTTATTCACGCTTTAGATGCACAGAAAAGTAGTACCAACAGTGTCACGATACCTGGAGGGCCAAGCCCTTGTGGATGCTGCTGATCCTGGTACGGGGTGTCGATTAGGCTGACGTTGTAGACGAGTCAGCGAGAGGACTAACCGGTCAAATGCGGCTTCCTGGTGCTGGCTGACTTTGCTAAAATGTACACATAAAGAACTAAAAACTTTGTTAGTGCAAATAACAGCCAGACACCAGGACCCCTTTGTTTTGAGACAGCTCCCTGCGATTTTGTTTGATAAGCGTGCCGCCCTGAGATCTAGAAAGGGACTTCATACTTACATTTTCCTCCCGAACAAAACGTCTCAAAATCCCATACAAACTTTAGGCTCGTTGGGCGACCCCTTCCCGTGATCCGATCTGGTCCAAATTAGGCATGAGCCCTTGTAGAAGGCCTAGGATCAATTTAAGCCTGCAGCGAATAACTTTTTCAAATATCGGGTCATTTGGGGCACTCTAGCATGTGCATAATTATTTCAGCCCAAAATTTGTGTTTTGCAGTTCAGCTTAGCTTAGCTTAGCTTGATTGACTACTCACATCCACCTGAATCATTGTACCCGAAATGCTCTGTTAATTTTTTTACAAAATGGAATTCATTGAAATGGTTTTTCCTGATTCTGATTGTTATTTGATGATATGAACTTTGTTAATTGTTTTTTTTTTAAATAAATGCATTTCGAGCACCATGATCGCAGGCGTGGCTCAGTAGAAAGAATTCCACATCGCCAATGGTTGCTACTCCGTGATTGACCGAGGCTATCAATTTTGCGCAAAGGTCAAAAGAACGATGCTTGGGATTAGCGACTCACTCTCAGTACACAAAACTGATACTCTCTCTTTAACCATCAATAACGGCGCCGGCCACGTCCTAGTAGTCAATTGATAGGTAGGAAAAATATAGAAAGGGATGAAAGAATCAAATTTGTGCTTTAGGACCGAGGTCACCTCTGCATCCTAGCAAAAAAAATTGTTTTGGGAATGTGGGATAAAGGATATGATCAGGAAACACTTTTGACAAGTGCGATGTAGTATATTTATTACCTGCTCAAAGTGAAAGCCTTATTTGTTGTCATTATTTTTAATTTTTTTCATTTTCTAACACGGCTCTTTTTTAAAGTAAAATATCGAAAAAAAATTTTTTGCTTAGATTTCCTAGAACTATCTCGTATTTCCACCCATATATACATATAAAGATTATGCGGTGCTTAATTTTAATACATTAACTCCTCTGGCCAAACTAGCTAGCTTTTCTAATTGCTTCATAAAAAAATAATAAATTTCTACAACGAATTTATATTAAAGTTCCAGAATCAGTTAGAATGTTAAAGAAATAAAAGAACAAGAAAAGGACAAATTTAAAACCTGATATAAGATAAATTAACATCATAGTCATTCTAACAACTTCTCAATGATTCTCTAATTTTGGCCTTTTGTTAGTTTACTGATTTGAAATTAAAGTTGTTTGATTGGAAAACAAACGTAATAAAATCATTGAACGCGGCGCCAAGAGCTAGAAGCACATACATATTTGAATATTTCTATCGAACCAGTTATTTCATGAGTTCTTTAGCATAATAAAACTTTCAATGAGTGAAATTCTCAATACGTACATACATGTAAGGTATTCAAAACAATTGAGTTATGCTTCCAAGAAAAACGAAGTTTTAAGTTATGTTCAGAATACTTGAATATACCTATCTCTGCATAACAGAAAAAAAGACCTTTAATAAATGTATTCTTTCGTCGCTCTTTTTTATTGCTTTCGGTGGTACCAACCCTAAACAAAAATTCTCATTATTTGAGTTTCAGAAGAATCCTCCAAAAAAATTGCATTCCTGAAACAGCTTCGAAATGTAAAAACCCCGTAAATCTAGGGATAAATCATTAACCCTAACAGCGCTAGGTTTAAACTAAACCACTGATAATAAACCACTTCTACGGAAAAACTTTTTGAATACCCATAACTAGAAATTAACCCTGAGTTGATACTGCAGTCAAGCTAAAGTTTGCAAATAATCATCATTCAAAAATATAAAAAGATTACTTAGCTGAACATCCTTGAGGCATCCTATGAAAGTTGGTTAATCTTGATCCACATAATTGACCACTTTTCTCAATAAATCACAATTCAGCAAAAGAAATTAACAATTTAAACCAAAAATATGAAAGGTCTTGAATTTTTTTCTCACAAATTAAATACAACCGTCATCGACGGTCACAGCCTACCCCCAAAATTTGTGTTTTGCAGTTTAACCAGAAAAAGTGATCGAAGGTCGTTAAGCTACTCCTTAGCATGAGGGGGCGGGGGGCGAGGGGGTCAATTTTTGCATAGGGCCTTCTGGTTTGCCAGATTTTAAAACCGAGGTTTTGATTCCGAAACATACCGCCAAACGGGGCATCATGCAACAGCAGGGTTAGATGCAACATTTGTATACTAACACGTATTCAATTTTTATTTTAGTATAATGTTATAAGATTGATGATGGCAAATTTTAGCAAAATGATGAGGACATAGTTTTTTACATCGTGAGATATTTTTTTAAAGTTTTTGACTCTAATAGAAAATTTAAAAAACGAGTAATAGATGCATATTTTTAACATTTTTCGATGTCGTAAAAAACTTTACCCAGTATGGTGGATAAGCTTAATGATATCATCTACAAACTTTATATTGCTTTGATTATCCTATACCAAAAAGTAAAAATATTTTTCGGACAATCACCAAATTTTTTCGAATAAATATTTTTATAATTTAGTCACTAGTCTGGGCATGCAATTCAAAGAAACACCTTTTAAATCTCGTTTCCATATGCTGCAATATGATTGTTTTGCTTCACGCGATTTTAAATTTCTGAATTTCATCCATCCACATATAAATTTTTGTGATTTCACCTAGTAGAAGATTTTATAGTATTTTTACCCCTTTCATTAAACAAACTTTTGACAGAAAAATGTAAAATTTAATTCGAATAAAACCAAAAATTACTGTAATTGGTGCTTTATGCGTCATGAAATCACAAATATATAAAAAACTATAAATTTTCAAACGTTTTCATTTGATTTTTCATTAAAAAAAACTAAGGTCGTTGCAACTTACCCCTTTTTCTTAGTAGGGTGAAAATGGCATATATATGTTAACCCATTCGAGACGGAGGCCTTTTCATGACATTCGAACTTATAGTACTTTACTCTTAGATAACTTTTATGACGTTTGATTTTCATCAAAACCATTTTTCAATACATTTTGCAAAACATTTGCGGATTCCATGTGTATAAGAATATTATTTTTCCGAGCAATAGTAAACTCACAATGAATGATTGTTCAGACAAAGGCAAAAAAATTCCATTGCACACACGGTGTGCAATCGGTTTCGAACGGGTTAATTTAAAAATTACTGGTGCAATCATTTATTTTTCTGACTACGTCAATTTAACTTTTGATGTAAAACCGGTATGATTATTAATGAACATTACATTTTTAGAAGCCATTGAAGTTGAAAAGTTTTGCATGGTGCCCGGTAGATTAAAAAGGGGGGAAAATTTATCACTTTTTTCAATATTTCTAGATAATTTTTTCTGCTAAAGGGAATGTGGCATATTTCATATTTTAAAAACTAGTACTGGACTCCTATTATCGTAAAACAGGGTTGCAGAAATTTATTAGACTAATTTAAATTTGATTTAAAAATCGATTTCGTCTATGTTTAGAATTTGATGCTTTGGGGTAACACTGATCAGTCTCTATTTTGACGGTTTTAACGAGTTTTCTTGATCATGAAGGATACAAAACACCTACATAATTGCGAGCCTTCGATGAAATAGATATTTCAAGATTTTGAAATAACATTTTTAATTACATTTGAAATTTTGAAAAACAAACCAAGTGTTTCCGAATTTGAAACTCAACATGTACCTAGGTTTTCAAACATCGAAAAAAGTTTTGAGATATTTTACCTTTAGACTAAGTTATTGATGATTATGTGGAAAAATTTCATGTTGAAGGTGTCAGCCAGCTCCATAAAGCGATCGTAGGAGGCTGCATATAGAAGTGATACTTCGGTTGGCGAGCCCACATAATAGCCAAATAGCGTTTCACCGAGAATTTCTTGACGAACCTGCAGCGTAAGATCTATTCCAATCATTTTATGGCGAAAAAAGCTTAGAAACAAGCCAACATGCATGATTTTGCCCGCCATTTTGAATGTGCGGATATATTCCTCGAAAATTTGTTACGTACGGGTGTTTAGCAAATAAGTTGCCTCTACATTACGATGTTTTACTCAAAATACTGAAAATTCATAATAATACTTATGAATGGCCCTTTAACCTTGTAGTTGTATGTAGGTCATTCAGGAAGATCAAAATGCTGAAGCTTAGTTAAAAAGTTTAGTATGACAAACTAAATCTTGAGACTTCAGATAACTCAATGGTGTAAACTATATTGTTTGTACAAATCGGTTCAGTAGTTCCAAAGATAATATAAGATATACTAACTCGCGTTCGCCATCTTCTGAGGCTGGGCCTTACTGTAACTAAAACATACCTCTGGTGTTAATTGAAATTTTAATTTTTTCTCCTCTCCTCCTCAAAACAGTGCCACCCCCAAGTGCAATGACAGTATCCGTCTCGCAGCCTCAGCCGCCAATGGACATCGCGTGTTCCAGCCCCACCAAGGCCAGTCCAGCTGCCACTGGATCCTGTTCCGGTAGCAGTGGCTCCCCACTCAGTCCCATTATGATGACCACCACTCTACCGACTGGGGCCAGCGGAAGTTCCTCCTCCCACACCCCCTCCGCAGCAGCTGGACGACCCAATAGTCCCGGCAACTCGAGCGGAGGATCCTCGGAGGCGGATATTGCCATCAGCACCCCACCTTCTTCGTCCTCGTCGTCGCACACCAATCCGAGTACGGCCCTGCGGAGGTTCTACTTCCAGAAGACTCGGGTCAGCAAGTCCCCGAAATCGGCCACCGTTGGAGGAGCGGGAAGTGGAGGTGGGGCGGTTGCTGCTGCTGTGCCCAAGGTGGTGGTCATGGGGTCTTCGACGACGTCCGAGGTCACCATCAACACTTCCACGGATTCGGCATCGACGCACGTTACGAATGTTACGACGACCACCGATACCGAAACGAATGATTCCATCGATTTGGGTGAGTTTTACTAATGGCATCATAAGCATGATGTTTTTTTAATTGAAAAAAATTATGACAAGAATGACAAAAATTACCACAATGACAAACATGACAAAAATGACAAAAATGGAAAAAAATAACAAAAATGGCAAAAATAACAAAAATGACAAAACTGACAAAAATTAGTAGGTTTCTGAAAATTGGTGATGATTTTTTTTCCAAACATTCGTTGCCAGTTTTTTTGTTAAATATCTTTTTTTCTTAAGTTCCGAATCAAATTTTTGAATTCTTTTTACCCCAACCCAAACAGGTGACATATCCGGACAGAGTGAACCTTTGCTGAGCTCACTGGACGACGAAAGCTCTAGCATCGTGATGAATCAGAGCTTCGGCGAGGGAGACGATGAAAATATCACCGTTATCAATGGACCAGATACACCCCTGCTGATAAACTATCAGGTGAGTTGTAGTCTAGTCGATTTCGATAACGAGTCGAATCGAGCGTCGAAGAGAAAGAAGCAGCAGCAAATACTTAAAGAACCATACAAAGGATGGCATTGGTGTTTGGGTTTGGAATCGAAAATCCCTCATAAGTACCTCAATAACATCGACAGCTTGTTGGGGTGAAGAGGGCGATGAGGCGATGAAGCTGAAAAGGGCCGAGGGTGTTTTGTATTGCTCGCGACACTTCACCCATCTCTACTTCTACTCCGCCCCTTTTCTCTCTCTCAAAGTTCAGCATCCGTTTTTTTCTCCTTTCTGCAGTTTCCGACGACCGAACCACATTTGAATGAACGCACCCATTTTAAATATAACGAGCGCTATAAATACGCAATTCGTTTGCGCTATAAATAGCCATTTGAATGCTTTCTCGATAGCACATTCGGTATAGTGAGTGAGTCGAGGCGAAAAACGTAGGGCAACACGCTAAACAAATCGTAAACCGATGGGGGTGGTTCCAAAAGCTGTTGCATAAAAATATTGAGATTCAGACATTTTATAGAAGAAAATATTATTTAATGATATTGATTAGAAATAATTTAAATCATGCGTTGGAATCACATGAGGTGAAATTCTTCAATCAGCTCACTAAAATTGTGAAATTTTGATCAAATTTTTTCAGAGTCTTTACTTGAGAACACAAAATTAATCCTTAATTACCTTGCTTCTCTCAAATTTTCCTTGAATTTTTTTATTCTCTTGATTTTCTTAATTTTCTTAATTTTTTCAATTTTCTAATTTTTTTTATTTTCTTGATTTTTTTATTTTCTTGATTTTCTTGATTTTCTTGTTTTTCTTGATTTTCTTGATTTTCTTGTTTTTCTTGTTTTTCTTGTTGTTTTTGTTTTTCTTGATTTTCTTGATTTTCTTGATTTTCTTGATTTTCTTGATTTTCTCGATTTTCTTGATTTTCTTGATTTTCTTAATTTCCTTGATTTTCTTGATTTTCTAGGTTTTCTTGGTTGTTTTGATTGCTATATTTTCTTGATTTTCTTGATTTTCTTGATTTTCTTGATTTTCTTGATTTTCTTGATTTTCTTGATTTTCTTGATTTTCTTGATTTTCTTGATTTTCTTGATTTTCTTGATTTTTTTGATTTTCTAGATTTTCTTGATTTCCTTAATTTTCTTGATCTTCTTGATTTTCTTGATTTTTTTTATTTTCTTGATTTTCTTGATTTTCTTGATTTTCTTGATTTTCTTAATTTTCTTGTTTTTCTTGTTTTTCTTGTTTTTCTTGTTTTTCTTGTTTTTCTTGATTTTCTTGATTTTCTTGATTTTTTTGATTTTCTAGATTTTCATGATGTCCTTAATTTCCTTGATCTTCTTGATTTTCTTGATTTTTTTATTTTCTTGATTTTCTTGATTTTCTTGATTTTCTTGATTTTCTTGATTTTCTTGATTTTCTTGATTTTCTTGATTTTCTTGATTTTCTTGATTTTCTTGATTTTCTTGATTTTCTTGATTTTCTTGATTTTCTTGATTTTCTTGATTTTCTTGATTTTCTTGATTTTCTTGATTTTCTTGATTTTCTTGATTTTCTTGATTTTCTTGATTTTCTTGATTTTCTTGATTTTCTTGATTTTCTTGATTTTCTTGATTTTCTTGATTTTCTTGATTTTCTTGATTTTCTTGATTTTCTTGATTTTCTTGATTTTCTTGATTTTCTTGATTTTCTTGATTTTCTTGATTTTCTTGATTTTCTTGATTTTCTTGATTTTCTTGATTTTCTTGATTTTCTTGATTTTCTTGTTTTTCTTGATTTTCTTGAATTTCTTGATTTTCTTAAATTTCTTGATTTTCTTGGTTTTTTTGATTTTCTTGTTTTTCTTGATTTTCTTGATTTTCTTGATTTTCTTGATGTTCTTGATTTTCTTGATTTTCTTTTTTTCCTTGATTTTCTTGATTTTTTTGATTTTCTTGATTTTCTCGATTTTCTTGATTTGCTTGATTTTCTTGATTTTTTTCTTTCTTTTCTTGATTTTCTTGATTTTCTTGAGTTTATTGATCTTCTAGATTTTCTTGATTTTCCTAATTTTTCTGGTTTGCTTGATTTTCTCAATTTTCTTGATGTTCTTTATTTTCTGGATTTTCTTGATTTGCTTAATTTTTTGATTTCTTGATTTTCCTGATTTCCTTAATTTTCTTAATTTTCTTGATTTTCTTGATTTTCTTGATTTTTTCTTGATTTTCTTGATTTTTATTATTTACTTGATCATCTTGTTTATCTTGTTTTTATTTCATTTTTGATTTTCTTGATTTTTAAGATTTGCTTGATTTTCTTATTTTTCTCAATTTCATTTCATTGGTTTTCTTAATTTTCTCAATTTTCTTGTTCTTTTTTTAATTTATTATTTTCTTGATGCTTTTGAATTCTTCAATAATACAGGACATTTGACAACTTTTCATAGAAATATTCTTAAAAAATATTTTGATTTTTTGTTAGAATGTTTCCAGTATACGCGTCACTTTTCATTTCAACTCTCTGGAGCCATAGTTAAACATATCCACTTTCAGCTTGTGCTGAGTTGTTCTATATTTGTATTTTCAATCCAGAATCAAATCTTTATTTTTAGTCAGCGTATTTTTAGAGATTTTTTTTAATGAATACGGTACTCCCTACCGACGTTAAACTTCACGTACACAGTAAATTAAGGGAGCTAACTCTAGTGAATTGAAAACGATGCTGAAGCAGATTGCCAAGCCAAGCCAGACCAAGTGACAGGTCACGGGGGAGAACAAAAAATATATATTACCCACCCACCCCACTTTGCTTCTGGTCCGTCTGTGAACCTGAGATCTGAGATGAAAAAGGGCCAGCTGATGCTGCTCGGAAGCTTTCTTTGAAACCTGAAGGTATCGGTATCGAGTGAAGCGAAAATGTTTTGCCAAAGTGGCGCGTTTTTTTCACTTCTAAATGCTCTTCCCCCCAAAAGCAGTCTTCATTAAACCTCATGCCAACATGCAAATCGTGTGTGTGGCTATGTTGAATGTACAAACATACTAAACATACTGCTGGCAGCCAGTCAGTAGTGCATAGTTGCTTTACATTCTGCGCCTTGCCAATGACGTCAACAAAACCTAGTTTGTTCTATTTCAAGATTTGCCCACTAACTAACTAACTAACTAACTACTAAGCGCGCTTAAGGTTGAGATCATCCACCGCCAGAGGGAGAAAGCGGAAGGGCTGAACTGCTGCGAAGGGCCGGCCGCAGTGAATCGTCGCCGTTGATAGTAGGTACCTATAGTAAGAAACGTTCCGTTTGAAACGAAAGGGAAATTTTCACGGGCTGCCTGCTGGCATATTTAGTTAGAACTGAGAGAGTGAAATCAGCTCTGCACAAATTGTAAGTGACAGCGAAAGTTTGATATAATTAGTCTATTTTGTAATGGTCATTCAGAATGACGTAAATACGTTTCACAAGAAATGGCAGCGTCACTTGATAAAACGCATACGATTCATTGAATGCGAGGATTGTAAACTGGCACCGGATTTAGAGTAAGGGGAAACGTGAATATTCGTTAAGAAAAAGCGTCTAGTTGATTTGTTCATCTGCGATTGAAGAAAACAAAAATAAACTAAGAATCACAATACATTTAAAAAATGAAATTTTTAAATTGAAGTATTCAAAACATCAATCAAATTATCCTTTTAAATCAGAAAAAAAATGCGGTGGTGGAATGACACGGCTGCAGGTAAAATCAAAAAATCATCATAAATATTGTTCCTTGAGCCAGGGACCCACAACAGTTGCCGCTCTTTAAATGTTGCTTTGATGATAAGAAATTACAAACAATGTTCAAAAGTCAAGCTTTCTTATTTAGAATACCATGGAACCACTTTAATCTAATATGAGTACAAAACAATTTAACAGAAGACTCTCTGGAGCCACCTTTTTGATACAAATACATGCATACTTAGTTTTAATACTTAGCAGTGATCATCAAAAGAGCAAGAAAAATCATTATTTCTAAGAATTAATTTAAAAATAGAGTTTAGTATTCAAAATAATACATTACTTGAAGAGACTAGACCACCGGTTTGCTTCCCAAACATTTTTAGTTAAAGTACCTCATCAGTATTCTTGTTCCAGTTTAGTCAGTTTATTTGACAACACAATGTCGGATATGTGGCAAACTGTCAGTGTGATCAACTCTTAGTTCAGGAATGCTTATCATTATTTTCTTGAGCTCATACGGGAAATCGCTTTCAGAGTTCCTACTTTCTTAATTATAGAGGGTTTTGATAGAGGGCTTTGCGGTTCTTAAAGTGTTAACCGGACTTGTTTTTGCAAAATTGTTGAAATTGTGAAATGAATAGATGCCAATTTCTTTGGCATCTATTCCTCTTTCCGTCTTTTTCCTGTCAATTTTATTCGAAAAGACTACGTGTTAGGGTAAGTGAGCCCTATTTTGGCATGGTCCTTTTCTTGGCATGCCAACATGTCTTTTCATGTTTTTCAGGTCCAAATTTGAATATATTTTAATTGCGAAGAGAATAATTTGTTTCAAATCTGTGCATACCGAATGTTTCGATTGTTTGTACTTTATTAAAGTAGTTAATTTATTTCGATCTGCATCCGAGGAAATTTTGTTGGAAATCACCATATGAAAATCAGATGAACTCACCTTTCTAGTGCAACTGTTAAATTCACATGCGCTTTCAAACGCGGACATTCATTTGAAAAATTGGCTTGTGATATAGCTCAGTTGGCAAGTCTGTTGTCTCCTGAGCCGATGTCCGAGAGTTCGAGCCCAAGAGTAAAACATCGAACACAGTTGTACCGGATAGTTTTTTAATAACGATCCGCCAACTGCAACGTTGATAAAGTCGCGAATGCCATAAAGATGGTAAAACGACTATAATCGAAACAAAAAAAAATTTTTTGAAAAATTTGCAATGAATACTCATGCTTACAGTTAACCTCGGCAAAAAATCAAAAAATACTAGAAAGACTAAAGACTGAATATTTATTTAGGTTTTGAATAAAAGTTAAAAACTAATTTTGTTCCTTTTCTTGGCATGCAACTTCAATCGAAATACACCACCAGTGTTGGAAGCTGGAAAAAATACATTTTCATTAAAGAGGTATTTTTGGGTTGATGTTTTCCCTAAAACTTAAGTTTCAATATAAGTTGGAGAACATAAGTGATTCGACTAACTAAAAGTCATATCCAAGCATTGAAAATGCAAAAATCGCTATTTGGGAACCATGAATCGAAGGTACATTGGTATGCGTGCGAACAGCATTTACATTGCAGTCTGCCAAGCAAATGCCACAAAACACAGTGGTTCGAAATAATAAAAAAAACTATGTGAAATAAAGCAACTCACAAGACTTAAGATGTTTTTTTTTATCTAAAAACTGTTAGATCGATGGCAATTTATGACTTTAGTATATAAAATACATAATTAATTGAGTTTTGGAATCGTTTTCTGTTGCTTGTTAATTTTTTGAATTTTTGTTCTTATTTTTTTCTTGAAAACAGAAGTTGAAAGTTCAGGAAAATCTCGTTTTCTTTCCAATTATTCCTAAAAATATTAGGTGTGAGTCGGAATAAAAAAAAATGTTTTAGCATCTATTTGGCGTGTCAAACCACTGCGCAACGCCCCCGGGCATTCGAGATGGCTCGTGCTAGAAGCTCATAATCTCAGCTAACAAATTCAAAACGGCTAAATTTTAAAATACCATTCAAGGAATTTTTCAATTTCTTACTTTATGAAGCCATACTCCACAATATGAAGATAGTTGTTTGGTAGTGAAAATAACCCTATGAGTCGCAATCGCAAGTCTCCTAAAGTATTTTACTATCAACTTATGGTCTATAAAAACTCAAAAGGCATAATTTAAACAATGATTTATAAATGACAACACATCATGATGCACAGAACCATAGAAATGTCGTAAATGAATCTATCGTTAGGCTTAGCATTCCTGAATTTGTCCAGTTAGCATTCAATTCAGGAAATTCTCGAAAAAAGCTGAGAAAATCTAAGCAATTTTTTCCAATGTTTGGAAAAATCTAATCGATTAGAAAAGTTCAAATTAAGATATTTCAATTCAACGTTACAATACCACTTTCATAACAACCACGTTCAAGTCGTTTTTTATAAATAACTCGTTTATTTGACACGACTAAAACCTTTCAGTATTACTCCCATTCAAGTCGTATTTGATTTTTATTTTGATGAAATTGTCTCAAAAAACTTCGCAAAAATGATGAACTGTGAAATCTCTTTAAAAAATTTCGAGAAATGTGAATCAATCGGGGCCAGATACGGATATTTTACCTCAATATTATGGCAGCTGGATCACACAAACTTTTTTTAAACTCTACGTTGAAAACTTGGGCTAGTCTAGATAAGCCCATGCCATCTGAAATACTTTTCTTAGATTGATTGGCTCTATTCAGATTTTATCAGTCCTTTATAAGTAACTAACTGTATACATATTGGAGAAATTTTTTGAAGTGTTCAGTTTAAAAAGTTTGCTTACAAAATATGCTAGTTTAGATTTCATCAAAGGGATTTAATGTTCATAAAAAACAGAAAGTTCAAACCACTCGCGGACATAATTCGTTTCTGAATCGGTCCTCCTGATGGTCAATGATTCTTGGTCATACACAAATATTCTGAAACAACCTGAGGTGTTTATAATCATCACTTTGTTTAAATGGGTTAAAAGTTTAAAGTTTTAAAAAATAAAAAAAATTGCGGAAATTCTTGACTTCCGACTTTTTGAAATGAAAGCTTATCTTGTGCTTCCCTTCCAACCAAATTTCATCAATGTTTTCGAAAGCCTTTTTGTTGTATGAGTGAAGCCCGGTGTTCCATCGTCGCATAGGACTTTACGCTCAGCTGACGTCATTCTGTCAGTGGCCTTATATTCAGAATACACTCTAAGCCGCAACAACCCAAAACCAAGTTGAAATGCCGCAAAATCGGATGAAACTGGCTCCCGACGAAAATGAGTTTAAGGGGGTTTTCCCAAACTTGAGAATAAACGTCATTTTTGCAACTTAATTTTGGGGCATGTCATGCGGCAGGGATTTTTTTGGGATTTTTTCCTTTGATGAACTAAATATCGAAAGGGATTATAAAAAATTATTAAAGACAATATTTTTGTTTATATTTCCTTTTAATTCTTTATTTTCAAAAATATTTTTTTCACAATTGATCTCGGCAGAAGTTTTCGTAAAAGGTAATTAAGGAAATCTCAGCTTGATTTATCCTGAGCCATTTCCAATGGTTTTGGTCTGGAATTACAGGATGCTGTGGACACCATAAAGAACGGAACTTAAAACTCACATTTGTCCTTCAAAATCAATGGGTCTTTTTTTACGGGTTTTCATCCTTTTAGGATGATTCATCCTTCAAATCAATAAGTCTGACCTGCAGGATGCACCCGGAAGGAAAACCAGACTTCAATCGTCACTGGAATTTACTTTCCAGTGGATAGTATCCACAGCTACGATTGATGTGCAGAACAGCCGAATTCATGTCATGTCGAAAACTCGATTGGCAGCGTTTAGGAACTTCACGTGTCTTCACAATCTTGAGACTACCTAGCATAGTGATATCTGAAGCTCCCGTTTCCAATAGGTCGTGAATGGCAAGTGCCGCGATTATTCCAGATCGTCCGGTTCCATTGGTTTTTCTTCCTTCCGGAAATTTGCTGGAGGCATGATGTGAATATTATCGACGAATAAACGTTTTCTGGAAATCCATAAATTGAAATTAATTAAGCATGATAAAATTTTGTAAAATATTAAAGCAATTTACCAGAGATTGTATTCGATGCGACTGACTTTTTTTGTTTGCAAAACGAAACCAACTGAAAATAAAGGGAAATTTTTTTGGGGTGGTCAGTTCGAGCTTCGAAATTTGATTTTGGTGCATTGACAGCAGCCCAAAATCAAGAACGCCAGTCAAACTTTGTTTTGATGCGCTGGCGTTCTTATTTTTGGGTTGTTTTGATTCTGAGTGTAGCCAACGATTCTGTTAACTGTCAATTGAGCATTGTTGGTAAAGATCTATTGCACATTGCTGGTGGCCAAGAATCGGATCATCAAAACGGCAAACAATTGGTTCGGCGGCCAAGTAATTGGAGCACCGCAGTGAGTACTTTGCATGCATTTTGCTCACATTAATGAAAGTTCCACAGAGAAAACATATTTTTGTTGAACTCTAAGCAAGTTAGCAAGTAAATTCTTCAAAGGATGTTCTATGTTGCACTCAACAGGAAGGTTGAAATGTTGAAAAAAAGACGTCTAAGTATTTGTCATGATTTCATACCGGTTAACATGTTTTGGGAAACAATTGATAGAAATTTGAGGGCTTTATATTGAATTCTTTTTATTCGCGATGATTTTATATTGAAAAAAAAAACGAGTATAATAAATACCGGGAAAATCATCTTTTTCAACAGGGAACAACTCGGGAACAATCCGGAGAAAACCGGAAGAAACTTTAGAATTTCAAAACAAAAAGTCGCAAGCAACCCTGTAAAATGCTTATTCTGTGTTGAGAGGTTTTTTGTGAAAAGGCCTGCTATTATCAAAAAAGCAGTACTTTTCGATACATTTTTCAAAACAGTGACTAACAGTGCTTATTTCCGGCCCTGTTTTGATTTCTAAATAAACAACTATAACCGGTCGGTTTTCTGAAAATCCAGCCGTTTATTAGAAAACCGAACGGTTTGATGAAGTCAATTTTTGGCCAACATTTTTTTTTTCTAAAAAAACACCAGATCTTGAAGTTTTATGCATTTTAAGCCATTTGGCACTGAAAATGAAATTTCGATTTTTCTCTCTAATATGTGTCGTGAGCCTACTTGGTTGAAAAATTCTACTGATCGAAGCAATCGAAAGATTTGTTTTGATTCAACCACAGTATAGACGATGGAATCACAAAATTTGAGAGCGAGTTTGGGTGAAGCAAAATGTAAACATAGCTGTACAAAAAAATGAAATTATAAAAATTATTTTGAACAATTTTGTATTAATTTTCAGATAAAATGGTGAGTGGAATAAAGTTTTAAGTAATAATTTCCTATATTACTTAATCTACTGCTCGGTTTTATTGTTTATTATTCATGTGTTCAAAAAGATTTAGAAAAAAATTTACCACCAAACAAGCGCAAAAATTGATAGTTTTTATCAATGCCTTAGTTCGAAATATATAAATTGATTATTGCCCTTAAAACATCCTTCAAATTGTGCACGTTTTGTTATTTCAGGAGCAAACTGGACAAATCGAGACAGTAGCATTGGGGCTTGTGATATAGCTCAGTTGGCAAGTCTGTTGTCTCCTGAGCCGATGTCCGCGAGTTCGAGCCCAAGAACAAACATCGAACACAGTTGTACCGGATAAGTTTTTCAATAACGATCCGCCAACTGCAACGTTGATAAAGTCGCGAATGCCATAAAGATGGTAAAACGACTATAATCGAAACAAAAAAAAAAAAAAAAGAGACAGTAGCACTTAGAAACAGAACTGCTTTAAAACTATGTCTTATGCCGGTGAAGGTATAAGAGTTAACAACGAAAAATCAAAATACTAGAAGCTGATCGGTCGTTAATTGATGTCGTTTTCCCTTCCCCTCAAATCCCAGCGAATTAGAATCTAGTAATTCCGAAAGCCAGCCGGATTCGTGCAAAGGTAGTCAAGAAAAATGAAAATATATTATGGACATCTTATTTTACAATTGGAAGCTTCTGTGAAATTAGCTGCGTTTGCATAATATTAAGATTAAAATTTCTTGATGGGATAAACAGTTTCATTTCAAATAGTTTTCTCATTTTTTTAATGATTTAGAAAGTTTTTTGGTAGTTCAAAATGGATAAAAAAAACATAGCTTAAAATTAATTTTACGGTTTTGAATCTGTCACAGTTCATTCTAACTTCGAACTGTTGCACAACTTGCAAGCGCTAGATGCAAGAATTTTCGTCGATTTTCCTAATGAATACGTGAAAGCTATTTACGAGATTCCAGGGCCAGGTCGCTCCTTTAATTTTGGCAATATGCATGTTGTCAGGTTAATATTGCCCTCTGGAAGGACATTGTAAATGGATGTTTCAAGTTTTTTTTAGTTTCAAACAGCCATTTCTGCTAAAAAGGTGAAGACAAATAAAGAAAAGCTTTAACACATGTATAATTCTAATCTGTATTCGCAGTCTTATAATCGTTTCAACTGTATTTAGTCGTGTTTTCATTTAAAATATTTGACCTTTAAAATACTATTTTTTTAAGTCTTTACATTTCCCTGAATATATTTTCACCCTTAACATGGGCTTGTAAACTTTATTTTCTTAAACTAAAAAAGCATACCAGTAACGGAATATGAGCATTGGTTTCAAGTAAAACTTACCTCAAGAGGTTCATCTAAGTAAAATGGAAACTATTAAAAAAGATTTAAATTATGTTCCTTTTGTTTATATTTTCTTCATCCAACTTTGAGTTGTTCACAGATGGCAGCAGCGCAGCTATTGCGCCTCCTATACCGTGGTAGAATTAAAGAGAATCTTTGGATTGCTTTGATTCAGTCGATATTTCCGATTTCCTTTGGGGTAAAAACTTTGAGCGTTTTGAGGCACCTCTAAATCAAGTCCGATTGAGCTGAAATTTTGCACAGGTTAGTTTTTCTGGCCAATCTACAAAAAAAAGGTCAGTTTTTGAAATCCTCCATGAATCATTTGGCTGCCTCGCTAGTGTTCGTATATAAAATTTGGGTGTACAAGGGGTGTTTTGAGTTAGCGTTCAATAAAGCAGCTTATTGACAATATTTTGTGTACAGGATCGTTAAAAATCCAAAAAAGTCCCATCGAGAGATCAAAAATAGCTGAAAATCAGCTATTCATGGTATGGATTCTATGGTAAAAAGTTTAAGGTGTCCTAGAGTGCTAAAATTTGAATAAAAGTTACGATGATTGAACAGATAAATTTTTCTGGCGGGTTTGTCTAGCTTATAAACAGGCATGACTTGATTTCTACAAAATTGCCTAGCGGTAAAATAAACGAAATACGGTGCTCAAATCGTTGGCGAAATATTTGGACCGCTTGCGAGGAAATGTTTTAAAAAGTTTTGTAATGGACAGCAAAACAAACTCTTTAGTGGGCCCCTGGCAGGTTTCCAGTCAGAAACGTTTCGTTGATAAGTCTCGTTGGATATTCCAGAGATAAACAAGGAGAAAAAATTAAATAATTCGATGCCTTATTCGTGACAAGGCAGACGATCTGTGGAAGCTGCAAATCAGGCAGTATTTCAAAACAATTGTTTTTCGAGGAGTTGTGACGACAATTGAAATGTTAAGATGTGGATCGCCTTCCCGTAAAACTTATTAAAAACTCCGACCACTTGTTATAATAAAATACGTAAGTTCATTGTAACAAAAAAAAACTGACTATTTTATATTATTATGTTCGAAAGGTTGTATGATTTGATTGGAAGAGAGGCTTATTCTTTTGCTCTCGGTTTCTTTTTGACTCTTACATTGACATTTCTAGTAATTCATATCTTGATCAAAGCATATCTAAACATAAATGGAGTGCAATCAGCACTTGAATTCTAAGAAAGCTGACTTAATAATTGAGTAAGAAAATTTAAAGTTAAGAATTAACAACAAAGAATGACCTAATATACTAAAAAACCTGTCTCCAAATGCGACCGTTTTCCCTGCTTAACACTTCAATAGGTCTCACAAAGTTAATACTCCGTTTTAGTTGGATCTGGAATCGTGCCATTACACAAAAACTGTGGTGTAATTATAAAATGTCAAAAGTGTCATTTTTTGTGTCGAAGTAAATTTAGAATAATTTTGAAGGCCAAGCTTCAGAAAACCGCAAACGTTGTCAAAACTAGCTTTGATTTGGAAAAATTCATAGTTCAATAGTATTCATTATAAATACATGGCGCATGCGGTGCCCAAAAATTAAAAGCGAAAAACTATTTCATTTGGCGTTTTTCAAAAACATTTGACAAAACGCCACAAAAATTTGCACATGTAAACATAACATAAATAGGCAGCTTCGCTGAAAATTTCATCAATTCCTATTAATGCATTCAGAAATTATTCACAGAACAAAGTGTTGAATTTTTATCGAATCACTTCAATTTGTTTCTTGCATTTTAATGTTTTGAATCAACTGGAAATCTTGATTCATTCCACATGTCGAAACTTCATATTAATAATTGAAAAATCTGCAACTTTTTTATTCAATGTATAAATCTAAAGAAAAAAACATGTAAAGAAAAATTAAAAAAGCTTTTTCAATTTTCCACCTCAGATATGTTGGTTCATACTTTGGATTTCAATTTTTTTAACGATAACACATAAGGCCGGAACAAATTTCTAATTCTTCTTTTGTCACCCGGAGTTGGAACACCGCCAGGGGGGGGGGGGGGGGGGGGGGGGGGGGACAATAAAAAATAATGTGAAAAACAAATAAATTGGAATAAATTGAACGAAAGCTTGAATGCAACTAAATTGAATTGCACAAAACCTATAAATCAAGTGATTTTTTATCGAATAATTCAATAAAATCAAGAATACAAAAGGTGAAAAAAACTTCCACCTTCCACCTTCCACCAAAATTTGTATTTTGGTCTTGTAATCTTTCAGATATTTGAATATTTTCGGCAATCGTCTACTGTTGAGTGCTGAGGCGTGACTGTTGTTATTTTATTTTTCAAAATTAATTCACTAGATTTCCATTTGAAAAAAAAACGCCTAAAGTTATGCTATCGAATGAATAATTGAAAATTTTATGTGAAACACTGGCCAGAATAAACATCTTTGTTTGTGCAATTTATGTATTTTACATAAGTGGACTCTAGCAGCTAGTGAAATTTGATTTGTCAATGAAATTTTTCACTTACAACAAAAATCTTATTATGAGCTTACGAAACGCTGCTCCGAATAATGCAAAAAAAAGTAAAATTTATCAATATTTAACATCATCACGTCCAAGGCAAACGCGCTACTCAAGATTTCACTAATAGTAAAAAATTACATAAAATACTTCAAACTTTATTTATTCCCCCCTTCAGGTTTTTTGAAAATTTCGAAGGGGGGGGGGGATACAATAGAAGAAAATGATATTTTTTCCAGCCTTATTGACAGCGTTAACCTAGAAACCGTGAGGATTGATACTTTGAAAAGCATTTAAAAAAATACGATAAACTTTTTGCTCCAGTAGGATGTACGTATTTTGTCTTCAGCTCAAACTTTCCTTTCGGCGACAATACTTGAACACAATTTTCGCCAACAGATTTCCACTTGCGACATCATTTTGCTGGATGGGATCATAGTGATGTCGACGAGTTCATCACCAAACCATCAAAATGCAGCCCGGAGTATCTGAGATGTACGTTTTTGTATTTATTGAAACTTTTTCAGCAACGAACCTTTTATGTGCCGGCTGCTGTTGAATTGTTAATCGAATAACGGCTGTCGAACTTACAAACTGATGAAGTTTCAGCAGCTGGGCTTCAAGTGTTTGGAGAAGATTTGAAAGTGAATGTATCCGGTTGCCGACATGAAAATTTAATTAATGCTTTAGTAAAAGATTTTTTTCCTTAGGATTTTTTTTAAGTATAGCAGTAGAAATAATTCAAAAAAAGTGATGATTGAAAAAATCTGTTTGAACTTTGTCTCACTAGAAAGGAGACCACACAAGACTTTGTGTTGTGATTTATAGACTAAACCCACCGAGTTTGCGCTAGATCATCGGCAGCGTAAATCAACAAAGTGCATTCGCTTCCTTTGAACACACCATCGTCATAGTCATCAGTATCGTTGTAGTCGATGCAAAGTTCATTAACTGGTGGACGCAACTAAACGTCAGATGTATAGTTTGAGATATGTGTTTGCTTCTTTTCATTTATTTTTTATCCCGGATCTCCAGCAACAGCCAAACGAAATCGCTAATTTGAATTCCCCATCTGGAACGAAAACCGGCGAGCGGCGACAAGACCAGAAATCTCTGCCGGAAAATGTCAACAACTGCTCACATGTCTTGCTCGCTCGCTTGAGCTGCCTACATGGGAAAATTCACAAATAGAAGAAGGGAAAACGCATCGGCAATCGTCTACTGTTGAGTGCTGAGGCGTGACTGTTGTTATTTTATTTTTCAAAATTAATTCAAACTAGATTTCCATTTGAAAAAAAAGCGCCTAAAGTTATGCTATCGAATGAATGAAGGAAAATTATATGTGAAACACTGGCCACAATAAACATCTTTGTTTGTGCAATTTATGTATTTCAAATAAGAGGACTCTAGCAGCTAGTGAAATTGGATTTGTCCATGAAATTTTTCACTAACAACAAAAATCTTATTATGAGCTTACGAAACGCTGCTCCGAAAAATGCAAAAAAAAAGTAAAATTTATCAATATTTAACATCATCACGTCCCAAGGCAAACGCGCTACTCAAGACTTCACTAGTAGTAAATTCTGTCTTGTGTCTTCTCTTCTCTGTCGGTGGTCCTATCTCGTTAAAGAAAGGTAGAAGCCGGTCTTGACCGTGTCCTGCCAGAAGTGCAGATAGACCGTTTGATTGTAACTCATATGCAATGCAGATGTAATTTTTCTTAACCATGGATTAGTTCCTTTTTTTTTTTTGAAGCAGATTTGATGAGAAATTTTTCTCAATGAGAGAATAAGAAAGACATGATAACACTTTTTTCGTTTATGATTTATATTTGTAAACCATTTTTGTCATTTTAGCTAACCGTTTTTTTTTTTCATTTTTGAATCATTTTGTCTTTATTTTGAAAGCTTTTACGTTCATTTTTGTGACATGTAATTACAATAATAATTTTGATAAATTTTTTAACTTTTCAAGTGTAATTTTCTTTCATTTGGCTGCCATTTTGTCATTTTTGTCATTTTTGTCATTTTTGTCATTTTTGTCATTTTTGTCATTTTTGTCATTTTTGTCATTTTTGTCATTTTTGTCATTTTTGTCATTTTTGTCATTTTTGTCATTTTTGTCATTTTTGTCATTTTTGTCATTTTTGTCATTTTTGTCATTTTTGTCATTTTTGTCATTTTTGTCATTTTTGTCATTTTTGTCATTTTTGTCATTTTTGTCATTTTTGTCATTTTTGTCATTTTTGTCATTTTTGTCATTTTTGTCATTTTTGTCATTTTTGTCATTTTTGTCATTTTTGTCATTTTTGTCATTTTTGTCATTTTTGTCATTTTTGTCATTTTTGTCATTTTTGTCATTTTTGTCATTTTTGTCATTTTTGTCATTTTTGTCATTTTTGTCATTTTTGTCATTTTTGTCCTTTTTTGTCCTTTTTTGTCCTTTTTTGTAATTTTTGTAATTTTTGTAATTTTTGTAATTTTTGTAATTTTTGTAATTTTTGTAATTTTTGTAATTTTTGTAATTTTTGTAATTTTTGTAATTTTTTCAACTTTTGTCATTTTTGTCATTTTTGTCATTTTTGTCATTTTTGTCATTTTTGTCATTTTTGTCATTTTTGTCATTTTTGTCATTTTTGTAATTTTTGTAATTTTTGTAATTTTTGCTATTTTTGTAATTTTTGTAATCTTTGTAATTTTTGTCATTTCTGTAATTTTTGTAATTTTTGTAATTTTTGTAATTTTTGTAATTTTTGTAATTTTTGTAATTTTTGTAATTTTTGTAATTTTTGTAATTTTTGTAATTTTTGTAATTTTTGTAATTTTTGTCATTTTTGTAATTTTTGTAATTTTTGTAATTTTTGTAATTTTTGTAATTTTTGTAATTTTTGTCATTTTTGTAATTTTTGTAATTTTTGTAATTTTTGTAATTTTTGTAATTTTTGTATTTTTTGTAATTTTTGTAATTTTTGTAATTTTTGTAATTTTTGTAATTTTTGTAATTTTTGTAATTTTTGTAATTTTTGTCATTTTTGTAATTTTTGTAATTTTTGTAATTTTTGTAATTTTTGTAATTTTTGTAATTTTTGTAATTTTTGTAATTTTTGTAATTTTTGTAATTTTTGTAATTTTTGTAATTTTTGTAATTTTTGTCATTTTTGTCATTTTTGTCATTTTTGTCATTTTTGTCATTTTTGTCATTTTTGTCATTTTTGTCATTTTTGTCATTTTTGTAATTTTTGTCATTTTTGTCATTTTTGTCATTTTTGTCATTTTTGTCATTTTTGTCATTTTTGTCATTTTTGTCATTTTTGTCATTTTTGTCATTTTTGTCATTTTTGTCATTTTTGTCATTTTTGTCATTTTTGTCATTTTTGTCATTTTTGTCATTTTTGTCATTTTTGTCATTTTTGTCATTTTTGTCATTTTTGTCATTTTTGTCATTTTTGTTATTTTTGTTATTTTTGTCATTTTTGCAATTTTTGTCATTTTTGTCAGTTTTGTCAGTTTTGTCATTTTTGTCATTTTTGTCATTTTTGTCATTTTTGTCATTTTTGTCATTTTTGTAATTTTTGTAATTTTTGTAATTTTTGTAATTTTTGTATTTTGTAATTTTTGTAATTTTTGTAATTTTTGTAATTGTAATTTTTGTAATTTTTGTAATTTTTGAAATTTTTGTAATTTTTGTAATTTTTGTAATTTTTGTAATTTTTGTAATTTTTGTAATTTTTGTAATTTTTGTCATTTTTGTAATTTTTGTAATTTTTGTAATATTTGTAATTTTTGTAATTTTTGTAATTTTTGTAATCTTTGTAATTTTTGTAATTTTTGTAATTTTTGTAATTTTTGTAATTTTTGTAATTTTTGTAATTTTTGTAATTTTTGTAATTTTTGTAATTTTTGTAATTTTTGTTATTTTTGTTATTTTTGTAATTTTTGTAATTTTTGTAATTTTTGTAATTTTTTAATTTTTGTAATTTTTGTAATTTTTGTAATTTTTGTCATTTTTGTAATTTTTGTAATTTTTGTAATTTTTGTAATTTTTGTATTTTGTAATTTTTGTAATTTTTGTAATTTTTGTAATTTTGGTAATTTTGGTAATTTTTGTAATTTTTGTAATTTTTGTAATTTTTGTAATTTTTGTAATTTTTGTAATTTTTGTAATTTTTGTAATTTTTGTAATTTTTGTAATTTTTGTAATTTTTGTAATTTTTGTAATTTTTGTAATTTTTGTAATTTTTGTAATTTTTGTAATTTTTGTAATTTTTGTAATTTTTGTAATTTTTGTAATTTTTGTCATTATTGTAATTTTTGTAATTTTTGTAATTTTTGTAATTTTTGTAATTTTTGTAATTTTTGTAATTTTTGTAATTTTTGTAATTTTTGTAATTTTTGTAATTTTTGTAATTTTTGTAATTTTTGTAATTTTTGTAATTTTTGTAATTTTTGTCATTTTTGTAATTTTTGTAATTTTTGTCATTTTTGTAATTTTTGTAATTTTTGTAATTTTTGTAATTTTTGTAATTTTTGTAATTTTTGTAATTTTTGTCATTTTTGTAATTTTTGTAATTTTTGTCATTTTTGTTATTTTTGTAATTTTTGTAATTTTTGTAATTTTTGTAATTTTTGTAATTTTTGTCATTTTTGTAATTTTTGTAATTTTTGTAATTTTTGTAATTTTTGTAATTTTTGTCATTTTTGTAATTTTAGTATTTTGTAATTTTTGTAATTTTTGTAATTTTTGTAATTTTTGTAATTTTTGTAATTTTTGTAATATTTGTAATTTTTGTAATTTTTGTAATTTTTGTAATTTTTGTAATTTTTGTCATTTTTGTCATTTTTGTCATTTTTGTCATTTTTGTCATTTTTGTCATTTTTGTCATTTTTGTCATTTTTGTCATTTTTGTCATTTTTGTCATTTTTGTCATTTTTGTCATTTTTGTCATTTTTGTCATTTTTGTCATTTTTGTCATTTTTGTCATTTTTGTCATTTTTGTCATTTTTGTCATTTTTGTCATTTTTGTCATTTTTGTCATTTTTGTCATTTTTGTCATTTTTGTCATTTTTGTCATTTTTGTCATTTTTGTCATTTTTGTCATTTTTGTCATTTTTGTCATTTTTGTCATTTTTGTCATTTTTGTCATTTTTGTCATTTTTGTCATTTTTGTCATTTTTGTCATTTTTGTCATTTTTGTCATTTTTGTCATTTTTGTCATTTTTGTCATTTTTGTCATTTTTGTCATTTTTGTCATTTTTGTCATTTTTGTCATTTTTGTCATTTTTGTCATTTTTGTCATTTTTGTCATTTTTGTCATTTTTGTCATTTTTGTCATTTTTGTCATTTTTGTCATTTTTGTCATTTTTGTCATTTTTGTCATTTTTGTCATTTTTGTCATTTTTGTCATTTTTGTCATTTTTGTCATTTTTGTCATTTTTGTCATTTTTGTCATTTTTGTCATTTTTGTCATTTTTGTCATTTTTGTCATTTTTGTCATTTTTGTCATTTTTGTCATTTTTGTCGTTTTTGTCATTTTTGTCATTTTTGTCATTTTTGTCATTTTTGTCATTTTTGTCATTTTTGTCATTTTTGTCATTTTTGTCATTTTTGTCATTTTTGTCATTTTTGTCATTTTTGTCATTTTTGTCATTTTTGTCATTTTTGTCATTTTTGTCATTTGTGTCATTTTTGTCATTTTTGTCATTTTTGTCATTTTTGTCATTTTTGTCATTTTTGTCATTTTTGTCATTTTTGTCATTTTTGTCATTTTTGTCATTTTTGTCATTTTTGTCATTTTTGTCATTTTTGTAATTTTTGTAATTTTTATAATTTTTGTTATTTTAGTAATTTTAATATTTTTTTGTCATTTTTGTTATTTTGTTTTTTTTTATGTAATTTTTGAAATTTTGTTTTTTATGTTATTTTTGTAATTCTTGTCATTTTTGTAATTTAATTTTGTTCTTTTGATTATTTTTGTAATTTAGTAATTCTTGTTATTTTAGTATTATTATTTTTTTTAATTTTAATTATGACCTTTTAAACGCTGAGTATTCATTCGGGTTTTAATTTTTGTAATATTTGTCTTTTTTTTTCTTTTTTCTGTCATTTTTATCATTATTTTTTTTTTTTCAAATTTTTGTCATTTTTGTCTTTTTTGTCGTGTTTTTTGTTTTTTCATTATGTGTCATTTATGTGTATTTTTTTTGTAATTATTTTATTGATATTATTTTTATCAATTGATTTTGATTGATGTTGATAATAGGTTGCTGATTTTTTAAATTTTGTTTCTTCTTAACTTACTGAGTTTTTTTTTAATAATTATCAGGTGAGAAATTAGGTTGAGTTTGAATAATGTCTCCAGCCATAACTTTTTTCCAAGAGGGGGCAGTTCAGAAAATGCTATTCTAATTCACAAGAAACGCAATTACTCGAGCATGCCGGATTGCGTTAGATCACTCAAAGAAGAATGGTGAAAAAAAGGATCATAAACGACGACGTCCAGGACGTTAACTTCTGCTCTCCGGCTAGAAGACGACGACGACGACATCATATCGTTGGCGGGCTTTGTTTGTTTTCGCGCCGATTACGCTTGACGTGGTCCGGACCAATTATTCACACCACACCGGCACCAGTATGAAGTAAAACTGACATCCGGAGCAGAAACTAAAAAGGGACAACTACAACATCAGAGAAAAAAAAATGTTCATCAGAATAGTTAATTTCTTTTTCCTGTTCGGCGCGGAATGGCCGAAATACACAAAACAAACTCTCTCCTGGGTACCTACTCAACAAAATTCGTCAGTCGGCAAGTTTAATTAAATCAAAGCAAAAGGGAAATTTACCCATTCAACTCTTTGAAGCGATCGCCCCCGCAATGCGATGCTACGGTGTTTTTGTTGTTAGGACATTTTTTGTCGTATTTCTGTCCTAGTTGGGAATGTTTTGTTTTTACTGTCGCGTTGAGTACCGAAACTGTTGCTTTTGCTCGTTACAGTAATCCCCACAACGAATTGGTACTGTAATTGGTGATGTTTATGGGCGGCGTTATGAGATTTGATCCTTTTGAACAACCAACAACACACGAAATGTACGAGCACGACTTGTGCAAAGATAAACAAAAAATGTGTGTATTTTGATATATATTTTTGATCGGATTTACGATAGCAAATTAGATATTATTTAAAGACGAGCTGCTGAACATCATCATGTCATCCAGTTGAACTCCTGACAATTTCATCAAAAATAAGTTTTTAAAAGCAATAAAATCTCTATGCATTTAGAAGACCAATTTTTGACAATTATCTATACTCTCTGGAGCCACCGTTAAGGATTTTTTTATAATATTTATTAATCTTGAAAGGTCTTTTCATTTTTTTTTTAACCATAGGTTTGTTTATTAATCCATTTTATTTATAAAGTCTCATTTTGCCTAGTGTATCACTTTGCTAATCTATGTTAGTAGAAGGAGGAGCCGTGATAGTCGCTTGAAAGGCGCTCTTATGAGCCATAATTCCTAAATCATTCTGCTGATATCAATTTATGACTTTCTACATCACCCTCGAAGGTATTTGTCAAAATTAATTATCCCAAATCATTTTCAACGCTGAACAGAACACTTCACTTCAGCACTGAGCTAATCGAATCTCTCGTCTTTGTAAGGGAAGAGCTTCTTTTCTTGAAGTGCTGCTTAAGCTTCATAATCCACCTTTTGTTGCAGCCCAAAAACAATAAAGAAACACTTTTGCTGAATTGTACAAGAAATCCTCTTTTAAGAAATCCTTCAGGCTACACAGAAAACTGAAGCAGCAGCAGCAGCGTGTTGGCGGTTCTTTGCCTTTCGCTTACTAAGCTTAAGACAAGAGAGAAATCCAATTCGCATGTCGGTAGCTCATTTCCGTCGTTTTCCGTCAGCCGGCAGGCACTTCTCAAAGTGATGGTGAATGTATGTATGTATCGAGGCTGAGAGATAGAGGAAATGAACGCGTGCCACACCGATCTCCAGAGCTTACGAGCCTCCAACTTCCTCAAGAGTCCTGAATGGAAACGAAAATGGTAGAACCCAACCATCATCGACAGAAATCAACTTGGGTTCGATAATTTATTCATGCCGCAACAAGTCTGTCTGTCTTCGAGTATTTCCTTGCGCACTCATGTTTGGTTATTATTTTTGCAAATTTTCAATTAACTTTAATGTTCAGGATCATGGGCTTTGGCCGAGTCATCAAGTTTTAATGAGCACTGGGTGGAAGCTTTCTTCTATTGACTGAATTATCTGGCGAGTTCAAAGTTTTCTGTTTTTGAAATGTGCTAATCGTTTTCAGCTTTCTTGGAGAAAGGAGTTATCAATCGATTTGAATAAATGTACAAACACTTCTTACATCAGAGCAGTCATTTCAAAAATACATTTTCACAAATGGAATACGACACTTGGATAAATCTAAAAAAATTTAAATAATTTTAAATCTTTTTCCACAACAAAAATCAGCTTAAATAAAACCTTCAAATTGACAACAGACAAAATTATGATAATGGGCAAAATTGACAAAAATGAAAAAACTGACAACATTGACTGTGGAAAAATTGATAAAACTGTCAAAAATGTCATAATAAACATAATGACACATCGATAAAAATGGCAAATTACAAAAATTAAAAAAATTACAAAGATCATAAAATTACTAAAATAACGAAAATTAAATAAATTACAAAAATTACAAAACAAAAAAAATCACAAACATTACAAAAATAAAAAAAAATAAAAAAAAATAAAAAAAATTACTAAAATCACAAGCATGACTAAAATGACAAAAATTACAAAAATTACAAAAATTACAAAAATTACAAAAACTACAAAAACTACAAAAATTACAAAAATTACAAAAATTACAAAAATTACAAAAATTACAAAAATTACAAAAATTACAAAAATTACAAAAATTACAAAAATTACAAAAATTACAAAAATTACAAAAATTACAAAAATTACAAAAATTACAAAAATTACAAAAATTACAAAAATGACAAAAATTACAAAAATTACAAAAATTACAAAAATTACAAAAATTACAAAAATTACAAAAATTACAAAAATTACAAAAATAACAAAAATCACAAAAACTAGAAAAATTACAAAAATTTCAAAAATAACAAAAATAACAAAAATTACAAAAATTACAAAAATTACAAAAATGACAAAAATTACAAAAATTACAAAAATTACAAAAATTACAAAAATTACAAAAATTACAAAAATTACAAAAATTACAAAAATTACAAAAATTACAAAAATGACAAAAATTACAAAAATTACAAAAATTACAAAAATTACAAAAATTACAAAAATTACAAAAATTACAAAAATTACAAAAATTACAAAAATTACAAAAATGACAAAAAATACAAAAATTACAAAAATTACAAAAATTACAAAAATTACAAAAATCACAAATATAACAAAAATAACAAAAATGACAAAAATTACAAAAATTACAAAAATTACAAATCTACTAAAATAACAAAAATTACAAAAGTAACAAAAACTACAAAAAATTACAAAAATTACAAAAATTACAAAAATAACAAAAATAACAAAAATTACAAAAAATTACAAAAATTACAAAAATTACAAAAGTTACAAAAATTACAAAAATTACAAAAATTACAAAAATTACAAAAATTACAAAAATTACAAAAATTACAAAAATTACAAAAATTACAAAAATTACAAAAATTACAAAAATTACAAAAATTACAAAAATTACAAAAATTACAAAAATTACAAAAATTACAAAAATTACAAAAATTACAAAAATTACAAAAATTACAAAAATTACAAAAATTACAAAAATTACAAAAATTACAAAAATTACAAAAATGACAAAAATTACAAAAATTACAAAAATAACAAAAATTACAAAAATTACAAAAATTACAAAAATGACAAAAATTACAAAAATTACAGAAATTACAAAAATTACAAAAATTACAAAAATTACAAAGATTACAAAAATTTTAAACATTACAAAAATTACAAAAATTACAAAAATGACAAAAATTACCAAAATTACAAAAATTACAAAAATTACAAAAATGACAAAAATTACTAAAATGATAAAAATGACAAAAATTACAAAAATTACAAAAATTACAAAAATGACAAAAATAACAAAAATTACAAAAATTACAAAGATTACAAAAATTTTAAACATTACAAAAATTACAAAAATTACAAAAATTACAAAAATTACAAAAATTACAAAAATTACAAAAATTACAAAAATTACAAAAATTACAAAAATTACAAAAATTACAAAAATTACAAAAATTACAAAAATTACAAAAATTACAAAAATTACAAAAATTACAAAAATTACAAAAATTACAAAAATTACAAAAATTACAAAAATTACAAATATTACAAAAATTACAAAAATTACAAAAATTACAAAAATTACAAAAATTACAAAAATTACAAAAATTACAAAAATTACAAAAATTACAAAAATTTCAAAAATTTAAAAAAAAATGACAAATACTACAAAAATGATTTAAATGAGAAATATGACAAAATGACAAAAATGAAAAAATTACAAAAATGACAAATATCACAAAGATTTCAAAAAAATTGCAAAAAATAACAAAAATGACAAAAATGACAAAAATGACAAAAATGACAAAAATGACAAAAATGACAAAAATGACAAAAATGACAAAAATGACAAAAATGACAAAAATGACAAAAATGACAAAAAATGACAAAAATGACAAAAATGTCAAAAATGGCAAAAATGACAAAAATGACAAAAATGACAAAAATGACAAAAATGACAAAAATGACAAAAATGACAAAAATGACAAGAATGACAAGAATGACCAAAATGACTTAAATGATAATAAAGACAAAAATGGTAAAATTTACCGAAATGAAAAATTTGTAATAAGCTTTAATTAAAACCGTATTCAAAAGAAATTGGCCGAAGAAGACCAAAGTAATGAATGGAAAACCGGATTTTCATGTTCCTTCCGAACAAAATGTCTCAAAATCCCATACAAACTTTAGGCTCGTTGAGCGACCTCTCTCGTGATCCAATCTGACCCAAATTTCACATGAGATCTTGTTCAAAATTTGGGTCTTATTTGGGAAACGCCTTTGTATTGTGAACAACCTGTTGCAGATGGGTCTTTTTTCTACTAATTAGTTTTTGATTCATGTCCTTAAAGAGAGAGATTACTTAACTTTGTTTTAAAGTGTCATTGCAATCTTTTTAAGAACCGGAATTGTAACTTGAACTTAAATAAAAGTCAAGTCAACGTTGACGAACAGTTATTAAAAAACTTATCCGGTACAACTGTCTTCGATGTTTACTCTTGGGCTCGAACTTGCGCACATCGGCTCAGGAGGCAACTGGCTTACCAACTGAGCTATGTCACAACCCTATCAAAATGGTCTTAAAGCTAATTTTCATCTAATTTTTTTTATATTTTGCAGGAACTCGAGGACCTATCACCGAAGACGCCCAAGGCCTGTTCCCCGAAACCTCGCACTGCCCCAGTTGCCTCGACGACCCGGTTCCCTTTCGATCCGCCCAGTTCACCGAAAAGCGTCCGGGTACTTCCTTCCACCGCCGGCAGCCATCACGAGTCGACGATGTTCAACTTTGATGACTCGCCCAACCCGATTCGTCGTCCGTTGCCAAGGCGAGAGGCGTCGCCTGCTAGGGATGCGGCAGCCAATAAAGAAAATTGGACGGTGACTCCCTCCTCGAAACGGGGTAGCCCCTACAAGTCCAGGAAGGAGAGATTTGTGCAGCAGCAGCAGCAACAGCCAGCTCCGCTTCAATCAGCGCCTGCTGTGAGTTGCGGCTCCAAGGGGCAAAAGTACGATCCCAATATGACAATGTTTCCATTTGATCGGGAAGCGATTGACTATGATCGGATCCAGAGGGAATGTTTTGCGGTGGAAGAAGAGTATCCATACGATCATCACCCAAGGGACCATTGTGAGGAGTATTGTGAGTCACCGTCGTCGAATGTGCACATAGAAACGGAGATGTTCGGCGATCACTACTCGATCTTCCAGCAGTACGCCTATCTGACGCAACAGGAACGAGACGCACTGGAACGGACACCCACCAAACGCAACCAGAAACCGGAAATGATCGATGCGTTTTCACCGAAGAAAAAAGTTTCCCACAAACGGCGAGTTTCACCGCAGCGGCTGTCGAAGTTCGACCAGATAGCGACCAAGTTCGACTTGATGCCATCAAAGTACGAAAGTTCCACCAAAGGGCGGACGAAAATGATGACCGGAACCATGGGCGGAGGCGGTCTTCCGGATCTTCGGGTCGATTACTACGCGGAAACTTCGTGCTGCTCGTCGTCGAACGATGATCTGTCTTCGCTGGCCGCCGGCGGCTGTTCATCAGCGACTGAAGCGGCCAAATCGCATGCGTCAACCGGTTCGTCTACTCCTGCTGGACTGCGTTCGGGTGAAGTCGCCGGAGCAGGCGCGTTGGCATCCGGTTCTATAAATGTTACTCCCAATCCGATGGACACCGCAGTCTGCACGCAACCTCGGGCGACAATAGTCGTACAGCAAGTACGTAGTTTTGTCCCTTTTCACCTCTTTATATAGCTTATTCGCAAATCGCGGTTCGTTTGTTTATGTTTTGTTTTGATTAATTGCGCGTTTCGATTCGGTATTGTGCGTTCGATCGGCCATTTCCGATCAAGAAATTCGATTATAACAATTTTTTCACACAAAAGTAAACAGTGATCAAACAAAATAAAGCTTCATCTCTAGTCTCAAGCGAGAAAAAACCGGGTGCTCGGATTGTGACACGACGCAAATATTCTGGAAAACAGTCGTGGTTGCCAAGTTCCCTACCGGTGAGATCGAAGCATCGTTTGTTTATTTATGTAATGGAAAGCAGCAGATCGCAGTGTGCCATTTTTCATTCCCGCCGCCGGAGCATACTCTTTCTATCAACTGGTTTTACGGTTCCGGGGTTCTGGTGTTCTGCTTCTGGATGTGAATTTTCTAACCGCGTCTCCCATAAGAGCGCGTTTTAAGTCCATTCGTGGTTCTGAAAAAGAGTCGTTGTTACCAATACCAATACCAGAGCAATGGTCCCTGGAGAGTGTTAAGTGTTTATGGATGCACCATCATCATCGTCGACGTTGATCGACCGGAAAAGCTTCCACGATTAGTGCTGCATTTAGCTAAAATAAGCTGAAAAAAAAACAAAGTGGTTTTCTGCGTTGTGGTTTGTTATTGTTAGCGAGAACCAGCAACCGCCAATACGGAGGGCATGTGTTGGCCATAATTGTTATTAATTGAGCGGTAGAAGTTGTTCACGAGTAAGCGGGAAAGGTTTACAATTTCAGCTCTGAAGAGTCCGACATTGTTTTGAATGTCGCAAAGCAAAGGAAAAATGAATCGACTTTTCAAAAAAGTTTCCACGTTTCTGGAAAAGAAGGTAAAGAATACTAATAAAAGTTAACAAACTGCTCTACTAACGACTTGAAAAACTAACACCTACAAAAATACCCACCTACTAATTGTTCTGGTCTACTAAATTAAAATGGCGAAATTTTTCTTAAAAATATTTTAGGATATTCCGATGTCTAGGTTGTGATGTCATGATAACGGATTCTGAGGATTTAAATACCAAGTGATTTTTGCATTTTGCAAAAAGTCAGAAGGTATAGGACAAGCTGTTGAAAGCAGCTTTGAATGCTTTCTTCTCTTTATCCCGTGTACTTAAACATTTTTTTTTTTAAACGAACACAAACACATACAGGATCTCAATGAAACTTGATGTTTCCTCGAAGAGATTCCTTTTTCTTAACTTTAAGCGTACATCTTTCGAGGATATGATGGCTAGCATCTTAAAAATGCTAAAACCACCAACTCACAGAAAGTGTACTATGTATGTATGCCGTGACCGGGATTCGATCTCATACCCGCTGGCTTAGAAAACTTGAAAGCTATCCTCTACGCCACGGGCTGCGGCTGACAGGCTGACCTTTTGTTTTGAAGAATAGCGATCGAAAATCATCATTGTTGCGCAAAATCAGTCTTAGATCACTGATAAATGAACAAACCTATTCCATAAACAAACACTTTTTTTTCAAATCAATATTGGCTGGAATAAATATTAAATTCTTTTTTTTTTTCTCGCGTGAGCTTTCATTACGTGTCGTATAAAACAAAATGTAAACACAGCGTTTTACTACGAAAAAATACAAAAACTGATATAAGCTAGTCGACACATCTTTCCATTAAGGATATTTGTAGCATGTGAAATAGAAATTTTGAACTTGCTTTGATTACTTTTTCAGCAGTTTTCTGTGAATTCTTATGATGTTCCATAAGACATAATAAAAGCTCACGCAAGTTTTGTCACCTCCCTTCATTTTTTTCGAAATCCCGCAGGGAGGAATAAATAAGGTGTAAGGCAGGGCCAGGAATCGTCGAAAGGAAAGAATGAAATTGAAATTCCGTTCTATTCTTCCCATTTCAACAATTTTCAATTTTGAGAAGTTCACTGTAAATCCACATATATTCACTGCTCGGGTGTCTTCAAACGACAAAAGATTTTTTTGGTGTATTCCTTGGTTTCAAATTTAAGTTTACGATTGCCATCTTCGGATGAAGAAAACCGAGGTAAAAGAAAAGTGAAATAAGAGATTGCCGAAACCCGGATCGAAAAATCCGTCGGGATTTGGTCCGTTAAACCCGTAAATCGACAGACCAGGAAACGAATCAAATTCGGACCAATTCAGTGCCCTGGTGACACAACTTTCCTGACCGGGTCGTTTCCAGACCAAAATCGGTCAGTTTTTCGACTAAAATCTGACAGTTTCCAAACCAAATTCGGATCGGAAAAATGGTCTGGATCCGAACTCTCATTTCTGCTCTGTTGATTTGTTTGATTCATGTTGATGTTACCGTTAGTAACATTTGTCTTGTTGCATGTTAGTTTTTGTTTCTTTTTTCAATGTTAATTGTTTAACTTAATTATTTATTTTTATGGGTGTTTAAGTCAGGCAATTGATTTCAAACTATTTCGAAAAATGGCTAAGTATTAGGGCTAGGTTTAGACACAACACGTATAACATCACAAACATGAACATCACAAGGTGGCGAATTTCAGTTCAGTGGGTTGGAGAGAAAACTCAGGGGGCTGATCGGAAAGAGAAAGCCGGGAGATGATCTTTTTCGGGTGGTAACTTCGCGCTGAACGCCTCGCATGCGCCCGTTGCCAACTTGTAGGCGCTTTGTGACTCGTGGAGTGCCGGTTAAAAGTTTTTGGGCAAGAAAAGTAGCCCGGATCGTGACTTGTGCCGAAAGTAAGCACACGGACATCGCAAATTGTGTCCCGAAGCCGATTTACTTGCCAAGGTAACCAGAACGGTCCACTCGAGGTGTCCTCGGGGGACGTCAGCCCCGGGACACGTGGTGCAGCACTTGCTCGACTCGGTCGCCAATCCGACTGGGCAAGCCAGAACCATTCCGAGTGTCGATCAGAGATCCCCGAGAAGTCCAATCGTGCCAGATCGCCCCGAAAGAACCCAACAAGCCGGCCTAGCTCATTTCCTGCCAAGTAACGTCCATTACGTTGGTCAGCATCATTGGTCAGCTTCACTCAAGCCACAACCAGCCCCAGACGACCTCCAGCCATCCACCAAGCCATCTCCGAGAATTCGCCAGTCCATCACCAAGAGAACGTTCCGACGCCGCAGGCCTGCACAAAACGGTGAGCGTATCGCCACACACAAAATACACACACATACACATCTTACACATCACCCAGAATTATAACACGAAATAAACCACGCACTTAAATCTATTAAATTGTTCTTTTTCAAACACATCACATCCGAGTCTTGGTAGTCCAAAGTAGCCGACCTTGAGGTCCTTCGCGAGATCAAGATCGAGCTAGCCAACAAAAGAAGGTCATGTGTACCCACCCTCACTGATCCCCAGAGGAACGACCAGGGATCCGAGGGCTTAGACTCCGTCCCCTCTGGACGTGTGGTAATATTGAAAAAAATGATCAAAAACAGTTGCGGTCATGCATTTTATTTTTATTTCACCATACATAAAAACAATTGATAGAAAATATCACTTGACACTAATACCACAACATTTCGATATCGAATTTTTAATACGGCGAATGCGCCAAAACAGTTTCTAGAAAAACACGTTCAAAGTTTGACAGCTCCATAAGCTCCCAGCAAAAATTTTATTTTGTTTTCTTTATTTCTCTAAAACTAATTACGCTTCAGTTAACGTTGTACAATCAAAATGTAGTCCCCCGAAAGTACTTAAATAATCACCAAGCTGATAACTTCATTTGTTTACATTTGAAGTTATCGCCCTATTCAAAATTCTCTACCGATTTCCATGAAGGCTACCACTCTCGCTTACCTTGAAAAATCCGGGTTGGTTATGCCATGCTATTCATCAGAAAATGCTCCAGCGCACTGCTGGAACCCGAGTGAATTTCGTGGGATCTGGCCAATCAATCCACTAACGTTAGCGCAGTTTTCTAACCAGCGATCCCATTTAAAGTGTTTGATGCGATCGGTTCTCGGGATGTGCCGTTGAGGGACACCCTGGATAAAACAGCATTTCAGTTGAAACCGCCGGAAAAGACCCTACGACGAAGATTCTTTTTGTTTCGATTATAGTAATTTTAACATCTTTATGTCATTCGCGACTTATATCAACGATGCAGTTGACAGGACATTGGAAAACTTATCCGGTACAACCGTGATCGATGTTTACACTTAGAATCGAACTCACGGACATTGGCTCAGGAAGCAACTAACTTGCCAACTGAGCTTTATCACAAGCAGACGAAGATAGTTTGATAGGATGATTACCTGAAAAAAAAATTCGGTTTTAGCACAGTTTAACATAATTTATATTAAATAAACTCACCTTGAAAGGTTTTAAAATTCAATCGCTTTCGAAGTGTTGTACTAAACTTGTAAGCAAATTTTTGCGCGGTGACAAATGAAAAAACTATGATTGCTTTGATTAATCCAGATTAAACAGTCTGCCAGAAACCGGACTGAAGCTTGTCTCGTTCAATCAGGGAAACCAGTCGACGATTTTTGTTTCTGCCTTTCGACACTAAGAGCAAGTTCACTGGTGTTGGAAAAAGTGGTAGAAATTTTGACACTTACAGCACATTTTGAAAATTTTGCCATGCGAAAACATTTTCAAGATCTGTGGCCATCTAGTTTTTTTACAACACGTGTTGTATTTCCGCATGCTGTGATGCAAAAATAGCAATATTTCTATCACATACGGCTGAAATAGAAACAGTGTTGCAAAACAATACAACGCCCCAAGATCTTGAAAACATTTTTGCATGGTGAAATTTTCAAAATGTCAAAATTTCTACCACTTTTTCCCAACACCAGTGAACTTGCTCTAAGCAGAGGGAAATTGGTCCGGAAAACCATAGTACATGGAAAATAACAGGTAGGCCATTGCGCTTAACCTCAATGTATGTGTACACAGCGTGCTTTCATACCATCAAAAATAGTTATTTGGCAGTTTTATATAGAATGGCAATAAAATTTATTAATTCCTTCGTCGATAGCCATTCGATTCTTTTGAAAAGGGCTTCAGATTGAAGATTGATTCTTCAGGCTCAAAAAATTCATCGTCGTCCCTCTTTGTTGAAAGCGAGCAATGTAATATTTTCTTTTGTCTATGTAGAAATTTTTATATAAATAATCTTAAATAATTTTTAATTTGCGATGAAAGGTCGATTTGTAAGAATTTCTATTCAAATCGCCCAAGTAAAATGTCACACAATTTTGATTTTAAATCAACAGAAAGCTCATTGCATATTAATTTCAGATGGGCCGAAAAGCTGAATACTATTCGTTGCATCAAAATGCATCAGTGCATTTTTTTCGCAATTTAAATGCTTGTCTATTTCTAGAAACAATGTGATCTTTTTATAAATACCATACATCGGGCCTCTTACCAATCCGTTCAAACAGAGCGGAATAGTCTACCTTGTATATTTCAAAGTACTATGCGGAAAAACTGAAAAAATTCGAACGGTTTTTAACTGACAAGTTTTCTTCTAACAGTAATCGGTCCGATTGCGAGACTCGCTCCGATCCGGAAATGATTCGGCCGATTCCTGAGATAGCACAATGCGTTTCAATTTTGTACGGTAATTTGTATGGAAGAAGAAATTTTTGCACATTAAATCGTCCAAAAAATTCAAAAAAAGCTTGAAAAGTTGGTCTTTGATTTTTGGTTTTGGCTATTGTTAAGCTTATTTTTTTTTGCTAACAAGACAAGCAGCTAAACATTTCATGAAAAAAGTTATAACCATTTCAAAAAACAAAAATCTGAATCTATTGAAAAGTATTTAAAAATGGCAGACATTGCTTGCTAGAGCTTCTAATAATATCATGAAATGTTTTTGCAAACGTTATATAAATCAAAAAATTTCCTAGCTATTCAAAGCAGTTTTTTGAGATTTTTAATTTTTATCCTACGGTTTCATAGGTTTCAAATAAGCAGTTAAAAATGCTAGAATGAAAAAAAAATTGAAAAAAAAATTGCATAACATCGAATATCTTTTCTGGAGTGCAAATTTGGTTTGTTCTTTGTTCACATGAATTGTACTGCAAGAATCAAGGAATATTTTTCATCCAAATATATATTTTTGATACTTTCAATTCATCTCTGGCGATTTTTAAATGAAAATCTTTGTTTTGCCATACAAATTTCCATACAAAATTAAAACTTGTTGCGCTAATTCAGGACTGGACGGATCGAACCAAAAAATGTTATGGGAGGTGTAAAAGTTTAGGAATTTGAAATTTCCATACAAAGCTTGCAGCCGTCGAATGGCCAGTGTATCACATCTTACATTCGATATTTTTTTTATTCAAATTTACGATCTAGATTTTTCAATTTTCTGCCATGTAGATGGTTTGCAAATTGCCAGGTTTTGCTAAATTAGCTCCAAGGTATTGAAAATTATTATTTATTAATCCGCTTTCTGTGATGTTTCAACTCCTAGTGAAATCAGAATAATTTCAAATTTGTTCTGGTCTTATTATACTCAATAAAAACACAGAGAACAGACGTACAAGCTAGCCCACGAAACTTGTGTAAAAATCCCAACACCCTTTTTGAACTAATTTATGTTTTTTGGCTACGATTACGCCTTTTCGAAAACTGGGCACTTGAAAGTTGATTTGTAACTCTTGAACGGCGCAATAGATGACACTGTTTGCAGTCAGTTTGTAACGTATTTTTTTGGTGGTAGCATTTGAAATTTTACTCACTTTTTTGACGGTTTTTTGTTCGAGCTTGTATGTCTGTTTTCTGTGATAAAAAGCAGCATTCAGCTTTTTCATTTTATCAGATTTCAGAGAGATGTAAATGAAATCCATAAATGAAAATTTTCATCTATACAGGAAAAACGTTCCAAAATTTTCGATATGGATTTGGATTAATTCAGCAACTTTGTTCAAATCTAAGAATATTTTGACAGATGGTTAAATACACGGTGTACAATATAATAAGGTGATATCTTCCCGATAATGTCGTCATTACTATCCATCTAGTGATCTACGCGCGCAAAACTTTTTGCTTGGCACGCTATAGGCAGATAGTAATGACGTCACTAGTTTGCATTCAAACGAGTTGTTTACTCGCGTTAGTAGCCTACCTTATATAATTATACCGTGGTTAAATAAAAACAGCATACAGGTGTTACGGTCAAGGACTTGGTAGGCTGTGCTCCAAAGTGACGGGAGTGTTTGTTTTTGTGCAAGAAAATTTCGTTTTTTGCAAATCAAATTGGACCTGGAAGTTTTTTTTTTTTTTAAAAACGAACACAAACACATATAGGATCTCAATGAAACTTGATGTTTCCTCGAAGAGATTCCTTTTCTTAACTCTAAGCGTACATCTTTCGAGGATATGATGGCTAGCATCTTAAAAATGCTAAAACCAACAACTCACAGAAAGTGTACTATGTATGTATGCCGTGACCGGGATTCTATCTCATACCCACTGGCTTAGAAGACTTGAAAGTTATCCTCTACGCCACGGGCTGCGGCCAAGTTGAGTATTTTATATCAAGGTTGAAGAAGTATTAGAGTTTTTTTATTGTCCCCAGAATTTAGTGGAAAGCAGGGCCATCATCGAATCCAATTTTCCAATGTTCAGTGCCAAATTAAAGCCACAGGATTTCAATGATGGCCACCGTACCATAATAACTAGATGCAGCAAGATCCTTCTTCAAGCGACAACGAAATCGTCAAATTTGACCTTAGAGAATAAAACTGAGAGATCCGAAATCGAGAAAAAAGGATTCGTAACGCTTTTTAAGGAAACGGAAATTGAATTTTGATTATTTTCAAACGTAAATGGAAAAATTATTTGTTAAATCAATTTCTTATTTTTGCTATAAGATTTTAACAAGCTTTCTACTATTGGCGAACTAATGCCTGTCTATCCACCTTTCTTTCATATCCTATGTAAATCATTTTCCCACTAGAATTTCCTAAAATTTCGAATCATTTCTTATTTTTGCTGAGTCCATTTATTTACAGCTGAAGAAGTCTTATAAGCTGTTGCCAACTACTTTAGACGCGGAATTACGAAGTGTTTGTAATGAAAAGTAAACAGAGTTTCGGATGATAAGTTGAGGAAAAAAGAAAACATTCATACGGGAATGGATTTGGAAGGACCAGAAATTTCAAAATACCTGGCTCCAAGGTTAACGATTTCAAAGCGGAGTGTCAATGCTGTGCAACAATAAAAAAAAAATGATGAGCTCTTTCCATTTTTATTTATCTGTGTATATGTGTACATTTTAATATTCTTTTACCCATCAATTTTATCTGTTACTTCCGGCGCATAAAAACTTTATAAGTAAAATGCCTTAATAAAACCATTTGTAAATAAAAAGAATCTATCTGTCAAGTAGAATTTCCCATAAACGCAAATAACCCCCTCTCTACCTATCTGACACAGCATCCACTTCACTGTTCAGATTATCCCTATCTGATTGTATTGACTTCCTGATCAGGAGAGCATATCCAAATAATAACTCAAACGTATCTTACCAAGATATTTAAATGTGATTCAGTTATAATTAAGTACTCCAAATTTTCGATTTTAAGTTTCTCCAATCTGAATTATATCTTATTCTGATTGACGAACTTGAATGGGGTTGAGCTCATATTCAATGATCAAGATTTTTTTTCGAATTGTCCTAAAATAAAATGATTATATCTTATTTTGATATACGTACAACTTTTTCTGAAACACGGACATCGAAGTCAACGGCTCAAACCTTACATTAACGAGTTTCGCTCAACAGATTCATAAAATTTAATCAAATTTTTGTGACACCAAAAATGGGGCATGGTTTTATCAATTAATGTGGTTTATTGACCTTCCACTAGAAAATTTTCTCGAAGCACTCATATCTTGATAAGTTATAATTTTGATATAATTTGTTCTGTCCAATATCAAACTATGCTATCTGAACCAGATATAATCTTGATAGGAACATATCAAAAACTGATAGAATTTAGCTATGATCGTATAGATTTTTTGATATAATTTGAGATATTTTAACATCCTACGAGTACTGAATTATAACCCATTTAGATAGAAAAAAATAAGTATCAAAATATCTCATTTTGATATAATTTTGTTTTTCCCTCCTGATCGGGTTGTCACGGTGTGCATTATGGTACCACATTGATTCTTTATAAGACTGGAACAAACAGCAATTTCTTCGAAATTTCCAAAAATCACGAAGGGAGAAATAAATAAATTTTTAAATATTTTATGTAAATTTTGAAAAAAAAAAACAAATATCAAAAAGATTACAAGACCAAAAAACAAATTGTGGAAGATTGGAGTTATTTCACCTTTTGCATTCTTGATTTTATTAATTTTTTCTATGAAAAATTATCTGATTAATAGGTTTTGTGCAATGATATAGTATGCAATGTTTTTGCACTAGACTGAGTCGATTTGGGGTCATTTTTGAATTTCTCGAACCCCGGGGTCTAATAAGCTTTGTCTTGGTCCAAAACTCATTCTTGATTTTTTCTGCAGAATTTTTAAGTAACGTTTACATGAGTGAATTTAAGCTCCTAGATTTGTATAGCAAAATTAAATATTTTGTACCGACAAAACATTTTTTTTTCTTTTGTGGAACCGAGCCAGCTGATGGTTTTTGTGCTAATTTATGAAATTCCTAAAGGAAATTTCAAGGAAAGGACAAAAGGACAAAAAAGTTATTAACTGTTTAACAGGGGAATGTCTTTTCGCATTGATAAACAATAAATTCAATTGACATCACTTCAGGGTGCCTAGCCAGGTTTTGCATGACTACTTTTCATGCAATGCTTCGCGAGGCTCCATGAAATTTGTTCCGGCCTAATAACACTTGAAATGGGTATTGAACCCGCCCAGGTACTCATTTTGGCATCTAGTGTTAGGCTTGTTTGTCCAATACAAGATGTGGTTGTGTGCATAGAAAAAACATAAGTGGGATGGTGCTCGATTTAAAAATTAACTGATTTATTGAATTATAGCTGGCCTAATACTCACACTCACACTTTTTCCGCTAAGTAAGAAAATTAAGTGTCGTGTCCTGTAATTTCAAGCATGAAAAAAAATTAAGCAATATTAATATCAGGTCACATCTTCCTATTTAAGAAGAAGGGGGGGGGGGGGGGGGGTGGGGTTTAACAGGTAAAAAAAACACCATTTTCACGATTTTTTCTAGAGCTTGTTAAGCATTGTTAAAAGAACATTTAGTATTTTTTTCGTAGAAAAATATTGAAAAATGAGCCGGTGACGGAGCACTTTCGAGGATGCCTTTTAAAAATCAGGATTTGCGGTGGACACTGTATCTCAGCACAGAATCATCTGAAGTCAAAAAATCAGAGCAAAATATTTTAAATAGATGTTTTTCTGGATCCCAACGATTTTATTTAACTTAAACATTTTTTTTGAATTTTTGTGGCTGTTTGAAGTTAAAACTACGATTTTTCACGAAAAAATCCACCATTTTTTATCTGTAAAATCTCCCCAAAGTAAAAATTAAAAAAAAAACGTTGGGGTCTGGTATTTTATATGTAGAAAATATGTTCCAAATTTGAAAAGAATCGGATAAGTAGTTTTCAAACGACGATGTCCATGGACTTTAAAAATGTGCTTTCGAGAAAAACGCGTTTGAAGTTTCTGCTCTTGCTTTCTTGCAGTATTAGATAGGAGATAAAGGCCTATAATTTCTACAGTTTTGCTTCAATTGACTTGAAAATTTGACACAACATTCTTGAAATGTTTAACAATAAGAAAATAAAAAAAAATCAATTTTTTGAAAGTGTTGGACCCTAACCACCACCCCCCCCCCCCCCTTAATTTAGAATTTTTAAATGAAAAGTATGCGTCAATATGTGTTAATTTTCTAATCCACAAACAGTCTGACGCAAATAGCAAACCAGTCTTTGTACATCCACGAATCCGAGCTAATTAAACTTATTAATTAGTTTAGCTTGCTCCATATGTTCAGTTTTTGAGTTTAAACTCCCTCATCAGTTTCTGTTTGAAGCAGGTGTCGATTACAGTTTAGCTCTGACACAAACGTAAGGATTTGTTGTTTAACAAATCGAATTCATTTTCCACTTCATATTGGATACTCACTCGTCGTAGCTGTTTTGTAGTTATCAATAAGTTCTAACAGCCCATTGTACCACTCAATCATATTGCCGCCGAATGCTGCTGCTGCTGTCTGTGGCATGTGGGCAAAGTTTCCGATGTGAGAGCACATTTAATTTTGTTGCCTCCCCATTTCAACCTACGTTGAACGAAAGCGAGGGGAACTTTCCAAATAGTACTGCCAGATGTTAATTAAAGTTTGGATAACAGAAAACGGCTTGCCATGGAAATGTGTCAGTAACACAGCTTCCGGCATCCGGCCATCATCAGACGGGAAGGACCAGTTGGTTTGCGGAGGCCGAAAGCTTCCGAAAAACAAACAAACCAAAAAAAATGGCTGTTGTGTACAGGGGCATTGTTGTGACTTTGAATGCAGGTAGCTGTTTGCTACCTTCTGTGGAAATCTGAAAATGGAAGGATTGCACACGAGTGTGACCGTTTTGCCAAAGTTTTCCTTTTTTCGTGCTAATGATTTTACGTGCTTAATACAGATTTTTTCAGTGGGTAGGTGTGTTTTTGTTGTTTACAAATATTCACACATTTCACGCAAATGCAACACAGGCGACGGTCAATATGCAATTGGTCGAAGGTTGAATTTTAATATTACGTTATCTTAATGCCTTTTAACTTAGCGCGTGTTCCCATAATTTTCTCTAAAAAACAGGCCTTATTTTTCAATACAACGATCACATTAGTTTTAAATGCAATAGATACAGAGTTTTCTTTGAAGCCCTAAATCTTTTTTATCAACAAATTCGAAATGAAAGTAATAAATACTGCAACAACAACTAGGTATACGTTGAACCACATTTATTCTGATACTGCCTACATTTAGGCGTTTTCCATACAAACGATAATAAAACAATCGCACTTATCAATGATTCATTCCAGTTCTGAAATACTCCACAAAACACAGTGTTGCCTATCAAACTGGCACTTCCTCGGTAGTATCAAACGATTGGATGACTTTCGTGATTGTGATGTGATTGCCGTCATCCTCGGATGCTGCATGGCAATTTTTTTCGGGAAGGTGTTTTTTTTTACCTCCACCCATTTTCACCGGAACGATTTTCATTAAACCGAAAAACGTTCTAATAAAACGCACCCGACGCCATCGCTCGCCACTTGCATTTTTATGGTGAATGATAAAAAAAAATTCAAAAGCCAAGCCTGGAGCATTCAAATGCAGAGCATGAATTCGATAAATCTCTCGTCACCGGGTGCCATCTGGCATGATGGCATTTTTGACCGAACACGTGCGCGTGCATGCATCCAGAATTTGGGTATCGATACGGTCCAGCAGAGAAACAAAACAAAATTTGCGCCGAAACAGTGCAACACGTAAACAGTAGGAGAAAATAATAAACACCGGTAAAAAACAAGAAGGAACGCGTGATCTCGGGGCCTGAACGCGTGAATTATATTAGAAAGACCAAAAGCAGTGAACTACCTTCCCAAAAAAAGGCAAAGCCGCGAGAAAAACATACAATAAAAACAGACGAGGAAATTTTCGCCAGGTTATTGCACGCGATGCGAAGCGCTTCGCGCACGAACAACAACAACGACGACGAAGGATATGAAATTTTGTGGTTTTCCGAATAAAAATTGAACGCAATAAAACGGCGGTGAGATAATTTTTTAATGCAAAAAAAGTCAAAATCTGGGTGGCTGAAATCTTGGGTAGTGATGACGCTGGTGTTTTTGCAGATCTTTTTCGTAAATCTCCTGAGAATGAGCAGTCATGATTGTGGTAATGGATAAAAGGTTCCGTCTTGTCGATGAAACGATCTTCAAGAGATCTCGGAATTGGATATCCGAATATCATTCGATCGACCTCTTATCAGAGATCTTCGCGTTTGGTCGGTAAGTTTCAAAATTCCTCATAATCACAATCTGGTCAATCTGTGGCTAGTTTTGTATTTTCGTACAAAACAATTTTTTTTAACAAAGTTTATCCAAATAAACTGGTATCGATGAAAACACACTACTTTTCGAGTTTTTTCTTCTTGATTTTAATTGAAAAAATCCTAAATTTGATCGGATACTGCCCAGATTTTGGGTTTGTTTTTAGAATGGAAATAGCCCAAATTTTCTCTGCCCGGATAAGTGCGGAAAAATATCTGGTGAGCTTAGGTTTGAATAATTTCCAATACGTTGGTACCATTTTTTTTTTCATACATCTAATTTGTTGCCCGTGACCGGATTGTGAAATCTGAATCCAGTTTATAGTTCTTGATTTTCAGTTTGGTTCATAATTAGGACCAAATCATGATCCGAATCTTGGTTTTGCATTTAAAACTAAAATAAGATTCATTTGACATGTTCGAAACTCATCATTCCGGAATATTAAAAAAAAGTTTAAAATAACAAACCATTTTAGAATATGGATTGAAAATTTTTACTTTTAATTCTTATGCCGAATTGAACTTCCAAAATTCCATAATGGTGATCCACTAATGAAATATTAGAGTTTCATCATTCGGAATTTTTAGTCAGGATAGGACAACAGGTTGAGACAGTGGAGTGCTTCCAGTATCTTGGTAGCCAGATTACGCCTGATGGTGGTACCAAGAAGGACATCGAAACCCGGATCAGAAAAGCCCGATTTGCGTTTGCGAGTCTCCGAAACATCTGGCGGTCACGCCAGATCTCTCTACGAACTAAGATCCGAATCTTCAACTCAAACGTCAAATCCGTATTGCTGTACGGGTGTGAAACTTGGTGCACATATGCGGTGACGACGCGAAAACTGCAAGTTTTTGTGAATCGCTGCCTGCGGAACATCATCCGCGCTTGGTGGCCTGGCAACTGGATCTCAAACGTTGAACTTCATCGCCGGTGTCATCAAAAGGCGCTAGAAATCGAGATTCGGGAACGTAAGTGGAGATGGATTGGGCACACGCTGCGAAGAGATGAAAACGAGATTTGCAGAGAGGCGCTTGACTGGAATCCAGATGGGCATCGAAGAAGAGGCAGGCCCAAAAGCTCGTGGCGGCGAAGTCTAGCCGCTGAAATCCGCACAGTTGACGAGAACCTTGGCTGGCAGCAAGTGAAGACGCTGGCTCCGGATCGCCAGCAGTGGAGATCTTTTATCTCAGCCCTATGCGCCGGACAATCGGCGCTGGACCCTTAGAGTGTTAGAGATAGGAATTTAAAATTTGTATTCAGATTCAAAATGCAGAATTCAGATTCTAAATTTAAATTCAAAATTTCCCAAAACAAATCACAAAACAGGGAGAAATCACTGTTATAAAATAAGATCTAAACTCATTTTTCTTGAAAAATCTAAATTTCAATTTTTCACAGGATTTTAATAATGAAATAAACTATTAATGTTAATTTAATGTTGATAAAATAACTTGTACTTCATCTTCGGGTTCAGGAAATAAATATTTTTTTGTTGTTTAACATTATATATATATATATTGTAGATACTTCAAAAAAAAAAAATTAAACTAAATTCTGAATTTATCGAGTTTATAAGAGTTAAAAATAAATCTGTTTGAACCCCAAGTTTCTTTTTCAAATAATGCCTTCATGATCCCTCATTCATTTTTTTAAAATTAAAAAAATAAATTATCACGTTTAGGACTTATTTTCGAAAGTAATGATTTGAAATGAATGACTATTGATATATAAGAACATAAACCTGAATAATGATATACTTTCAGTATCACATTTTTTCACTATTCTTTATGTATGTATTTTTCAAGCAAAAATGCTCTAGAAAAATTTTGTCGCCAAAACCCCCCCTATGAAGCAGTTCTTCCTACGGCCCTGATTACAAGTATCTAGCCTATGATTAGGTTTTCAAATAGATTTTCAGAATTGAAATTTTCATTCATTCTTAATGCTGATTCGAGTTTGAATATTTAGCCTTCAAACTTTAATTTGTAATTCGCAATTCTTAGTTTAAGAGTTTGTTTGTTTAGAATTTCATGTATCTTTTTACTTGTTTACCTACTGGTCATTTATATTACCTTTTTCAGATTTTTCTGTATGTATTCAGGACGGACAAATCTGGGCATGGGTTTTCTAGATTTTAAACCCAAAACCGGGTTATGTCCAGTATTTTCCATAAACACACGATAAATTACGGATAAGTTTTTCAATGACTGTTCGTCATTTGCATCGTTGATATAAATCGCGAATGACATAAAGATGTTAAAACGACTATAATCGAAACAAAAAAAAATAAAATTTCGCAAATATTATGAATAATCCTAGAGAAAAACTGGGCCGTTTTCCTCGATATCCGGGCAACCGTACCGGACCTGGCATAATTGATATTGATCTGCGTTGGTAATTTTATGGAATTAAACAAAAGGGCAGCTGTATTATGAAAACAGTACATCCATAAGAAAAAAAAAATTCAAATCAATTTAGGGATCTTCAATTCTGTCTTTAAATGTTAGTGAAAGCTTAGATTCAAAGTTAAATGATAAAAATCATAAATGTATTCTAATCACTAATCACTAATCGTACTTCCACAGCCAGAACTTATGCCTGAGTTCCGAAGAATAATAAAATTGAGTTATTATTCTGTTTGACTTTCTTTATGCTTTTGATAAGGCTGGAACAAATATCAATTTCTTCATTTGTCACTTTGCAACTTTGTTGCATACAAATTTTCGTGAAGTTTATTACAATTTATTTGTTTTTCACATTATTTTTTATGTCTCCCCCCCCCCCCCCCCCTCGCGATGTTCCAACTCCGACTGACAAATGAAGGATTTGAAATTTGTTCCGGCCTAATTTTAACATAAAAATATTAAAATAATCAAAAACATAAAGTGTTTGGGCCTACCATGTAGCAGAGAACGCAGAGACATCTGGAACACAAGAACAGAAGAAACGTGGACCGCCAGTGCCACAAAAAATTGCTTGTTGTAGAAAAACCATGTGTTATTTGCAGTGACTTTACCAATATCTAGGACCATTCTTCGGTGATTTATTTTGTACACAGAAATCACAAAACCTTTGAATATAAGTATTTGAAGAACTGATGTAGTAAGTGAAACGATTTTGAAATTTAAGTTTTATGTTTCATCGTTAAACTGTTATGGATTTCAGTGCCCAATCATTTCTGGTCATCGATCAAGGATAAAGCGCCTTTACTCGCTCTTGAAAAAAAAAATAAAGGAACGGGAAACATGAACGAAAGGCTCTTTCCAAAATTTTTATTCTTATAATAGAAGCAATACATTATATTACCTTGAAAATTCCTGAAAAAATCTGCAGCATAAGCTTTCAATTCTCAACGTTATTGTATTTCATTTAAATTTTAACATGAGAACATAATATGCAATCAAATTTTCTGGCAAATAGCAACGACGACAAATAATGTTTGCAGTATTCTTTTACAACATTTTTGTCTTCATTTGGTACTTTTTTATCAAATGTTTTAATTTCTGATCTCTCTGTATAAAATGTATTAATACATAAATACATTAAGATGCATTTGCCCTACTATCGCATATTAACTTTCGAACCCAGCACTTTACACACACGCGTGGCCCACATAGAATTGTTTATAAATAAATAAAAAAAATGCTACCGGCCGGTTCAAATTAAAAAAAAAAAACAAAGATCTAAAAACATCTAAATGTCATACCTACACTTATGTAATGTTTTCCAATGGACCACATTATAGATTCGTTTTTTCAGCAATCGACTCTCGTAAATCGAAGGCATTCGAATGTTTCTAAAATCTGGAAATTTCCCAGTGAAATCTTCCAAAACTCGTCCAGTGTTCTGGTGAGATCCACATCAGCGTGTATCAATTTTAGTTTTTGTTTTTAAACGTGTAGCTACTGGCTGTAATAAAACTTTTGTGTCGAAAAGGTACGCCGTGTTTTTTATTCCGTTTCGCTTCCACCCCACAAACATTGGTCCTTCGGTATCCGGATACAAATATTGCCAGCGAAAATGGACAGTTTAGTGAAGAAGCGCAATAATTTGTTCGAAAAAATTAAGTGGGAGCTCGAAACAGCAAGGAGAGTGGAAACGCGCAATCCCCCAGTGTGTGAGGTTAGGGAACGCCTCAGCCGTTTGCACACCCTGGGCACCACCTTTTTCGACATCCAGGACGAAATAGAGGAACAAACCGAATCACTGGAAGCGGTCGCTTCGGTTTTCAACTACCGTACCGAGTTCGAAGACCGGTACTATGCGGCGAAGGCGATCTATTCAAATATGGATGACACTTCCGACATCAGCGAAGACACCGAGGGCGATTCGAAAGGAGGAATCAAAAATGCGATCGAAACCTTGATCCAAGCGCAGCAGTTGCTTCTGTCCAGCCAAGCTGCAGTTTCAACTCGAACCAACGAGTTAACTGTGCAGCTACACGAAATGCGACAGATCGGATTTCAAGGTGCACATCTCGCAGACCAAGCACTAAATGTTAGGTTACCTCCAATCAACATCCCGATCTTCAACGGCCACCGAAAGGAGTGGCAATCATTCAAGGATCTCTACACCAGCACAATCCACAATAAACCGACGTTGCCAAATTCTCAAAAGCTCCAATATTTACTTTCCTATTTGGACGGCGAAGCAAAATCTCTCGTCAATTCCTTCACCATCACAGATGTCAATTACCTCCATGTGTGGGAACGACTATTGGAACGTTACGATAAACCCAAGTACACGGTATTCGCCCTGGTAAAAGAATTCCTCGATCAACCAAAAGTTGCCTTCTCCAACCTAATAGGCTTGCGAAAGTTAGTGACAACATCCGACGAAGTGATACGGCAACTAGACGCTATGGGAGAAGCTTATCGAACCCGAGATTCCTGGCTGATTCATCTGCTACTGGAAAAAATCGATAACGAAACACGAGCATTGTGGGCCCAGAGAATCGTCGAGCTGGAGAATCCAACATTTCAACAGTTCCTTGGATTCCTCGAAAACCGGTGTGACGCTCTTGAAACTTGCTCCTCTTTTACCAACAGCAAGTCATCTTGGGGAGAAGTGAGGAAAGAAAGGAGCGAGACGAAATCATCAGAGAGGAAGATAACAAGTTTTTATGCATCACCCCATCAGTGCGCAGCGTGCTTTGAACAACATCAGCTGTACCACTGTAAGCAGTTCCAGGAATCGAATCCATCCATCCGGAGGGAGATAGTGCAAAAATCAAACCTGTGCGTCAACTGTCTCCGGCCTGCACATTCCGTAAAAAAATGTACATCCAAAACCAGCTGTCGAAAAGAAGGATGCCAGCAACGGCATCATACACTCCTCTGTCAAAAAGGCGACAGTCAGGAACCCACCGCCCGTTCCTCACTCGTTTCAAGTTTTAAAGCGGACATCAACTCAACCGAAGCATCTAACAAAATTTCAATTTTACCAACGGCCCTCATCAGACTGCGAAATAAAAATGGTTCGTTTCAGACTGTGAGGGCGATGATAGACTCCGGATCCGGTACATCTCTCATCAGCGAGGCGTGTGTAAAGAGACTCGGCATTAGCAGAAGCAATACGAAACTTCCCGTCACCGGTGTAGCTGGAACCAATGCTGGTACTACGAATGGTGTGGTGCGATTAGAAATCGCATCCAGGTTCAACGACGAAATCAAACTATCGACTCAAGCTTTTATCCTCGATGTTCTGGCATCATCAACGCCGTGTCAACACTTTGATACGAATCGATCTCACTTTCTGCGCGATTTGCCGCTGGCGGATCCAGGCTTCAACAAGCCGGGACCCATCGACGTCATCCTGGGGGTGGAGATGTTTCTGCCTATTCTCCAAGCGGGTCAAGTATCCGACGAAGATGGCTTTCCGATCGCACAAAGGTCTTTGCTCGGCTGGTTGGTTGCCGGAAGAATTCCTGGTGAACGCAGTATCGGTTCTCATAATGTGTCGTACACTGTGCAACTGAATGAGAACATTCATCGGGCTCAGGACAGTACTTTCGAAAACGAGGAGACAGTACCGATAGACAAGCAATGCACGGTAGAATTGTTTGAATCGGCCCACCACAAGCAGAACGAAACTGGTCGGTTTTCCCTACCATTCTTGAAATATGCACAACTAAAATCAACAGTCCAAAACGTTCCCGAGAAACAACCAATCTTTTCATACATCACCACCGTGAAGCCCGAGCGAATGGTGGCTCCATATACAAAAAGCTTTTCTTTCTCACAACATGCAACTTCCCATAAGAAAGCCAAAAGGAATGCAGAAACTAGTTTCGATTCGCTGACTGGTCCCGATTCCTTCTGATTGAGGACACTGCCTCAAGGGGGGGAGTGTGTTCTGGTGAGATCCACATCAGCGTGTATCAATTTTAGTTTTTGTTTTTAAACGTGTAGCTACTGGCTGTAATAAAACTTTTGTGTCGAAAAGGTACGCCGTGTTTTTTATTCCGTTTCGCTTCCACCCCACAAACATCCAGAATTATGTAAAATAAGTATTATCTATGGAACGGACTCAAACATAAATATGTGAGGTCCCTGGTAGTTGATGATGGTTTCCACCTTCGCGTCAGCTCTGGTCCGGTTTCAGCTTTCTACAGCTCATAAGGTAAACGTTGTTCGAATTATTTATGAAGCAGTATGCGACTGAAACTCTCGCACTCGATCACACTTAACGATATGTGATACTTTCGACAATTAGATATTTAAATATTTTTAACAATTTAAACTAGGGTAAGAAAACTATATATTGAACACCATCTTTGGGATTCAACACATTTTTGGCCAATAAATAATAACGAAAGGTTTTTCTGATAAAATTTTGATAGCGTAGCTTAAGTTTATTTCTTTGCTTCGAATCGATATATTTTTTTCGTGCAAATATGTTTTGAAATTATTATTTAAGCCTTTTTATTCAAAATTACTTTTGTCCCAATGATTAAACACAATGATTCAAATATTGAACAGGCAATGTTCTAATTATTGAACACGTAAACATTGAATATCATTGCATATATTCAGGGGTATTTCGCTTGATAGTATGCCTTGCAGGGGCGATTTTGGTTGAGCTAGCAACCAAGAAACAGTTTGTTTACATTTCCAAACACCAAGTGATGTTTGTTCAATAACTGGTACATGCATTTCTTTACGAAACGAGTACTGCAAGATTGAACGTTCAATAATTGAAACATTGGCGTTTTCTGTGATCCAATGATTGAAGACTTTAATTTGTTGAATTTTAAGAAAATAAGGATAGTAAAGGCTGCCACTCTTCCAGAAATCATTCAAAAAAACTTAGTTTAAAACACTCATATCATTATCTTAGACGTTTATTTGTCTTTTATCCAATTTTTCTCCCAATCAAAAATAGACTGTTTTCTTCATCCAGTCGAAAAACCAAGCCAAAATTTGAACACATATTCAGGTTTCGGGGATTGTGGCTTTAAGAGTCCGAGATTCTTGATAAAAATTTGAACATAGGTATAAAATGCTTCAACAGTGGCATAACGAATTTTGATTCATTTTTCTACTGTATATTATTGTTTTAATCGGTAAATGTTTTACTAGTGTTCAATATCTGGTACCTGTTCAATAACTAGTGCTTCTACCCTATTTTAACATTTAAAAATAAAAAAAACATTACTTTTAACGACGGAAAGAAAACAAAACACTTCCGTTGCCAATCATGGCATACTCCTCCTTAAAAATCATAAATGTATTCTAAATACATTATCTCTATTTTTTCGGGATATGGATTTTTTGGGAGTTTCTGTAAAAAAAAATTTCCGACTGTGCAACACATCAAAAGTTAGAGCTATTTGCGTGTACCTGTATGTTTATTAATGTCTACAGATTTGGGGTATTTATACGGTAGATATAGCTTCAAAGCAGATCGATTTCTATGATGCAACAATATTGCAGCAATCTGAAATGATCTTCGCATAATTGGCTAATGTGTTCAATTTTTGTGACGTCATCAACTCCTCTAACTTTGAATGGATTTTGTTTAACGACTTTTCCGTTTTCTCCACCATCTTAAGATGCATTATATCAATTTATCACGAATGAATCTAAAAATACCGTCGCCGTCCGTCTTAACTTAACGCATTCGAATTTCCCCATTTCGAATATGAATGTGTTCAAACCCGCTTACGTGAGTGACGTAATTTGAAAACCGCCAAACCCACCCACCAATTGGTCTTCAAACAACCGCTCCTATTCTTGGTCCATTTCTATTTCGCACTCGATAAATCATACCAGACGTCGAAATGCGCGACGCAACGGCGTTACTGTCATCTTTTCCGACTGTTTTTTTTTTTTTTCAACTACCGTACCAGACCAGTAGTAGTGGCAATGACTGCTGTGTGATGTCACAGCGAGAATCTCTCCGCATCTCCTCACCGTCAATGTGTCTCATTCTCAATGTAAGTAGGCGTTGTGGAGAGGTGCTTTCCATTATATTTTTCTTCATTAGCCAAAGCAATCACTGCCGCAGTAACGTTGGAAAACCCCCTTCTGGGCGAATTTCGGTTAAGTCATTCCGCTTTTTCTTCCTGATGCCAGCGAAACGAACGAATAGATGTATGACATGGCACACTTTGATATTGTTAATTTTGCTGAAATAACTTTGACGAAGTGCTCGGCTGTAATTTGAATGTGGTATTCTACGAATGGTGATTTTTTTCCTCATTTTCTTAAGGATGACTATTGCAAATAGCAACGTGAGAATACCTAATAACGGTTTTCGTTTTCGGAATTCAAACCAGCATTTTGGGCTGGGGGCTATAAATTGCCTTCGAGACTTTTCGGAAATGGTAGATTTTTTTCTCGCTATTTCCTTGGAATCAGTTCATTATTTATTAGCTTTCTTTAGATTGACCTAGAAAATTAGAAGTAACTTGAGCCGCTCGTTGTTGGTTGATTCATGGCTCGTGGGAGGCACATGTTATTAACCAGTCAACAAAACGCAGGCGACTGGAAATACCCCGGCAGTAAAAATAGGACAGATGCTATTCGAAGTATTTGGGGGAAATCTCACCAAAATAACACAAATTGAGGGCATCGTTTGAAAAAGAAGGTGAAAAATTAACGTGATATATTAAAAAAAAAAAAACAGACAAATAAACTTCCGTATGCTGGTTGAATTTTTTTTTTATTTTTAGAAGAGTTAAGTAGCTTTCGGCTTGCTTTCAGTGTTATTTTCACCACAACCCTTTTTAAAAATTATTCTCAAAATGACCCTGTAACATTAAACTCTTCCCAGCAGTGCGAGAGAGAAGAAATAAATCAACCCCACTGTTTATGTACTTATTCAGTTTAACGAGAGTTGAGCAAATATTTGGAATTGCTGATTTCCCAGTTGTAGACAGAAGGATGTGTAGATTTATACATATGGTTTTGTTCAGAAGAGCGGAGAAAATGATGATAGATAATTTCGAATTCTTTGAATTGTGCTGTGGAAATTGTGTGTCACATTAGACTGAGTCGATTTGGGGTCATTTTTGAATTTTGCTAACCCTGGGGTCTTAAAAGCTTCGTCTTGGTCCAAAACTCATCCATGATTTTTTGCAGAATTTTTAAGTAACGTTTACATGAGTAAATTTGAACTTTTAGGTTTGTATGGGAAAATTGAATATTTTGTACTGAAAAATTAACATCATTTTTGTTTCTTCTGTGGAACCGAGCCAGCTGATGGTTGTTGGCCAATTTATAAAATTCCTTAAGGAAATTTACCGCTGAACAACTTTATCGAAGATCGTTACTTCGTATTTTATTTGGCAAAAAAGTTATTAGCATTTTAATAGGGGTATGTCTTTTCGCATTGATAAACAGTAAATTCAATAGACATCACTGCTTCAGCCTCGCGAAGTATTGCATGAAAAGCAGTCGTGCAATACAGCGATAGGCACCCTGCAGTGATGTCAATTGAATTTACTGTTTATCAATACGAGAAGACATACCCCTATTAAACTGCTAATAACTTTTTTGCCTAATAAGATACGAAGTTACGGTCTCTAACAAAGTTGTTCAGCAGAAAATTTCCCTAAGGAATTTTATGAATTGGCACAACAATCATCAGCTGGCTCAGATCCACAGAAGAAACAAAAACGATGTAGATTTTTCAGTACAACATATTCAATTTTCCCATACAAACCTAAAAGTTCAAATTTACTCATGTAAACGTTACTTAAAAATTCTGCAAAAAATCATGGATGAGTTTTGGACCAAGACGAAGCTTTTAAGACCCCAGGGTTTGGGAAATTCAAAAATGACCCCAAATCGACTCAGTCTAGTGTCACATTCTAGACGTTTAATGTGCTTCCGTAAATCAGCTGGGTTCGGTTTAATGGTGAGTGCGATTGAAGTCATCGGCTGTCATTTTCCAGAAGGCAGGAGGTTTCTTGACTCTTGACTTCTCTGTTTGTTTAAAAAGAATGCCCTGTGATATGAAACAACAGAGAATTTCATTCGATATAACTTTATTTGGTAAAATGTGTCTCAATTTATAACTTTTGTAATTGTTTTCCTTTTTTTTTAAATCGTGATTTTTGTCATTTTTGTCACTTTTGTCATTTTTGTCGTTTTTGTCATTTTTGTCATTTTTGTCATTTTTATCATTTTTGTCGTTTTTGTCATTTTTGTCATTTTTGTCATTTTTGTCATTTTTGTCATTTTTGTCATTTTTGTCATTTTTGTCATTTTTGTCATTTTTGTCATTTTTGTCATTTTTGTCATTTTTGTCATTTTTGTCATTTTTGTCATTTTTGTCATTTTTGTCATTTTTGTCATTTTTGTCATTTTTTTAATTTTTGTCATTTTTGTCATTTTTGTCATTTTTGTCATTTTTGTCATTTTTGTCATTTTTGTCATTTTTGTCATTTTTGTCATTTTTGTCATTTTTGTCATTTTTGTCATTTTTGTCATTTTTGTCATTTTTGTCATTTTTGTCATTTTTGTCATTTTTGTCATTTTTGTCATTTTTGTCATTTTTGTCATTTTTGTCATTTTTGTCATTTTTGTCATTTTTGTCATTTTTGTCATTTTTGTCATCTTTGTCATTTTTGTCATCTTTGTCATTTTTGTCATTTTTGTCATCTTTGTCATCTTTGTTATTTTTGTCATTTTTGTCATTTTTGTCATTTTTGTCATTTTTGTCATTTTTGTCATTTTTGTCATTTTTGTCATTTTTGTCATTTTTGTCATTTTTGTCATTTTTGTCATTTTTGTTATTTTTGTAGTTTTTATATTTTTTGTCATTTTTGTTTTTTTTGATCATTTTTGTCATTTTTGTTTTTTTTGATCATTTTTGTCATTTTGATCATTTTAGTCATTTTTGTCAGAAGATTATTTTAAAAAAAATAAACAAAATTTGGGTAACTTTTAGAAAAAAATTTACATTGGATAAAAATCAATATATTTTTTGCAAAAAGAACATGTGAGTGTTTTTCAGGATCCCTCGGTTGTCAATAAACATTTTATCTCTGCTTCAAAATAAAAAAAATTAAAGGGTCAACTCGCTGGTAAAGCTGTCACCATTTTATCTCTGCTTCAAAATAAAAAAAATTAAAGGGTCAACTCGCTGGTAAAGCTGTCACCTTTCCACGGTGATAAAATCTCCGTGACAAGCCGGCACAGAAATTAAAATACTGCAATCACTTTCGGTCATTGCCGGGTTTTTTCGGTCCAGATTGTATGGATCCATCCGATTCAAGAACAGAATGAGTGTGTGTAAGCATCTTTTCATTTCAGTTAATTGCTTTCGTTTCAAACCTGTCAGGGCCACTCGAGGCGACCAACCTTGTTTCTGTCTGCCTTCTATAGGACACGTGTGTTCCAACTTTAGGGAGAAAAACACACTTATCACTACTGCTGCTAGGCGAGACAGGACGGGTGCAGTTTCGGCTGAACCAAAAACAATCCACTGTTGTGTACCACGAACTTGCAAAAATCAGAATGTAGTTTTCGTGGGAAAAACAGAGCAAAATGTAACACATTTACATTGCTCAGTCACTCCTTCGAATGACGCGACTATTTAAATACGACGAAGGTTGAAAATTCGAGGAAATTTTCATCTTCGATTCGACACGACGCCGTGGGATTCCCGCAATCATTGCCATGAGCAGTTCTCGGGAAAATACTTCAAAGCCGAAAGAGGCTTACCTTCTCAGTATATTGCCGAAAGCCGAGAAAGTGATTGATGAACGTGGAATCGAATACTTCAGGAGATGTGACGTGTTTTTGCTATTCTTGGTTTCGAAAAATGATCACTCATAGAAACCTTTGGCGAATGTCATAGTAAGACGCGAGTTTTTTCTCTGAAAGTTTCAAACATGGCAGAAAAGAAAAAAGTAAACAGAAATTAAAAAATTACAAACAATACAAAAATTACAAACACGACCATATAACCAAAAATTATTAAAATTTACAAAAAAAACTAAGTTGGAACGGATCTGCTCTGAGACTTTATTGTTTGTTTGTATATTGTTTCTTTGTTTATTGTTCATCAATAGATCACATATTGATCCAAATGATAGGTTGAAAATTAAAGACAAACTACAATTACACGGAATTTACCCTACACTGTACCTAAAACACTAAGAATTCTTCTTCGGAATAATTCTCTCGAAACGTCAAAATCAAAATGATCGGAGAAGTGGTTAAACGTCCTTATTGCACCAATTAGCGATGTATTAGCTCCGCAGTTGTTCTATCGGAGAGGAGCAAAGAGCTGAAGATCAAGATTTCTCAAGCCTTGAGATCGTACGCTGAGTTGGAGCGCTTCTAACGGTGCGAGGCAGTTCAGCGACAGTAGTGGCCCGTGTTGCGTTCCGAAACGCAAAAAACGTCTCTGGATGGCCTCGATACGCTCCGAGCCATTTTGGTAGTAGGGGCACCATACAGCCGAGGCATGTACGAGGAACGATCGAACCAAGCTGCAGTAAAGACTCTTGACTCTTGAGACAATAAATTTCGCTTACAGTCTTTTGTCATGCGAAATAGAAGACCCAGACATCTGGAAGGTTTATCAACGCTGTAGTTTTGTGGATCTTGAAATCCAGCCGGTTGTCCAGGATAACACCAAGGTCTTTCACATGCTTAACTCGTGCAACTGCCTCATGTCCAAAAAAATAATCAGCCGATAGCGGAAGCCGCTTGCGTGAAAACGAAATTACCGTGCATTTGTTGCGTTTCATGGGAAGGCAATTGACATCACACCAGGCGGCGGAGATGTTCAACTGGCTCTGCGAGACGTTGACATCTTCGGGGTTGTTGATGGGTTAAAACAATTTCAAGTCGTCGGCATACGCTAGTTTTGGTCCATCGAGAAGCAACAGCACATCGTTGAAGTAAATCAGGAATATTATGGGTCTTAGGAGGTGGATCCCTTGAGGTATTCCAGAAGAGGCAGGGAATTTATTGAAAATGATTCACCTATTCGTACAATAAGTTTCCGTCCTAAAGTCTGTTTCACATAGAATCTGGTCGGATAAAACAGATCATTTCTCCGCAAAGAAATAACGTACAACAAAAGTAAAAATGTCATTTTTTAGGGGTTTTATTGCACTTTAAGGAAAAAAAATACATAAAAATCATTCGTCAGCTTTTCGGATGAATTTTCGAACTTTTTTTGTGATACCACCCATCATTTTCTGCACAGTACTGCTGGTAACCTCCTTCGCCATCTTGTTCCACCACTTTTCCATTTGAGCGGGTTTTTTCATGGTTCTGCCACATTTCTTCAGTTTGCCCTTAACTATTGCCCAATATTTGTCGATGGGACGAAAATCCGGACAGTTTGGTGGATTGATACTTTTTTTCAACGAAATCTATCTTGTTCTCCTTATACCACTCAACGACATCCCGGCTGTAGTGGCAGCTTGCCAGTTCCGGCCAGACCGGACCTTTGTGGGACCGAATGAATGGCAAACCCTCTTCTGGAGTCATTCTTCTTTGTAAACATTTCCATTCATTTTGTCCCCAGTGATAAAAAACCTTAGTCTTCTTCCCACAACTACAGATCCCTTGCCAAATCATCAAATAACGAGCAAATTTAACTGCGAAAACCAACTTGAATCTACCCGCAACATTCCCTTTTACGCTTCGCAAGGTAAAATTTGTACCGCGTATTTGTCCAAAATCCATTTTGACGTAAGTTTCGTCGTCCAGCAAAATGCATCCGTTGTACTTGGTCAACACTTTCTCGTACAACTTCCTTGCCCTGGTTTTGGCAACCAGGTTTTGTTTCAGCGTCCTGTTGGGGTGTTTGCTTGCACGATACGACCGCAAGCCTTCTCGCAAACAAATTCGTCGAGCTGTACTGTGGTTCGTCTTGAACTTTTTCGCCAAATCACGCAAGGAGATTCCAGGATTATTGTGAACTGATCGAATTGCCTTTGCTCGCAGCTTCCGGTCATAGGTTCCACTTTTACGCCTGGTTTGTTTTGCTCGATCCACCGTAAGGGTCTCCCGGTAACGTTGCAGCACCGAATTTACAGTCGATTTTGGATATTTCAGGAAATTTGCGATCTTTACCCCTGACCACGTCGATTTCTCTACGTGAGTGTGCAGAATTTTCTCTCGCCTTTCGCGTTCCATCGTCAATTACTTTTGACTGACTGCTTCAATCTTAATGAAATTTTCACCACTAAGTAAACAAACCATCCGGATCAAAACACTGTCAATAGATTCGCGACTAGGGGCGCTGCAGTAAATGAAAAGATGCGACCAGATTCTATGTGAAACAGACTTTATGTTAATCGATAATGAACATTTTCTTCTACCCGACGCTTCATAAATTCAGCTCTGGATTTGTCAAGTTTATTGGTAGAAACTTTTGGTTAGCTTTTTACGTACTAGGTAGTGGATAAAAGGGCATGATGGCCACACGAGCAAGACGGACACTTTCAGTTTTACTGGGACTTTGTGTTTTTCAGTCTTCTCTCAAAGCACATCTTATTTCAGGGTTTATTTCCTTTGCACTGCCGTATAAAATACTTGGATTTTAGTTTGTTATATAAATGTTTTTATGGAAATAACAATTAGTTTCGATGTGATGAAAAAAAGTTAATTTTGAAGCAACTCCAAAATAGCTCTTCTAAAAATATGCACGAGTTGCACCTTTTTTTTGCTATCACTTCTTTTTATAATCGCTAGCACTCACTTCACAACTCATATCAGAAGCCTTAAAAGCTTAGATGGTCACTTTTGAGCAGAAGAAATATCAATCAAACGAAAAACACCAACTCAGTGATCACGTCGGAAAACCGTCATATGTATATGTATGTATGTATGGAAACCCACCAGTGGCTGATAGGTCTTTCGACCCGAGGCGGTACGGGAAGTCTCGATCGCATATTCAAATATTGTTCATGCTTAACTCATCAACAATAATTGCAGCACAACCAAGGGGTCCGTTACCACTGGCTTGGGACAGGTTTGACTCATCTCACTCCCTTCCAACTGTTCGAAACAAATATAGAATTCTGAAAAGAATCTTAAGTAACCTACTCATGATTCTAAATTTGTCGAGATACTCCGGCTGGCTTGAACCACAATCCATTGTATATCAGTCTTCCGATCGTTTGATGTCCTGTCCAACCCCCCGCTGAACCCCATAATAGAGTTAAGCTATTTTGAACATATGAAAAAAATTGTAACACTTTTTACATCTTACCTCTCTTTCATTTGAAAAGGATACTTGTCTTTATACCATAAAAATTTCCAGGAATATTTAAAAGGCAGGAAGAAGCAAACCTGCAGCGAAATCCATAAGTTGCCAACAATCGCTCTTCTTTCACTTACCAGGGGTTGACCGACGTGTGAAAGGGTTAGAGACAACGGCTAGTGACCACCCCTCCTTGCGAGCAACAGCAATCGCTCAGCAACATTTGGGACCCGTAAAAGTTCCACGAGATCCGAAATAGAAGTATTAGTCTGTAATAGAAGTTCGGCACCACCATTGCTTCCCGGTTTACCACGTACGATCCTCGAGTCCCAAGACATCCCGCAGTAGCAGTTCCTGTTTACCGGCCACCTCATCGAGTACACACTACACAGTGTTTAGGATTTCTTGACAAGTGTCGGCCGCACGAGGCACACCTTCTCCGGAATCCCCGTGGCTTAACCAGGGATTCGAGGCCTGTTGCGAAGCGTTTATGTTTCTTCCCGCAGCATTGCTGATACTGATTGCATTGGTTGCAGAAGACACTACTGGCTGCTGTTGACGTCGTGGTAATCGTTCCGACCGTTCTTGAAAACAGATTGAGAATCTCTAACATCTTAACAAATTTTCAGCACAAATGACAATAAAAATGATTTTTTCTCCACTTGTTAAAATTGACAGCGAAAAAAAATCACACCCGTCGTCCGCGGCCGCAGCCTACTCTTGTCATCACGTCGGAAAACCGTCATATAGTAAGATTTGATATCTTCAAAATGAATTGATGAAAAGAACGGTTATCCTTGGGCCTTATAAACGTACACAGCTGTGCAATCCTGGGCAATTCTTTTTTTTTGGAAAATCTGAAAACAGGGCAAATTTCTGGGGCCCATTTGTTGGGCGCCGCTTAAGGGGTTAAAAGACTGGGGAGTTTTTTGTTTTCAAAATTTCCTTTAGGTTTTCGGATGGCTGATTACACAGACAGCAATTAAGATGTTCATACTTCACTCCTTGATCTTAACTTCACTTCATTATTTTCCTTATTGATTAATCAGTCGGTCTCACAAATCTTGAACGTGTTAAGGTATGATCTTATACCTATAGTCATTTGTTAGCTGAATTTGATTCAATACAAGCGCACAGTAACAGTAAAATATTTCATTTATCCTTCTCGCGATAACCCTAGTTTTCGATGTTTTATGCAGTTTGAAGTTTTTTTGGCATTCATTGGTTACTAGACCCTGTATTTGAATATCATCATGTATTCAGCAAATATACTGTATAGAATATGTAGTAGATCTGTATTAAGTTCAGTTAGTATTTAAGAACTTTTTGTGATGTATTATTGCTTTTGACGGTGAGATCCACTAAAAGTCAGCAGAATAAACTTATAATAAAAGAACCCGTCAACGCTGGACCTTCATTTTTTATTTAAATTGCGCTGAGGATAGCTCAAATAAGCTACTATGGATGTCGAATGAAATAAATTCTATCTAACTACGTAGTTGAAAGTCACCTCAGCATCTTGAAGAGGGAAAAGCAATCAAGAACATTTGTGGTCCATCCGTTTTTTTTTTTTGGCGTCCCATCCATTTTCCATCCAATAATTTATTAATTTTATTGCCCAGGTAATCGCAATCGTTTATGCGTTCCTAGGAAAATCGTTTATACTTTTTTTTGGTTGCTTCTTGATGTTGACCCAAAACGACTGGTTTGAAGAAGGCTCTTAAAAGGAGGAGATCAAAGTTCTTAAAACGTTTTTTTTAGATCGTAATTTGTCTTCCTTGATTTATTTTGAAGTTCTATCAGATCCTTTAAAAGTTAATATTTTTAAAACAGGGATAAAGATGAAATAAGCACACCTCGAGTTATGTAGATTACGGAAGCTCACGATAGCTTTCAAACTTGGATTGAAGCCACTTTATCTTTCATTTTACGGAATGGCTTCCCCTAGCGCAGATATCCAACGGATCCAATTTTCTGATTTCTCTCGTTTGATTTCAATTCAGTTTTCCACGATGACGACGGGAATCAATTCCTAATCCGTTTCTATCCAATTCATTTCTCTTCCTGCTCCTCCAGCCTTCGCTATCGTTGGACTACTCATCGGTCGAAACGGTGCTGCTGAAGAATGAAGGTGACTTCATCAGCGTGGAGCAGGGTAAGGAATTTTCGCGGAAAAAGAAACAACAAGGAGCGAGTCAGCAGCATCAGCAACAGCAGTCTCATCAACAACAGCAACAATCACAACAGCAGCAACAGCAACAACAGCAGCGGGAGGAAAATATGAGACAACTACTCGATGTCACCAACTCGTTAACCACCGACGAGATTAAGGACTTCGAAATGAGGTTAGTGATTTATTTGCTTTGTTTGATACTGACACGTGGAGTGTTCCGGGCTTAAGTTGGACACAGCTTTCATAAAACCGATGGATGACAGAGAACGGGGATTAAATCAGTGGATTATAATATCATCTGGCTACTAATAGAAGAGCTCTCGTCTATATTTATTCCACTGTTGGATTAGGAATGATGATTTAAAAACTCTGTAGTAAATCACCTAGTAGATCGAATCTTTCCAAACTTTCAGACAACACTCTATAGACCATTTTTAATCTTTTGGTATTTTTACTAAATTTTGTTTAATGTTATATTCGTACAATGGCCCAACTCCCAACTTTACAAAAAAAAATTGTGGAACATCTGAAAGCAGCATCTTTTATACAGAAACCTTTTTTTTCGTCGTTCTCTTTGAGACGCTCACTGAGTGCCTGCTTCAAAATAGCACAGTATTTTTCAATGGGTCTAAGTTCCGGTACTTCGGAAGAATTTATGTTCTTGGATACAAAAGTTTCTTTTGGTTTCATATCACCTCAGGGCATCCTTTGAATAGTGGAACCCAACGACTAAAACTAGGTCGAAATGGTGGAGAAAATCACCTTACAGCTTATTTTGAACTATCAACTGACCAAAGAATGCAGAGCCAGCTAAAGAGCTTGAGAAGTAATTTTTTATAATAAATCAAGTTGTAACCAGTGCGTTGTGTGAGAAGCCCAAGGTCAGTGAGAATCATCGTAGTACCTAAATGTAAATGTGCACAGGAAGCGCTGTGTGGAGTGGAGGCGGACCGTACCTTAAACCACCGACGCCATACGCAAATAATGGCCAAGGTAATGGACGGGCAATACGCTGACGAACAGATGGCGCTGATCGAACGCACAAATGGGCAGCCATAGGCGGGTTTCGAAAAAGGCGCAATGGGGCGGAATTCCAGGATGGAGCGGAAAGTCCGGATCCGGGGCAATGCCCGACAGCTAATGCGATCACTCCACAAAGAACAACCAAACGACACGGTACTGAGCATGCTTGTCCAACACCTCGCAAACAGAACAGAGCAGAGAACGAATTACACTTTTATCATTTCGGTTCCCGAGTGCACTGCTCAGCCGATCAACGTTCACTTATCTTTTTGCCGAGTGCGCCCGAATGCGGTTGCTCTGACGGTCGGGTGGACGTCGCTCGCTCTACAGAAAAGAGAAGGAGCTGGCTAGAAAATTGTGCTCTAGCGACGCTGCTGAGTAGCTCAGTGTATCAAGCCAGAAAGATTTCAATGCAGGAATGTTTTCTTCAGAAAAGCCGTTATGCAGAGCGGAACAGAGCATCAGTCGAAGAGGTCCAATGTAGGTTTATATATAAAATATTTTTGTACGTAGCCGGGTAGGGCACTTCCTGGCAAGTTATTTAAAAAACATGGGGAAAACCGGGTCAATAATCTGAAATTTTCCATTCCAAAAACTGAGCAATATCCGTCAAAATCTGAGGAAATTCCAGACATTTATCTAGTGAAGAAAAACGACTTACATTTTTTTGTCGCAACACATCAGCAGTGTTAAATTTAAGTTTAAAGCATACGAAGGAAAGTTTTTGTTTGATTTTTTATGAAACAAACTTTCACAAATCCAATTTTCAACAAACAATTTTAAACTGAATTCGATTTTCTTGTTTCATTTTCCAAATAATCAGGGCAAAATCCAAGTAGTTTTTTCACAATATCCGGGCATCCGCTAATTGCTGTATACTTAGTTTTATGTACTTTAAAATCGTACGTGGGTAGCATTAATTTACAAAAGCAGCGATTCGCAAAGTAACATTTACTAAAATTATCCAAAAATCTTTGTCTATTAAACAAACCGTAATTAGGCAGGGATCTGGGACAAATTTTAGTAATAAAATGCAAAACTTTCACAAATCGTAAAAATTTAGGATTTATCTTCCTTTACCGCTACGTTTTTGATATGTTTCGACCGAAGAAAGCTTTCGTAGCTAATCATTGATCCTGGTGCAGAACATCAATCTAGAGCAGGGGTGAGCAACCCGCGGCCCGCGGGCCGCATGCGGTCCTCGAAGCATGTTTGTGCGGCCCGCGAAGCTTATCTCAAATTAAATTTATTTCACGATTTTTTCTACGATAAATTGTTAATTATCATAAAATAGCAGTCCCAACTAAACCAAATCACTAACTTGATATGCACGTCACTTGTGCGCAGTTGCATTTGTCCCATTTATCCAGATTGTTGACTGTTTTGTAGGATTTCAGCTTTTTATTAAGTTTATTGGGAAAAAAGTTTTACAGAAGTTAGTTAAGTCTTTAATATTCGTTTCAAGCAAGTTAAAATTGTCTGATGAAGTGAAATGTTTTTTTTTTTCTTGATTAATGACAGAAATAAGGAAAGTTGTGTAATAAAAACTGGGCTAACGATTATAGATTTCTAATCGACAGCACTCAGCGAAACTCTGATTTCTTGACAAAAAACGATATCAGAATTCTGTTATTTAAATCAAAAAGTTTGTAACGATTACACAGCGGAACAGTATTTCTGGTGCCTATGATACAACTGATATTATAAGAGTTTGACTCCCTTAATTCAAAATATTTCACAGATTTTTACTATCACTTCTAGTTTCGGTGATCAGTTTTGGGTAAAATCAATCTTTCACGTCTCGGTGGCCGTGTTGTACCACCTGAGGCATAGGTTCGATTTCCATATCGGTAATGAATGTTTAATGTTAATATTAAGTTGTCCATTTAGTCTGTAAGCCTTTTTTGGCTAAGACTACGTCTTTTCATAACTGACAAATAAATTACATAAAAACGAAAAGCTGGGTTTCAATCTTTTTACTACCCTTCATTCAATCATGGACTCAAATTTTGCCAAGATATTCGTGTAAATACAACACTTTTAATAAATTGAATTCTACAATTTATAGATATAATAAAAAATAAGATTACAACTTTTTCGGGCATCATTGAAGAAAGTTATTGAATATTGGATATTGAATTATTCAATTCATACAACAACTTTGTTGAAGACTGCGAAATGATTTGGCTAACGGTTTTGAAAATATCAATGATACAATTTAGTTTAATTTTTCTTTAAAATTTCGACAAAATTCCCTTGGAAAAAAGAAAACTTCCATAACTTTTTTTTCTTAGAATTCAAAATTACTAGCGGTTTTTGGGAAAGTTGATTATTGAGTCAATAAGTATTTGTATTCTACAGTTTCGTTAAAAAAGTAATCAAATTGAATAACTAATTTTTTTTACCTATTTTTAAAAGTGATCTCGAAAACTAGAGCTTACAAAAAAATTTAATGATTGTGTTCAGAAATTTCATAGGCAAATCATACCAAACATTATTCAAATTGAGTCCTTTAACTTCAAAATAAGCATTACCAAAATTATAAGATTTTTATGATTCAGCCTTAGAAAGCCTATCGTAAAGGTATCTCAATGAAATTAATAAAATTAATGTAATCTGTAAAAATTTCCAGAATCGAAAATGTAAACTGTAACATTGACAAATCTGGTTAAAAATCCGTGAAAGTAAACATTTTTCTTCATTTTGAAGCCTTGCTCAACATCTCAATTCAATGATTTCATACAGAACTTCAAATGGAAAAAAAACACCGTTTATAGAAAAAAAATTGATGCTTCACGACACAATTTAAATAAATTGTGGAAAAACTTTTCGAAAATTTTACTTTACGAAATTTTTACGAACCATTGACTCAATTTTTAGTTTTTAATAAATATAAGGGAAGCAAATGATGTTTTCTCTTTGTTAAAAAGGAATATTCACAAAACATTTCGGATGAATAAAAATATTTCAATTTTTGTAAAACAACTTGTCGTTATAAAAAATTACGTAAAGCTCTGCCAACTATTATTACCTAAATTTTATTTTAATGCGGCCCGCTGAAAGAATTTCAAATTTAAAGTGGCCCGATGCTTCAAAAGGTTGCTCACCCCTGATCTAGAGGAACTCGCTCAGGAATGACCAGATAGGTGTTTTATAAAATTTAAAGTCGAGAGATTCAAAAATAGCGCAATAATAACAATAACTTTTAGAAAAGCATTTTTCAAGTATTTTTTTTTTTAATTTAACCGTATCTCCTTGGGTAAAGATTGTAGAACTTTGACATGTTAAACAAAGTTGTGTATTTTATTGAGATAAATAACTTTGTAGAAAAAACTTAAGCTCTAAAATGCTTAACAAGAAAGTTATGATTTATATCACGCTATCGGTGGACCTCTAAACTTTATTTTTCATTTAAAAATATGCGCTATATTATACAGAGCAATGTTGACGAAGACACCAGCATTCTATCTTGACTACCATTGGCGTTATTAATTTAGTTCCGTTAGATTTATGTTCTGCATTGTAAATTCTGACGCACTTCGAAACATCGATCCAGACGCAACCGATGAAGACAAACCGAGTTTTCTGGTAAGCGTCTCTTTCGCCCGAGTGCGAACGAATTTATCTGCACTGAGAACGCACTTCATCAGTTTGCTTGCTTCTCTGGCCCACACTTGGGTGGACGCTTGGTCGCTCTGGAGGTAACTGAGCATTTTTTACAGATTCTCCGTTTGGGAAGAGCACAGCGAAAAAAATACACGCTCTTACTCTGAACGGGCTAATCTGAGGAGCGATGCCAAGCATGGTACTGAGTTCTAATAAGTGCATACACGTAGTGACATAGCACATGGAAACCAGGACCCCTTTTTGTTTACCGTTTGGTTTTTGGAGTTCGGAGGACGTGAGACGTTACGAATCCGGAGGCAAACCTTCTGCTACACAAAGCAAGCCCCGGTGGGCCTCAGCTCAACCGGGTCCGATATTTACCACATCCAGGCAGCCGTCAACGCCGTGTGGTCCGAAGGTTGCAGAACGTACGGGTAGGAGAAGAAGAAGTCGCATCGAAGACCGACTGATTAGCTTACCCCGCACCGCTGTGCAGTCCGGAAAGGGAAGCGGAAGGAGGTACGAAGACAGCAGCCCAAGGTGTCCCTACCAGCTTCAACCAAGGTAGGACTAAAAAATCCCTGTATCGTCTTGATTAAAAGTGCGGATAAAAAGAAACCATTTTGTCGACATACCACAATAAACGGGAAAGTTCGTTTCTGCGAAGCATTGTGTTTTCTTGTGCAAGCTAGAACGCGGATAGCCGACCCTGAGGGGGTCCCCCTGAGGGGGGTTCTCATAGGTGCTGGGCAAGCTAACCAACCCATAAGGTTATAAAGTTTTAGTTAAAAACAAACATCACTATCGGATCACTTCGAATTATCATAAATTTAATGATGCCTGATGCCTTTATAGTGATGGGAAAGATGCAAAAGCGCGTGATCGGGTGGTGGCCGATCAACTCACGAATGTGCCGGTTGAAAATCAAGGGCCGGTTCTTCAACATCAGCATCATCAACGTGCACAGCCCTCACCTCGGAAGTACCGGTGACGACAAAGACGAATTCTACGCGCAGCTGTAGCGTGAATACGACCGTTGCCCAAAACATGATATCAAGATCGTCATCGGGGATTTCAACGCTCAGGTCGGCCAGGAGGAGGAATTTAAACCGACAATTGGAAGGTTCAGTGCGCATCAGCTGACCAACGAAAACGGCCTCAGACTAATAGATTTCGCCGCCTCCAAACGAATGGCCGTACGTAGTACCTTTTTCCACCACCGCCTCCCACACAAGTACACCTGGAGATCACCGTACCAAACGCAATCACAGATCGACCACGTTTTGATTGACAGCCGGCACTTTTCGGACATCATCGACGTCAGATCCTGTTGAGGCGCCAACATCGAGTCAGATCACTATCTGGTGATGGTGAAGATGCGTCCAAAACTCTCTGTAGTGATCAACACACGAAACCGGCGCCCGCCTCGGTTAAATATCGCACGACTGAAGCAAACTGAGGTCGCGGCAGACTACGCGCAATCGGTCGAAGCAGCGCTGCCGGCAGAGGGCGAGCTTGACGAAGCCCCTCTCGAGGACTGTTGGGATACCATCGAGACAGCCATCAACAGTGCTGCAGAGAACGTCATCGGTTATGTGGAGCGAACTCGACGGAACGACTGGTTCGACGAGGAGTGTAGGAGGGTGATGGACGAAGAGAATGCCGCGCGGGCGGCAGTAATGCAAAGAGGCACCCGTCGAAATGTGGAAAATAACCGACAGCGGAAGAGGCAGCGAGTCCGAATTTTCCAGGAGAAAAAGCGCCGCCAGGAGGAGGAGGAGCTCGAGGAGCTGGAGCAGCTGCATCGTTCTCAAGAAACACGAAAGTTTTTTCAGAAACTCAACGCATTCCGCAAAGGCTTCGTGCCCCAAGCCGAAATGTGCCGGGATAAGGACGGAGGCATCCTGACGGACAATCGTGAGGTGATCAAAAGGTGGAAGCAGCACTTCGATGAACACCTGAACGGCGCACATGCAGGAGATCAAGACGGTGGGGGAAGGTACATCGCCGGCGTAGCCAACGACGAAGAGGAGCCACTCCCAACGATGAGTGAAGTTAAGGAAGCCATTCGCCAGCTGAATAGAAACAAGTCGGCTGGGAAGGATGGCATCGCAGCTGAACTCATCAAAATGTGCCCGGAAAAGTTGGTCGATTTCCTACACCAGTTGATAGTCCGGATCTGGGACATAGAACAGCTACCGGAGGAGTGGAAGGAGGGGGTAATATGCCCCATCTACAAGAAGGGCGATAAATTGGACTGTGAGAACTTCCGACCGATCACTGTCCTCAACGCCGCCTACAAAGTGTTGTCCCGAATCCTACTCCGCCGCCTAACGCCACAAGCAAACAGATTCGTGGGAAGTCATCAGGCCGGCTTCATGGAGGGACGGTCAACGACTGACCAGATATTTACATTACGGCAAATCCTCCAAAAATGCCGGGGACACCAAGTCCCTACGCACCATCTATTCATCGACTTCAAAGCCGCATACGACACGATCGACCGTAACGAGCTATGGAAAATCATGGACGAGAACGGCTTTTCCGGGAAGCTAATCAAGGCGACGATGAATGGAACGCAGTGCTGTGTGCGGATCTCGGGTGAATTGTCGAGTTCATTCGAATCGCGCAGGGGGCTTCGACAAGGTGATGGTTTATCCTGCAAGATGTTCAACGTGGCGCTAGAAGGTGTTATTCGACGAGCGGTGGGCGAAATGCGGGGCACGATTTTCAACAGATCCAGTCAACTTATCTGCTTTGCCGATGACATTGATATAGTCGGCAGATCATCTGCGGCGGTGGAGGAGATCTACCGCAAACTGAAACGCGAAGCAGGAAGGATTGGGTTGATGATTAATACGTCCAAGACTAAGTACATGCTGGCCTGCGGATCCGAGACCGACCGAACCCGCTTGTCCAGTAATAACAAGGTCACGATCGACGGCGACGAGCTGGAGATAGTCGAAGATTTTGTCTATCTCGGCTCACTGGTGACCGCAGACAATGACACCAGCCGTGAGATCCGGAGGCGAATTATCAGCGGAAGTCGTGCCTACTATGGACTCCACAAGCAACTGCGGTCGAGAAGACTTAGCCCTCGCACGAAGTGTAACCTGTATATGACGCTCATTAGACCGGTTGTTCTCTACGGGCACGAGACACGGATATTGCTCGAGGAGGACCTGCGTACACTCGGGGTATTCGAGCGATGAGTGTTAAGAACCATCTTTGGCGGCGTACAGGAGAACGGAGTGTGGAGGCGAAGGATGAACCACGAGCTCGCGCGACTCTACGGCGAACCCAGTATCCAGAAGGTGGTGAAGGCTGGCCGGATACGCTGGGCGGGACATGTTGCGAGAATGCCGGACGACTGTCCTGCAAAACAGGTGTTCGCTACAAATCCGGTAGGAACAAGACGAGCGGGGGCGCAACGAGCGAGGTGGTTAGACCAACGATCCAACGTGATCTGGCGAACGTGGGGTGCCCGAGAAATTGGAGAACGGTTGCCATGGACCGAGTGAATTTTAGGAATTATTTTCGTCAAGTTATGTCGTGAGACGGAATACTATGTAAATAAAAAAATAATACTATTCAAAGACTGAATCAGCGAGACATTTCCTCGATCAATAGAGTGACCAGATTCACACATGTGTAAAGCTACTGCAGATCTAGGATTCTGTGAAGGAAGGATTTTCTTCTTTGAGTCAGATCTAGCTATAGCCATGTGTTCCTCGAATCTATCAATTAATTTCCTTTTGGTTTGTCCAGTCTTTGAATAGTAATTCGCTTAAATTGGATGTTGCTAAAAGCATTGAAATCTTCAATGAAATATCAGTTCATCTCTTAAACGGAGACACCGGACCAGGGCACAATTGGTTGTTCAAATTCTTAGGTAAAAAGAAATACAATAATTCACCTGACAATGCCCAAAAACGGGTAGAAAATAATTTAGCACTACCAGAAAACTTCCAGAGTAGGGTAGGTAGATTTAGAAAGATTTTTTCATTACATTTTTATACTTTTGGGAGAGGATTAGGGACACCACAACGATGTATTTCGTTTCAGGAGGATATGGTATCATTGTTGAATCTCATATTCGAATTCTTAAACAAATGTTGGCTAACAATTCTGAATGTCCGGACGAGACCTGAAGATCAACTTAGCTAAATGAAAATAGCGAATAACTTTTAAGATATTTTTCAGATAGTTGCATAATGGCAACTTGACAAAAGTGTTACGAAACTTTTACAGTGATTTTCTTGAATCATGCCAAAATTGTTGTTTTTTTTCTCAGTTTGGTTTTTACAGTTCTCTCTGGTGTGTTTGAAGACATCTGGTGGCCCAGACAAAAAACAAAAACTGTTCAATTATGTTTACAAAGCGGTTGAGTCAAAATGATTAAATATAAAGAGCCTTAGTTAAAAAAAAACAAAACACTGGGATAAAGGAAACACGAAATTATTGCGACCCCGAAAATGGCATGCCAATTTTCTTGTAATGTTTAGAATCAAAACAAAATTTCAGGGTAGTTTTAGGGTTTACTTCAAAACTCAAAAGAAAAGTTAATCGATGGAGCCTTCAGTGTAACATTGAACGCATTTTCGCTTGATGCCCTCCATCAAAGTCTTTACAGTGTCATCCGGTACCAGTTTCTCAGTATTTTTTTCCATTTTCTTAACATGTCCTTCTCATCTTTGACTGTCTTCTTGCTCTTCCGAAGTTCATATTATTGCCCAGCACTACTCCACCGGGCGCAGCTTCGGACAGTTTGGAGGGATCATTTCCTTTGGAACAAAATGGACAGAATTGGCCTCATACCACTCCAAGACACTTTTAGTATAGTGGCATGATGTTTGGCATCAAAATAGCGGCCAAATAGCCAAAATAGCGGAACTTCGTCGAGCTGCTGCAAGAACGGCAAAAGGCGCTTCTCGAGGCAATCAGATTTGTAGATCTCGCCATTTACTGTGCCCTTTTTCACGAAAGGCTCACTCCTAAGTCCGCAGATGGCCAGCCAAACGAAATATTTGGAGGCGAACTTCGACATTTTCTTCTTCTTAAATTTGTCGTCCACATCGAACTTGCTCTTGCCGGTGAAAAACTCCAAACCCGGAATTTGCGTAAAATCGGCTTTTATATACGTTTCGTCGTCCATCACACAGCAGCCATATTTTGTCAGCATCTTCTCGTAGAGCTTCCGTGCCCTACTTTTGGCCGTCGATTGTTACCGCTCATCGCGGTTTGGAAAGTTCTTTACCTTGTATGGATGTAATCCAGCTCTCTTCTTTGCATTCTGGACGAATAGCTTTAGGCCGATCTTTTTAGCCAAAATACGACTTGAGACGTTGAGATTTGCTTTTTGTTCTCCGGTCCCGGTTTTCTTCCAGCTCCTTTGTCGTGGTCCAACGTCAACCGCTACTGGAACCGCTTCAACACTCTGGAGACGGTTGAATTGGGAATTTTCTTAACATTTTTTCCAACTGCCGGTGCGACAGGTCAGAAAATTCCAGGTGTTTGGAAAAAAATTGTTGTTCTCTCAACTCGCGTTGGTTCCCCTTCATTTTCGTTGAATCAAAAAACACGACTTCGAGTTTGACAGCATGTAAACAATACACATCAATGAGAAAGTGTTCAAAATGTGGTTGATTATTACCCAATAGTAAAAAAGTTATGCCCTGTTGGATGTGTCGTGTGAATTTGTGAAAATGTATGGCCTTTGAGCCCTTGCTATCTTGTGACAATTAGAATAAAAATCAGTGTTCCCCAACGTTCACTCTTTCATTGAAACTTTGTTGCAACTAAATTATGACCCTAAAAAAGAACGTAACAATGTTAAATCATCACACCCTAACTGGTCGATCTCGCTCTCTTCACTCGTTCGTCCTTTTAACGTCGTTATGCCACTTCAAAAAGTGCATCATACGGCACTTAACTTACATCATTAAATGTTTGCGCTTTCATTCGGGATTGAAGAAAGAGGAGGGGTGGATGGTGGTTCATTCCTTCTGTGCCACATTCCGGAGATTGCTCCCGATCTGCTCGTGGCCACCTACCATGGACTATCAAGACTAAAGTGCTGCAATCTGCTTCCAAGCACCCGAATTTACTCAACTGCAGCTTTACAGTTTCACAGATAAATAGGAGGGAGATGTGATGGTTGGAAAGAAGCAACAGAGGGAAAAAACCTCCCAGCTTCTAAAAAGCTTTTCCGGTGTTATTTTTGCTCAGTCTTCTACTGTCGCCATTGACTTCCTCTGAGTTTATTACGTTCTCAAAAATGCAATTTGTGCATTATTATAATTTTATTATGGCTACCCCGGATTATCATTAAATTCTCAGATTGCAATGGCGTTCTGGAATTTCCAAACAAAAATTAGATTCGACCCAGTTTTCGGGTGAATCGTTCCCGATAACGATGTGCCAAAACTTGATTTTCTAGTTTGACACTTCGTCGTCGATCCTGGTCCCGGGAAAAATAAACAACGGCTAGGTAATTTGCATTGCATAAATGGGTTGCCCATTCATCAAAACCACCTCCAAAAAGTGGAGCAAAACACTGGAGGACCACACACAGACGTAGATGGGAACGTATATTTTATAAATGGCACTATCCTGCACAGCAACGGAGAAAATTTAATTAAACCGACAAAGATATGATAAAGTTGTGGGGTGATATTTTTTCCATGATTTTTTTTTTCAAAATGCTTTCGAGGGTAATGGAAAACGACTTGAGAGAATAGAACAATTAAAAGCAACAGTCCTGGAGTGAATGAGTTAAAAAGTTGAGGGTTTGAAGGGAATGAACAAAACGAAAAGAAATAATCCCAAAATTGAATTCAGAATTGACAACAAATCTTATCTTATCCTGAATATGATAATACTATAATAGGACCACAGTAAAAACAATCATTAAAAGAAACCAACATTATAATAGGACCACAGTAAAAACAATCATTAAAAGAAACCAACATATCAAGCTTAACCATAAACTTAATTAATTTAATAAAATACCTCACCAAATGTGTCCTTCAATCTATGCTATTTTTATAATTTTGGTGTCATTTTTGTTTATTTTCTCTTCCATAATTGTAAAATTTGATTTTTTTTAATTTTTTAACATTTTTGTCACTCCTCTTTCTTTTGTAATTTTTGTCATTTTGAAAAAAAAAAATGACAAAAATGACAAAAATGACAAAAATGACAAAAATGACAAAAATGACAAAAATGACAAAAATGACAAAAATGACAAAAATGACAAAAATGACAAAAATGACAAAAATGACAAAAATGACAAAAATGACAAAAATGACAAAAATGACAAAAATGACAAAAATGACAAAAATGACAAAAATGACAAAAATGACAAAAATGACAAAAATGACAAAAATGACAAAAATGACAAAAATGACAAAAATGACAAAAATGACAAAAATGACAAAAATGACAAAAATGACAAAAATGACAAAAATGACAAAAATGACAAAAATGACAAAAATGACAAAAATGACAAAAATGACAAAAATGACAAAAATGACAAAAATGACAAAAATGACAAAAATGACAAAAATGACAAAAATGACAAAAATGACAAAAATGACAAAAATGACAAAAATGACAAAAATGACAAAAATGACAAAAATGACAAAAATGACAAAAATGACAAAAATGACAAAAATGACAAAAATGACAAAAATGACAAAAATGACAAAAATGACAAAAATGACAAGAATGACAAAAATGACAAAAATGACAAAAATGACAAAAATGACAAAAATGACAAAAATGACAAAAATGACAAAAATGACAAAAATGACAAAAATGACAAAAATGACAAAAATGACAAAAATGACAAAAATGACAAAAATGACAAAAATGACAAAAATGACAAAAATGACAAAAATGACAAAAATGACAAAAATGACAAAAATGACAAAAATGACAAAAATGACAAAAATGACAAAAATGACAAAAATGACAAAAATGACAAAAATGACAAAAATGACAAAAATGACAAAAATGACAAAAATGACAAAAATGACAAAAATGACAAAAATGACAAAAATGACAAAAATGACAAAAATGACAAAAATGACAAAAATGACAAAAATGACAAAAATGACAAAAATGACAAAAATGACAAAAATGACAAAAATGACAAAAATGACAAAAATGACAAAAATGACAAAAATGACAAAAATGACAAAAATGACAAAAATGACAAAAATGACAAAAATGACAAAAATGACAAAAATGACAAAAATGACAAAAATGACAAAAATGACAAAAATGACAAAAATGACAAAAATGACAAAAATGACAAAAATGACAAAAATGACAAAAATGACAAAAATGACAAAAATGACAAAAATGACAAAAATGACAAAAATGACAAAAATGCATAAATGACAAAAATGACAAAAATGACATGATGTATGACAAATGTAATTTTTGTAATTTTTGTAATTTTTGTAATTTTTGTAATTTTTGTAATTTTTGTAATTTTTGTAATTTTTGTAATTTTTGTAATTTTTGTAATTTTTGTAATTTTTGTAATTTTTGTAATTTTTGTAATTTTTGTAATTTTTGTAATTTTTGTAATTTTTGTAAATTTTGTAATTTTTGTAATTTTTGTAATTTTTTAAATTTTTGTATTTTTTGTAATTTTTGTAATTTTTGTAATTTTTTTAATTTTTGTAATTTTTGTAATTTTTGTAATTATTGTAATTTTTGTAATTTTTGTAATTTTTGTAATTTTCGTAATTTTTGTAATTTTTGTAATTTTTGTAATTTTTGTTATTTTTGTAATTTTTGTAATTTTTGTAATTTTTGTAATTTTTGTAATTTTTGTAATTTTTGTAATTTTTGTAATTTTTGTAATTTTTGTAATTTTTGTAATTTTTGTAATTTTTGTAATTTTTGTAATTTTTGTAATTTTTGTAATTTTTGTAATTTTTGTAATTTTTGTAATTTTTGTAATTTTTGTAATTTTTGTAATTTTTGTAATTTTTGTAATTTTTGTTATTTGTGTCATTTTTGTTATTTTTTCGTCATTTGTGTCGTTTTTGTATTTTTTTGTATTTTTATCACTTTTTCCACTTTTTTATTTTTGTCACTTTTGCCCTTTTTTTTAGTTTTTGTCATTTTTTTCATTTTTGTCATTTTTGCCATTTTTGTCATTTTTGTCATTTTTGAAAATTTTGCCATTTTTATCATTTTTGTCATTTTTGTCATTTCTGTGAGCTCTGAGTTTCTGACGATTACTCTTTTTTTCCACCAAAATGTTAGAGGTATTCCTAGTATTTCTAATTGATAAATTCTCGCCACCAACTTCCTTCCAACTTTTTTTTTCTCTGTAACTCGCAATAATTATCGTTACGATTCTATCGAGTATCGCAGTATTTTTTTCTATTTTCTTCATCCTACCGAGAATAACGTTAAGCCAGAAGTTTGTACCAAATTTGTTTATCCAAACGAGTTCAAAGAAAAAAGTGGGTTGGCGAAACTTCCCCTCAAAAAAAAAAGAAAATTTTTCCTCAAATCGAATTTGTTCGTCGATATTTTGCACACTCTTTCACCATCACTCTGATTTGTTGTTCTTTCTACTGTGAAAGACTGTCGGGGATACAAATTCCAATTGATTCGATGATCGACTCCGGTGGATGAATTGGTTTCGATGGGTAAAAGGAATGAAAGGACAGCGCGGCAGATTTTGCAAACTTGTTTTACCTTCCCGCTCAAATGATGATGGTTTATTTTCATAAATATCTTCTCCCAAGTTCCCCCGAGAGATGAAATTTGCAGTTTGGTTGAATGAGAATTCAAATTTTTTATATTTCAATCAACTTTCATCCTGGTCGTCATCATTGGTTTAGTCCTGTCCTAAGGTGAGTGAATCGAGATTGATTATAATTTCAGTCTCTGGAGCCACCAAAAAATGAAATCAGAAATCCAAATTCCTGGTTAAAAACGAAAATTGTTACGGTTTGTACAATTTGCAATCGAACATCAACCCAACTTTGTGTTCAACAACCCTACATCCGGGAAGTTGACATTTGTTTCATTTTTCCCACGTTCAGTTTTTCTCTACATTCTGAATGGTTTTTCATGATGTTTGATCGTGTTTTTGCGGACAGCGAAACACAGAAATGATGTTTTTTTTTTCTTCTCTTGTGTCATCGAAAACGATGACCATGCAATCGGCTCGCAAATATTGGCAAAGTTTAGCTTCACCATCACCGCCGATTACGATGAATTATGAGTGTTTTGGTTTTTTCTAGTGTGTGCTCAAATATTTTGCTAACGATGGAAAACATTTTTTTGTTTGGTTTTCAATGCACAACTTTTTGATAGGTAGTTTTCGTTGGAGTGGAATCGATTGACATTCACTGTCATGTTTAAAAGTTTGAAATTACTTTCCAGGAAACGAATGGTGGTTGCAATGTAGCTTTTCGTATTCATCCGTTTTCGTTTTTTTTGGTGTTTTTAAAATGCATCATCAAATGAGGCGAAAAGTTAGATGAAGGTGTTGGATTGAATCACACCTCCATAGATTGCATACATTCAGGTGCAAAGTTTGTAAAGCATTAATCTCCCGTAAAACATTGAAAAAAGTCCCAAACGTCTGCAAACGACATCATTAAAGGTTGCTACCTGTCAGTTTACGCGTGTTTGATTTCCGCTTCCCACACCTGAATGATGGAGCAATAATTGTGTATCCATTGATTCGAGACAAGCTCCAAAACAAACTGACGGAATTTGATAAAGGTGCACGGACAACTTGGCCGGGTGTGGGTAGAAGAAAATTAAAAATTATTCACCGGAAACACGGGACTCGATGAAGATGTTGTTGACAGGCTGCGTCAGACATCTGTAAACACAAATCCGGGCAAATGAAAACTTCCGGCCTCTTGCAGACCAGCAGGGAGCTGATTTTTTCTTCCATTTTTTGACCACCCGCTTTGTGTGTGATGATCGGCAAATGAATTTATCAGGAGTTCATCGAACGAAAAGCGAAAAAAAGAAGGAAACCGTTTGTAAACAGCTCCACCTCGTCTCGGGCGCGCGAAATTCCGAAGAGGGTGGTCCTTGGTCAAGTTCAATGTCAGAGTCGGGTAACCGTACGCATTACGGTTCAGTTCATCAGCAATGGCAGCATCTTCCAACAACCTACGACCTGCTTGCTTGCCTTCGTCTACTCTCCACGATACGTTCAAAGGGAAGCGACCTGCAAGAAAAACGGTTCTGTTGAATTCAATTTTACAAACCAATATTCTTGGGTAGTGAGGAAAAAAACAAAACCCCGGTACCCGGTATATTTGTGCCCCACGCTTTTGGGGCAACCGGAAATTGAATATTTTGTGCATGTATGCCTGTAAGCGGAAGGAAAAGCTGCTCGTTATTGAACCCTCGTGACCCGATCAAAGCATCATGTTTTGGAATCAATTCAAATCAAGTTTCTGGGTTTCATTTTTGATAATTTCCGTATAGTTCTACTCCGAATTTTAATTCTTTAGCATAAATATAGACGTATAAAACAATGCCTTGCCATTTGTGTAGTCAGCATTAACACTTCAATGAAAAAATCCCTGTTATACCTACCACCTCGCTCCCCTTCTTTATCACTTTTATTCTAATGTGACTCAAGAGTAAAAACATTTACAATAAAATGAGCGGATAATAACATTGAAATCAAATCAAATTTAGCTAAAATTTCAATATACCGTCAACTGGGGCATTATGCAACACTTTTCAACTTCGATGGCTTCTAAAAACTTAATATCCACAGATAATCATACTGCTTGTACATCAAAAGTTTTAAGGTTGATAGGACATCAAATTAACGAAGTCAGAAAAATATTGGTTGCATGAGTTATTTTGAAATTTACAAAAACAAAATGCGAATTTCACCCTAATGAAAAAAGGGGTAAGTTTCAACATACTTTGTTTTTAAAAAAAATCAAATGAAAACATTTAAAAATTTATAGCTTTTTATATGATTGTCATATTATAACTTATAAAGTACCAATTGTAGTAATTTTTGGTTTTGTTCGAATTAAATTTACATTTTTTTCTGTCAAAAATGTTTTTAAAGAAAAAGCATAAGGGTGCTGCATACATTTAGGGGTAAAAAATACTACTAAAAATTCACTAGCTGAAATCATAAAAATTAATGTTTGGATGGATGAAATTTTGAAATTTACAAACGGGTGATGCAAAACAATCATACTGGGAAAACTATTTTCGGCATCGAAAAATGTTAAAAATGAGTACATTGTGCAATAGATTTCTATGAGAATCATAAACTTAAAAAAATTAGGTATCTCACAATGTGAGAAACTATGACATAATCATTTGGTTATCACTGAATGATAACTTTATTATATTATACTAAAATAAAAATTGAATAAAAAAAAAGTGCTTCAGAGCCTTCAAGTTATCGACCAATTAGTTTGCTTCCTTCTTTAAGTAAACTATTTGAGAGAGTTATTTTGAATAGAATGATGATTCACATTAATCAGAATTCTGTTTTCCCTGATGAACAATTTGGTTTTCGTCATGGACATTCTACTACACATCAATTTTTGAGTGTAACTAATATGATTAACGCTAGCAAATCTGAGGGTTATTCAACTGGTGTTGCTCTTCTTGATATTGAAAAAGCTTTTGACAGTGTTTGGCACAAAGGTTTAGTAGCTAAATTAGCTCGATTTGATTTTCCTGTATATCTCACCAAAATTATTCAAAATTATTTGACTAGCCGAACTTTGCAAGTAAGCTATCAAAATTCATGCTCTGAAAGGACACCCATTAGAGCTGGTGTCCCTCAGGGTAGTATACTTGGGCCTATTTTATACAATATTTTTACTTCTGATCTTCCTGATGTCCCAGAAGGAAAAGGTAGAAGATTTGCTGACGATACTTTGCTTTCAGCCAAAGGTCAAAATTTACGGGTGGTACGCAGTAGATTGCAACAAAATTTAAATTCCTTTTTGAATTACTTGAAAATGTGGAAAATTTCTCCTAACGCTTCCAAAACTCAACTTATTTTATTTCGCCATAAGCCAAGAGCAAATTTTTTAAAACCTAATGAAAATCATTCCATAACTTTTAATGGGGTTTCATTAGAATGGTCTGATCACGTGAAGTACTTAGGACTCACACTTGATCGGAATCTTTCTTTTAAGAATCACATTGAAGATATTCAATCTACATAAATGTAATAAATACACTAAATCTCTTTATTCTCTCATCAACAGGAAATCCCGACTTTGCCTGAAGAATAAGATGCTTATTTACAAGCAAGTCTTCCGACCAGCGATAATGTATGCAGTTCCGATTTGGTCTAGCTGCTGCGCGACGAGGAAGAAAGCCATCCAGAGGATTCAGAACAAGGTTCTGAAAATGATTTTGCGGCTTCCACCTTGGCACAGCACCGAAGATCTTCATCGGATTGCAGGCATTGAATCTATCGAAGAGATGGCCAACAAAATCATCTCCAACTTCAGAGGCAAATCGATGCAGTCTTCCATCGCAGAGATTCGCTCTCTCTACAATTAGTTTAATTTTAGGATAGCTTTAGTTTTTAGTTTAAAATTTTTTTTTTCACTACAGGATGTTCTCCTTAAGTCGAATAAATAAATTTTAGTGATTATTAAACTATAGGGCTCTGAAAGTTCATTATTGAACTGAACACCTAATTTAATGTATTAATGTAATATAAATGTAATGATGAATTGGTACTAATAAAGATATATTTAAAAAAAAAAGAGAATCCAAAACTTAAAAAATATCTCACAATGTGAGAAACTATGACATAATCATTTTGTTATCATTGAATGATAATTTTATTACATTATACTAAAAATTGAATAAGTGCTGTTGTATACAAATGTTGTATCTAATTCTGCTGTTGCATGATGTCCCGTTTGGCGGCATTTCTTTAAAAATCAGTCATGGATTGCATGTATTTATACGAGGAGCAGGTAGACATTTTCAACGTTAATTCAAGACCAAATTTTGAAAACCGATAAGAGTTGTTAGAAGTTGCATATGTTTAACTGCAGATTGAATTTGGTGAATCAACTTGAAGCTTTAGGTAATATTTAGATGGTAATTTCTGCATCCACATGTGAATTCATGATAGTTATGAATGAAAGAAGCACTTATCTTTTATCAGATTAAAATTAAATTCTGCATTGATTTAGATTCAACAGTATTTGAAATATTTACATTAACTCTCATCTGCTCTTTAAGGTCAATATGACACTTTTGGAAGTTTGGCGGCTCGTAACTTTATTCGGGTGCATCCAAATGATAAAATTTCTTCGGGGACCCTCAATACATTCTTGAAATCTTTAGTTTTGTATCATTACTTTTTACTGGAGATTAGTTATGTAAAGCTCTGAAAAAATTTATTTAGTTTCCAAGTAAACTGAAATTAGAAGCTGCACGTTGCTCATAAGTATATATTTTTTCGAAATTTTTCAAGATTATGACCACAAAAAATGTAAAAAGTGATGTTAAAAATCGTACTTTTCAATCGATAAACCGTCAAAATTGTTTACGTCACTCCAGATAAATTTTGAAAAGTGGATTGAAAAGTAGACGTAATTTGGTACATTTTTGCATTTTTCGATTGTCAAAATACGAAACACAGAATTTTAAACGAATTTTCAAAAGTAGCTGTTTTTCTATCTTTTTGACATTTTGATTTTTTTTTTCATATTTTCTTGCACTTCACTCTAAATTCCTGGATTTATTTTTAGTTCTATATTTTTCATATTTTTGTAGATTTTGGAAATCTTGAGTTCATATTTTCAATATCCAGTGCAAAGTTGAAGTTGAGTTCGAAAACCAAACGAACTTTTGAAAATTCGTCATAAATTCTGTATTTTGACAATCTGAAAAAGAAAAAAAGAGCCAAATTACGTCAACTTTTCAATGCACTTTTCAAAATTTATCTGACGCAAACAATTTTGACGGTTTATTGGTTGAAAAGTACGGTTTTCACACCACCTTTTTACATTTTTTGTGGTCATGATCTTGAAAAATTTCGAAAAAATATATCCTTATGTGCAACGAGCAGCTTCTAACTTCAGCTTTCTTGGACACTAATAATTTTTTGAGCACTACGCAACTGATCTACAGTCATTTTTCGAAGCATGTTTTTTCGGATTTTTTTTCTTAGGCTTTGAATAACGGAAAACTGGAAACTGTGTTGTATGTTAAAAATGTCTGAGAAACGTATTTGAGTTGCATTTCGAGGTTTCTAAAACTATGTGTTTCTTAAAAATTGGTTGAGAAACAAGAGAGATATTGCAGTTTTAGTCAGGAGCAGAGCATACAAAATTCACCGTCATCAGTCATAAAACTGTGACTGTGAAAAAGTTTAAGCAGTCACATTCATAACAGACGCCTTCAAATGAGTAACCAATTAAACAATCTCGCCTCAACCTTCAGTCAAATGACTGTGACGGAATAATATTTAGATAAAAAAAACAAAGTTCACAAAAAATCACACTAAACACACAAATACACTAACATCGTCTGAACTCGTCGAGCTGATTCGATAGGTACCTATAAAGGTATATCTAAGACCTATAATTAATGATCTCCCAAATCGACCGATAACTATACCTTTCTGAAAGGCATAACATCTTAAGACGACGCCGAAAAACACAAGTTACGTTATGGTCGTGGCTAAAAAAAAAAATCTGAAAACAACGATCATCGTTTCCGTTTTTGGAGATTAGTCCAGGATAGTTCGGGACCGGGATATTTTCGAACGTAATATCAACTGTCACGACCGATGAGAATTCGCTAGAGACTTGAAGGACAATATCGACTACGTGCAAAAAATTGCCTTTCATAATTATCTATATAAAAATTCCTTTACAATATCGTAATTCCGCTATTGGTAGTACTTTTTGAATCCGAATTTTATTTGTTTTCGACACTGGCAAATCGCCCAACAAGCAATCCAAATACACAAAATTTCTCGAATCATACATGAAATGCTTTGAACCGACGCCGTCAACTTGCTTGACGACCGTCGTTTGAAAAATAATATCCGTCACGTGAACAGAAATCCATGACGATAGTCAAGCTTTTCCAGTCCCTTGAAGCTTAACTAGTAGTCAAATGAGATTTGAAACGTGACGATGAAGGAAAATCAGCAACCATGTCAACTATGATGCTTGAAAAATGCCTGCTCTGGATGCGAGGATAGACGTTCGGTAATGATTGAGGGAGCGAAGTTCAAAATGTATCACCAAGTATGTCGATCACCGCCGATTAGCCACGTGATGAACAGCAACGATACACAGCAAAAAAAGTGTTGCGATAATACATCAAAAACGTGCACATAACTTGAGTCGCAAATGCTACCTAATATTACATCGTTTTGATTTAAAAAATCACATCGTTAAGATGTAAAAAAATTGTACTTGAAAATGTATCGTAGTAGACAAACACATAAACGTAGAGCATCAAAACGATGTAAAAATTTCGATGCGATATTTAAGAGGGAAGATATTATTGTATGAACTTGTCGTTGTACTTTCCGAAATATGTGCAGTGCAAGTGACAAATAATTGGAGGTCTGATGAACTCTTTGCTTTCAAATGATCAAATTGAAGGAGTAAAAATGGCTTAGTGCTCAAAAATCACATATGGTCAATGTGGTCACAAATGATACTATGATTTTATGTTTAAAATTTACTGGGGCATTTTCAGAGGAGTAAATCTTCAATAAAACTGCAAAAATGATTTATTCAGATTGAAATTTATTCAAGAAAATCGTTTAATAAGAGTACTCCGTAGCTACAATTGATTTAATGAAGCTACTAGACTAGATAGCATCAGTAACCAGAATCTCGGATTTTCAACTGAATGCACCAAATTTTAATCCAACGTTCACAATCACGTCTTAGATCTCATCAATCGGAGGTTTCTTTTAACACTTGATGGTCTGTTCGGTACGCGACAAGCAAATCGAATGTTTGATTTTATTTTCACAACAGGTTCCGGCAATGTCCTTACCGTCGAAACTATCAGCATCCCGTAGACTCGTCTTTGCTCTTTTAACTCTGGATCTTAATTTATTTTCTCATATAGGCATGCATGACATGAAGGGAGGAACGGGTTGAGGCTTTGAGCCTTTAAAAGGATTCACCTGAAAGCAGAAGAAAAAAATGAATCTAAACACTTACCCTCCGTCTGTTTATTTACTTTTTCTCACACTCCTAGACCATTATTTCTTTTAAGGTATTGTCCTAAAAACAAAAAAATATGAACATTAACATATATCAACGGATTTGCTTACAAATTTTAAACAATTTGATATTTCTTACCAGTTAATCGGTTACCTCAGAGCCTCAGAAACCCCTCCAACGTTTTTGATATGAATTTTTTTTTAGTTGACAGATATGAGTTGCTTTGATGTTATTACATACAATGATGTGATATTACACTAAAAGACATCTTCAAATTGTGCACATCGTTTGGATGTAATAACACGAAAATTTTGTAATATAACAACATAAATTAAAATTATTACATCATATGGCTTACATATGCTAGAATTACATCGTCCATCGTTACAATTTTTTTTGCTGTGTAGCCTCCGATGGGGCATGGTATATTTTCTTGTATCAAGTTAGTGTTGATTTTCAACATATATTCAATGGATACTCTTACCACGTGCGTATCAGTATTCTAGCTAGAAACCAATCCTGATTGCTTTTCTTGAGCGATTTTCCGATCATTGGTTGTGATACGTTGGAACCGATACACGCCTAGTGCTTTTATGCTCGACATGCTTAAATAGTTAACTGTGAAACAACGAATTGCTTATAACAGCCTTATGTCTGTTCATAAAATGAATAAAGAAATGTCACATTCATATTTGGATCGAGTTGGACAACTTCGATTGCCTCCAGATGCTTTCTATCGTAGAAAATGTACTGTCAACAGGAATTTTGCGAATGAATAATTTTTAGGACTTGGTGACTCGTCGAATGCCACTCCTTAAGCTAAAGCTTTAAGGGGAACATCGTGCAGGACTACACACATCGAGAGGAGATGTATTGGCTTTCACATTCTGTTTATGCGGCGGTTAACGTTATTATCAATTTTCAATGCATAAGCCCTGTGATAAATAATGTAAAAGAAATATCAAGGTGGCTTCAAACGATAGAGGTCGAAAAACGTGGCTCCAGAGAGTAATTGAAGTTGTCAGAAACAGTTGTTTTCCATTTGCCTTCTCATAGTCAAACCACTGGATGCCTTTAGCAGCTTAACAAGAGTTGTTTCAAGTGAATCTGTTGAAAATTGGATATTAGTTCTTCATTTATAATCGTTGCTCCAGAGAGTCAATATTCGATGAGCTCAAAACACGTCAATATCAGGGTAACTTAAGAAGGAGATAATTCGTTTTAAAAGGTTATTTAACGGACCCGAGGGTCTAAACTGATAATTTCACAATAAATCAAAGAAATTGTTCATCTAGTTATGGGTCTGGAAAAAGTAGAAAATTCGAAGTTTTTCACAAAAATCAGCAACTTTTATTTTTTTGTTATGCAGCCTTAAGAAGTTTGAAGTGTGTGTTTTATAAGTTATGATTACTTAATTACGAACAGTTTAAAATATTACGAATAAGAAATAAATAGCAAATAACACATGAGAAGATGAGATCAATTAAATAAGGAAAACATTTATTGTAAATTATTGTGTTTTAAGAAAAAATCAAAAAAAAAAAATCAACCAATATTCTACTTCTTACGCTTCGAGAAAACATTTGATGTTTTTTTTTCGCTTTTCGTTTATTCTGTTCGTTGCATTTGTGATCCATGTTTAGGATCTGAAGCTTTGCTTTGGTTAACATAATGATGTACTTCTTGGCACCCAATCTTGCGCAGGATGTACAAAGGGTATCGGAAACTTAACCATGATTTGAGTTTAAGGCCACATTAAAGTTAGAATAAGTTTAATTACATCTTTATTATTATACATCTGATTCTTTTTGACTAGCTCCAAAAATTTTCCATGGCGTGTTTTCCATTTTTTTGGGATTGAGGAATACTGGTTATTATTATAACTGCTTTTCACACAAGTAGTTTTTTACATAACGAGATTCCGATGAATGACAACTCCTTTTTCAAAATGGCAGAGTTCCATAGAAACTGAGTTTGAAATTTTGATTCCGTAAAATATTTGAGTGATTTTCATCTAATTTTAGACAAAAATAAATTTAACCTGAGCCAGATAATTAATTAAACTGAAAGCTATTTTGCCTCTTTGGAATGGCGGAGCTTGATACAAAATCAGTGAACATATGACGCAGCCGCAAGATTGGATGGGCGGATTTTATCATTTGGAACACAAATAAGTTTAAATATTAAGTGATTATTCATTGCAGTGAAAGACCTCTTCCTATTTATTTAAAAAAAACATAACTTTATGATTTTGACGTACTTACATGATTTATTTTTACGATTGACTACTTTTATTATCAAACTTGGGACTTACTATGAAAACAATGTGATAGACGATACAATTTTTACAATTTCGATAAATTTTCGTTCGGAAACCTTTTACATTTTTTTTCAACAAGAGTATCGAATACTAAACCACATACATACAAATAATTAATGATAAAAAATATAAAACAATCCGAAGAATTTCAAATCAAATGAAATGGAAAAAAACACGAGCAGTTTTAACGTGTTTTTCTGTCGATTTGATTATGTTGATAGCAGATTGTGACGAGACGTTTAATAGAACTTTTTAATCGATACTCCACTTCTAAAAGGGAATATGCTCTTGACTGTTTAGCGGCTTGTACCTTCATTCAGGCGCATCGAAATAAAACAAATTCTTCGGGGGCCCTCAATGAATTCATGAAATCTTTAATTTGCATCACTATTTTTTTATGGACACACCCTGAAACCCCATACCAAAAAAATCTTCAATCAGACCTTGAATGTCAATTTGGCACCCCTCGCTTAAAACCACTATATTTCTCTTGTTTCTCAACCAATTTGTATAAAATTTATAGTTTTATAAACCTCAAATATGTTTGTCAGACAATATTCAGCTACATCACTTCGGTTTTCCAATATTCAAAGTTTAAGAAAAAAATCCGAAAAAAACATGATTCGCATAAAATCTGTAGATCAGCTACGAAATGCTCGATAAAATTTCACTAATTTCACGTTCAACAAAGCTGAAGTTAGAAGCTATACGTTGCGAACAAGGTTTTTTTTTAAATTTTTTTTCATGACCACAAAAAATGTAAAAAAGTTGTGTGAAAACTGCACTTTTCAATCAATGAACCGTCAAAATTGTTGAAGTCACACAATGTTAAATAAAAAAAAGGACTGGAAAGTTCAGCTTATTTGGCACATGTTCGCATCTTTAGATTTTCACGAGAATAAAATTGAAATTGAATGTGTCAGAGCAGTCCGTTTCTGCAGCTACCGGTTTGCAATTTTGTTTATGTAATAACACTTATTACCTTCTAAATTTTCGGAACTTCCGGTCGACACTTCTGCACTTTCTTCCAACTTTCGCTTAAAGCGATTTTTAGTTTATTTACGTACTGAAGTTAATATTTTTCTCAAATTTTCGCTAACGGAAAGAAAAACGCGTGCGATTAGCAAAAGTCATCGCCTACTCCAATTTGTCATTTTTCTTCCCCAAAGTTCAAGTTGAAAAAGTTGTCGTCGCTCCGCTATTTGTTACTGCATACATTAAGGTGCTTTTGTGTAGCAAGATGTTGGTTATTTTCTTTATTTTTTAACAGATTTTTAGTTTTAAGTCATCGGCTATTCGTTACAAGCTTTTCTCGTAAAGAATCGATTAAAACATTCCAAGAAGTTTTCCGCACAGCCCAAATTCATCGGAGCATATCGTGCAATTCAGGGGAGATTGCGTGACCGGGATCAATTAGTTAGATGATCGTTAATCAACTTTGGTCAAATATTTACTTTTCTTTCTTCGGCGTTCCAACGATGCGCGATGGATTGAATTGAAATGCGTGTGTATCCCGAAAGAAATAAATACACACGTAAAAAAATGTTCGTTGTCGGTGGGGCTATTGATTTACACTACGCTCGCCTCGGTGCGATGGGCTGAATGACATTGTGAATAATTGATATGTACAATATCGGCCACATGACGGATGTGCTAGGGGTCTCAATCAATTATTGATTGATGAGTTCATTTGTGCGAGGAAAGGGTTGCTGAAAGGCGATGAAAGCATGCAGCAACAGCAGGAGCAGCGCCTAATGAGCTGTCGCTTCCGATGACATTATGTTGTTGTTCTGTTGTTAGTTGGATACTTGGAAATTTGAGATAATCCTTAAGCAGTTCGATTGGTCGTTTGATGGCAATTAATCATCACCTGAATTGATGGTTCCACTCAATCAGTCGAATCGAGTTAATTAATTACCTACCTGATAAGTTTGGAAATATGCTGAAATATGCTGAAATTGTTGCTGAATTCAAAATATTTTCAAATTCAGCAGGAATTGTTGAGAATTGTCAAGTCATTTGAAACTGAGAAGATTAAACCCTGTTCGGTTGCCTTGGAGGCTAAGCATAGGAATATGTATTCACCAAAGGACATTGTCCAGTCCAGAAGTGAATAAGGTTTAAATTCCATCATCCAACAGTAACAAAAAAAAAGATTGACGCAGGCAGACAGACACCCCAGCATTTGTTGACGAGGATCCGTCACCGGTTTCTTGGCAGCTGCCAGGACTTCGATCCAGATTATTTCGATTGTGTTTGTTTCTGGTGTGGTTTTTGTGGGTGGGTGTGACTGGGGGCGTTTCTTCTTCGAGGCGCTACTGGATTAAAGTCATTTCCATCATCCGCCCTTATGTTTAGGACGAGAGCAAAGAGAGAAAAACGGAAAGCTAAGCCCTCCAAATGGGGATGGGAAAGTTGAACGGCGAAATGGTTCCACATAATCCACCCTGGCCGGAGTCCAAGTGGGTCATGCTACTAACATCTCGAGAATGTGGTCTTCATTTGATAAGTTATAGATATTTTTGAGCAATACAATAATGTTGAGTTTGTTGAAAACGAACAGTTTATAAACTTAATGCCTCCACCTTTTTTATCATCCCCCCTTACTAGTTCTAGATCTATCGTCTTTCGTGCTGGATTATTATTTGTGTTAGTATTTACTTGATCTTATAGTAAGTAAATTAAACTTCTCCAAAATTATTTCTACTATTTAAAAAAAAATCAGAACATATTTGTAAATAGTTTAAAAATTTGAAATTCCACTTTCTAATGATACATAAAATAATGGATCTAAAATTTCTAAAATCCGTTCAAAAAAAAATTCTAAATGTTGGTTTTCTTTTTTTACATCTTTCTTAAATCTGAAATTTATTTAATACTTGGAATTTTTATCATAATACCAGGTTTAAAGTTAAAATTTGTTGAATCTTGTATAGATCATCTTAAACAAATTTGCTAGTTCAGTTCAAATGCCATATAATTATTAAGTTTTGTTATCGCGAGGAACTGCAAATTTTAAGCCTGAATTATGAATCTCAACAGTTGTTAGGTGAAATTCGGGACAAACAGTCTCGTGATACAGCTGATTGAGTTTAGAGGATTTATATTGTTTCACTCAATTAGTAATTGAGCCCATTTGAAATAAAAAAAAATCCATTAAAGATCTAAAATCAAAATATAAAAACTGATACATTAATTTTATCTCTGAATCTGAAATCGAAATCTCATTCTGAACATGAAATTTTGAACAATAAAATCCGAATCTAAAGTCTGAATTTGAACCTTAAATTATGTGAATCCTGAATCTGAAATCTGAAAACATAATCTTAAACCTAAATTTTAAATCTATTGTTCTGAATTCGGAATCTGAATCCGAAATCCGAATTTGAAATCTGAAGCTGAGATCTGAAACCGAAAACTTAATCTGGAATCTACATCTAAAATTTGAAACTGAAATATAATTCAGAACTCTTAAATCTGAATCTGAAATCCGAAACTGAATCTTTTTTTTTTTTTAACGGAAATTCACTGAAACTGAAATATGAATCAGTAATCTGAAATAAGACTCTGAAATCTGAGTCTGAATCTGAAATCTGAATCTTAAATCTAAAATCCGAATCTGAAACCTGAAACCTAAATCTGAATCTGAAATCGAATCTTATCTGAATCTAGGTTTGAAATCTGAATCTGAAGTCTGAAATCGGAATCTGAAACATGAATCTAAAATCTGAAATCTGAATCTGAAATCTGAATCTGAAATCTGAATTTGAAATCTGAATCTGAAATCTGAATCTGAAATCTAAATCTGAAATCTGAATCTGAAATCGGAATCTGAAATCTGAATCTGAAATCTGAATCTGAAATCTGAATCTGAAATCTGAATCTGAAATCTGAATCTGAATCTGAAATCTGAATCTGAAATCTGAATCTGAAATCTGAATTTGAAATCTGAATCTGAAATCTGAATCTGAAATCTGAATCTGAAATCTGAATCTGAAATCTGAATCTGAAATCGGAATCTGAAATCTGAATCTGAAATCTGAATCTGAAATCTGAATCTGAAATCTGAATCTGAAATCTGAATCTGAAATCTGAATCTGAAATCTGAATCTGAAATCTGAATCTGAAATCTGAATTTGAAATCTGAATCTGAAATTTGAATCTGAATCTGAAATCTGAAATCTGAAATCCGAAATCTGAATTCTGAATCTGGAATTCAAATTCGAAATCTGAAGTCAGATTCTGAAATCTGAAATCTGAATCTAAAATCTGAATCTGAATTCTGAATCTGAAATTTAAATTTGAAATCTGAATCAGTATCTGAAATCTACAATCTGAAATCTGAATCTGAAATCTGAATCTGAAATCTTTTTTGTTTTTTTTTTGTGGCGTTTAAATAGCTGTGAGAAGCTGACGCTGAAAAGGAAATGTGGGTAGAGGGGTCAGGGAAATAAAAGTTTAGAGTAGGCAGCTTAGAATAGTAAGCGATCTTGAGACGTTGGCTATACCATCTTGCACTTCCTTAAGTCCACTTCGGATGAATATGAACTTAAAGCAGAACAAGATAGTGAACTAACCCCTCATGATACCAGTTGGAGGAAATACGTTGGCGGTTTGAGACAGGTCGCTTAATTAATCCCAACGAAACTAACTACAGTATTTATATATAATTGAAAACAGTAAAATAAAATGGAACGCTCTCACCATGTTATAGAACTCTCCTTGGGATTCGAAACCATCTTAGGGGTCCAATGTTGAGAGGATATAGCTTGAAGGCTCGTTCGTCATCATCAAAAAGTCACATGAAAAGAAATATAAAAAAGAAAAGAAAAGAAAAAAAGAAAAATAGGATATTAGTTCATTTTATCTATCAATATATAATATGAAGCCTAGCTCAAACCAGTAATAATCTAGCTTCAGTATCTTTATCGATATCGTCTACTTATCAAAAGAACTGGAAATGCACAATGCTGTTTTTCTAAAACCTAATCACTTATTCTGGTCAGCCTCTCTGACAAACTATGCTAAGTCTACATAGGGGTTCTATGAAAACATACCGTGTGCCTACTGTAAAATGCCCGAAATCAGTGATTTGGACTATCTACTCATTGTCATTATTCAAAACCGTACATTCTATTATATACTTCCATAGATGAATTTCAAACCTAACCGAAAAACTTAAAAATCTGCTAAAAGTGAATAATTAAATAAAAAGCAAAAAAACGTCTAACCAAATGAAATATAACATTCTTCAAGAACAGCATTTCCATCCAATGAGCCTCTAGTTCTTGTAAAATGCTTGATTTAAGAATAAGCCAACGAAATTCATAAACCGCAAATACACACTTACTAGAGCATTGGGGAGGCGAATACCATAATCTTTACCTAACATCGTAATACTTCTAGCAAGTTTTCTCTATTTTTAATTCTATAAGACTAAACCAACTAACTATCTAACCAAACGAATTATGCCCTATTGAAAGTATCAACTTTTATTATGGTAAATTGTGATAATTTCACTACCAAATGTTGCGATTGTTCTGCGGAAGGGAGGGCAAGTGTTTCAACTCCCATTCATCTTATCAACATGGATCATGAAAAAATAGACATCTTTGAACCTACTGCTGAATTTAAACTTAATAAAGATGTCCAGCTCCTCTTCTAATTTAGGCCATATTATGACACCATGTTTAACAAGATTGTGTGTAACGACACTGTCAGGAAAATGATGGTTTGATCTATCATTTTCACAAACATACACACCGCAGCCGTTAACCCATTGCAACTTAGGGTACGGAAATCTGAATCTGAAATCTGAATCTGAAATCTGAATCTGAAATCTGAATTTGAAATCTGAATCTGAAATCTGAATCTGAATCTGAAATCTGAAATCTGAATCTGAAATCTGAAATCCGAAATCTGAATTCTGAATCTGGAATTCAAATTCGAAATCTGAAATCAGATTCTGAAATCTGAATCTAAAATCTGAATCTGAATTCTGAATCTGAAATTTAAATTTGAAATCGGAATTTGAAATCTGAATCAGTATCTGAAATCTGCAATCTGAAATCTGAATCTGAAATCTGAATCTGAAATCTGAATCTGAAATCTGAATCTGAAATCTGAATCTGAAATCTCAATCTGAATTCTGAAACCTGAATCTCTGAAATCCTAATCTGAATCTGAATCTAGATTGTGTAGGAAATGATAGTGCATGATAATACAAATTAGAATAACACAGATATAAGTCATAACAAGAATATAAACGCGTTCTTCTTCGTTACACATAATTCACATATCTTAATTAAAATTGCTGTTCATCACCAACTTAGACGAAAGTAATCACTCAAACATTACTAAATCAGTGGTAGAGTGTAACATCGGCTGAAGAGAAAAAGAGAGCGCGAGAGGTTTCGTTCTTCATACGATTGAGAAAAACCGAAGATTCATTCGTATAACTAACGTTGTAAATAAATGTCGCGTTTTGCTCAGTTGAAAATATGAATGGTGTTTTTAAAGTGAAAATTTATACCAGGGTCACTACAATGGCGCAGATAGGTAAAGGACAATATATAGCTCCCTAAAGGTAAGTAGAGGGAATAAAATTTTGTATTCTGGTCAGTGTAAGACAAAAAGAAACATTGAGAATAGTGAAAGTTAAAATTGAATTATGAAAGAAATCAAGATGGCGATGTTACAGTCGTCACACATTTCTGGAAAAGGTCTGTAAAAAAAAAAAAAAAAATTATGGAGGTATTTTGCGTGAGGTTATACAAAATATAGAAGAGTTAAATATTATACAATTATTCGGGCGAGAGGACTCGATATTTAGTTAAAGTTACCCTGCGAGAGGTCAGGATGCTGAGTTTCGATCTACATTAAAAAAAAAATAAATAAATAAATAATAAATCGAGCGAGAGGTCTCGATCTGCATTGTTAAAGTCGAGCGAGAGGACTCGGTCTTTAAAAAAGTTGCCCTGCGAGAGGTCAGGAATGCGAACTAAATAAAAAAAAAAATCGAGCGAGAGGTCTCGATCTGCAATTTTGAAGTCGAGCGAAAGGACTCGTTCTTTGAAAAGTTATCCTGCGAGAGGTCAGGATACTGAAATGCGAAAAAAAAAAAAGAAAAATCGAGCGAGAGGTCTCGATCCGCATTATTGAAGTCGAGCGAGAGGACTCGGTCTTTGAAAAGCTATCCTACGAGAGGTCAGGATACTAAAATGCTATTTAAACGGAAAAATCGAGCGAGAGTTCTCGATGTTCATCAGAAGTCGAGCGAGAGGACTCGATCTTTGAAAACATACCCTGTGAGAGGTCAGGATACTGCACTGCAATCTATATTTAAAAAAAAAGGCTATTCTGCGGAAGTGCTGGAGTAATGTACTATGATCTAATTCCGGTCGAGCAAGGGTCTAGTTTTTACCGAAGGAATCAATGTAGATGATCGATGGGTGATTGACAGAAGTATGGATGTGTCTAGATATGTTGCTAGAAATTCACACCTTCATAAATTGATTTCAACTACCCAAGTAACCATAAGCACTAAAATCTAGCATCAACTCTGCTCTAGCGTCAGCTATAGTGCTTGATTCTGTGCATCATTTTAGCTCTGTGAGCCAGGTTTGGCGAAATTAACTGCTGCATTAGTGCAGAAACTGGTATAACCCTATAAAAGCACAGTTATAGCATTGGTTGATGCTACAGCGTTGGCGGGCAAAATGCTGGGAAAATGCAAATGGCGTTCGAATGAGGTTCGACCATGCGAAAAAAAAAAAAAATATTTTGGATTTTTGTTTGGTTCATTTTTCGGCCATGATTCTTAATTTGTAATTATTTTTATATTCGCTTATGCATATTGAGGAGATCTCTCGGATTGAATTTTCTACATGATTTTATTTTTTTTTATTTTTTTTATTATTTTTCAGTTGAAAATGACCTGGAATCGAACTCATGACATATGTGGCTCTGACATTTGACATTGACTTTGCCTGTGAACCTATCAGGTCCACGTTAAATCTTTGAAAAAAAGACCTATTTGAATCAAATTTCTAGCAACCGGTGCCCTGAATTTGCATTGATTCAGCATCAATCAATGCTAATGTGCTTTGGCCTAATGCCACTGTAGTGCTTACATAGTGCTTAAAAGCATTAAAGCAACCTTGTGTGATGCCAATTTAATGCTTAGAAAATATAGCATTTGTAATTCTGATTTAGAGCAATGTTGCATTTCAAATGCATTGTGCAAAGCTGATAGAATGCAAGTTGCATTTTTAAAGAGTGGTATAATTCTAACATTATGCAGCATAGCACTCGAAGGGCTGTTGTAATGCAAAATTGCACTTGATGTGCTGATATAGTGTAATTTAGCCTTTGAATGCTGGTGTAAAGCTATAAAAATGCAAAGCTTTAGTGCTTATGGTTACTTGGGTAGTTCAGTCTATCCACCAAAAAAAAATAAAATTGGAAATTAAACAGATATCTGATTTAGAGTATTTTGTTTTCTTAAAATAAATGTTTGAACCTGAAACATAATCTTAATCATAGTTTGAAACAGGAGTTCAATATTGAAGATTGTACGGTTGATGTTAGTGTATTTATATGATTGTAGAGTCGGAAATGGAATCGATTCTTGTTGTGATATTGGAAAACTTGGTCTAAGTATTAAGAGGCAACTGTCTATCCAGTTTTCTTTTAAAAACAAAAGTTACTCTTGAGTCAGCAATCTAAATCTGAACTCAAGTTTTTTTTTATCTAGAATTTAAGGTAAAAGAAAGAAAAATAATAAAAATCTATTATTCATTATTTTCTTGAATTCTTCAAGGATGTGAACACATTGAACTGCAAACCAAGGTAAGGGTCGTTTTCAAATCTGTATAGGGTGGAAAGGTATAAATGTGCATTTCCTTGAATCATAGTCTGGATCCAGAGTTTTCGTAATCTGAACTAGAGATTTGGTTCTGAATACAAGGTTGGAATCCGAGAGTCTTCCTATATCTCAAATCGAACATGGAAGTTCGATAGCAAAGTTGGCATTTCATGAGAGATCTGGGTTACCTTTGGTGAGTGAGAAAATAACAAGGACAGATGTGCAATTCATAAGGTTCATATGAATTGAAGTTGATTGATTTGAATAGTTGAAACTTCGATCACCAATCCTTGATAAAACAGTGTTGATATGAACAAAAAGCAAAAAAAACTGCTGGTAAAGTTTCGGAGTCTTGCTGTTAAATACCATTTATAATCCATGAACTTTAAAAAAAAAAAGATGCTTTCTGCTTGTATTACTTGTAGAATTTAAGAATTTATACTTGGGAAATTCCAAAGCAATGAGATTTGTGATTTTTTCGCTTGACCTTGCATGAGAAAGTAAAACGGCTTATGCGATATAATTACTTACATAGTGTGTTTGACAACTTATATTGACTTAAAAATGATTGATTGTAATCAAGTATGCCTTTTAAGGAGGATGTATTAGATTTAGACAAGGAATAAGACTTAACTTAAATATATTAAAATTTACACCACGATAAATCAACATTACTGACAAAGGTTCATGATAAGTATACAATGTGCGATTACTCCGAAATTTGATTTTTAAGTCTTGAAACTGAAATTCGAAGCAATAGTCGGTTGTAATAGCTAAATCCTGATCGCTTATAAGATATCTAAATAAAAGTTCTTGCTTAAAAAAAAAAAACGCCTTATAAGGTACATATGACATACATTGTTCAATTTTCTGGTATGAATCTGGGTTTGAGTACAGGTGTCTTAAATATGAATTTGTACTATGAGTCTCATATTAAACTGAACTTTCATTATGATTCTAAAGCGAAATTAAGATCAGTGATAAATAAGTCTTTTAAATTCGATTTAGAGATGCAGAGAAGTAAAACTTACTTTCGGATAGCATTCTGAAACTAAGATTTCTAAGCTGGATTTGAAGTTTAATTTTGTATTCTGAGTACAAGTCTGAATTTAAAAAAACCCTACTAAATAGGTATAATTGTAACTTAAGTTATGCAAGACAAATAAGAAAGCGGTAGAGACGACCTTGTTGTTGGAAGTTTGGATGTAGAGAATCATCTTTAATATATTTTACGAGGTTTAGTTTTGAATTTGTGCTCACCCTGATCAAGGTAGTGTAATGACTAATATGGTAAACAGGCTCATGATTCTGATGTGTACTAAAGCAAGACTTATCTATCTATCCTTACATTTATTTTAGTACTGTCAGCGAAAGTCTTGTACAATGCTATTTTTCAAAAAACCTATAGATGCGATATAACATAAACTTAAGGAATCATGAAGCAATAGCACACGTAATTTGTTTGTTTTCCTAAAATAACCTTTTTCATCGCTTTTTCTGCAACGAGAGAGTGAAACAGCCAGCTTAAGTGATAAAATAATTTACAGAAAATGTTTGTCAACTAAAACTTCTCATAAAATTATTGGTTCAGTACACACTACGAAAAAAAGTGTTTCACGAGCGAATGCCTTTGCGAAAGCATGATGTTTTGTGTTATGATAAATGAGATGCAACAAAGCATCAGTACAGTATTATTTTATCCTATTCCAAGAATTTCGCTTATTTAAGGGTGTTGTAGAACGAAGTCCTTTGTTTTAAAACAGTTTTTATGTGGTTGAGCTGTACTTGTGGTTCCAGGTGGATCACGTTGGATGCATTCACTGCAATTGCAAGGTTGTGCATTGGCTTGCTAGATAAAAAGGGGACTGATCCTCGTAAATCGTGTCTGGAAGGAAGTGTTATTTGTCGCTGATACTTTTGTGGTAGTTATTTGGTGCTGCCTCAGTGAAAGGGTTCGAATTTTGCACCAAACCTAAAAAAAAAGTAGGAATAGCGAACAATTAAAAATAAAACTAACCTGTCCAAAGGGATGAATCATCCTGGATAAAAGAATAACAACGACTAACCTGTGACGAAAACATTGTCAATGTTTCTAAGGCTTATTGCTTATTGAAGAGCTAGTGGTCCTTTCGGTAAGGTGTTTCCAATGCAGGTTTAGAATCGTTTCGGAACAGTTTCGGTTTGCAGCTGCAATCGATTTTGTTTTTGATTGAAAAACAAAAACAACCAATGATTCCTTGTTTACAATAAATACACACTTAAGATAGAAACATAAATTTGGGTGTTATGTGTTACAAGTGGAAGTGATAAAGTCAGTGAAAATTTGAGATTTCGACAAATAAAACCGTACTACATATTTACGTAACCTAGTGATATGAAAAATAAATAAGAAACCAGCGCATGACATCATTTCGCTTGTAAAAGTGTTGCTAGTCGAACCGGTGCGAAAGTTCTTTTAAATGGAACAAACACGATAGTCTTCGGCATTGAAAATTGGTCCTGCTTGAAACAAATTAATTTAAAACAAACTTCGAAGAAGCGGCTTTTCTCTCGTAGGTTAAAACAGTTAACTAAAAGCCTACTCCCATTCTGAGTATTTCGATTATGTTCTTAGTAGCTCAATTCACATATAACATTGGGTAAAGATCAATCGAAGTACAAATTTATAATAAATATAACTATGTATGAAAATTATTTAATATTCATTATTTTATTGAGCTCGCTCAGGTTGTATGATTATTGAAAAGAGCATTGTTGCTGTTAAAATATTTCAAATCTAAATTTTAAGTGTCAGCTTATGTCATGAAGATAATGGAAAGAACTAGTTTAACGATCAATGTATTAAATGTATGAATGTATTAAAATTATGATTTTTAGAAAGTGCTTTTCGATTATTTTTGTATTCATGTGAGAAGGGTAAGGTAATACAATTCAAGCTTTCAGCTGCCCTGAGACAAATTATTATTACTAATTTTTATTAAAGACCTTTTATTGTCATTCGGGTCAAGTCCGGAAACAAATGATTTAATCAAATATTTTTCATGGTTGTTGAATCTTCAAAATCTGGTTGTTAGATCGAGATTATAATTTACTAATGTTTTTCTGATGCAGAGTTTTAATGAAAGTGTTAGCTCCTTAAGCTGAAAATCGATATTGGTATTGGTTCATATTTTATTGAATATCAGAATTTACTGATTTACTGTACAGAAAGGGGGTAATGTAGGAAATGATAGTGCATGATAATACAAATTAGAATAACACAGATATAAGTCATAACAAGAATATAAACGCGTTCTTCTTCGTTACACATAATTCACATATCTTAATTAAAATTGCTGTTCATCACCAACTTAGACGAAAGTAATCACTCAAACATTACTAAATCAGTGGTAGAGTGTAACATCGGCTGAAGAGAAAAAGAGAGCGCGAGAGGTTTCGTTCTTCATACGATTGAGAAAAACCGAAGATTCATTCGTATAACTAACGTTGTAAATAAATGTCGCGTTTTGCTCAGTTGAAAATATGAATGGTGTTTTTAAAGTGAAAATTTATACCAGGGTCACTACAGATTGGAAATCTTAAATCGGAATCTGAATCTGAGCCTGAAATCCGAAATCAGGAATTTTAAATCTAAATCTGGAAGCTGAATTTGAAATAATTCGTTGATTAACTTGGAAACTCTATCGAGTATGCAGACATTTTTTTCAAACTTCAATAGTTCCCGATTTTATGTAAAAATTGAAACTTACACTGGAAGGCTTCAATCAAATTCCATTCTTTTGGGAAGAATGACAGCTTGCTGTTAAAATATTTGAGAAAAAAAAATCAAACACCATTCCACTGGCTCCTTCAAGAACTGATCCTCAAGTTAAACACTGAGCGTTATTCCAAGATATCTCACTTTAGCAAATTCCGCACATTCTGTGCCAAGGGAAAACTTTCCTATTCAACTTAACGCGCTCAAGAATGGAAGTAGCATAAACGCATCCTAGTTAAGGTCGGGGATCCATCTTTATGCTAACACACTCGCTCGTCAACGAGCGATGGTGGATGTAGCGGAAAACCAACTGAAAGGTAATTTCCATCTAGTTCCATATCCCCCCTTGCTTCTTCTCACTTTGCAGTCGCTGCCTCCACGAGTTACTGAACCCATTTCCGGCGACTCGCTACCTACTTTTGCTTGTGGATGCCCCGAGATTCCAAGGTTGGATCCGCGGGAGGTTTATTTATTTTTCGTTGTTTTCGCTTTTTTTGGTTTCTTTTTGATTCTGCTACGTGGAGCAGCATTTTGTGGTAAATTCCTGTGTTGATTATTTCAACAATACTTACCCCGACAATGGATCCACTAACCGTGTAGCGATTTATCTGCCCGCGCGATGCTACTGGTATCAGCCAGCAGCTGTCGTCTGCTCCTCCCAGCGCGGAGGGGAACAACAGGTGAACGGGGGAAGTTCCCGTTTTGTTTCCTCTTGAACGTTGAGATGAAGATTGTGCTTTTGCTTAAAAGGAGCCACGAGCGACGGGTGAGACGAATCGCGCGGCTGGGATAGGAGCACTGCTGGCAAAGATCTCCATAAAACGAATGAATTGCTAGTGTGGAACGTGATTCATTTTCTTATTAAAATTCGCCGAGCTGATCACTATATCTCTTCTGGGGAATGTTGGTAAATTTAATAAGCATTCGGGGTAGCGTTCGAAATCGATGGTTCTGAGAAAAAGCATGAAAGCAATTGTAATAAGATAAATTATGGGCGGTCATTTTGCAATCTACGGATTCTTAAATATCAATTCAACAGCTTTTTGAGAATTATGGCCATTGTGCTTCAACCATGAGATGTCTATATATCCTTTAAATTCATCCAAAGGACTGTGATATAAAATAACCAGCTACCCAAACGTATCTTGTTGAACATAAAACTTCCATATATGTATGTATATTTAGCCTACGTATATGTATAATTTCCTTCCATTTTTCTCTATAGCAAGCAATCAAATTTAAAAAAATTTAAAACAAAATCCTAATTAAAACGGAATTTAAAAAAACATAAACTGTTTCCTCCCTATCAGATATTGTTTAAAATTTGCTTCAAATCGTCCGGAAGACATCGTTTCATGCTCTCCAGGTGGCGCAGCAGCTGTTCGCGGGTGTCCTTGGTGTTGAGCTGAACAGGCAGGGCGGCCATCTGGGAGCTGCTGCAGAGGGTGAGCTTCTGCTTGAGCCGCAGGATCATGTCGACGATTTCGACCTCGTGTTTGCCCTTGACCCACTCGGATAGGTTGGACTCGGACAGGGTTTGCATGTGAAGCGCTTGGAGGGTTTGCTGCAGCTCGAAGTAACGTGTTTCGTACCAACCCTTGAAGTTGGGAGAGGCGAAGAATCTTTTATAAAGGTTTTCCCAATCACCCTTGCAGGTTGACGTGAGCTGAGGTCCGCATTCTTCAAGGGTTGCCAGGAAGTCTTCCTGCTTGAAGGGATTCGGAAGCGGGGCTGATTTGAAGGGTGAGATGTCTTTCTGGAGCGGCATCAGCGAAGCCATATAGCGCTCCAGCGGGATCATAAAGCTTTGCGTAAGTTCAAGAAGGTGGCGCCGAAGCAAGGCGGATTGTACTGACGGTGGACGTTCGGTTTTGATTCCCAAAAGGATCTTTTTGATAAAGGCTTTGTCCTTCGAGATGAATGGTTTGTACTGAGTGTAAACCCCAGGCGATGAGTCCAGGAGCTTGTTGGTGATTTGTTTGATCTTCGAGAGTTTGGAGAGGGATGCGGCTGCTTCGGCTCCGGCTGGATTTCCGCCTGTGGAGGCGATTTGTTTCTGCTTTTGCAGTACGGTTTCGGTGCTATCCTGGAGTCGGATTGTGTGTGGCCAATGTTGAAGCGTCTTGGCAAAGAATGGATTCGTGACGCCCAGAATAATTGACGGATGGCCGTTCTTGTTTTGGGTGAATTCTTTGAACTCACTATCGTGAATGGTGAAGTAGGGTCGACTTTCAGCACAGTACGATAGGGGGTTGATGAGACTCATAAGGGATTGAACCATGTGGGCACAATCCGTTGGGGATGTTCCAGTGACTACGATCGGTTCTCCGGTAAGGACGAGCTCCCAAAGCAGGTGGATGTGTGGCAGGAAAAATTGAAGGCTTTTGAATATATCTATTTCGTGGATGGATGCAATTATTTGTGTCTGAGGGCTGGTGGAAGAAATGTTTTCAGACTTGAGCTTCTCCGTTGTGAAGGATTTGTAATTCTGCTTCGGAATCGAAACTTCATAGATGCTACCCAGTAGATGCAGTGAAATATTATCTCCGGCTAGTAGAGATGGCCAGTGGCAGATGTTATCGCAGACAGCTTCCAAAGTTGGTTCACCAGTAGAAAAATAGGATGGTGCTATAAGAGCACAGATCTCGTAGAAAAGATTCACGAATGGGAGACGAGTAAGCAAAACGAGACTTTTCTGGAAGTATCCTCGTTTAAGTGTGGCATCCTTGATTTGTCGGAAATATACGAATCCCCAAAAGTGTCCCGGATCAGCTCTGTGCACAGGCAAGCAGTGACAGTTGAAGTCTTGGTGCTCTTTACTCAATGAAGAAGATTCTGATCCAGGTGAAACTCGCAATCGTATATGGAATTGAGAATCTCCCATACAGCCTGAGTTGGAGTCTGGAAACGCCAAATAGCAAATATTCATCTTTTCTTGCTCGGTCAAACTAACATGCTTCGGATAAATCAATTCCATCGCTTGACCAAGTTCCAAATCGAAGGTCACTATACAAATGCAGTGTATCCATTCGCCGAATCGTTCCCAAGTGCCTGCTAGCTCATCACTTGGATCAATTATTTGCTGAGCCGGTACTACGTCTTTCATCACTTCCTGTTCCTTGGTATCCTGCTCATGTTTCTCCGCTTCCAGCAGAGTTTTTTTATGTTCATAAACTATTCGATCGATTTCGTATCGTTCCAGTCTTCCTTTATCCAGGGTCGCCTTCAACTCAATATTTCCCTCAACTACGGCGTATAAAATTCCATTCGTATCAGCACTGAACAACAGTCCAACATCCTCGATATCCTCAAAGGTACCCTCGATCTTCAGTCGGCCCAACAATACATTATCACTAACAATGGCACTTTCTCCTTCATACAGAAGTTGCGTTTCTCGGAAACTTTTCACCCGATGTTTCACCTTCAAAGGAACCCTCGAGTTTCTACTCACTAGTATACGAGGCGACCCATCGACCTCACTCTCTGAAACCAGCCCAATCGATCGTGGAACCACATCCAACCACAGCAGATCCTGAATTTCGACAGACTTCTCCCCGCTGAGAATCGCGGCGGCAATGGCCGATCCCACCACAACAGCCTCATCCGAATTGACCGAACTGCTGAGCGATCGTCGATCGAAAAACTCACTCAGCATAACTTGCACCCGAGGTATCCGGGAAGATTCCCCTACCAGCATAATCTCATGTATCGCAAATCTATCCTTCCGAGCTCGCCGAAGCGCCGTTTCCACATGCAATATCACCCGATCGAACAGATCCCGATTCAATTCCTCAAAAAGTTCCTGCGTTAGGACCGATTCGAACGATTGACCCTCCATCATATCGTCAACGTCTATGGACGCTTGATTCGTGTAGGACAGTGTTCGTTTCGCTTGCTCACACGCTTTCCGCAATTTCCTTGAAGCCACCGTATTCGAGGCCACATCCTTTCCATACTTTTCGAAAAACTCTTTCGAATAATGCGCCACCAAACGATCGTCAATGTCCGTTCCACCAAACTGAGTATCACCGGAAGTTGCCTTCACCTCGAACACGCCATTATAGATCGTCACAATCGACACATCCAGGAATCCTCCCCCGAACGAACAAATCAGCACGTACTGTTCGCCTATTACTTTCTTGTTGATCCCAAATGACATCGCAGCCGCGGTCGGCTCGTTGATAAGCCTCAGCACTTGGATTCCAGCAACGGCAGCCGAATCCAATAGTGCCTGTCTCTGTCCATCGCTAAACCCGGCCGGTACAGCAATCACAGCCGATCCCACCGAACACCCCAGCTTCCTTTCAGCCATCGCCTTCAAGTTCCCTAAAATAACACCGCAAATCTCTTCCGGATGGTACTTCTTACTCTCCCCCTTGAATTGAACCTCCAATCCACTGTCCCGTTTATCTCTTCCTAGAATCCGTTTCACCTCCACGATCGCATTCGGAGGGTCCAAATCGGCTTGCCCGAGAGCATCTTCACCCACCAGCCGGCCCTTTTCGGTGAACGCCACCACCGAGGGGATCCGATGACTTCCGTTGCCGTTGGCTATAATTTCAAATTTGCCATTCCGGTAAATGCCAACACTGGAGAAGCTGGTGCCGAAGTCGATTCCGATGGCTAGCGGCGAAGGAGGCTCGTTGCCAACTGTGGGATTCATGATTGGGAGAGTTTTGTAGATGTAGCAGTACTGAAAGGAGGTCAATGGGACATTTTTGGTTGAGCGAGATTTGTCAGAGGGTGGTGGGTTGTCGCTGGTTTAATCTGGAAATTGTAAAAATAGAGCGAGACGGATTAGAAACTACTGAATCTCTACAAGATTTTCGTTTTAGAGAAAACGTTAAAAATGTTTTTAGGTTTAAGAAGTGCAACCAATGAAAATATTTTGCTGGCGACGTGTTCTTTTGCCATTAGTTATGTAAGTAATTACCTGATTTTTACAGACATATTTGTGTATTGATGAAAAAATAAATCATTTTGGGCAATCGGCTCTATTCATTGTTTGTTCTTGTACCATTAAAACAGCTGTTTAATCAGCATAGTTGAAAACCGCTGTAAAAGCTGTTTCAAGCACATGCTTTTCTTCCCTTTTTTGTATCATTTACTCGGATCTTGAATTTATTCTTTTAACTAAGCCTATTGCTGAGTGTCACTATTTTTTTCTCAGTCTGTCTTAATAGCTTGCATTCGAGGTGAAAAATTTCAAAGGTTTGGAATTCAATTAAAAAAAGCTTTCTTTTGAAGACTTGCTATGAAAGACCTCCAATATCAATGGTTAGAAGCCAGCGTCGATTTTTCAGCAGGAATGCAATCGATTCCAGGCATTTTCGTATCTTAGATTGTTGCTTCTTTTTTTTCGAATATATCTTTGATTGTATCAATTTATCATTCCATTTATATTAAATTATTGCAGTAAATTAGGTGTTCAGCTCAATAATGAACTGTTCAGATCCCTATAGTTTACTACTCACTAAAATTTATTTATTCGACTGATTAATTTGCTGAGTACAATTAAGTATTTTAATGTAGGACAACATTCTGTAATGTCAAAAAACCAATTTTAAATTGTCGCTTCTACTAAATAGAAGCGACAATCAAGAATTTTGAGATAAAATTTTTAGCGAACGTGGGCGCTTTCGAGTTTTGCCGTTAATCTGACTTACTGTTGGCTGCGGGGTTTGTTGACAAACTTATCAGATTCTTAAGAGTTGTTAGAAATGCTCAATCCAACATTTGAGCTGATATGTTCGATCTGTCAACAGCAGCGGTTCTCTGGCGTCTCGTCTACAAGCTCGTTTAACTGCCTTTGTCGGCTCCACATATCGTAAGCAATTGGCTGCTTTGGCTGACCCGGTATATGCCTGCCCAATTTCAATTTTCGCCTTTTTCCGATGATCGGTCATGCTCCAAGTCTAATTTGACATTCATTCACTGCTTCCAAAAACTTTACCGAGATTATTCGTAACGACTCGTCTTGATATAGTCATTTGATTCCAGTTCACAGTGACTGTTGTAATTGTAAATAATGGTCCTGATACTTCTTAACGAAACAACTCTAGATTCGGCCTGGAAAAGAACAGTTATAAATCATAACTTTTGAGTTGTGATCAATCATTTACCTTTTTTTTTTAATTTCGAAATTTGCTTTATAATAACTATTGTCTAATCCTACAATCATACTGCCTTTTTGTCTTACATCTTATTTTATCAAATCCCGATCAATCACCCCTGATAGTCAGTAAACTTCTCATAACTTCCAGAAAATGCAAATAATATTACAGCTTTGGCGCAAAAAAAAGCACGGCTGATACAAACTTCTACTTTTAATTTATATTTCCAACTTCAAATTTTGCTTTTCCAAGTCGATAATTCATGGTTACTTTAACACATCTGAGTAAATACTTGTTTTACCTCTAAGTGTAGAACATTGAAACCCTACCAGTTTCTAAAACTACCATGCAAGTCAAACGAAATCAAAGTCTGGCTTCATGAAGCGTGACGTCCAAAAACGTTCCGTTTGGGTCACGTAATAATGGCAAGCTCCCACCAACTGTGCAGAGTAGAGTCCATCGACTATCATGGGAGGGAACACATGTGCCAATTGTTGTTTTTGCGGCCCGCATGCAGAATTTTCCTTTCCTACTTCACATTGTTTACATTTTCCGTTCCATTGATTTGACGTCACAGTTTTCCCATACCAACAAATGGGGGACACCTACACTACCTCCCAGACGCCAGTTCCGTATAATCGGATCGATTTTCAGCAAATAAAAAAAAATCTTTACGGAAGGGGGTTTGCAAAATTTCTGTCCCATGTTGAACTTACTTGTTACTCCTAGAAAAGATTGCACAAGGCAATTATCTCAAGCGACAAATTACGGCTGCGTTCAACAGAGTCAGCTTCAATCGCTGCTGGAAGGGGTTGTCGTTTTCTGTTCCTGATTATTCCAAAGCAGAGCTCTTTGTGGTACATTCCTCCCATCAGCTAGCAAGCAGCAGCAATGAACTTTCACCTTGGGTCAGATCGATAATTTTTTCGCATCCATTTCGAGCAGGAAATCGAACGCGAATTCGCACTTTTCTAGGCTCGAACCGTTCAGTGGTTTATTATTTCCTTTTGCCACACAATTAACTTGACTTTTGCGAATGATGAGCGGATTAAAAACGATCAAACTTTATCCCGGAACCGAAAAACGAACCAGCCAATTTTTGTACGCAAACCAAACTCGCACCATTCGAAAACACAACTCGAGCAAACCAGGTGACAGAAGCGATTGACGCCCACTGCACAGAAAGTTGTACCCACTGACTGACTGCGGCTCTCGTTCTTGGGATTTCAGTGCAGTGGCCACATCTGAGAAAATAAAAAGAGAACGGAGAGGTTTAGCTTTGCAATCTGCAGGAGGAAAGGAGATCGAACGATTCCATGTATAAAATGCGCAGATGCTTAGTGGGATTGTGCGCACTCTGGATGTCACTGTTGGCAATATTTGAAATGCTGTTAACCTTCCAAAGCCGTTCGCAAAATATCAGTTTCGAGGACATTTGAGTTGTAGTTTGATTTCGTTCTCCTGGTTGTAGATGTTAACCGATTTTGATAATATTATATTCATTGTGAAGGTAATTTAATCTCATTACTCAACATTCCAAAATAAAGTCGATAAGTTTTACCAGGTTATCAGAAACTGGTTCAGAAAGTAAAAAGTCTGAAAAATCAATTTTATTTTTAAAATACTCATAACTTCTGACAGCTTCTTTGTATTTAAGTGTTTCGTTGATGTTTGGAATTGTCAAGAATCCATCTATCCGACAATGTATAGATATGTTGGGGTCCAACGAAAGTTTTGACCGCGATCTCAGATCTTCGGGTAGAAAAAAATCTTACTTTTAAAAAACGTCATCCAGTTTTGGCTTTGCTCAGCTGTATTTCATTTACCAATGAACCGATTTTCAAAACTCAAATTTTAATTTTTTGTCGTTAATTTGATCATCATTTTCATAGAACATACTTGGTCTGTCAAAATTCCCAGTTCCTTAGTATATTGGAATGATGATATAGAGGTTTGAAATGTGCGCTTCGGGTCATATTGACCCGAACAGCTTTGGAGGGTTAAACACGTTGGATTCTACACTCGATCATTACAAAAATAATCTCTTAACTGAAGCAAATTAAAATTTTATTGGTCATAAAACTTCCAACTAAATCAGGTATTTTAAATGAAAATTCTAAAATTTAATGAATACACATCAGAGTTACACATTTTCCCAGTGAGGCGTTAAATTTAGATTAAAAAAGGTTTAAAATAAAAAAAGCTTGTTTAATTGGAATTGTTCTTTTTTTTTTAAAGAGACTTTAAAATAAGATTAAAAAAGGTATTAAAAATCTGTTGGCCAGATCAATTCCGATTGAAATTCTTGTCCAATTTTTTTTAAAATTTATTCCTGTTTTTAAAGTACCTTTTGTTATTTTCAACTTTTGTTTATTAATATCATTTTAACAAATTTTTCATAATTTTTGTAATGTGCTTTATTTTTTTTGCAGCTTTTTCATCGTTTTCATTATTTTGGTTTTTTTAGTGTTGTCATTTTTGTTATGTTTAATAGAAGTTTTGTATTTGTTGTCATTTTTTATGAATGTAGAAATTTTCAATCTATTTTTTTCGTTAGTAATGTTTGTCATTTCTGTCATATTTGTTTATTTTTGTTATTTTAGTGTTTTTGTAATTTGTAACATTTGCATTTTTTTGTCATTTTTTTTTTGTCTTTTCCGTAATTTTTACTACTGTCACTATATTGTATATTTTTTTTCTTCATTTTCTTATTCCTATCATAATGTTGTAATTTTTTTTTTCGTTTGTCATTTATGTCATATTTGTCTATTTTCGTAATTATTGTTGTTTTTGTAATTTGTAACATTTTCATATTTTGTCATTTTGTTTCTGTCTTTTCTGAAATTTTGTATATTTTTTCTTCATTTTGTTATTCCTATCATTTTTAATTTTAATTGTCATGTAGTTCATTTTTAGTCATATTTTTTTCTTTCATTTAGGTCATTTATGTATATCATTTTTGTCAGATTCGTAATTTGGTTCATTTTTTCTTCAATCTTTGTCAGTTTTCAAAATTTCGTCATTAAAAATATAGTGTCATTTTCATCATTTCTGTCCACTTCGTAAATTTTCTCGATTTTGTTATTTTTTACAATGCTCAAATCGTTATTTTTATTCATGTCATTTTTTACAAATTCCTCTATTAAGTCTAAACGCACCAGGCAATTTCGTCAATTTTATTTTTTTTCTTCTTTTTTATCATTATATTTTGTTTTTATTTTTGTATTGTTGTGAAATTTGTTAATTTTAACAAATTTAAAAATTTTGTCATTTCTATCTTTTTCGGTTTTGTTTTAATCTTTTTTATCATGTTTTGCGATAACTTTTGGAATTGGATATGATTGTGAGACATTTTTTTTACCTTTGCTTTTGAAATTTTTTTCATTTTGTTGTTCATATCATGTTTAATATTTGTAATTTTTATCATTTATGCCTTTTGGTGATTTTTGTCATTTTTATCACTATTGTCATTTTGTCATATTTGTCGTATTTGAAATTTTGTGATTTTTTTTATTTTTGTGTGCATATGCGCATTATTTTCACTTATTGTTCGTTGATTATCAATAACTTCAACTTTTAAATTATTTTATCATTTTTTTCAATTTTGAATACTATACAATTTTCACAACTTAGACAATATTTGCAATCATGTCATTTCTGTCCATTTCATATATCATTATTGTAATTCATTGTGTTTTTTTTTTCAAATTCGTCTCTAAAGGCAATATTGTCAGTTGTATAATTTTTGTGATTTTTTTCTTTTTTGTCATTTTGTTATATTCGGCATTTTTGTAAAATGGGTCAATTTTAACAATATTTTAAAGTTTTTTCATTTTTTTATTAATTTTTTTTTTTTTTATTATTGTATGTTATCTAATCGACGTTTTTCGATTATTATTTTAATCTTTTTTAAGCAGTTTCGTCACAACTTTAGGAAATGGATATATTTAATTGTGATACATTTTTTTACCTTTTTGGGAAATTTTGCTATTTTAGACAACATTTCGGGCCACTAAAATTTTTTTTTTTCTCTCTTTCTTTTGGCTGTAGACCTATCGATCCAGAAATGCCAAGTCTTGTGGATTTTTTCTGTTTTGTTTTTATTTACAGTTCGCGTGTTATTTAATTCGACCGTTTATTCCCATATCATGGGGTTAGTGAATTCATTAGTTAAGTAACATTTACTATTTATTTAATTTAATTTCATGTTCATTTACTGATAAAGTATCTTCAGATGTTCCTCTTTGTATTTCTCAAAAAGTCGGACAGATCCTTATACTCTGATATGCTATTATTTCTAAGTATTTCAATTAAATCTTTTTTGTTGACCAGTATATCATAATTTGTTCTTAGTTGATTGAAGTTGATGCAGTCATATAGTATGTGATTGATGTTTTCTACAGTTCCACAAAATTCACATAGGTCGGAGTCAATTAGGTTCCACCTTGCCAGTCTATCATTTGTGGCTGTATGTCCGGTTTTAATTCTGTTTATAATTATCGTGTCCAGGGTGTTAAGTTCTATTTTATCAAACCATGGTTTCAGGCTCACAGTTTGGGTATGGTTATAGTGAAAAATACCTTTTTCTTGTGAGATGTTGCTATAAGTGTTTTGCCATTCTTTGATAATATTCTGTTTGAATGTTATGAGAAGGTCGTCTTTTGTGATGTGGAAGTGCTCAATGGATGATCGAGTGGTTCCTAGTTTTGCAGCATAATCTGCTCTTTCGTTACCAATGAGCCCTGCACAGCAAAAATTGAATCAGTTAATTTTACATTGAAAGCGATGCAAATAATTGGACCATCGCTTAAGACACAAAATTACGTTTTGTTTTAAAATTACATCATGACTTGTAAAATCACAATCGATGTAAGTGTTCATAAAATGTAAATACGCGTCGATCAATGTAATATGCGGCGCTTAATTTTACATCGAGTCGATTTAAATTTAAATACACCTAGGTTTTTTAACGCGGTTTATTTACACGGCTTTTTTTCACGGTTTTCTGGAATTAACACGTTTTTTTACACGGTTTTCGCGAATTAACACGGCTTTTGAGAGAAAATAAGTCCTTTTCAAAGGAAAACACTTGGAATCTTTTTGAAGTAGGGAAAATCTTAGCTCTGAGACTAAGAACGTGAAACATGAGACCTGAGACCTGAGACATGAGATTTGAGACCTGAGACCTGAGACCTGAGGCATTAGACCTGAGACTTGAGACCTGAGATCTCAGACACGACACCTGAGACATGAGACCTGAGACATGTATGTCCAGGTATCCATTGTATGATAAGATTGTTAATGTCACTATTCTGGATTATGAATTTAATTCTAGCTGCTATATGGTTTCCTGTATTTTTTCTGTTTAGTAAGGAACAAGCACTTTGTGAATCTGTAAATATCACTACTTTGTTAACACCCTTCGATTTGATAAAGTTTATGGCTTCTTGTATCGCTATTAATTCTGCGTTCATAATTGTGTACTCTGATTTAAGCCTCCCACTGTACGAGATTTTCTCTTGCGGATCGTAGTATCCGTATCCGACTTTAGTATTTATAATTGAACCGTCAGTGTATATTTTGTAATGGTTTCTGTATTTATTGTTTGTTAATTCTAATACTATGTTTTTCTGTTTATTGATTGATGTTTCTTTTTTGCTTATTTCCGTTATTCTGTCTATTACTTTTAATTTATTGCAATCTATTTCTTCATGTTGGGGGCCTAGCTGTGTGAAAAGAAAATTGTTTTCTGATGCTATTTTTTCCAAGAAAGAAATATGTTTAGGTGTTGAGTTAGTTGACATCAGTTCTATTAAGTTGTTAATTATTGGGCTATTTTTGTAGTATAGTGTTTTTGTTATTTCCTTTAGTGCAAGCCATTCTGCTCTTTGAATTAATGCTATCTCTCCTGATTGTGCTAACACAACTTGATTTGGGGTCGAGTTTAAATGTCGCATTGAAAGTCTCAATGCTGCTAAGAAAGGTCGTTCCAATTATTGGAAATTCGTTTTTGCTGTTGCTGCATATATAGTTATACCATAATCAATTATTGTTTTTATTATAGCTTTTGTGATATGAATCATTTGTTTCGGGTGAGCCCCGCTTTTTTTTCCTACTGATCATTTTTAGGATGTTACTTTTTTGTTTGATTCTTGTAATGATGTTTTTTATGTGTGCTTTGTAATTGAGTTTATGATCAATTATAACCCCTAGGAATCTGTGACTATCGGCTATTTTGACTGTTTGGTTTTCGATCTTAATATTTATGTTTCGCGGTATTTTGTTGGTAAAAATTATGGAAGCTGTCTTAGATGGGTTGATTTCTAAATTTATACTTTTGAAAGTTGTGACTAAGGTATTTAATAAATTGTTTGTGATTCTGGTTGCTGTCGTAGCATCTATGGATCTGACCAATAGAGTAAAGTCGTCAGCAAATTGTATGATTGTTCCTTGTTGTGTTAAATGGTGTATTTGCTTTGTGTAAATATTGAATAGGATCGGGCTCAAAGGGCATCCTTGTGGTAAACCTTTGTTGGTCTTGTTTATAATCTGTTGACCATTGCTTAGCGTTATTATTGCTGTTCTGTGTTTTAGATAGTAGTAAATCCAGTTTATAAAATGTTGTGGGATGTTTTCTTGCTCTAGTATTTTAATAAGCGTTTCTGTGGTATAATTTTGTTTTTGATCAGATGTTCAACTAAATTGTTTTTAACTACGAAATTTATTAATTTAAGTAGTACCGATACCATTGATAATGGTCGGTAAGAGTTGAATGAATTAGGGTCTTTGTCGGGTTTCAATATGGGTATTATCTTCGTGTTTCTCCAACTTTCTGGAATTTCACCAGTGTTTAGGACCTTACTCAGTAGCTCTATAATCCTTAGTTGAATTTCCAAATTGATATTTTTGAGAATATAAAAGGAGATGTTATCTGGCCCTGGGGTAGAGTGTTCTTTTTTATGCTTTATAATTTCTTTAAATTCTTCGAAACTGATTTTGAAGGTTTTTTCTGTGTTCTTCGTTTGATATTGAATATTGTTGTTTATTTCTGGGAAGTTGTGGTTCATAAATTCTGTAGACAGTGTTTCATCATTTAATAGCCATGAGTTGTTTTTGGCTGGTTTGCCTCCTCCTATTATTTTTACTGTGTTCCATAATTCTTTACTACTCATTTCTGTGTTAATGCTATCGATTGTTTCTTTCCATGCCTTTCTTTTCTCCACTCTTATCTGTCTTTTAAGTTGTGCTCTAGCTTTTTTATATTCCAAATAATTTTTATCGTTTTGTTTTCTGAAAAAAGTGTTTAGTTTCTTATTTTTATTAGCTAACAATATTTCTATCTCCTGGGTCCACCATTTTTTTGGGATTTTCCTACTATTCTCTTCTATATTGTATGTACTTTCTCTCATCTTTTCGTTAAAAATTGGAATGATATCTGCAGGGGAATTCAACATATCAGGTCTTAAATTGTTAAGCTTTTCAATAAGTTGTTTTTTGTTTATTATTTCTCTCTTTTTTGAAAGGGCTTTTGTCATGCTCGAAATTGTAAGTTTTATCGCCCGGTGATTACTGAGTATATCTTCTTCTAGTACATTCCAGATAGATTTTGTGGCTGTTATGGGTGTTGTGAAAGTTAAGTCAATTACTGAGGGTGTGATGTTTGGGGGTTTTATTAATGTTGGAGTACCGTCGTTTAGCAATACCAAGCTGGTGTTTTCAATAAGGTGTGTTAAGAGTTCGCCTCTAGGGCAACCTTTGTGTTGTGGATTCCATAAAGGGTGATGGGCGTTAAAATCACCTGCTAAAACTGTTTCGCAGTTTGCATTTTCAATGAAATTTAAAAGATTCGTCAGCGGCGTTTTGATTTCTCTATTGTTAATTGGGTAAGGGGGTATATAGATTGAGATTATAAGGATTGGTTGCAGCGTGTTTAGTGTTTTGATCGCTACCACTTCAACAGGGTTGAGGTTGTTTATTTTAATTTCTTCATAGGCAATATTATTTTCTATCAAAATTCCCACCCCACCATAACCAGTAGGTCTGGTGTGTGTGATGAATTTATATTTTGGAAATTTATACTTTTCATTTGACTTTATCCAGATTTCTGATAATATTGCAACATCAATATTGTGTTTCTCTAGTATATGCTTGAGAAGCTCTCTAGTGTCAGATGGTCTAATACTGTTTATGTTACTTTGCAATATTGATAGTTCTTTCTGATTTGCAGACATTTTTGTTTTATTATTATTTTTTTTTTGATTTTTCAAAAGGAAAGCTTCTACTCTGTACTTGATGTTAAAATTATTCTATGTTCATAGTATCTTGATTCGGTTTGGAATTGTTTATTTCTGGACAATTATATTCAGGGTTCATGAGTGTGTTTAAATCTTTACTCACATTGATCATTATTATGTCCCTTTCAATAGTGTCTTTACAGTTAACTCCTTTTATAAGATTATTGTTTATTATTTTAATCTTTTCCATTAGGTTCTTTAAGTCTAGCTGTTTAATCAATTCGCTCTTTATTTGCTCAATGAGTGAATTTATATCTATATTCTTATTTGGGGGCTCTGACTGTTTTGAGGCTTGTGTTATTTTATCGTTTTTATTTTGATTAAAGAGTTCATTGTATTTTGCTTTACTTGTTGATGGTTTATTTAGTTCTGATAAATCTGTTTGATTAGGTAGATTTGGGTACTCTGCTGCTGAATTTAATCTATGTTGTAGGTTATTGTAGTTTTTTGGGTGTAATTTCGATGCTTCAAAGAAGGTTAGTTTATTCAATGCCATAGTCTTCCGAATTTTGTCCTGTCTTATACGTTCTTTGCAAGTCTTATCATCTGATCTATGGTTCTCCTTGCAATTCCTACAAGATTGTTGATTTTCGCAGTCTTTTTCGTTATGGTTCTCGCTGCAGTTACCACAAGAATTTTCCTTGGCTTTACAATGCTTTTCTGCATGGCCAAAACGCCAGCATTTTTTGCATTGTTTCAGTGGGTAAAAATATACATCGACTTTGGCGTTAATTCCAAAAATGTTTATCGTTTTAGGAAGTAATTGTCCCTTATCATAAATTTTTATCGAATTTGTATTTATCAATTTGTTGGGCTCCTTTTTATCTTTATTGTCCCTGTCTAGCCGTTTTATTTTCTCGATTTTAAAGATATTGATATTTCCGCTATCCATGTTTTTTAGGATTTCTTCCTCTGTTAGTGATGCTGGGATGTTCCTGACTACTCCTAATGTTTCTTTAAACATATTTGGTATAAAAACTTTGTATTTGTATTCCTCTTTGAGTAGTTGTGAATTTAATAAAACTTCTGCATCTTTGGGTTTTTTAAATGTAATTTTGAATTTTCCTCCTCCGTTTGGCTTCAATTCCAGATAGTTTCTTATGCCTAGATTGTGCAGCATTTTAGCAACCAACATCGGGTGAATTTGTGTTTTTTTTGTCTGTGAGCTCTTCTTGTGTTGTATTTTCATCATTGGCTTCTTTCTCTATAAAAAATGTGGTGTAATGTGGATTTTTAATCCATTCTGTTTTGTTCTGATTATGATTCTTGCGATTTTTTTGTGTAGCTGGTTTGTCTTGTTTTGTTTCTTGACTGAGTGTTTTATTCTGTTCTGTTTGAGTCTTCATATTAAGGCTATCATCCGAAGTAACTTCCGTGTCTGTCTGTGTCTTTGTCTTCTTAGCTTTTCTGTTCCGTGTCATTGTTTCCTGTTCACTGTCCTCTGCTGTGTCCAGTCTTCGTCTTAATTTATTTTGGGATATGGGATCATCAAAACCCCGAAAGGAGTCTTCGTCGCTTGACATTTCCCATCAACCTCAATCAATTATGTATAAAACGAAAAAAAACTTACTACCTAACCTTATTTGGTAGTTTGGATTTAATGATTATAAAGAAAAAAAAAACTTAACCTATATTTTTACTCTGAGTATTGACCGTCTTGATTTAAGAAAAATAGTAAAAAGGAAAAAAAGTATGATACTTAGCTTAATTAATAATTCTCAATCTCCTTCTATTCACTTAACGAAACTAAATCATATCACTCTTTGTTCAATCAATGGGAATAAAATAAAAAAGCAAAAAATTCAAATTTAAAGAAAACCACGAGGTTTCTTTTTTCCGCGTTACAAATAACCGATCCACAAAACTCCGCGACTGGGCGATGTTGTCTGTTCGGCAGCTATTCTGAGAGTGGATTTTTGATGTAATCGAGGAAAGTTTTCTGCCAGGCGATGCAGGATGACACAGATCTGTACTAAAAAAGGCCACTAAAATTAATTGTAGGTGCTTTCGCAATGAAACTGAATGTCAAATTGAGCACTTTTCCAAAATCTCGGGGAAACAACTGTGAAAAAACAAAACTCATATAAAAGAGATTGTTATTAAAAATCCAGTTTTTTTCAAGTCTGTTTTTAATTTTATGAAACAAGCTTTATAATATCCTGTTTTTGCTTTTTTTTTACAGATACGGCAGTCCCCATCACAGTCGATCGCAATCGGTTAAAACCCCCGGAAGCCGCGCCTCTGGACGGCCAAATCAGCTATGTTTGCCCCAGCAAAGATCAAGGTAAGTTTTCCATTTGAAATTGCGAAAAAAATAAACCTTTTTCAACACGAACCTCTCAAAACAATAAGTTTCAGCGATACAAATGGTTGAAATCGAAAGAATTTTCCAAGGAAACGGATTAAGGTTAGCTGGAATTGTGATCCAACCATTTAATTGGAGTATCTTTCTAGATAACATGCTAGGCAAACGTACAATTAAACGGACCGATTTGCACGAATCCTTGCATCTGTACTTTCATGGTCATCTCTAGAACAGTTGCTAGCAGCAATCTGCTGTTTCTTTTGCTAGTCCGTTGAACCAACAATCATTAGCCCCCAAAGTCCGAGAATTAGTTCAGATGAAGCACCGATTAAAAGGGTACTCCGGTATAAGGTGCTCTCTGATTCTGAATTCAGGGTATAGAAAAATATATTTAATAGTTCAAAATTCTTGACAGTAGGATTCAGTTTCTTAAATATAAATTAAAAAAAAATAATAATAAAAAATGAACTCAGAAATCCACATCCAACACATGTAGAGAAGTTTCTATGATATAACAACCTTATTTGAATTCAAATTTTCCAATAAAAAAAAATAAAGATTCACCTTCAGACAAAATATGAACTTCTAAATTTTCTATACACCAAAAATTTGTTAGATTGAATTTTCACTCATTTTTTTTCAAATTCAAACCACCAACCGCTATTGATTTTTGAAGATTGAAAACTACAAGAACAAATATTAGACTAATTAGGGACGTTTTGCTCTACGTGGTGCATTACTATTTAACAAGCAGCAAGGATCTTAGCGTGTCGCGTGCTGCAACAAAAACGAATTATTTCCGGTGTTAATGAAAGGTAAACTCTTCTCAGTTCGGTCCAAATGGTGCCATCACCTGATTCGGAACCGTAAGTGATACAGAAACATCTTAAGGGTTGAAAGCGATTATAAGATGCTCCAATTTAATAGAGAGTCTCCCTCCAATTTTGTAAACCTTCGCCTTTAAACCTGTGAAATTTCGATAAAAAGTTAACATAACGACTCCAAATACAGATACCCAGGTCTTAAATGGTATACCCTTCTCAAGTCAGAAGTGTTTTTGAGAAAAAAAATCTGACTTTCCGTGATTTTACCCAAAAATTCTGTGATGGTTTTCTGTGATGCTATTTCCTTTAATTTCATAGAAAATTCATGATAAATTGTATCTTTTTTATATGTCAGTTGAGTAAAATCAATTAAAATTACCAATCTTATGATTCTTTACTATATTACCGAGAAAAAAATCTAAATTTTATGTTGGCCAAAATAATTATAACTTTGGAAATCCTTTCAAAATTCAAAAATTCTGTGATTTTTTCAAAACTCTGTTTTCTGTGACACAGATTCTGTGATGAAAATTTGCTCAGAATTCTGTGAAATTACAGATTTTTCTGTGATTTCGGCAACCTTGGTCTGAATGCGAATATTATTTTGAATTCTTGTTTCTGCGTGAATGCATTTTTTAATCGTGAGGCTTAAAATTAAATAGCTAAATATCAGTTTAATTATGGAAAATTTATATTTTAAAATCAATATTCAACGTAATATGCTGGATATTCGTTATATGTTCACGTATTTTAACGAAATGACGTTAATTTTACGTGATATGCTGAATGTTCAAGGATCATTATTCACTATTTGGGGCACATTTTTTTAAATTTTTCAAAAGAGCTGCAAAAACCTAGCACAGAAATACGTAAAAAATTGATTCCTCTTTCTCTGGAGCCACTTTCGTCGAACGGAAGTTTTATCTTCATCTTATGTGTATCGTTTATATCTCTAATTTTCTAGAAATGCCCTTTTCGTATCAATTTTGCATTTGTTTCAGAATTCAGAATTCAAAATTTTGAGAACATGGTTACTGCAATTCTTCCATTGTAAAGACACTTTCCAGCAATTGATGCAAACTTGGCCCCTTCTTTCAGTGTTTATCTCTCTCGATGGATAATTTAAGCCGTGCGGGACGTCGGAGTTATCACTGTCTTACAGTCGAATTGTCGTAGTCTCATTCCTAAACTGGATGCGTTCAATTTTCTACTTCATGGAACTTGTAGCGATATTTTTGCATTGTCCGAAACTTGGCTTTCTTCTCATAACATCTCATTCCATGATTTTAATATTATTCGTCTAGATCGTGGTAAATTCGATTCCCATGTCTGACAACACGGTTTTTCGGCTAATTTGTGAAATGGCTGAAGAAGTTGAAAGCGATTGAGAACTTCGAAACATGCAGCTTGACGAATCCACAGATGTAGCAGGACTAGCAATTCTGATGATATTTGTTCGCTATCAAGGTTCTGAATGTTTCGAAAAAGATTTGTTTCTTTGCAAACCGTTGCCAACTTCCACGTCGGGGGCTGAAATTTTCAAGCTAAATAATTGATGATTATGTTATGGAAAAAAATATTCCACGGGGAAATTGCATTGATGTCCTATGTATGGACGGTGCGAATGCTATAGTTGGAAATACTGCTGGAGTCGTTGCCAAGTTAAAAAAAAAGAAAAAAGTTTCGGTAATAGTCATTACATCCTTCATCGACATGCATTCGCTATGAAGAAACTATCATCGTCTCTGAAGGAAGTCTTGGACGAGAGCATAAAATAATCAACTTCATAAAGGCTCGATCGAAAAATTCCGGGTTATTCAAGGCGTTGTGCGAAGAGATGGTAAACCAACATTCCACGCTACTACTTTATACCGAAGATCGCTGGTTATCTCGTAGAAAAACGTTGTGTCGTCTGTTTGAATTAAGAATGACTTCATTCTTTCAATGCATGGTAAAGAAGTAACAATTTTCGATAAAAACGGCAAAATCATGACTATCAAGAGAAAAATCAAATTTTGGGCAGAATCGCTCAAAAAGCGCAACCTGGACAGCTTCCCAAATTTAAGAAGCATTCAATCAGAAATAACCTTGAAGTTATCATCCGGAAATTTCTAAGAATTGTGATAATCACAACGCTTTTCGTAATTGTAATTGTAATTGTGCTTTATTGATTTAACGTCAGCCCATCGATATAAAATCATAGTTAGGGTCAAGGAAATAATTTTTCGTTGATAAATTTATTTTTGTATTCCTTGGTGTAAACTTAAACTAACAGGCCCACGTGTCTAATGAAGGCATTTGCAATTACAATTACAATGTTTTTTCGCAGGATTTGTTAAACAGCTTCTAGCTAAATTCCCCGAAGAATATCATAAAATAATAAAAAGATCGAAGACTTTAAATTAAGGTTGCCAGATTTTTTTCCACTCCCATCCGGGCCTAGCAATTCCGGGCATTTTTTTCAAAAAAACCTGGCGAAATCCGGGCATGGTTTTCAATTTTTCAAATCCAAAAACCGGTCAAAAACCGGGCAAAATTTGGATATTATTATATATAAAAGCAAAGAAAAAATGCAAAAAAATGAAATTAATATTTTTTTAATGTAATTGCAGACTTCCAAAAACTTTTTTGAACACTTAAATATTTACAGGTTTATATAAGTAAATCAGCCAAATTATTTGAAACAACCATTGAAAATTTCCATACCGTTAATAGCTGAAACTTACTCAAAAAGTTTGATTTTTCTTTTGGTTTCTTTGTGAAAGTTGTGAAAAAATCCGGGAAATATCCGGACTTTTTTCACGATATCCGGGCAACCGGGCCGGACCGGACTTTCTCGAAATTTTGCATCAAATATCCGGGCAAACCCGGATAAAACCGGGCAATCTGGCAAGCTTACTTTAAATGCGTGGAACAGCCTATTTTTATGTCAAAGAAACCAGAATCATTCGTATCCAAAAAGTCGTTGGAGGAGTATTGGTGTCAACTGAAAAATAAATTTTTAAATTTTGTTCTATATAGCAAAACTTATTCTTCTGTCGTTTTCCACAACTTATCTATGTGAGTCTGGATTTTCCACATATTTCGCAACGAAGACAAAATACCGATCCCGACTAAACGCGGAACCAGATGTCAGACTACAACTGACACAAATTTAACCAAACTTGTTACAGCTTGAAAAATTGAAGAAAGCGTATTTGTTCTGTTGAAATCATTAATTTTTGATGACACATATTTTGTTAGTAAAAACAAGACTATTCAAAGAGTAGCCATTCATTACTGATTTTATTGACTACGATGACAAGACACATCTTATTTAAACGAAAATTAATATCAAGTTTCCAAAACTCGAGTCCGGAAAATTTGTCCGGATTCTGCGAAGGTGCAAACAGTTTTTCGTGAAGTTTCATCAGAAAGGTGTGATCTCGATTCAAGCTTTTCGATGATTGAATTCTCACTTGCTCTCCTCTCTTGCAACAATTCAGCTCCAGGACTTGATAAAATTAAGTTCAACTTGTTGAAAAACCTTCCGGATGCCGCAAAATTCCACTTGTAGAGTTTATTTAACCAATTCTGGTAACAGAATATTGTTCCAGAAGAGTGGAGACAAGTGAGAGTTATAGCCATCCAAAAGCCCGGCAAACCTGCGTCCGATTTTAATTCGTACCGTCCAATAGCGATGTTGTCTTGCATTCGGAAATTGATGGAGAAAATGATTTTGTTCCGATTGGATAAGTGGATGGAAACAAATGGCCTCCTCTCAGATACTCAATTTGGGTTTCGAAGGGGCAAAGGAACAACCGATTGTCTTGCTTTGCTGTCTTCAGAGATACAGATGGCGTACGCAAAACGTGAGCAAATGGCCTCCATGTTTCTAGACATAAATGGAGCTTTTGATGCAGTCTCAATAGATGTTTTGTAAGACAAGTAGCACTCCCGAGGTCTGCCTCCTTTATTGAACAACATCTTATACAGCTTGCTTTGTGAGAAACACCTGAACTTTGCGCACGGTGATATTGCAGTAAGAAGGACTTCATACATGGGCCTTCCACAAGCCTCATGTTTGAGTCCTCTTTTGTATAACTTCTATGTAAGTGACATCGACAACTGTGTCTCTGAAGGCTGCACTTTAAGGCAACTTGCAGATGACGCTGTAGTGTCGGTAACAGGACCTACAGAGTTTCATCTGCACAGGCCTTTACAAGATACTTTGGACAGATTGTCATCCTGGGCTTTGGAGCTTGGGATCGAGTTCTCTACAGAGAAAACGGAAATGGTGGTTTTCAATAAGAAGCATAGATCTGCTCAACCAAAGCTTCAACTTCTAGGCAGAACAATTGCTCAATCGAGGTGTTTTAAATATCTTGGGGTATGGTTTGATTCCAAGTGCACCTGGCGAGCTCACATTGAGTTTTTTTTTAATTCAATAGGCGTTTATTAGGCCATTTTACTTTTTACAAGTTTTAGTGAGCCGAGGGTCTGATAGTTTTTTAAAACTAGGAGGAGGCTGGAAGGGGTTAGGGGAGGGAGAATGAGGTTGAGAGGATGTAGGAGAACTTAAATCTATTCGATCCCTTGATCGGGTCCGGGGGGGTCCAAATGCGTTTCCGCGATGTTTATCATCTATTTCAAGCGAGGGTTGACGGGTTACTTTTTCAGCAGGGAGAGAGGCGGGTTTCAGATGTGATGCTGTAGATGTGTTCGTCCGTTTGGGTTGAGCTGGTTGCTGTTGTTGTTTTTTTCCTTCTATTTGTTTCGGTTCGGCTGGTGGATTAGTTTGTCTACTGTTTTCTGTCATCGGTTGTTTCTGGTCGGCCTTCTTTTTTACAGTTTCCGCAGTACGGGTGGTTCTTACAGCTTTGGCTGTCGTGTTCAGAGGAATTGCATTTGGTACACGAGAGGGGACTCCCGCATCTCGCCTTGGTGTGTCCGTACTGCAGACAATTTCTACACATCAACGGCAACGGATAATACAATCGAGTTCGCACTCGAAGAAATCCAAAATGCAAAAACTCGGGTATTACCGTCCCGTTGATGGTTATTATCAGTGTGGATGTGTCAACAATTTTCGCAGGGGTCTTCTTGGTGATTCTTTGTACATCTATCACATTTTGGGACGATAGTTCGCTGAGCAATTCTTTTTCAGTCATTCCGTTCACTTCGTTACACGTCACTACGAATTTCCGCTGGTTTAATGTAGGATGGCGTTCGATAACAGTCGGTGTTCCATTGGTCAGATTGGTGATTTTTTCAAGTTCACTTATTTGTTGTTTGTTCCTTGACTTAATCACATACCAACCATGTTTTTTCTCAAAGAAACCTTCTATTTTTCACGCTTTTTCGATTGATCTTCCGATGAGAAAAGGGTTCAGCGGAAGCTCATGGCCGTCTGCTGCTTTTAAAATCAGGTAGTGTAGGCGACCATGCCCAGTTTTTAGGATCCATCCATTCCGGTACAGTTCTATCCGGGGGTTCACCCGGCGATGGACTCATCGCACCACTACTATTTCACACCGTACAAGTCGAAAAAAACACAATATGAACAGTAGCCTTTGAATAACGAGCAGCGATCACAAAACGCGTCCGATCTCGTTCGAGGCTAAGAAAAAACTGCCGGGCAAAATTTGTCAAAACTCAGAATCATTCAACAAAAATCAAGTAAAAAAAAAATGAAAAAAAAAGGTTTTTAAGCAAAACTCATCTGCAGTTTTTAAATCGTTTTTAAGGCTAACATCATGATTATTTTTATAAAAACTTATTTAAGGGGGGGGGGGGGGGGTAGGGTCTAACGGGTATAAAAAAACACCATTTTCACGATTTTTTTCTACACTCAGGCAAATTCTTATTATAATTTTCATAAGATGCGTCTTATGAACCGCTTTTTAGAGTGTAAAATTGTATTTCATAACAGTCTTATGAAATTCCTTCAGTTTTCATATGAACATCTTATGAAAAATAGGAGAAATGGCATTGTGAAAATATAATGAACACATTCATTCATTCCATCAATTTTTTTTGTCTAACGGTACGAAGCACTCGCTATTGTTGGTAATTCGGTTTCTTTAACATTTTTGACGCGGGAGTAAGACGAAAAAAGTCGTACAAAATAAGAAAATTCAAAGTAATATAAAATTATCCTAAGGATAAAATGTCCCTCCCACTTCTAAAGAAGCGTATGGGGTGGAGGCAGGACCCAAATGGGCCTACGGGGCCATCACAAAATGGAAAAAAAAAATCTTTCTGATTGGTAAGTTTGAAATGTTTTTGATGTGAACGCTTAATATATTAGTAAACTAAAATATTTTTTTTGTTTACTTTTCAGTATGCTGACAGGAAAAAACGCAAGTTCGAAGAATCGGATGCGGCCAAAAAAACTTCGTTGGAACCGGGGTGTTGCTGTGCTGCTGATGACTACTTCATTATTTTATTAAAAGGAATTGGGAAAACAATAAAGTGAAGGTTTTCAATTTCAAATATCGTAAATTATTCTAATTAGAATTGACTTTCTGTTTCCATAAGAGCCACTTATGAAAAGCTACAAACTCTCATTGGATTAGGTGTTCATCTTCAGAATTCATTCGCGTCATAAGAGAATCTTTTGAATTTCAATGATTTCTCTTATGGCGCCACTTCATAAGAGAATCTTATGGCATACATAATAGTATTTTTCTGAGTGTAGAGCTATCGTTCAAACAAATGTATTCAATTTTTTTGCATTATACAAAGCATTGTTAAAAGAACATTTAGAAATTTTTTCGTAGAAAAATATTGAAAAATGAGCCGGTGACGGAGCATTTTCGAGGATGCCTTTTAGAAAACAGGATTTGCGGTGGACACTGCATCTCAGCACAGAATCATCTGAAGTCAAAAAATCAGAGCAAAATATTTTTAATAGATGTTTTTCTGGACCCCAACGTTTTTATTTAACTTAAAAATATTTTTATGAAATTTTTGTGGCTGTTTGAAGTAAAAACTACGATTTTTCACGAAAAAATCCGCCATTTTTCACCTCTAAAATCTCCCCAAAGTAAAAAAAATCAAAAAAGAAAAACGTTGGGGTCTGGTATTTTATATGTAAAAAATATTTTCCAAATTTGAAAAGAATCGGATAAGTAGTTTTCAAATGACGATGTCCACGAACTTTAAAAATGTGCTTTCGAGAAAAACGCGTTTGAAGTTTCTGCTCTTGCTTTCTTGCAGTATAAGATAGGAGGAGATAAAGGCCTATAACTTCTACAGTTTTGCTTCAATTGACTTGAAAATTTGACACAACATTCTTGAAATGTTTTACAATAAGAAAATAAAAAAAATAAAAGAATCGATTTTTTTAAAGTGTTAGACCCTACCACCCCCCCCCCCCCCCTTAAAAAAACCGAGGCATACATTAAAAAAAATACAGCACAATTTGTTTTGTTTTTTGTTCGATTTGCCAAATAAATTGAATAAATCTTGAATTGAATAAATTGAATAAATTTTTCGAAAAATACGGGCAACCGGGCCGGGCCAGACTGTTCCCAAATTTTGTACCTACTAAATATCCGGGAAAACCCGGGTAAAACCGGGCAATCTGGCAAACTTATCTTAATCGTCTTCAAAATCTTACCACGCAGTTTTCGGTCGACAGTTTCACTCTGAAGATTGGTTTGAGGCACACCAGGAGCACCACAATATGAGCCAAACTTTGTTCCAATTTTAAATGAAGCAAGTTTGAATTCTTAAATTAACCACGAATTTGAAATATTTGTTTAAAGAAAAATGATCATATTTAAGGTAGAAAAGAGAAAACCAAAAAGTCTGTCTAGGTGGAGTTTGGAAAAACGACAACAAATCGACAAATCTGCACAACATTTGTGGAAAATTTAAGTGTATACCAGCTAGGAAGTTTTAAAACTCCCACCGCCTCCCCAAAGGACCACGCATGACTGCAGGACAGGATATCTTTGTCATTCGTTTAGATTGGAATTGAGATCCTATGTTGCCTGAGCGGTTCTGGCCAAATAGGCCAAATTTTAAAAACTTTCTTCGCTGCAAGTCTCGATTCTTTAGATGGGCTTCTACAAATCTTCATAAAAATGAACTTAAGATACGTTCATGAAAAACAACTATATAATTAAATAAAACTAAAGAACTCTTCATGTTTTCGAATATTTCGTTATTTGAACCGAACAATTTCAATACTTTTCCTTTTTGTTTGTTTTTTCTTGCAGGGTGGCCTCGATGCCCAACACCGGCGTCGAGGAGGAGTACTACCGGCTGCGGCATTTCTCGATCACCGGCAAGGGGGTCGTCAATCGGGGCGACTCGCTGAAAAGCCGCCGCAGCAAATCGAACAACAGCGTTGCCAGCTCCAATTCCAGGTGAGATGGGAAATGATTTTTTAAATTTTTCACAGCAGAACTTAAAGCTTGATATTGGCTGTCAAGGGTTGAATTTTTCCTTCCGTTTTGTCCTCCAATTAAAAACTCGAGAAAGGGAGCCTGTCGGTGGGGGAAAATTGAATTTTTATGCCTTTCGTTCTTGAACGTGGCAAAAGAAGGGTTGCAAAAATTCTTATTTAATTAAAATCAAGGTGGCTCTTCAGAATTCAATACAATGGATGTAATTTGAGAGTCCCATTAGGTTAATAATATGAACTTTGAACGTATTAATTGATTTACTGAACTGAAGTAACTCACTTTAGAAGTGGGGAACAAATTCCAAAATTGTTGAAGGCTAAAAATTGAGAAGGTTTCACGCGGTCTTCCTAATGGGCGTTTAATTAATATCCCCAATTATTTTCATATTCAAAGGCTCTTGGACAGTAATTAATTTTAAGGACATACATCTCAAATGAATGCTCGTCCAGTCTTGGGTCGTATTGTAATTAAATATCATTCACTTTTTTGTGTCATTGGAACCGACTGGTTTCACGTTTTCCTGGGTTGTTTCAAATTAAATAACCTTATCTCAATGTTATTCTTATCCTTTTTCCCCATCCAAAAAAAACAGCAACGAACATTTGACGGCAGCCGGAGGTGGAGCGGCACCTGCGGCGGGATCAGCACGAACCTCGGCCACCTGCAGTTTGGCGTCCAGCCGGGAAAGCAGTACATCCAATCCGGCAGCCGGCCCATACAAGTAAGTTCAGGAAGTTTTCATTTTCATTCTGTTATATGCTTTCAGACATTTTTGTGACCTTGCTGGAGAAATCCTTCAAATTTTTCCTTCAAACTTAACATTTGTTCCAGTTTTCGACAGCTCAATTTCAAATAACCCCTTTTTTCTCACTCTCTTTCCGAATAAATCTTCGCTGCCGATTTCAACAAAACATCAATCATTTTATCGGTGAACGAAACGAAAATTCACCGATTGAAAAAAAAACCCGCCACCAACTCCCGTTGGCCCTGCTGGAATCGCAACTCAAGGGTTCTCATGCTGGGCGGACCAGCCGTCGGAAAAAGCTCATTAGTGTCACAGTTTATGACGTCCGAGTACCTGCACGCCTACGATACCAGCATAGGTGAGTCGGGCAGATTATTTTTCTTAATATGTATGTTGGTATGTAAAGTCTTTTTGGATTTTAAGTTTCCTTTCCTTAACAGCTAAATACAAGGTTCTCTCGGGGAAACTTTTGGAGGCTATCTATTACAACGAGACACGTGTCGTTAAAATACTAAACAATTAGGTCAACTGGTGATGCGTACAGATTCCAGGTTAAATACCGCCACCGGCATAGTTTCAAGCAGCGTTGACAAATGTGTGTGAAATCGGTCGCAAACCACCGAACGACAAGAGATTAATGCCGATGCTAGTTAGTACCTTCATTCTAAGTGTAGCAGGTACACCGCCAATCGGCCCCAAAATTGCTGCCCCGGGTTTCCACAAAAGCCAGCCAGAAAGTGTCAACAAACACACATTTGTGCATGTGCATTATGCATCCTTCCTTGTTGTTGCTTTTTGCAGAATGTTGCAACAGGAAAGCTACGCTTTTGCGAAAACCGCAATTGCGGGCGATCCACTAGAGCTAAGTACATCATAGGCAAATGGATGTTCCGGTTCTTGGGAAATTAGACCTGTCAAGTGTCGACCTAATTTTGATCTATCGTTGTAATATTTTGAAACCAGGCTAAAAGACGATATTTTTAAACAAAATTTTTATTATCAATTCGGATTCCGGTAATATTGGCATAATTTTTGGCATTTCCAGTGGTTTCGGATTGAAAAAATACATCAAAGAGATTGGATTGCAAGTATTTTGTGTGTAAAATTCAAATCAAATTCCAAAAAAAAACTAATGGAATATGTCGGATATATTGAAAATGAAGCCTACGTCAAGTTGTTTTTCAGGATGTCAACACTCCTAATGTAGTTAATTTCTACTACTGTAACTCTCTGGAGCCACTGCGCTATGTGTCATATTAATCTTAGTGTTTCTTTAAAGAGATTTTATTACTTAACACTAAACAGCTTTTTGAAACTTCAGATGGCACAGTAAATATAATGGTATGGATTGGATTTTGCGAAAAGGAAAAATTCAAATAATCTTGATTCAAAATAACTACAAAAAATTGCTAGACGGTGTACTGATCCCATTCGCGAAGGATATTCTGGGTCTTATCTTTCTGCCAAATAATGCCATGACTCATGTCTCCAAGAAAAAAATGGAAGGGGTCTCCAAGAGAAATAAGAATTCAAGAGTTTGTTTTGATTAGGTCGTATGAGCCTTTGGACTTGTTTTGAGAATGTTATCAATGAATCGAATGAATTTCCAGTTCTCATTTTAGGAACGTTGGTCCAGTTCATCAATAAATTTGTAAGTCAACGTAAAAATGGACGCAGAACATGCTGATGTACTAGAAATCGACGTTAATTAAGTTTTTATCAATCAAGATGTACTTACGACGTGATGCATTTTTCGTTCGACGTATACCACTTTTGGCACTTGTGTGTTGCTTTGGTGTTGTGTTCGGGTTATTTTTGAGCTGAGAACTGTATTGAAATATAACAAATATTAATTATATCGAAATATAACAAACATCAAACACTGTGACCTACCACGTACCATGCCGATCTTATTTAAAAATAATAAAGTTTTAATGAATGATTAGTGAAATGCCAATAAATAAAAGTGAGATTTCTATTACAATCTGGCACTAACGATATGATCCGTACATGAATATTGATTTCATCATTCAATTTTGAAAGTCTGTAAAATCTGGGCAACTGAGGAAAAATCTGGGCAAAATCTGTGTCTGACCAATATCTGGATGAAGGGTCAAAAGTCTGTGTTTTACAGACAAATCTGGGCACCTGGCAACCCAGATCTAGATCATGATGAATCTAGTATGTTGGTCTCACTTTGGCAAAAAATAGACGAGGGTGGATGCGGTGGTGCGGGCAAAACGCAGTCAAAATTTGATAGCTGGCTGCTCTGATTTTTTGTAAAACACGCCAATCATCAAGATATTGCTCAGACAAATATTTCGCCTTGGCTTTTGCAAATATAATAAATAGAAGCGAACGAAAATCTTCTGGCTGAGTTTCAGGCTGATAAGCAAAACTGGAAGACGTTTTACCAATAGATGAAGGTGTCAGCTTTGTCGGTAGCGGTGAGTAACATGAATTATAAATACCTTCAAAGTCATGCTTATTCAACACTTTTTTCTTCCAAGAGCTGTCTGGAAGCAGCAGAAAGTCATCGAATCGGATGGAAACATGGCGAGGCATGGCATTCCATCGTCCGAGAAGCCTCCGACTTTCTTGCAAGAACATCCGATCTTCATCGAGATGAAACAGCTGCTTCAGGAGAACCCCCGTCTGTTGCCATCGCTACACCCAAAATTCAGCCTCTGTGCCAATGGCGTGTAGTCAATTTCATAGCATCATTGGTACAAGAAGATAACGCGACCGGCACTGATTCGATTTGCGCCCACCGGCATTAACCTCCCAGCGCAACCGAATTGCGTATGTCTGAATGAAACAAAATAAAAACGTTTTCGCGTCCCTCCCCATCGCATCACAAGCCGAAGAAGGATGGAAATAAATACCGGCCAACACCAGGCAGCCAGCGAACCGAACACTGTGCGTGTGAATGTAGCAAAAGCAACAACAAAAACATCCTTCTAATTCAATCTACCGGCAAACACGGCTAAGCTGTTCGTGTGTATGTAGCAAAAGCAACAACAAAAACATTCCTTCAATTCATCGGCAAACAACACCGGCTAAGCTGCCCGGCTTTAGCAGCTGTGTATATGTAGCATGTGTATGTAATAGCAGGCAGTAAGCAAAAGGTGTGTTCAACCAAACCCAATCGAAATCAATTAAAATGGATTGACAGTTGATCAGCTGTTTTTCCAATTGACTTCGATCGATTTCTATTAGGCTGTTGATTGAACAGCCATTCACAAATACTAACGCGTAGGCGCAGTGTTTTCAGATGTAATTTATTTATCGGCTTCGTTCAGAATTCGAAAAGGCGTTTTACTCAACCCTGGCAGGATTAAATCTAGGTCGAAATAGAAAGCTAAGAGGAATAACAATGCGAATATCGTCTCTTCCGTGTCAACAACACCATACTCCATGGGAATATTGTGATAAAAATAAATTTCTTCTATTGTTCAAAATATGTAACATTTATTTATTATTTTTTTAAACTTATTTCATAAAATTTCACATTTGCTTCAGTGCAGCACTGCACTGAAAGATGCTACTGACACCACATCACTGACACAGCACCTCTGGCACAGCACCGCCAATGCCACATCGACCGACACTACTTTAACTAGCACCTGTGCAGTCCAACCAGACACCATTCCAAAACTCCACTCAGCACGACTGGCACAACAACACTGACACAGCACGACAGGCACAGCTCCACCGACTCAGCACGACTGCAACAGCACCACCGACTCAGCACAAATGACACAGCTCCACCGACTCAGCACCCGACAGAGAACACCGCACCGAATGACACCGAATTCAAATAATTTTTCACAACACACCGAATCAGCTGTTTTTTGACAGTAAACAACTGCATTTGTGTTAGTGCGATAGAAACCGATAGAAACGAATCCTGCTCTCGGGCTTGATCGTTTTCGATTGGTTTCGATCGATTCCGATTGGCTTCATTGAACGTCAATTGGATTAGTTTCGACCAAAACATTGGCTGAGTAAACAACCATTTACCAATCGAAATCGATTGAAACCAATTTCAATTGGCTATTGAACGGGCCTAAAGTTGCCTCACAGTTCTCATTCATTGGGTTTCCCGTTCCTTCACTCCCGTTCCCTTTCCCGTTTCCATCTTAAGACAAAGGAATGCATCGAAAGGAGGCCAAACGCCGGGAAGCCGCCGTTGTACGTTTTTTTTGTGATTGATCGGTAACAGAAAGCCTATGACAAATATCCCTCCTCCTGCATGAAGCTCGAATAGTACACTGGTTAGAATGTCGGACTGGCAAGACGATACAAATGGTGATGTGAGTTCGATTCTCACTACAGCACTGTGGTTTTAATTTTATTTTCTTGTTTCTGGGATGAGTTATCCAATAGGAAGGAAATCCCATAAAATGTTTTTCTTGTTTCGCTTGAATGTAGTGGTCATCATTTTGGTTGGGAGCCGAGTCCTTATGCCAGTTACGGTTTTTCAAACATACCGTCTTCGGCACAGTGCACATTTCAGCGCATTATCGGCACAGAGATTTGCTAAAAAGGCATTGGATTTTTGCAACCTCTTCTATGGGTGTACTCCGAAGATCCAATCGAGTAATCCGGATCTGATGGGTATCATTTGGGAGAACCAGAAAGAGTTTTTTGCCCTTTTGAACGAAGGAACCGATGAGCTGAAGGGTGGTGGCTGGGGCGGCGTCAGCGGTGCAGTGACGTAGCGCATGATGTAGCCTCGACTGCCGCTTCGATGGTGACAAAGGACTGAAGCAATTGTCAAATCACATACAAACGGACCGTACTGACTTTTTGGAACCAAAACGTCAGTTCCCCTTTGATTTCAATTGCATTTTGGTACCAAAACGACAGTGCGGTACTGAAATGTCAGTTCGAAAATTTTCTGCTCTTTCAGCCCCTTGGATGGTGAACACCCTGAGTCCGACCTTGATGCCATTGATCGGACAAGCAACATACGGTTTTGGATTTTGGTTGTTTGGTGCACCCTTCAAAGATCCTTCCTTTTATCACGATTGATCACAGCTATTTCGGAGCATCCGAAAAGTGTGGAGTGTATATTAATTTAAGATACAAAAAAGTGTTTCGAATAAAATGAAATCATTGAATACTCAAATCATTTCTTTGTCTCCGGAAGTTTAATTTAAATAATATAAAATAAACTAAAACCCAACACCTGGTATCCCTTTTTTCAATATGGCTGTACGTGCAATTTGGCATTTGAGACCACCATACTAGATTCATCATGATCTAGATCTAAATACTGTTTAAAATCTTAGAGCTAGTTCACTGGTGTTGGGAAAAAGTGGTAGAAATTTTGTCACTTGTAGCACATATTGAAAATTTCATTATGCAAAAATGTTTTCAAGATCTTTGGGCGTTGAATTTTTTTACAGCACTGTTTCTATTTCAGTCGTATGTGATGGAAATATCGCTATTTTTGCATCCCAGCATGCGAAAATACAACACGTGTTGTAAAAAAACTTGAAGGCCACAGATCTTGAAAATGTTTTTGCATGGCAAAATTTTCAAAATGTAAAAATTTCTACCACTTTTTCCCAACACCAGTGAACTTGCTCTTAGGAATATCTTTGCCAGATGTGTGTTAAAGGATTATCAGAAGTTTGGATCAGTCCACGAGATGCAAATATGTGATAGATACGATCGATCTTAAAGATTTACAATTTTTTAGTCGAATAGAACAAACACCCTTATTCTTTTTTACGGCGTATCTGAGTTTCGATCGAAAGAATACTTTCAAACGAATTCGAAAAAGTCATTCTTGTTGTAGTTCTTTCTTTATTTGCTTTCGTGGTACGATCTGGCCCAACTTGGCATTGTTTTAGTTCGAACGCGATACGTTCGAAGTTGGTGTTAGATACTTTTTTGATAACATGTACTCCAACCAGTCGTGGTTATTAAATGTTTTTAGTTTTTTAATCATTAGTTTCGACGTTTTCTTAAGAAAACATAAAGTGCGCTTATAGGAATTTCCACCCTAAAAATATGTATTTTCCAATTTACTCAACTTAATTTTAGTTGTGTAATTTTGAAAGGTTTCATGATTATTTAGGTGAAATTTAATTCCTGATGAGCATAATCATAAAAAATGTGTGTGCGCTTATAGGAATTTCAGCACCTTTTATACAGCTGAATCCAAAATGTCTGAGTTGGTGTCTGAATTGGGTGGTGTAATTAGTCGAAATCGATGAAAAGTACAGAACGGAAAAGATGGCTGGATTGATAAAGATATAGATAGGTTACCAGATTGTCCGGTTTTATCCGGGCTCGCCCGGATATTTAATATAACATTAGGGACTAGTCCGGTTCGGCCCAGATTTCATTGAAAAAGCCTGGATTTTACCCCTTTTTTTCACTTTATTTGGCAAATCAAACAAACAAACAAAAAAATAAATTGTGTAATTTTTTTTTGTTTATGCGCCCAAAACGAATTTTTCTGAGAAAGTTTTGCAAAAATATTCATGAAAGGTTTTTTGAAAGCCTAAAATACGATTTAAAATCTGTCGAAGATTTGGGTTGTGGAAAAAATTGTCCAGATTTTTGGTTTTTAATTTTGAAATAAAATTCGGGCATTTCATTCGACCAAAAATTTGCCAGGTTTTATATAAAATTGCTCGGATTTTTCCGGCCCGAATACGTGCTGAAAAAATCTGGCAACCTTATTGTAGGCACTTATTTTGCGCCACGCGTGAGGTGACTAAAACAGAGTCATCCAAGTCACTCGATTTCCAGAAGTCACTCTTGGTGAGAAACGTCACTTCGGATGAATTTTGTGAGCCCTTTCTTACCTTATTCTACTAGTCACCGTGACACAGTGGTTTAAAACTCGAAAAACGTGATCATGGGCTTTTGAAAGCTAAAATTTCAAAATATCTTTATTGTATGTTCAAGAATGTTTCATCATTTTAAAATTCGCATATTTTATTGTAATTTTTTTGCTAATCAATTCACCTATAAGTGAGATAATTTTTCCATTTTTATGTATTTATCATTTTACCAGCATGACGCCTTAAGAAAAGTTGTAGATCATCAAATTTGAAGAAACTTCGTTGAAGACTTCAAAGCTCTATCAACATGTTTAAAAGACATTTTTCAAAATCTAACCTAAAAAAACGGAAAATGCGTATAACTTATTTCGAAGCGAGTTTTGAGACAAACTTTGTATGAGAGAGTTGTGACAATTGTAAAACTACACAACTTCATTGAAGGTGTCACTATTTTGAAGTTTAATGATACTTTTTGGGAGATTTCTTTAAAAAAAAGGCATGTTTTCATTGTTCAATATCTCTAAAAGTTGCAACCTCACCAAAACAAAAATAAATACATTAGAAAGTGCAATCTTTCAACTTTCATGGACATATAGTTTCATTTGTATACATGAGGTTTTACTACTAAAATAACTTTGTCTCAAAACTTACTTCGAAATAAGTTATACGCATTTTTCGTTTTTTGAGGTAAGTTTTTTGAAAAATGTCTTCTAAACATGTTGTTTTAAGAGATAGAGCTTTGCCGTCTTCAAAAAAGTTTCCTAAAATTTGATGATCTACAACTTTTCTCAAAACGTCATAGTGGTAAAATGATAAATACAAAAAATAGAAAAATTATCTCACCTATAGGTAAATTGATCAGGAAAAAAAATACAATCGGTAGAAACACTCTAGAGAACATACTATAAAACTATTTTGACAATAAGGCCTTCAAAAATCCCATAATCACGTTTTTCGAGTTTTAAACCACTGTGCGTGGGTGAGAATCACCGCATTTGCGTGACGATTTTAGGTGAGAATTGTCGGTACCTTTTGAGATGGTGACGAGATGTGAATTTGAGGAAAAAATTATGCAAGCACATTTCGGTTTAAAGTTAATCATACTTATAATTTTTGCACCGAAGAAAAATTGTTTCTCGGAGAATTTAGATAAAATCGAAGAAAGTTCGTTTGAGCTTGAGGCGAGCAAATATTTTTCCCTTATTTTCAATTTCATTTCAAGAAAAGTGGGTAAAAATAACAGCAGTTAATTAATGGAGTGCTTATGGATTTGGCTTTCTAAATATTATGAAGAATTTTAGACGTATTTTTTATGTAATCGAATGTTGCCAATTTTTTTTAAAAAAAAGATGGTTTAAACTTCAAATATTTTTTTTTTAATATTCACCACCTTTTTATCCACAGACTAGAATTGCCTCAAATTAGCACTTTATGGAGTTAAAACCACTTTAAATCACTTTAACTGATTTCCGACGCTGTGACGAGAGGGAAAATTTAACCAATACTTGGCGATTTTTCTCATTCCATTTCAGCTTCCATTTTTATCATTTAAAAAAAAACACTTCTTTGATCGCACAAATAGACTGTTTTTTTTTCGTATCTTGCAGCTTGCTTACACCACATAATTTGATGGCAGCATACCTAATTAAACCCGGAATTTTCACTCTTCCTTTAAAAAATTCATTCCAAAGCGCGAATTTCACAATTTTCACAGATGTGTTAATTTAGGCTAACTTGCATCGACTACCAGAATTAGCTATTTCCCAGCTTGTTGAACAACAGCTGATTTCTCATTGATTACAAGTTTTTTGACAGCCTCTGATCTACTGAATAACAACAACACTAAGCATGTTCAATGACCGCGCAGTATCTACATGTGTTTGGCGCCGAAATCGAATGCAAGTTAAACAATATGTGTCAAAATATCGTTTATTCAGTTAGATGTGAGTTTCTATCGATTCATCGCGTTTGAAATTGATAAAAAATATGAAATTTCTTCTGAAAAGATTTCTATTTCGAAAAATCATTGAACAAATCTAATATTCACAGCTCAAAATAAAAATCAACTGGGATGTTATGATTTTTCAAAGCAAAAAATATTAATAAAGCGGACCAAAACGTCTGTCTCAGGAAATACCTGATAGGATGACGATTCACGCGTGGCGCAGAATAACCAGAGGGAATATACTAAAACTATTTAAAAAAATTATAAAATGTACGTCTTAGTGGTCGAGTGGTTAGCTTGCTAAGACGGTATTCGCTGGTCCACTGATGGCATGGGTTCGATTCCAATCTCGGTATTAGTTGTTTAATGTTAATCTTAAGCATGCGCGGATCTACGGGGGGGGGGTGATGGGGGTGATCACCCCCCCCCCCCCCAAGCGGGAAAAATAAATCATCTGTAAAATGGTTACAATTTTTTTATCTCAAGATGAAATATAACTTTTTCATGTGTCAAAATATCTACACATTGACATTACCATTTTTACGCGTGCATAAGAATTCAAAAGCTGCTTAAACATATTCTTGATTTATGCGCGTGTGTAACTTCGTGTTGGCGTCGGGCGTGCGAAAAGCATGACAGCAGATTTTTGTGCAAATTGGAGTGAAACTTCTCATTCGTGCTTCAAAGAAAGTGTTTTTTAGATGGAAAAGAAAAAGGGTATCAAACAAATTTAGGGTCATCATTCAAAATTTCGTATTTCAATTCAGATTAAATAATCAGGTTCAGATTAAATAATTGAATTAGTGAGCGAGATCGAATCCTCAAAATATCAGAATTTGAATTTCTGATTGAAGGCTACGAAACAAATTTCAGTTCTTGGTACATTTTTTAAATAAATGTTAAGTAACGCAATTAACTGTAATTAAAGTTCTAATTTGGAATAAAGATTTAGAAATCACGTTTTTACATTTTAGAAATAATTTTGAAATATCGGAATCAGATTAATAATTCAAATATTTAATTTAAGATTTTTTTAAACCAATATAAAAATATCAAGAAAGTATTTCGCTGAGAATGATTAAAATCGTAGGAGATCGCAAACTTGTTGATTTAATTTTACAATTCAATTTTTTGAATCAATGTCACAACTCAGCTGAAAATTTCAAATTTCAAAGAAATTAAATATTTTCTCAAAACACACTTATTTGATGCTCAAAATCTATACCAGATTTTAGAAAAATTTCAAATATTTTAACCATATCTAAAAATAAGTTTCTACATTGTAACTGAAGCTTTCATTGTACAAATGAAGCTAACCGTTTTATAGTAGGGCATTTTTTCATAAATTACTATTTAATGTTTGTTTTTTTTACGGCAAATCAGTCCAAGCTTTTAATGACAAACGAATTTTATTTTATGCCTTATTCTGGGTATCGAATAAAACTCGTTTGTCATTAAAAGCTTGGAAGGATTTGCCGTTAAAAAACAAACATCAATTAAAATACAGTCGACCCTAGATCAACACATAACTATTTGTTTAGATACGTGCTTATTTGTGTTTTAAATGTTTATTTGTCTAAGATTGTTTTTTGATCCACGTCTTTGAATTGATATTTGTTGTTTTATCCATAATACCAGAGATGCTCATTTGAGTAAGTTGAAATCATACCAACAGATTTAATTTTGACTGAAAATAAATAAAGTACGATTTTCAAAATTAAATTGCTTATGGATTTCTTATCTGATAAAAATAAACAAATGATCATATTATATTCCCAACTAGATAAATATATGTAAACTTCATACCAGTGAAAAAAAAAACATTGGCGTTTTGCTTAAGACTAAGCAAGTCACAAACAGATTTACAGAATTCTTTGAACAAACTTTTTTTTAATTGTCTTAAATATTGCTGAATTCTCTTCATCTTTAGCATCAACATTTTTCCTGTCATAGTTTTTCTTTTTCCCAATCACTTAAAAAATTTTGACCCTTTTTTCTGAAAATTTACTAAATCACCCCCCCTAAGAGCAATCTCTAGATCCGCGCCTGATCTTAAGTTGTACATGTCATTTATTCAGTCTGTGAAGCCTAAATCGGCTAAGACGGTGTATGTCCTTTTTTTTTTAAAAAAAATCCAGATAGTATTACAAAAGCTGAATTGGCGAGACTCACAAAATTGACATATTTGAGCAACTCTCATTGATTATCCGGAAAATCTGGGAGAATCTTTTTTGAAAACTGTAATTTGGAAAACTCGCATACCTTAATGTATTTATCTGATAAATCTCATTTTTAGTAATATTAAAGGCTTGTGATATAGCTCAGTTGGCAAGTCTGTTGCCTCCTGAGCCGATGTCCGCGAGTTCAAGCCCAAGAGTAAACATCGAACGCAGTTGTACCGGATAGTTTTTCAATAACGATCCGCCAACTGCAACGTTGATAAAGTCGCGAATGCCATAATGATGGTAAAACGACTATAATCGAAACAAAAAAAAAGTAATATTAAAAATGAAAAAAAAAAAAAATAGTCGGTAAATAAGATTTTAACAATGAAAGCTGCATTGACTTAAACACTTACTTACTCAAACCAAAAATATTATCGTGTAAAATCTCCGCCAAATGTCGCCTTCTCTTCCTTTAACGACAATATGGTTTTGCTAGTGGCTCCAGAGATTCCACCATTGTATATCTAACCACAACATTTCAGATATCTGAACTATGATAGTTTACTCAACATTATCAATCTTCAATTAACATTCATTTTAACTGACTTGCGTTGAGAAAAGGAAAAACACAAAATGCCATCCATCTAGAAACCTTAAACTCTTTTGAGCACCACTTAAATGTAATGTCAATATCTACTGATATGCTTCAAGCGCTGATGTTTTAACGTCCATTAATTTGAAATCCCGCTAATTTATTAACATCAAATAAAACCCATCATATGGTTCAGAAAATCTTATAAAAAAAGTAACAAACAACTATTAAGATCTGTTTTCCGTGAAAATCGACGTTATTCTATAGTACTTTTCAATGCTCACACTCTCTACAGTATGCTAGTCCAACACAAAACACTCCCGCGCCAGTCAAGAGCGACAGATGCTTTGCATAAACAAGCAACAGCCAGCAGCCGAGTACAAAAGTCGGTTGCATTGTTTGGAAACATTGTCCTCCAGTCGATTGGCTTGATTGGATTTTCTTGCATCCTGCAACAGATGGAAGCATCTGGTGGTCGTAGAAAGGAATTTGCCAACGAGCGAAAGCGTTATGTGACAACATCGTATGTTGGTATGTTGTTGGTAGCTCAACCAAGTGTAGAATAGAACAAACTGGCTACACGTCCTCAGTGAGGTTAGTTAACAAATTTGATTAGGTCAGTCAAATATGCAAAGTGCTGCACTACATACCGTTCTGCTAGATGCCACTATTGAACACGTTCTTTGGAAATTTTAAGAATTGTTTTCACTTTGACAAGAAGTCTTGTACATTGCATTTCATGATATCCTACTGGGTTCCAAAAGAATATCAATACTCAGAAAAGCCAGGATTGATCAGGTGGGATTGGTGCAGCTGGTAATAAAATATTATTAAATTCTAAACGAATCCGACGCTACAATTTCGTCCATTACCACACTCTCGTTTAACATCAGAGAGTGGTCAACAACACTGAGGGTAACCAAATTGAAAGCATGTCATGTTCAAAACCCATGCAATTTTCCCCAGTTTCCGGTTACCAGCACCCAGTCTCAAGCAATCGATAACCCTTACATTTCGTAAAATGTTGCCATTACCCAACGGGAAACCGCTTTGTTTTCATAGTTCATTAATTTTCAAACACCCACGCATAGCACACATACACGCATACGTTTCCAGAAGCACACAGACGAAAGTTAAAATAACCCATTTTCAAATCCTTTTGCCAAAATAGAAAATTCATCAGCAACGTAATGTTGCCAGGGATGAGCTCTGAGGAAGCTTTCGAGAAGCACCTACCTATGTAGGAGTTCGATTCGAAATTTCCTTCCATTTTCCAACAGCAATTTCATGGGATTGAACTTCACCTACAAGCAAGCAAGCACACATCCCGGGTGCACATGGTTGGATGAACAAATTTGAGTCAACATCAAAGTAAAAATAAGCCATTAAGGCGCGCTGTAACTGTTTCGTAGCAAAGAGACTGGCGGCTGCCTGCTAGCTAGCTGCTCCATTGACCAAGTGCTGTCAAATTTGTTTCGGTTGCCAGTATTGAGCAGCTAATTGGGTGGAAGCGATGTTCGACATTTGTGTGTGAGAAGCCTGGAGTTGGGAATTTCGAAACAGTAGAAATAAATAACTTCCTTTAAATCCTTTTTTATGATGCTTCCATATTTTCAGGTGCAAGAAAAGCAAATTTTTGAACATTCCGTATAAAGCCAACGTTTCTCCGGAAAAAATCCCAAAAATCAATTTAGGACCAAACATGTTTTCCTCGAAATGACATCGTAGCTCATCGTGACATCGTGTAATGAATTTTCATCTCATTTGTCATAAGAAAAAAATCGTTTTCCCTATTTCATGTAACTGTTACAGGTCATTTTTGAGCTTGAGCTTGCTATCAACTTCGGTAAATGGTAAAGAGGATGTGCCATGGAAATCGCTTTGGTATATGATGTGGCCACCGAAAATTTACTCTCCTGAGCTCCTGAAATGCCTAATTTTCCTATTGAAACTCTTGATTCGAACTGCAAACTAAACTCAATGACTAATCGGACTTTTTAGGCCAAATTCTCTTATTTTTAAAAATTTACATTCTTTGATTGTGCAGTTCTTAGGTTCCATTATTTATAGTTCCTTATCTTTTAAAATTCCCAAGCTTTTTACTGAAACACTTTATTGATCCCTACATATTTCTGGACTGTATCCGGAAATTTGTTGAGGGCAAAAAAAGACGAAAATTTGAGTGCTTCGAGAGACCCTAAAACCAAATACGATTCAGCTAATAGTGCCACAGGTCGGTTTTTTGGGCCAATGCTGGTTTCTGGCAATTTCTAATTTTTTCTTTGTGTTCGAAAAACAAACAAAAACCAAAAATAACTATTTCAGTGTTGAAACATGTACTGAAATATATCATTCAACGTTTTGAACTTTCAATCCAAGATTTTTTTAAATTTGAAACCCCATGAAGATTTTTTCCAAGTAAAATTTTCGCCGTAGTAACGGAAAATTACTTGATCTTAAAATGTATTTGAATATTAGTGATAACAAGCAAGTCAAAAAATTTTCTCGCCTCCGAGATTTAGTCTTAAGTTGAGACATTTCGTTGAGACATTTCGTTCCACGACACTATTTGACGTTTAAGAATTGAAACTAACTTTAATTGTAAATTGCAATTTAATTAATCTTTTGTATAGCAACTTAAAACTTGACATACAAAAACCCTACTTCGTCTTCAGAATGGGATTTTATGAAGAAAGTACAGGTAAGAAGTAAGTAAGAACAGAGAAATCGTTTATTGTTATGCTGATATAAATTAATCTTCAAGAAACCAATTTCAGACTAAATTTTATTACGTGTTTTTGTTCTTCTAAATGCTCAACAGAACACATAATTAAAACAAGGCCACGAAATTTACATTTTTCTGAGGTGCAATGAATTCAAATGGTTATTTTGAATATGCTATTTTTCTTGTAGCTTTTTTTTTTATTGAAATGACTTTTTAAAATAAGTTAAAAGTATTTGAGAAATTTCTGCACATTTAATACAAAAACTCAAATCAAAAATACATCATTTAAAAATAAAAGTTTTAAATTAATTATCAACTTTCCTCGAGAATTCAAGTAAATATGAGTTCTGCGAAAAAAGTTATTGAAGTTTTATGTTTTTTCTCAATATTTAAATTTTTAGGAATTTTTAAAGCAAACTGAATTTTAAATATTTTTTAAGCATAAATGTAATCTTTCTGAAGTTTTCAATGAATGTGTTAAATGAAATTAGGTTTTTTTTCACACTTTCTGCAGTTACGTCAAAAATACTCTTAATAATAAACGAACATCGGTAAATCGATTCTTCATTTACCGATGTTCGTTTATTTTTTACCGAAAAAATTACCGATCAGTTAAACAATTTACACATGTTAGGATTTCGGTAAAAAAATTACCGAACTCGGTAATTTTCGTTTCCTGTGTAAATTCTTATGGAGAAACGTGTTTGTTAAAAAAAACCTTCTGAAATGTTTAAAAAAATACTTATCTTGTTCATTTTAATTATTTTATTTACATAGTATACCGTCTCACGTCTTCATTTTCATATTTTGTTCAAATAAACTTACGTAATTTCAAAGTAAAGTTTTTTTCTATTCTTTAATTAACTTGCCGTATTTTTCAGTCGAAATATTTAAATTTTAGAAATAATGTTAACAAATTTGTCTATGGTTTTTAATTCTGAATTTTTGTGTACTTGACACATAAGCCCTTAAAGCTTAATTTTTAATAAGAAAAACATATATTCAACCTTCTGTTCTTTCCAGGACCCAATATTTCATTCAAAAGTGACAAAATACCCAGAGCTTGTAATTTAAAACTTTAAATCATGTGATTAAAAATTTAAAAACTTTTCTTTTTTTTTTTGTAAAATCGTGTTTTATGAATCGATCATGATTTTTAATTATTCTTAAAAAGTTTGAAAAATGATTTGAAGTAGCAACTTTAAACTTAATTTTTATGTGAAATGTTAACTAACTTTGTTCTTTCAATATTGACAACAAAACTTGGAACTCCTTTTATTTCTTTTTTTATCAGTTTTCATAGATCATTCACGAAATTACTCATTTCCCAACATTTCCTTGTAAGTATAATAGAACATGAAGTTATTATTTTGAACTTCAAAAATGAACTTTTAAAGTCATTTATTTTTATAACTGGAAGATTTTTTCTATAAATAGGTTTTATCTCTGACTTCTGTCACTGGCACTTTTCAAATAATAATAAATATATTCTTCTTTTTATCAAATTAAATTAATCCATCAATCATTGAATAAATTCTCCAAAGTTCAAAATTGTTTTTTCAGTTATCAAAAATTCACATTTTTAATCACGATTCAATATTTTTTGTTCGAATTCAAAATACTTTTCAATCAACCTTTCAGTTAAAAATGAAGAAAAGAATTTTAATAAAGATGAATAAAAATTAAAAATTATTATCATTTTCCTAACAATTAATCATGGTTAGTTTTTTACCTGATTGGACATAGAATTCAGATTTCTTTTAAACTCTGTGTTTTGGAAACGTTCATTTTAAATTAGCTTAGAAATTCTTTTGAAACAAATTTCTTTTGGAACAAATTTCAGAATAAAGAACATCATTTTGAAAAAAAAAATTATCAAAGACTTACCGAAAATTTTTAAAAATCATTGTTATATGATTTGCAAATTTGTTTTTTTTTATCAGTCCATTCTTTTTAGTTTGTGTAGTAATCATGAGTGAGAAACGGTGTTCAAAAAATCCTTTAAATTTCCATTGTTTATTTTTGGTATTGTTATTATTTTTAGCTAAATTTGAATTTCGTAAACCCCGTAAACTTTAACATTGCATAATATGCTTGAGCTTATGCTCGAGATATTTTTATACGACGTTTCGTTAATTTGAAAGACATGTACATTTAAAATATTTTTGAACAGGAACTGGAACAGTTCAGAGTCCTGAAACGTATGCGCTGAGCTAAAAAATCCAGATTTTTAAGAAATTTCCATCTCTTTCTCGCAAAATACTTATAGAATTAAAAATACGATTTTTTTCGCTATCCCTGAATGGTTTCCAATCCTGAAATAAACGACTGTGGGTTAAACAATTCTGAAAAAAAAAATTCATCATGATGAAGGGGGAGTAGGGTCTAACGGGTAAAAAAACATCATTTTCACAAATTTTTTAAGAGCTATCGTTCAAACAAATGTATTAAATTTTTTTTTGCATTATACAAAGCATTGTTAAAAAAACATTTAGTATTTTTTTCGTAGAAAAATATTGAAAAATGAGCCGGTGACGGAGCACTTTCGAGAATGCCTTTTAGAAAACAGGATTTGCGGTGGACACTGTATCTCAGCACAGAATCATCTGAAGTCATAAAATCAGAGCAAAATATTTCGAATAGATGTTTTTCTGGACCCCAACGATTTTATTTAACTTTAAAAAAAAATTTATGAAATTTTTGTGGCTGTTTGAAGTAAAAACTACGATTTTTCACGAAAAAATCCGCCATTTTTTATCTGTAAAATCTTCCCAAAGTAAAAAAAAGAAAATCGTTGGGGTTTGGTATTTTATATGTAGAAAATATGTTCCAAATTTGAAAAGAATCGGGGAAGTAGTTTTCAAATGACGATGTCCACTGACTTTAAAAATGTGCCTTCGAGAAAAATGCGTTTGAAGTTTCTGCTGCTGATTTTTTGCAGTATTTGATAAGAGGACATAAAGGCCTATAATTTCTACAGTTTTGCTTCGATTGACTTAAAAATTTGACACAACATTCTTGAAATGTTTTACAATAAGAAAATTAAAAAAAAATCGATTTTTTGAAAGTGTCAGACCCTACTCCCCCCTTGATGAACTTAAGGATTCAATAGGTTTATGTATTAGAACAACAATCTATAAAGAATTTTCCCGGTTTTGAAATTCCAGGTTTTTCCCGGTTTTCCCGGCGCCGTTTTTAATTCCCGGTTTTCCCGGTTTACTGGCCACCATGCTATTGCAGAAAAAAGGAAAATGTGAGAAATTAAAGAATTTATGAAAATGACAATAATGACAAAAAGACAAAAATACAAATTTTAACAAGAGCTACATTACTAACTTAGTGAGAATAACATAGCCAAAACATGTAAGCATCCTGAAAAATGAAAGACTGGCGTCCTTCATTTTTGTTTTCAAGGTAATAACTGTTGCATTTAACATGCATTGCAGAGATTACTACGGCCAGACCAACCATGTGATAAATACCGCAAAAATGCCGGAACAAGGGAAGGAATGAAGCGTGGAGTTCCCGGTCAAACGCTTCATATACCTAGGTTTATAGTAAAAATAATACGATGTATGGGACTTTCCAATTTATACATTGCACTTATCAATTAGTTCAAAATATTCACATTCGCAGTTATAATCAGCTAGATTCCACATTACATTCGATTAATTGTATTTATACTATTTCTTACATATGTAGAAAACACTTTTTCATGGAGGGAAAACTTTGACGTACTTGCTACTTACTAATAATGTCATTTTTGCCAAGCTTGATATTATTTTCCGTTTTCTTGTATGAATATTCATATTTAAAACTTAAGATTACCCTGATAATCTTTATCAAAATCGATTTAAGATTTTGTTCATATTCAGTATTCTGAAACAAAAGCAAATCATTAACCTTTTTTTTTTAATAAGAATAAATAAATAGATGCTGTTGTTCGTAATTTTGGTAAAATAATTCCTAGGGAAATGTAAAATTTATCCCCTACACGCTTTGAAACAATCAATCTGCAAAATACCAGCAATAAATCTAATTAAAACATAAATTTCAACGAACAAGGGAAGGGTCCAACTGTGGAATGCTTCTGTCTAAACTTCTTGAACCGTTAAACAATCGGTTTCCACGGTTGCGATACCACTACCTACTGCAAAGGGCACCACCACCTTGTTGAGATTACAGACAGATTCCGTGCCGTAACCGAATGCAGCAAAAGCACCCAGAACGGGGTCAAATGTTTTGCCAACCGTGTGATAATCATTCGTCGATACCATCACTCATTATCACCACCCACACTAGTGTTTGGCCATCGTTTTCCTGCAGAATGACTGGCTGCTGGCTGCAGGACATCGACTGTGAGAAGGACGAGAACGATGTAATCCATCTCGTTGTAGCGTGGAATCTGAGCAATAACATTCCGACTGACTGCACCCTCCAAGCTGGTGCACTTTGTGAAATTTCTGATGCTTGAGGAAAAACAGTAAAAATAATTCTGATTTGTACATTTCCGGTATCGTTTCAAGCAAAAATTCATGTCGTTTAATTAATTGGCTGGGAAAATTATTTCCTTGAACCGCAATCGGTCAACTGAAAATTATCAATAATTAATTTTCCTTCTCGACCGATTATTATTCATCCATCTTTCTTTTTTCTCTTTCGTATGTGGTACTTTGCCTCAATATGTACCCCTACTTATATCGATTGAGCCATTCCAATCTCACTGATGCGGTTCAAATCCGGTAGCACAGGTGCAGAGCACGACACACAACGATTGTTTGATGGCTTTAATTAAAAGTAATTAATAATTGCACATACCCACTGCAGGGTTCTGTCTGTTTCATCTGTTTGGGGCGTTTGGGGTCGATGTCATATTAAATTTCAAGTAGGAAGAAAATAGTCATTAGTACACCTAGGTTTTTTTTTACACGGTTTTTTTTTACGCGGTTTTTTTTTACACGGCTTTTTTTACACGGTTTTCGGGAATTAACACGGTTTTTTTTTACACGGTTTTCGCGAATTAACACGGTTTTTGAGAGAAAATATTCTAAGTCCTTTTCAAAGGAAAACACTTAGAATCTTTTTGAAGTTGAGAAAATCTTATCTCTTAGACTAAGAACATGATACATGAGACCAAAGACCTGGGACCTGAGACCTGAAACCTGAGACTTGAGACCTGAGACCTGAGACCTGAGACCTGAGACCTGAGACCTGAGACATGAGACATGAGACATGAGACCTGAGACATGAAACATTAGAAATTAGACATGAGACCTGAGACCTGGAAGCTGAAACAAGGGATATTAGACTTGAGACCTCAGCATGAGACATGAGACCTGAGACCTGAGACCTGAGGCATGAGACAAGAGCCATGAAACATGAGACTTTAGACCTGAGACATGGGACATGAGACATGAGGCATGAGACATAAGACATGAGACCTGAGGCAAGAGACAAGGGCCATGAAACATGAGACCTGAGACCTGAGACATGAGACTTTGGACCTGAGACCAGAGACAAGCTACTAGAATTAGTACCGCGAGAAACAAGTTTAGCTCCGATTTCTACATGCGACCCCTCTAATGAAAGGTTTTGACTTGTAGATGACGAAAAATAGTGTCGCGACTTTGCTAGTACAAGCTACTAGGATTAGTACCGCGAGAAATTAGTTAAGCTCCGATTTAGACTTGCGACCCCTCTAATGAAAGGTTTTGACTTGTAGATGACGAAAAACAATGCCGCGACTTCGCTAGTACAAGCTACTAGTGTTAGTACCGCGAGAAATTAGTTTAGCTCCGATTTCAACTTTCGACCGGTCAAATGAAAGGGTTTGACTTGAAGTTGACGAAAAATAGTGTCGTGACTTCGCTAGTACAAGCTACTAGGATTAGTACCGCGAGAAATTAGTTAAGCTCCGATTTCAACTTGCGACCCCTCTAGTAGAAGGGTTTGACTCGTAGGTGATGAAAAATAGTGTCGCGACTTCGCTAGTACAAGCTACTAGTGTTAGTACCGCGAAAAATTAGTTTAGCTCCGATTTCAACTTTCGACCCCTCTAGTGAAATGGTTTGACTTGTAGGTGACGAAAAATAGTGTCGCGACTTCGCTAGTACAAGCTACTAGTGTTAGTACCGCGAGAAATTAGTTTAGCTCCGATTTCAACTTTCGACCGGTCAAATGAAAGGGTTTGACTTGAAGTTGACGAAAAATAGTGTCGCGACTTCGCTAGTACAAGCTACTAGGATTAGAACCGCGAGAAATTAGTTAAGCTCCGATTTCAACTTGCGACCCCTCTAGTAAAAGGGTTTGACTTGTAAATGACAAAAAATAGTGTCGTGACTTCGCTAGTACAAGCTACTAGTGTTAGTACCACGAGAAATTAGTTTAGCTCCGATTTCAACTTTCGACCGGTCAAATGAAAGGGTATGACATTTAGGTGATGAAAAATAGTGTCGCGAGTTCGCTAGTACAAGCTACTAGTGATATTACCGGTAGAAAGAAGTTTCATTTCCGATTTCAATCTGCGACCAATCAAGTTAAAGTGTTTGAAGCAAACAGAACTCAAGGTTAGTTGTGAGATACGTCTCGCTGGTCGAGTGGTTAGCGTGGTAAGACGGTAATCGCTGGTCCACTGATGGCATGGGTTCGATTCCCATCTCGGTATTGGAGTTAAATGTTAATCTTAAAATTTCAACCTAATTAATTCAGTCTACAAAGCCTAAATCGGCGTAGACGACGTATGTCTTTTAAACAGAGATACCGTCTGGTACATCTGGTGCATCATGCAGCAGTTTTCAACTTCAATGGCCTTTAAAAACATTATTTTCGCAGATAATCATACCGTTTGTACAAAAAAGTTTTAAAGTTGATTGTACATAAAATTGAGGTAGTCTGAAAAATTATTGGTTCCACCAGTTGTGATGTATTTGTAATGTCGTAATGCATGAAGCACCAATTGCAGTAGTTTTTGGCTTTGTTTGAATTAAATTTTATATTTTTTGAACCATAAATGTTTTTATAGAAAAAGCATGAGGGTTCAACAAACATTTAGGGGTGAAAAACACTGTAACAAATTCTACTAGCTGAAATCATATAAATTCATGATTGGATGGATACAAATTTTGAAGTTATATTTTCATTAACTGCAAATTTTTCAAAGAATGCGATGTTTGATAAAAATTTTCGAAAATTTGTAGCATCTTGTTCAAGTTTTCAAACAATCAAAAAACGCAAGGGCTCAGAGATCTCAGAGCTCTCTAGAATGATGATTTTACTCAATTTTCAGCTGGGTGCTGCAGCTTCTGCTTGCGCGTTTTGATTTATTTTGCCAGTTATTAAAACAAAACGTGATACAAAATATAAAAAATACACTTTAAATACTATTCAATTCCCCGGATTCTCAAGATTACCCCCTGTAATCAATATCACCAAGAAGTCAATCCCTTTCACTTGACGGGTCGAAAGTTGAAATCGAAGCTTAACTAATTTCTCGCGGTACTAACACTAGTAGCTTGTACTAGCGAACTCGCAACTCTATTTTTCATCATCTACAAGTCAAACCCTTTCACTAGAGGGGTCGCAAGTCTAAATCGGAGCTTAACTAATTTCTCGCGGTACTAATCCTAGTAGCTTGTACTAGCTAACTCGCGACACTATTTTTCGTTACCTACAAGTCAAACCCTTTCACTTGACTGGTCGAAAGTTGAAATCGGAGCTAAACTAATTTTTCGCGGTACTAACACTAGTAGCTTGTACTAGCGATTTCGCGACACTGTTTTTCGTCACCTACAAGTCAAACCCTTTTACTAGAGGGATCGCAAGTCTAAATCGGAGCTTAACTAATTTCTCGCGGTACTAACACTAGTAGCTTGTACTAGCGAAGTCGCGACACTATTTTTCGTCAACTTCAAGTCAAACCCTTCCACTTGACCGGTCGAAAGTTGAAATCGGAGCTAAACTAATTTTTCGCGGTACTAACACTAGTAGCTTGGACTAGCAATTTCGCGACACTGTTTTTCGTCACCTACAAGTCAAACCCTTTCACTAGAGGGATCGCAAGTCTAAATCGGAGCTAAACTAATTTCTCGCGGTACTAACACTAGTAGCTTGTACTAGCGAAGTCGCGACACTATTTTTCGTCAACTACAAGTCAAACCCTTTCACTTGACCGGTCGAAAGTTGAAATCGGAGCTAAACTGATTTTTCGCGGTACTAACACTAGTAGCTTGTACTAGCAATTTCGCGACACTGTTTTTCGTCACCTACAAGTCAAACCCTTTTACTAGAGGGATCGCAAGTCTAAATCGGAGCTTAACTAATTTCTCGCGGTACTAACACTAGTAGCTTGTACTAGCGAAGACGCGACACTATTTTTCGTCAACTACAAGTCAAACCCTTTCACTTGACTGGTCAAAAGTTGAAATCGGAGCTAAACTAATTTTTCGCGGTACTAACACTAGTAGCTTGGACTAGCGATTTCGCGACACTGTTTTTCGTCACCTACATGTCAAACCCTTTCACTAGAGGGGTCGCAAGTTGTAATCGAAGCTATAATTTTTCGCGGTTATAACACTAGTAGCTTGTCTCAGGTCTAAAGTCTCATGTCTCAGGTCTAATCTTTCATGGCTCTTGTCTCATACCTCATGTCTTATGTCTCATGTCTCATGTCTCAGGTCTCAGGTCTCATATCTCATGTCTCATGCCTCTTGTCTCATGTCTCATGTCTCAGGTCTCAGGTCTCAGGTGTCATGTCTTAAGTCTCAAGTCTCATGTCTCAGGTCTCATGTCCCATGTCTCAGGTCTCAGGTCTCGTGTTTTATGTCTTAGGTTTCTAGTCTCAGGTCTCAGGTCTAATGTCCCATGTCTTTGGTCTCATTCTTCAAGTCTCAGGTTTCATGTCTCAGATCTCAGGTCCCTGGACTTAGGTCTCAGGTGTCATGTCTAAAGTCTCAGGTCTCATGTCTCAAGTCTACATTTTCAAGTCCAGTTCTTATGTCTCAAGTCTCAGGTCTCAGGTCTTAAGTGTCAGAACTTCAAAGCTGCAAAATTCGAATGGTCTTTTTTTACACGGTTTTCGGGAATTAGCACGGTTTTTTTTTACACGGTTTTCGGGAATTAACACGGTTTTTTTTTACACGGTTTTTTTTTACGCGGTACGTATATCAGTGTAAAAAAAAACCTTACTGTACATTTATGAATGACCTTTTTAAAAGCAATTACTTATCAAACGATGTTGATTATTGTAAAACAATTTTTCGATTTTATGAATGTCCCTCAAGCATTTTAACTGGAAACCGACAATATAAATTTAAAAGGTAATCGCCAGAATGAAAGCGGTCGTTCAAGGGCCTGTACATATTGGCCCTCATCCATTGGCCATAATGCCATTTTCATCATAACTGGGACAAAAAAGCGGTCACCATCTTCAAGTTTAATATCTGTGTTTTCTCATTTATTTTTCATTACCGTACACCCTCATCGTCGATGATCGTATTGCCTGATGTCCGGTTCATCTGTCCATCGGGTTCCTGTATCTCTGTCTCCGGTTTCTGTGATGTGGATTTGATGATGATGATGATGATGATGATGGCGGCGTTCCGTCATCCTGCTGAAAAAGGCCGCGCCGGAAGTCGTTCAAGTGGTGGAGGACGTTGTGACGTTGCGATCCATCTGCACGGACCGGAGGACGACGACGGTAATGTGGAAAAGAGAAACCTACTATAAAACCGATATGAAATGGCCTTTTCTTCCTAGAAGTGTGCAATCGTGTCCTGCTAATGCTATTATTGCCCCGGTTTTCCAATGCGAATGCAAACGAAGAATCCGGAATGATTGTCCTGCCTCCCGGCTTCAAGTTGTCGTCACCGGCTGCTCCGGAATGGAACCCCTGAACATACTTAGATGTTGTCTCTTTATTCCAATAGTTTTTTTTTCGTTCGTTTGTAGAAACGTGTTGATTACTGGCTGCTATCAGTTGTAGAAATCCACTTTTTTCCCGCCATCAGATAGGATCGATGAATAAAATGATGGGAGCTTTCGTTTGGTCATCGTCGTCGCCGTCGTTTTGGCTTAGCTAATCGAATTCTTTCCTTATTTGGTTCCTTATGCATTGCTTCTGTCCTGCATTTGCTAATCTCCCATTGACCGGGCTTAGTTTTTCCAATGAAGCTTCCTCCAAACATATTGAAATAAAAAGCTTTTGATATAAGTGTGCTTGTCTCTTGTATGAAAATATGGAAAAAAAATAAAAATTTATATGACTATTTTCTAGATTTAAATGTTTGTTTACAGTGCTTTCGATGACCAGGTAAGATTCTAGCGGAATCTGAGAGCTCTGGAGCATTTTTCTTCAAAATTTTCAAATGAAACGCTTCGCTCTACACGTAAAATGTTCAGCTAGATTTCAGTTCATGAGAATTAGGTTTCTGTAATGAAACCACTAAATGGTCGAAGACAATCGCACAGAGAAAGAGGTATAGATTCTTCAACAATATTCCGCCTATATTCAATTATATTGATGATTGATTCTCGACCAACTATATATATTTAATATTGAACTATATTTGTATGACTGGTTTTAAACATTCAACTATAGGTTTGATAGGTCCAACTACAATTGTATGATTGATTCAATCATAAATACGATAAATCCAACTATAATTATGATGGAATCAACCATAATTCTATGATTGATTTTATGCGTTCAACTATATATTTACAGTTGTTTTTTTTTTGTTTTTTCCGCAATAATATTTATTTTCATTTCGGTTGTATACATATTTTGTTTATTTGTTATTATTCTAAAGCACAAAAAAGATTCTGGTTACAAAGAATAATATGATTTTGAGAGCAATCAGCACATCGATAGTTTGGGCATTATCAAGCCATTTCTGCTTTTCGATGAAACGCCAATCGGTGATACCCAACCGGGATGTTAAACGATTCCTCCAGCGGCATCGATTCCTTCGTTTGAAATAGAGTTGCTGCCGTATCTGGCTTGAATTGACCTAAAGGGTGGAAAATGTTGTCACAATTTATGCTATTATGCTATTATTGCACAATCAATCATAAAAATATAGTTGAATTTATTATATTTATAGTTCAATCGTATTATTTCGAGAAAACCGTTTGAAAAAACTGTGTAAAATAAGATCTTTTATAAAAAGAATCCAGTGTTCTTTTTTAAAAAGATTTTATTTTACACGGGTTTTTAAACGATTTTCCCGAAATAAGACGAAAATAGATTCTACACATTCCCGCATCTTGTCCAAACCACTTTTGGGTGGTGAATTGATTTGGACGCTGCTTCCGACGGGAAGATGGGCCGGAATGGCCACTTAGAAACTCTGCGGAAGTTCTGGAAAAACCGTGGCTTAAAACCCAAAACAAAGCAATCCAAAACAAATCTCTGCGCCTCCCGATTTCACTTAAATCACCTGAGAATGGTTTACCTGGTTAGAAATGATCGATTTACAGTCCAAGTTGGCCAAGTGGCCACTTTACTCACAAGGAGCGATGAATTTTTCCCGGTTGTTTCGAACTTTTTATAAACGATTTCGCTTTTTGCAAGAATACAACAATCGTTTAAAAAAGAATCCAATGTACCTAGAATCAATTATACATTTGTAGTTGAATCTATCATATTTACAGTTGAATCAATTATACCATTACAATTGAATATGTCATATTTATAGTTCAATGTGAGGGGTGAACCAGAAATATAAGTAGAGTCTATTATATTTATAATTGAACGACTAAAATCAATCATACAATTGTAGTTGAATCTATCATATTAACAATTGAATCAATTATTCCATTACAATTGAATCTACAGTGAGGAAAATTCGTTAAAACGCACAGCTTTATTTTAACATTCGGGTAAACCAGCCTACAAAAATTGAACCAAATCTATACCAAATATTGAGTACTCTAAACAATAACTAGTCGATAGCTGCATTGCTTTCAAATTTAAGTTCTTATGTGACAAAAATAAAGACAAAAATAGATTTTTAGGAGGAAAATTCGTTTAAACACACTTTAGCTTTTATTGATTGAATCAAAAATTAAGTAAACATTTTGACAGTAAAAAGTGGTCAATCTTTGGTTCGCTTTCCGTTCTGGCGAATAGTTTCGAAAATGCAGTTCTGCATTGAATTGACGAGATTTTTTATCGTTTTTCCAGGAATTGATCGCCAAGAATGAAGTCTTCCAGGAGTTTCACGTACTGTTATGAATTCACCTTGGTGGAAGTGGTAGCAATAGGGGTTTTTCCGTGACGTTAAAAAGCACCCCAAACCAAAAGCGTCCCGCCTCCAAAATTTTGACTAAGCTTAACCTCGGGTTTCTTTCTCAAATTATGCCAGTAGTATGAACAGTCCAGTCTAGATATCTTTTCATCCGAAAACACCACATTATTCCATTCATTTCTCCAAGTCATGTACTTTTTGGCGAAATCCAATCTCGCCTGAATATGAGCTTGAGACAAATTCGGTTTCTTGGTCTTTTTGGTGTACTTCAAGTTTCCAGAACCTCGTAGTATCTGCGCAATTTGCGTATTGGTAATTGGGAGTCCAGCTCCAGAATTCGGTTTCGTTCACGATTGCTGATTTTGATATTTCCCTTGGTTTTCTTCTTTACACCGTATTTTTCACCTTTCTTCAGCAAATTTCGAATCACTGTTTCGGATCTGTTAATTCTACTTGCTATTTCACGATTGTTCATACCGGTTTTCTTCAGTTCAAGAGCAACTTTTTGCTCCGATTCACTCAACCTTTCGCAACCAACCTCAACTCACCTTTCGCCATTTCAAAAATCACACCGTCAAAACTCCAGGATCGACTAAGCAGAAAGCAGAACAAAGCGCACTTACACTAGGGTAAATGTACCCAATCTTGGCCTCTAAGGCATGGTTGACTAGATTTCCCATGATTGTAGTCTTCCTGTAATGTGTACCGTCAAAAGTCCTTCGACAAATATGATTGCTTACTAGCCTGAAAAGCCTACTACAAGACCAAAATGACAGAACGCAAAAGTTTAGATATCACAGGTAAGCGAAATGCATACTTTTCATGGTGTGCGTTTAAACGAATTTTCCATCCCAAAATCGAATTTTGTATTGTATTCAAAATACACGCAATTTTCAAATTGAGTCATTACAGTTTTAAGTTGCACACTCAATGACTAGGTACAGTTTTGTTGACATGTTTTAGATCGCTTCATGAAGCATAATCTAACAAAAATAGCATGGGTTTATACGAATTTTCCCCACTGTATTGTATTCATAGTTGATTGTGTAAGGTCAATCATCAGTTCGTAGTTAAGTCTGATATATTTATAGTTGGATGCGAAAAAATCAACTAAGCTTTGATTTGATGATTGGTATAACCCAGTGGTCGGCAACCTTTTGAGTCAGAAGAGCTCATAATGTTCAAATTTTCAAAATTTCAGCGTTTGAAGGAGCCACATTAAAGATCTATTGGTTTTGTTTTTGATTTAAAAAAAGAAACAAAATATATGAATGATCATTGAACATTAGTTTTACGCATTTAACTTTAAAACCATAAGAATTTTCTTCTAATCCTTTGATATTTCTTTTAGATCTGTTTCTGATTACCAATATACTGATTGATGTAGGTCACTCTATATATTCAACCAATTCAAATACAGTGCTATGGTTGATTCAACTATAATTATGATGGAATCAATCATAATTCTATGATTGATTTTATGCGTTCAACTATATATTTACAGTTTTTTTTTTCATTTTGGTTGTATACATATTTTGTTTATTTGATATTATTCGAAAGCTCAAAAAAGATTCTGGTTACAAATAATAATATGATTTTGTGAGAAATCAGCACATCAATAGTTTGGGCATTATCAAGCCATTTCTGCTTTTCGATGAAACGCCAATCTGTGATACCCAAACCGGGATGTTAAACGATTCCTCCAGCGGCATCGAATTCTTCGTTTGGAATAGAGTTGCTGCCGCATTAGGCTTGAATTGACCTAAAGGGAGGAAAATGTTGTCACAATTTATGCTCTTATGCTATTCTTATGCTATTATTGCACAATCAATCATAAAAATATAGTTAAATTTACTATATTTATAGTTCAATCGTCTTATTTCGAGAAAACCGTTTAAAAAAACTGTGTAAAATAAGATCTTTTAAAAAAAGAATCATGCATCTCTTCTGGCCGTCAACTCTTCTATAGATTCAAGAAAATATCCATATCATGCTCAAATGAATGCTTTGCATGATGTTCAGAGAAGCAAATCGAGCAGATCTAATAATGATAACTGCTTTATCACTTGTTAAACGCTTAGCGATAAACATAAAAACGCGAGGACTGCTCATCCCTTTCCAATGACGATCAAGATAACTCATCCTAGTCCTGAGAATATTCTCCGAAAAAACTGGAAGAGATCAAAAGAACAAACGCACAGAGAGTGCTTTTTCTAGCTATTCGCGCCCTTAACTCCTTGCAAAATAATGCGAGAACTTATCCTAAACGTTACAAGAGACGATGAATTTGAATCCGAATGCACAACTTATCAAGAACAAAATTGAAGTTGATAAGCGCTAGTACAGGATCTATCGGAGGATAATGATTTTTGGATTCCCTGATGATGTTGATGATCCGACAAAGCAGAATATTTATAATTTCTTCGACAAAGAAAAGCTTATAAAAAATTTTTTTTTTGAAATTATCTAGCGTTTTATGACATATCCCAGATTAAGCTAATCCTTTTCAAAATCCAGAAGTATGAGGTTAAATTCAACTTATATTAATGTAGCCGAAAAATTAAATCATCAAAAAATTTGCTCCTGACATATGGTACAATTTACAAAGTTCATGACATCAAGCCAACGTGTCTTCAGAATGTAATGCATCTAAAAAATTAAAAATCTCATTCTATTAAACATGTGATTTTTCAGTATTGTGCGTCCAATTTAATGAAGAAGAAATTCAAAACGTTATTCATCAATGCTTGCTAAATCTTAGATTACTGGAAACAAATCTGTGGTTTATAAAAATCGGTATGAATCAGTAAAAAAAACTCTGCATTAAAAATTCGTGACAAACAATAAAACAACAATACATTTTAATTGGCAAAATCAGTTTAAGAATTGTTTTAAAATTGTCGAAACGAAAAACTTCATTCAAAATTTGTGTGCTTTTGGTAAATATTGACTGCAGACATCACACTTGATATTCAAAGTGTGTCCAAAGACTTAAAGGTTTGTTTTATTTTATATTTAAATACATACCATTTAATTATAAAAAAAAACTGCATCGGGGTATAAAGGTCAATTTAGCTATTGATTGCAAGTATTCAGACTGCAAATAAGTTTTCAAATAGCCATTCAGAATTTGAAATTTGGTGTGCTGGACTTTAAAAAAAGGGTTTCTAAATTTTTAAATCAAAACCGGGTTATATCCAGGCGAATCCAGCCAAAATCTAGGTATTTTCCTCAAAATGGTGAGAGAAAAGCTAAAAATTAAACACACTAATTTTTACCAAGGCACATCTCAAATCTAATATCACAATTCCATACAATGCATGTGAATTTATTTGTATTTTTTAATGATATTTTGCTAAAACGAATGAAAGAAAACCTTTAAAAACATTATTTTTGGTGCTCGTTCTTCATTCATTTTTAAGTTAATTCACATAAGTACCTTTAAGTATAAAATTTTAGCTTTTGAAAATAGATCCTCAAATATTTAAATGTGTAATATGAAACCTTCAGTAATGAGAGAAGGAAAATACTTTCATCGATATTGAAAATCATTGGATTTGCTCAAGAGTATGGTGGATTTAGCTTATTCGATACGAACATAGAATAAGTTTATTTTAGAAAGCCTTCCGTTAAAAAAAACATATGCAAAGCTCAAATCAAATAAGCTTAATCTACCAAATTCTTGAGCAAATTCAAAGATATGCAACATCAGGCATATCCACACATGCACATCTTGCATTCATGCAAATAAATCAAATTTTAAAAACGAAAAGTGAGAGATCAAAATTTTACGATTCCAATCTGATTATTGCAAACTCGATCCAAATTAAAGATTTAAGTTTGAAATTTGACTTTTGAAAAAAAAAAAACTTAAAAATTAGTAATGTTAAAGAATGAATCTATAAAATAAGGAATTCCTTGCTGTTTTATCAGCAAGAGCGCTGATTAGAGGCTTTTTTATCAGTAAATATTTTTCAATATAAATCAACTCCATGCTTCAAATCCTGTAGATGATTATTTCAAATGAAAATCAGATTTTTTTTTCTTAAAACAAAACATGCAAAATAAACATAAATTCTTCTTCATATGCGTGATTTTTAGCAGAAATTTAAAAGCTAAATTAACAATCAAAATTATATTTCTTCGGCCTCTTGCAATTTGAGTTCCTCAACAAGACAGTTATTTAAATGTATTTATTGTAATTGTAAAATTAATTTACGAGCTGAATCGCAATCTGCATTTTGAATATAAATACTGAATTCAAACTTGGATTCTGGCTTCAAGATTTGATTTTTGAATCTGCTCCAGAATTTTATTTCGATTTCTAAAACAATTGCAGATCAGAATTTTAAATTTGAGCTAAGATGTAAAATTTGATTGATTGATGATTTTGTAATTTCAATGGCATAGTTTAGGGTTTCAAACAGTATTCATCATTTCAATTATTTATTTTTTATCCGATTCGTCAATTTCAATTTCATTTCAAATGATGAATTTGGGTCTAAGTTCTTCTACTTTAGATCGCCATTTTGAAGCTGAAGCTATCTTGTTTTTTTTTGCTCGTCGCGAGTTTGCTCTACTTAGAAGCATAATCCAAAATATTATGAGTTCAAGAATAAAACTTTTGATAACTCGAAGATACTAAATTTTAAATATTTGGTCCACTGGTTTCTTAAAATGTTTTCTAGATTCCTTAAAGTGTTTTTTTTGGAAATGCATATATGCGTTTCCAAAATTATGAATCAAATTATGTACGGAATGCAAAACAAAAAGATAAAAAATGCAAAACAGTTTTTTTAACTTTTTATTTCTAAATACAAAATCCGAAATATGAAAACAGATGTATAATTTTGGTTTTGATTATATGGAACTAGAACCTCCGAAATGAGCCTAATCTTTATTCAGAAAAGTGAGAAAAATTGGAAAAACTGTAGGTGGCACAAGTCTGAATCTGGGATAAGTTTTTGAAAATTTGTCATCAGTTCTGAGTCAAGATTGTTAATCTTGAATAACCTCACTCGATAATCTAAAACTGTCTGAGTCTTTAAAATGTAAAGTGTAGAGTAGCTTTCCTCGTTTCTTTTTCCCAGCCCTTCATGGGGGAAAGGGGGAGGGGGGGAGGTTAAACTTCCAGCCCTCCCCTCTAGTTCCTAGGGCCATGACGTAAGTATAATAACGATAAAGAGAAAGTTATTATTCAGAAAAAGTGGCTCCAGAGAGGAGCTGAAATGTACACTATCTCCAAATAAAAAATCCGATTCGTTCTTCCAAAAAAAATCGATATAATCCCACCACCCCCAATGATTTCTATCGTTTATAATCTAGTTTTGGATAAACAGCCGTGGCTTAGTCGGTAACGTACTAAACGTCTCAGTTGATGGCCATGTTTTCAATCTCCAAAAGAAAACCTCCAAGGGACCATTCAAATATTACGTATACGCGTTTAGGGGGAGGGGGTATAGCAGTTTGTTACGGTTTGTGGATTTTGGATAGAAAATCTGAAAAGAATGTGTTACGGATGGGAGGGAGGGGGGTCGAAGATGATCGAATATTGTGTTATGTAATATTTGAACGGCCCCAACATAGTTGCACAGAATAGGCATATGTTTTTTTTCATAAACAGGCACTGACTTTCAAATTCATGTAAGGTTTATGACTGTTTCTAACAAGAAACAACCCACAGAAACTAGTTCAAATTTCCAACATAAAAATCGAGGGTGGCGTGTTAAGAAAATTGAAAATTAAATTAATTGTTATTATAATGTCTGTTCCTACAAAACAATCTTTTGTTGAAAATAAAACTTTTCCAGTTAAAACGCCACATGCTACATGACCCCGTTTTCAATCGGTCGATGTAAATTTTTATGGTTATGCTCTGAAAATTGAGTATGAAGCATTGTCTATATCTAGCATGACAACAGAGGACTTTCCAGTGTAAGTCGATTTAAGTTTTTTTTATCTAGGTTTAGTCACTGTTGATTTGAAACGAAAAATTGTAACATAAATCAATTGGTTTTGTGTTGGGGGAATGATGTCGGCTGATCTTCATACTTTCCGTACGCATAAATTAAGTAAATTATCTAGGGTTTAACTGAATCGACTTACACAATTTTTAAAAGTCCTCGTTAAAGATTTGAGCTAATAATATAACTTGTTTTACTTACATTTTTCTTGGTTTTTGTCTTTTTCCAGATGATGATTCCGGCGAGAAGACGGTGTCAGTTTTGCTTAGCGGTGAAGAATCCGAGTTGACTTTCATCGACCACAGCTATATGGACATGACGGTGAGAATCCTATATTATTTTGAAATTGGTAACTTAACCATTCAATTTTCCATTCATCCAGCCGGAAAACTGCATGTCATCTTACGACCCACACGGATACTGCGTCATCTACTCGTCCTCGGATCGCGAGAGCTTCCAACTGTCGGAACAGGTGCTGCAGGTACTTTGGACCACCGAGAACATCGCCCAAAAGGCGGTGATTCTGGTGGCCAATAAGGCCGATCTGGCCCGCAGCCGTATGGTTTCGGCCGAAGGTAGTGGACCTTTTTTTAAGTTCTTTCAAGTCGTATGTTGTATTCAAATTTGGAAATTTCTGTTTCAGAGGGAAAGCAAATGGCCACTCAGTACGATTGTAAGTTCATCGAAACCTCGGTCGGGATCAACCACAACGTGGATGAGCTTTTGGTGGGTCTGCTGTCGCAGATCCGTCTGAAGCTGGAAAATCCGGAGAAATCGAGGTAAGAACTAAACTTCTATTGGGAATTAATAGAGCATAAACTTACCCAATTTTCTCAATCAACAGAGACTTGTTCCGGAAGCGATCGATCAGGAAATCAAAAAGGCGCGCCTGTTCTCCCCTGGGCGGGGCAACGATCTGCCTGACGGGAATGGGCGGTGGAACCAATCCGAGCACCCCGGTTTGTGGAACTCCGGGCGTCGCTGGGGTCGGAAATTTGGGAACTGGCAGTGGCATTGGTGGTGGTAGTCTGGGGGGAGGATTCGTGGTGGAAACTCCACCCGGAAGTGCACACAGCAGTCCCCGGAAGTATCGTGGCTCCCGAACGTCGGCCAGTCTCAAAGTTAAGGGACTGCTAGGGCGTGTTTGGGCCCGTGATTCCAAATCCAAAAGCTGTGAAAATTTGCACGTACTGTAAGGCGTCCCCTGTGAATGGGAATTAGATTTGGGATCCTGTTTGGGGAAGAATAGCTTTAGCCAGTCTATGAGGAAATGCGAGGCGGGGGTGCAAATTTTACTATCACACACAATATTAGATATTACGTACCAGTATAATATGTGAATGTATTCCGGTATTGGAAGAAACAAAAAAAAACAGTCCATACGAAACTTTTTTCTCTGTTTAGTTTGTAAGAAGTAGTGCGGACGAGCAGAAAACCAAAAAGCGGTTTCGTTTATTCGAAAGCATATTAATTTTAAGGTTCCATACTAAGTGATATATTTGAGATCAAATCTACAAACGGGCAGTGAATATATTTCGGTAGGAAAAAAAGAAACGTATACCCTAAGACACACCTACTCACTTCTCGATTGATATTTCGTTAACTTAAGGTCCTTTTGTAATATTTTTTTTCAACCTGTATAAGCCCATGCATATTTCCTATATTCAAATAAATGACTGTTCCTACATGATATAATTGTACTATTTTTGGTTTTATTTTTGGATTTTTTTTTCCATACACGCCAAAAAGGATCCGCAAATCATCGAAAAATCATATCATACCCGGTAGCTCCGAAAGATGTGTACCGAAAACCACAAGTAGAAAATGTTCAAACCCACGGTAAGTGCCTTTTCTTTTCGGTTGGTCATCATTTTTAGTTAACATCGTTTGTTCTTTTCAATGATTGGATGCCTAAAAATATAAAAACATATAAAAAAAATCCTGCATGAAAGAAGACTTTTTTTAATCTTGAATGACGTTTTAAATTCAATGAATAAAAATCTTGTCAAAAATGATATGAGATTAGCAGCATGATACAGAACAATATTGGTCATCTTTCTTTAAAAAAGCAATTTTGTAAAAAGTTCAAAAACCTTTCATAAACATTTACCATCGTCTTAAAAGAACGTTTTAAAAATGTCAACAAACTGTCTTTGAAAACTGAATTTCTGAGTTGAGTTTTAAAATGAAATGAATAATTTACGTTCTTTTTTTGAGGTTTCATTACTGTAGAAATAATCAGGATAATCTAGGCAAACAATCATTGAGAAGAAAATAAGAACCACAAGTCCACAAACATACAATTTTTTACAACCACTCAATAACCATAACGAATAACAAACCCAAGAATAATAAGTTTCAAAATAAGTTACATCAAGACAAGTGAGAACTAGCTTCTAGGCACTTATCTAAATATTTTAAATCTATGATGTCCGACATACATATTGTAAGTGAATACAATGAAGCCAATAGATTAAATTAAACGATTCACTAAGAGATAATTATCAAAATGAAAAAATATAGAACATTTCTTGCTTGCACCTTGTTTATCCAAATTTTAGTTAAGAAAATTACAAAAAAATTGAGAAAACAATTTATTTTTCGTCCAAAAATAACACAAACAGAGATGCCAATGTGCCTGATTTTTCAGGATTTGCTTGATTTTTCGAGGCTCAGCCTGGCATGACAACCTGATAAGCCATTGATTTTGCCTGACTTTTGAAAATATGCCTGACTTTGCCTGATTTTTACGAATGTGATGAAAAATGAATAGTAAGGAACTGGATTAGGTGCCATTGCTGAAGTTAAAAAGTGAAAATGTGGCTGAATCTAAGTAATCGAAAGGTTCGCTTTAATTGTTATTTGAAAAAGGGAATGGAATCTTTCGATTGTTTTGATTCAGTGGAATTGAAAAAAAATGTTGGCAACCCTGAACACAAACATGAAACGAAGAAAAAAATATTAGTCTGTTGATGAAATTTGGGATGGAAGGATGTTCGGTTTTTTTTATACAATTGTTCATGGCAAAGTTTGCGATAGATTTGAGTGAAATTTTTTCGAAATCGACACCGAGGGTTACAACAGGTATGTTCACAAAGTTTCCAGACTAAATATTAAGTTCCTCGACATTTTCAGGGAGGTAATCATGGAAGCGAGATCACAATATTAACAATGAAACCAACAAATAAAGGCTTAGTGACAATTATCTTTTCGCAGAAGCGCTGGAAAAGATCCTGAAAGGCAGACCTGTAAAACTCCGATCAGCAATAAAAAATAAATCAGCTATTCCCAAGTAACACTTATATTTTATAGCAGGCTGCTAGGTATAAGGGCTTGAGGAGTCCAATAAAACTATCGGTGTTACTTGGGATTGCAAATTATATGGCTTCACTAGTCTTTTGGATCCACTTCATGAGTTTTCAGCTTATGAAATGGATGAGGTGTTTCGACGAAGACCTTTTCAAAATGTTGTGAATACACCATTTTGACCAAGGTTCCAGATGCTCAGATCTTGTCAATAGAACAAAAACAACTTCTAATATTATCTTTTTGAGACCACACAAGACACAGCTAGAGATCTCGAAAAATCATTTTTTTTTTACGTAGAATTACGTCTTACGGCAACACTATAGGATTAGGTTGCCAGATTGCCCGGTTTTATCCGGGTTTGCTCGGATATTGGGATTGGGCCTGTTAAAAAGAATAAAGCCTACTCTTTACTCTTACACAGATTTCCATAAGAATAACAGCTAATCGAAGTTAAATTGGAGTGAAGGCTATTTCTCTCTCTGTTTAACACACGAGAAATCGTATACCGGGACTGCGAGCGCGCCCATCGCCCATTAAATACAAAATTTGGAAACAATTCGGCCCGGCCCGGTTGCCGGGATTTCATTGAAAAATGCCCAGATTTTGCCCGGATTTATTCACTTTATTTGGCAAATCAAACAAAATAAAAACAAATTTTATTGTAATAATTTTTATTTATGTCTCCAAAAGGAAATGTTTTGAACAAGTTTTATGAAAATAATAATGAAAAGTTTTTTGGAAGCTTTAAGTACGATTTAAAACCTCTCGATGAATGTTGAGTTGACGAGATCTTTTTTTTCAATTCTTCTTCTGGATTTTTGTCAAGTAATTTATAGGTTTTGACAAAATTTGCTCGGATATTGCCCGAATTTATGGTCGCCAATTTTGAAATGAAATGCCCGAATTTTGCACGGTTTTTCCATAAAATTTCCCGGATTTTTCCGGCCCGGCTACATGCTGAAAATATTTTAGCAACCTTATTATTAAACATGGTCCAATTATGTTGCATTGTCGAATTATGTCACATGGTCGATTGTGTTACATGGCCAGATTATGTCACATGGTCTAAATATGTTGCATGGTTAGGTTATGTCACATGGACCGAATATGTCACATGGTCTTATAATGTTGCATGGCCAGTTCATGTCATTATGTGATTATGTCACATGGTTCAATTATGTCTCATGGTCGATTTTGTTGCATGGTCGAATTATGTCATATGGTCGATAATGTTGCATAGACGAGTTATGTCACATGGTCGGATTATGTTGGATTGATGAATTATGTCACATGGTCGATTATGTTGCATGATTAGATTATGTCACATGGTTTGATTATGTTGTATGGTCAGATTATTTCCTATGGACCGATAATGTCACACTGTCTAATTATGTTGCAAGGTCAGATCATGTCATAATCTAAATATGTCACATGGTCGATTTTGTTGCAAGATCGGATTATGTCACTTGGTCGGATTATGTTGCATGGTCGTATTATGTCACATGGTCTGATTATGTTGTGTGGTCAGATGATGTCATGATCTTAATATGTCACATGGTCGGATTATGTCACATGATCGGATTATGTTGCATAGTCAATTCATGTCATGTTCTGATTATGTCAAATGGTTGGATTATGTCACATGGTTGGATTATGTCACATGGTTGAATTATGTCACATGGTCAATTTTGTTGCATGATCGAATTATGTCACATGGTCCGATTATGTTACATGGTCAAATTATATCACATGATCGATTGTGTTGCATTGTTAGAATATAGCACATGAACTGTTTATGATGCAGGATCGACTTATGTAACATGGTTCAATTATGTCACACGATCTGATTATGTTGCATGGTCAGTTCATGGCATGTTCTGATAATGTCACATGGTAGAATTATGTCACATGGTCGATTGTGTTGCATGGTCGGATTATGTCACATGGTCCGATCATGTTGCATAGTCAAATTATGTCATATGGTCGATTGTGTTGCATGGTCAGATTATGTCACACGGTCTGATTATGTTGCATGTTCATATTATGTCACATGGTCCGATTATGTCACATGGTCTGATTATGTTGCATGGTCAGTTCATGTCACGATCTGATTATGTCTTATGATAGGATTATGTCACATGGTCCATTTTGATACATGATCGGATGTCCCATGGTCCGATTATGTTGCATGGTCGAATTATGTCACATGGTCCATTATGTTGAAAGGTCAGATTTTGTCACATAGTCTGATTATGTCACGTGGCTTGATTATGTCACACGGTCGATTTTGTTGCATGATCAGATTATTCCACATGGTCCGATTATGTTACATGGTCGAATTATGTCACATGGTCCATTATGTTGCAAGGTCAGATTTTGTCACATAGTCTGATTATATCACATGGTCGATTATGTCACGTGGTCGGATTATGTCACATGGTCGGGTTATGTTGCATGGTCGAATTATGTCACATGGTTGAATTATTTTGTTTGGTCAGATTATGTCACACGGTCACGGTTTTCTGGCCTTTTGAAGCTTTTTTTCGGGATTCTGAGCTTAATTTGAGATCACAACTTTAAAATGCATTTTAGAAGCGTTTTTCCGGGATTCTGAGCTTAATTTGGGATTTCAATTTTAAAATGTGTTTTTCGGTTCCCCGGGATTCTGAGCTTAATTTGGGATCACAACTTCAAAATGTGTTTTCTGGCCTTCAGAAGCGTTTTTTCGGGATTCTGAGCATAATTTGGGACCACAACTTTAAAATGCGTTTTCTGGTCTTCAGAAGCGTTTTCCGGGATTCTGCACTTAATTTGGGATCACAATTTTAAAATGTGTTTTCTGGCCTTTGAAAGCGTTTTTTCGGGATTCTGAGCTTAATTTGGAATCCCAATTTTAAAATGTGTTTTCTGGCCTTTGGAAGCGATTTTTCGGGATTCTGAGCTTAATTTGGGATCACAACTTTAAAATGTGTTTTCTGGCCTTCAGAAGCGTTTTTTCGGGATTCTGAGCTCAATTTGGGATCACAACTTTAATATGAGTTTTCTAGCCTTCAGAAGCGTTTTTTTTCGGGATTCTGAGCTAAATTTGGGATCACAACTTTAAAATGCGTTTTCTGGCCTTCAGAAGCGTTTTTCGGGATTCTGAGCTTAATTTGGGATCCCAATTTTAAAATGTGTTTTCTGGCCTTTGGAAGCGACTTTTCGGGATTCTGAGCTTAATTTGGGATCACAACTTTAAAATGCATTTTCTGGCCTTTAGAAGCGTTTTTTCGCACATGGGCCAAAATCGAACGGTTTTTTGAAACGACATTACCAAATAGTTTTCGCTAAAGCACGACCAATATAATTTAGACAGACAAAATTAAAAAAAAAAAAAATAAAGCACTCAAAAAATAACGAAAAACATAAAAAAATCGTAAAACTCAAAAACCAAAACAAAAGAATAAAAATGACAAAAAATATCTAAAAAAAAGGGTGCAAAATGACAAAAATATCAAATATGATAAAAATAACAAACATTCTAAACAAAGATAAAATAAAAGTTCTAAATGTGTCGAAAACATGATAAAAAATAACAAAAAATGACTAAAAATTATCAAAAAAAAACAATGAAAAATTTAGCTAATAATATTAACACCTTTTTTTTATTAATAAATAAGAAAAAAATCATGAAAAAACCGTTCGATTCTGGCAACACAAAATTCTCGAGCGTATTGCCAAAAACGAAAGGGGCCTGTATATGATTGATATTTATCATACAGTCAGAAGATATTGCCATTTTGACACTGTCACATGTTGATCTTGACGAGAATAGACCATAAGTTTACCTCTACACATCTTTACAATTCGATATAAGCTATACATTGACAAAAAAAAATATGCGTAATTCTACGATTAGCGATCGTAGCTAAATTACTACCTCCTCAACTTTTTCCTAGTCAGACAGTCTATTAAGAGGCTACGTAAATCCTTATCTGTTTAACAAAAATAGACAACAATGACTTTGGGCAGATGAAATAGACAGCACTCTCTCTTCATTATGACTCGAAGCTTGAACTCTCCTCTAACGACTTGAAATTTTAGCAAACTTTTAATACAGAATCTGTGTCACAGACCAAAAAATTTTTAAAATTTTCACATATTTTACAGCGTTTTGTTACTCTGTTCTGGAATATCGGGCATTTTGAAATACTTTTTCTCATTAAAATAAGCGTGAAGTAAGGTGATTTTGTCACTGTTGAAAAACATCCTTATTGATTTTCACCGCAAAAATTTGTTTGCCTCTAAAGCGTCCAATGAAAGATACAAAGAAACCGCAAAAAAATATAAAAATTTTCTTTGAAACCTTCAATCGTTATCTTAAAGTGTTATAAAATTGGATTGTTACTTGCGAAATACCAAATAATTTTATTTTAGTTCAAAAGTAATACGAAGTCTAGTTCTCGCTTGCACTTGAAGTAACTTAAACCTAAGAAGACGAAACCTGCCTTGTAGAACCATCAAACGGAATCGAAGCATTTACAAAATCATTAAAATGTGGAGAAAAACATCAACGTTTTTCTTTTTCCAGAATGGATCGTGTGATCCCAAACAAGAGCAACAAAGCAATGCAAAATCATCTCAAAATGTAGCTAATAAGGATCATCTTAGCCCTAATTTGAAATTGTTCCTCAAATGGTATTCGTATTCGATATTTCTAAAATTTCATTTGATAACTATTTAATGTTCTTAAACTCCAATATAGTTCGCCTCTAAACTATTCTAAGAATAAAAATAATTATCACTAGGTAAATTTCTCGTTTTGATGTTGGGTAAAAGGAAAAAAAAACAAACAAAAGTGAAAAACAGAAACAATAATGAAATGCAACAATTCTATAGAAAAAAAAACAAACAAAGAACAGTCCCATATTCCTATGTATCAACAAAAATAATCGTGATTAATCGAAGGTAACATACAAAAACATACAAAACAGATTAAAAGCCAATCGAGTGCACATTCAACAAATGGTCGACAGTGAAACAAAAAAAAAAGAACTAAAAAGCAAAGCATATTTAATTTTTCTTTTTTTATTTTAAACAGATTCATGGAATGAAACAGCACATTACCAGTCGGATACACTTTGATATCGAGAGTCCCGTATAATTAGTTCCGTTTGTATTCCCTCGCTATGGGAAAAGCTAGATCGAATAATAAAAAAAAAACAGAAACAGCAAAGGCAAAATGTATGCATTTAACTGGAAGGCAATATTGCCTCCTGATGGAGATCGAATTTATCGAATACTTTAAACCAAAAAAAAAATCAACAGTCCTGGCAGCGCAAAACCGAGTTCGGGTAATAAATTATTAAAACTTTTTCCCCTGTGCAGTGGCATTCGCAATGGCTTTTTGTATGGAGCACACACAAAGAGAGAGAAACAAAACAGAAAAAACAAGCACTTAACCCTATTTACATAACAATGAATAACATTTCCGGGTCCAGTTCGATATCGCACATCAAATATTTGTAACAACAATTTGTAACGAGCGTAACGATGAAGTCGCAGAAAGTAAACCAAAACTGTATTATACCTACGAAGATGATGATAATTGTTTAAGAATCGATTGAAGTTTGAAAAAAATGACATGAAAATTCGGTACAGTCATGAAACCTTGCGAAAGAAAAAAAGTTTTGATTCCAAATGCAATATACTGAAAGAATCCTCTTCAACAAAAGAAATGTAAATCAAATGAAAATCAAAAATAATAAATTCTTGAAAACAATTAGGTATTTTCATCTATAATATCACACTCCCTCGAGTCATGGCTTTCGAAGCTAGGAAAAACTGTTGTTGCCTTTCAGGTGATTTAATGTGTATAGTAGTTGTTAATGTTACAATTGCTCGTTTTGCCTCCATTATATAAAGAATATATATTCGATACAACTTTTACAAATACCTAATACTCTAACTTAAAGTTTGCTAAATTATCATCAACATAATGCATTTTAAGAGAAGATTGTTTGGAACTCAGAAATAATAGTGCCAAAGTCTAGGGTTTTCCAGTCAGAGGGAAAAAAATGTTAACATCAAAATCATCTGGAAAGTGAGTAGCCTATCGATCACTTCTTTTGAGATGACGTCTTACCTTGTTGTTGTTGTTGTTGTTCAATTCAAAGTGATTCCGGCGAACGAAACCTCCAGTGCGTTGGCATCCGTGGATTCCATCCGACTCCGCACGTGGGCCAACGTGTTGCGGTAGTGCATCTCGATTTGGGTAGTTTCCTCGGTCGGTTCCAGATTGGGAAGTTCCTCGTTGATTTTTCCAATCAACTTTTGAAGGATGGAAAATTTAGAAAAGAATTTAATTTGATTGACTCCTTTTTTAAGGATCGAGAGCAATTTACCTGATTCAACATGGAAACGGTGATCTGAGAATTTCCCCGCTCGAAATAGAACAAGTAATGGTTCAGCAGCTCAACACACAGTTGCACCTGAACGCCGATGTCCAAACATTGGGAAGCGATTTTGGCCGCCTTCTTCAAACACTCCAAAGTTCGCTTTTCATCGCGTAGCTCCTGACCGTTTTGTCTAAAAGTTTGAAATAAAAAAGTTATTAAATTGTCTCTTTTTTTTTGTAAATTCTGGGATGATGGCTTACTTTCCACTCCAAAACAAACTGGCACAAGTGACCACAGCGCGGCACTGGTCCGGTTTCTTCAACAGTTTTGAAGCTGCGAGGGCACAGTTCGTTCGCAAGGGTTCAGCATTCTCTTCCGAAAAGCAAGCCATTTGTTCCACGGTCGAAACGATCAGGGTAATGGCCGCAAACTGCGACTTGGAGTCGGATATTTCGTCTTCGTACAGCGAGAATGCCTGTTTGATAAATTAATGTATTTTAATTAGAATTCTCTCAAATAACGAAGCTTTCAAACAAACCTGAGTCATGAAATCGTACGCCACAGTTTCGTGATTGGTGTAGGCAATCTGTCCTATGCACAGAGCTCCCTGCAGGTACAAACGCAGAGCCAGCTCCGGCAGTTCAGATTTGGCCAGCACAGCGATGGTGCTATGACAGAACTGCAAGATCTTCTGACACTTCTTGTCCCACATTTCGTCCTCGGCCGCCACAGCCTTATACTTGTAGGCCAACTGATAAGCTTGGAAAACCAACGGTGGCAGAACAAACCTTATTCTCTGCTGACCCCCTAGACCGAAATGCTTCCTAGCCGCTGTCAGTATCTTGTACTGGGTGTCCAAATCCTCGGACTTCAGCAGATGCACGAACCTTCCCACAATCCCCTGCTCCTCGGCAAAATCTTCCGGGTCCGGTTTTTCACCGGTCTGATCGGGTTGGTCCTGAATCAGGGGACCCAGCATTGCGAGAACGCTGTCCACGTGCTCGGCCGTTGGAATGAGGGTTTCGTTTTCAAGTATGTTCATCACTATGTACAGGGCCAGCGATTTGCGGGAAGTGTAGTCGAATTTTTCGAGTAGCGGAGCGAAGTATTTCAGCTGCAGGATGGTCAGGACGCTGTTGTAGAAATCGACACACAGACGAAGCAGCCGGGATAGCTCCGTGTTGACCGTAAGCGAGTGGGAAATGCTGAAAAAATGTAACGATAAGGATTATTATTAGGATGGGATCAAAATTCAAATTCTATATTCCGGTTTATGTTTCAAATTCAGATTAATATCTCATATTCAAATTCCTATTCAGATGAGATTTCAGTTTTCAGATTTAGATGTCAGGTTTTAATCTCAGATTTCAGATTCAGATATCTGTTTCAGAATCGAATTTGAATTCAGATTAAAGATACAAATTTCAGATTTCAGATTCCAATTTCAGATTCAAATTTCAGAATCAAATTTCAGATTCAGATTTCAGATTCAGATTTCACATTCAAATTTCAGGTTCAGATTTCAGATTCAGGTTCAGATTCAGATTTCAGATTCAGATTTCAGATTCAGATTTCTGACTCAGATTTCTGATTCAGATTTCAGATTTAGATTTCAAATTCAGATTTCAGATTCAGATTTCAAATACAGATTTCAGATTCTGATTTCAGATTCAGATTTCAGATTCAGATTTCAGATTCAGATTTCAGATTCAGATTTAAGATTCAGCTTTCAGATTCAGATTTCAGATTCAGATTCAGATTCAGATTTCAGAATTCGGTTTAAGGTAAAGGTTTCAGATTCAGATTCCAAATACAGAATTCAGATTCAGATTCCAGATTCAGATTTCAGATTCAGATTTCAGATTCAGATTTCAGATTCAGATTTCAGATTTCAGATTCAGATTTCAGATTCAGATTTAAGATTCAGCTTTCAGATTCAAATTTCAGATTCAGATTCAGATTCAGATTCAGATTTCAGAATTCGGTTTAAGGTAAAGGTTTCAGATTCAGATTCCAAATACAGAATTCAGATTCAGATTCCAGATTCAGATTTCAGATTCAGATTTCAGATTTCAGATTCAGATTTCAGATTTCAGATTCAGATTTCAGAATCCGGTTTCAGGTTGAGATTTCAGATTCAGATTTCACATACAGAATTCAGATTCAGATTCCAGATTCAGATTTCAGATTTAGATTTCAGATTCAGATTTCAGATTCAGATTTCAGATTCAGATTTCAGATTCAGATTTCAGATTCAGATTTCAGATACAGATTTCAGATTTCAGATTCAGATTTCAGATTCAGATTTCAGATTCAGATTTCAGATTCAGATTTCAGATTCAGATTTCAGATTCAGATTTCAGATTCAGATTTCAGATTCAGATTTAAGATTCAGCTTTCAGATTCAGATTTCAGATTCAGATTCAGATTCAGATTTCAGAATTCGGTTTAAGGTAAAGGTTTCAGATTCAGATTCCAAATACAGAATTCAGATTCAGATTCCAGATTCAGATTTCAGATTCAGATTTCAGATTCAGATTTCAGATTCAGATTTCAGATTTCAGATTCAGATTTCAGATTCAGATTTAAGATTCAGCTTTCAGATTCAAATTTCAGATTCAGATTCAGATTCAGATTCAGATTTCAGAATTCGGTTTAAGGTAAAGGTTTCAGATTCAGATTCCAAATACAGAATTCAGATTCAGATTCCAGATTCAGATTTCAGATTCAGATTTCAGATTTCAGATTCAGATTTCGATTTCAGATTCAGATTTCAGATACAGATTTCAGATTCAGATTTCGGATTCAAATTTCAGATTCAGATTTCAGATTTCAGATTCAGATTTCAGATTCAAATTTCAGATTCAGATTTCAGATTCAGATTTCAGATTCATATTTCAGATTCAGATTTCAGATTCAGATTCAGATTTCAGATTCAAATTTTAGATTCAGACTTCAGATTCAGATTTCAGATTCGGTTTTCAGAATCAGCATCCAGATTCAGATTTCAGATTCAGATCTCAGATTTCAGATTTCAGATTAAGATTTCATATTCAGATTTAGATTTCAGATTCCGATTTCAGATTCCGATTTCAGATTCAGATTTCAGAATCAGATTTTAGATTCAGATTTCAGATTCAGATTCAGATTCAAGATTCAGATTTCAGATTCAGATTTCAGATTGATTCCAATTCTTGATACAGATTTTCGATTCAGATTAGATTTTTCACATTCAGATTTCAGATTCAGATCTCAAAACCAGGTTTCAGATTCCAGATTTCAGATACAGTTTACGAGATGTTCAAATTTCAGATTCAAATTTCCGGTTCAGATTTAAATAAATTAGGCAGAAATCTGTACTCACCTATTCATGTTGAGCCGGTCTAAAATTTGGGCGGTCGTTTCCAAACTTTATCCACGTAATCTACTCTCTCTGGATAAACCTTTTGGGCCAAGCTAACCAGGGCCACCTGAAGCGAAACTGTGTCCTCCAGCGGCATATCGGTCCGTAGCTGTACGATGTACGCAATCTGCACACTGAAAACCTCGAACAGCTGCAGCTCCGGTGGAATGGCCGATTTGACCTCGGTACCGGAAATGGTTTGAGTGATTTTACCGTTTCGCTGGTTGTACAGGGCCAAGCGGTCGATCAATGAAATGATGATGTTTTTAACGTTGACTCCCGGCTGAAGTTGGGCACAAGACTTCAGGAACGGATCCAGCGTTTGCAGATGGAACTCGTCCGGAAAAACTTGAATGATGCATTCCATCAGATATTCTTGGGCGATGGCATCTCGACAGCTGACAACTTGTTCCAGAATACCAGGAAGAATCAAACGTTGATAGACTTCGAGAGTGGCAGATTCGAGCTGCGAAAGGCGAACCAAATTGGTTCCGACGAGAATTTTCAGCTCTTCGCGTTCTCTTTCACGGCGAGACCGTTCGCTGGAATGTCCCTGGTGTTGGATGCGAACCCAAAGCTTGTTCATTTCGGCGAAATTCGTGAGCACAAAATCGATGGCATCAATGACGGTTCCTTCGTTTTCGTCTGGGGTGGTCATCACATCCGGAAGAATGTTTCGAGTGCACTGAAGCAGATAATTCCGCAGGAAGAGTCCTCTCAGGGGATGTTGGACTCCTCGACACATTTCGACTAGATCCTTCAGGATACTACGCTTTAACGAGGAATTCGTTTTGATATAAACCAAACCGACTGTTATCAGCAAATAAAGTCGAGGAACGATATTTCCGGCGTACTGGACATGTTCATAGAGGTCCGGCACTTTGCGACCTTTCTGAAACTCATCCAGCAGATAATGCTCGAAGTGCCGCAATTCATCCGTAATGGCCATGTACAGCTCATAGTAGCATTTCGGCGACAGAAGCGAAGTACGCAGCTCACCCAGCATCGTCGAGGCACAGCGCATCGATTCCATCAGACGATTCTTGTCCAAAAAGCGCTTCATCTGGAAAGCCTGAGCTCGCACCACGGCAATCGCTTCCGCCAGCAGTTTGTCCTGCTCGTCCAGCGAATTTATCGGCGTTTGAGGCTAAAAGGCAAATGAAACGAATTCGATCAATTATTTCAATACGAGGCCATTGGGAAACCGCATGGAGATAAATTATAACTAATCGATTAACCTTTTCCGGTGGAGTTTCCTTCCGGTAGATAGCATACGGATCGTAAGTAGCCGAATTCCAAAGATACATTTTGGACAATTTAAAAAAATCTAGCCCAAAAAGAAATAAATCGAAATTACCACCACTTTTCGGGGAATAATGAACGAACAAGCTACTGATAACAATCCCGAAGCCCCAAAAAAATGGCTCTCACACGAGAAGAGCACCGATCTTCCCCCATTGAACAAACAATTGAATAAATAATAGATAACAACTACCAAAAAGCGAAAAATATCATCAGTGAGTGCTACACCTACCATGTTTTATTTTGATGTTTCCTTCCTTCCCAGAGAGATGATCTGTTTTTCCTTTCCTGTTATTCGACTTCTGCTAATTAGAATTTTTCACCTCTGTGAATAAATCCGCTTTTTACGGAAACCAAAAAATTTCCTAATAATTGGTTTGCACTTGAATGTGTCCGGTTCTGGCGGCTAGCGATTGGTGCAAGAATTGTCCCTGCCGGAGTGAGTTTTGGTAGAGAAAATTGCGAAAATTACGGCACAGAACACCCAGCGAAAACTTTTTTTTCCGACGAATGATAAAATTTTCGACCCAAAGTGACGTTTGATGTATGTTTGTGTGCGTGTGCGTGATTCATTTATTTTGGTTTCGAGGGGTGCCCGGATGGATCCAGATGAAGATAAAGAATTTTCAATAAAATTTTCAGTAATTTAAATTTTCCTTCTGTTTTTCTTAATAAAACAAACAAACAATAATTTCGTAACAAGTTTTTCTAGTAATCTGCATGAATGCCTGCAATAATCCGCAAATCACACGATTAATTAAACGTTTGCGGAATCAACCTTGCCTCATCGGTCAAACAGGTATATAATATGGCAATGGGCCCAATGCAGAAACCGAGAAAGAATAACAGCGATATGGATAAAAAAAAAGTTGAATAATGAAAGTAAAGCTGATTCCGTAAAGAAGTAACAATTGTTAACTTCATAAGGCCGGAAGAATTATCAAATTCATCTGTTGTCACAACTTTCACTCCCTTTCCCTACAAAAAATAAATTATGATGGAATATGGATAAAATTGACAAAAATGACAAAAAAGACAAAAATGACAAAATGACAAAAATGACAAAAATGACAAAAATGACAAAAATGACAAAAATGACAAAAATGACAAAAATGACAAAAATGACAAAAATGACAAAAATGACAAAAATGACAAAAATGACCAAAATGACAAAAATGACCAAAATGACAAAAATGACAAAAATGACAAAAATGACAAAAATGACAAAAATGACAAAAATGACAAAAATGACAAAAATGACAAAAATGACAAAAATGACAAAAATGACAAAAATGACAAAAATGACAAAAATGACAAAAATGACAAAAATGACAAAAATGACAAAAATGACAATAATGACAAAAATGACAAAAATGACAAAAATGACAAAAATGACAAAAATGACAAAAATGACAAAAATGACAAAAATGACAAAAATGACAAAAATGACAAAAATGACAAAAATGACAAAAATGACAAAAATGACAAAAATGACAAAAATGACAAAAATGACAAAAATGACAAAAATGACAAAAATGACAAAAATGACAAAAATGACAAAAATGACAAAAATGACAAAAATGACAAAAATGACAAAAATGACAAAAATGACAAAAATGACAAAAATGACAAAAATGACAAAAATGACAAAAATGACAAAAATGACAAAAATGCCAAAAATGCCAAAAATGACAAAAATGACAAAAATGACAAAAATGACAAAAATGACAAAAATGACAAAAATGACAAAAATGACAAAAATGACAAAAATGACAAAAATGACAAAAATGACCAAAATGACAAAATGACAAAAATGACAAAAATGACAAAAATGACAAAAATGACAAAAATGACAAAAATGACAAAAATGACAAAAATGACAAAAATGACAAAAATGACAAAAATGACAAAAATGACAAAAATGACAAAAATGACAAAAATGACAAAAATGACAAAAATGACAAAAATGACAAAAATGACAAAAATGACAAAAATGACAAAAATGACAAAAATGACAAAAATGACAAAAATGACAAAAATGACAAAAATGACAAAAATGACAAAAATGACAAAAATGACAAAAATGACAAAAATGACAAAAATGACAAAAATGACAAAAATGCCAAAAATGCCAAAAATGACAAAAATGACAAAAATGACAAAAATGACAAAAATGACAAAAATGACAAAAATGACAAAAATGACAAAAATGACAAAAATGACAAAAATGACAAAAATGACCAAAATGACAAAAATGACAAAAATGACAAAAATGACAAAAATGACAAAAATGACAAAAATGACAAAAATGACAAAAATGACAAAATGACAAAAATGACAAAAATGACAAAAATGACAAAAATGACAAAAATGACAAAAATGACAAAAATGACAAAAATGACAAAAATGACAAAAATGACAAAAATGACAAAAATGACAAAAATGACAAAAATGACAAAAATGACAAAAATGACAAAAATGACAAAAATGACAAAAATGACAAAAATGACAAAAATGACAAAAATGACAAAAATGACAAAAATGACAAAAATGACAAAAATGACAAAATGACAAAAATGACAAAAATGACAAAAATGACAAAAATGACAAAAATGACAAAAATGACAAAAATGACAAAAATGACAAAAATGACAAAAATGACAAAAATGACAAAAATGACAAAAATGACAAAAATGACAAAAATGACAAAAATGACAAAAATGACAAAAATGACAAAAATGACAAAAATGACAAAAATGACAAAAATGACAAAAATGACAAAAATGACAAAAATGACAAAAATGACAAAAATGACAAAAATGACAAAAATGACAAAAATGACAAAAATGACAAAAATGACAAAAATGACAAAAATGACAAAAATGACAAAAATGACAAAAATGACAAAAATGACAAAAATGACAAAAATGACAAAAATGACAAAAATGACAAAAATGACAAAAATGACAAAAATGACAAAAATGACAAAAATGACAAAAATGACAAAAATGACAAAAATGACAAAAATGACAAAAATGACAAAAATGACAAAAATGACAAAAATGACAAAAATGCCAAAAATGCCAAAAATGACAAAAATGACAAAAATGACAAAAATGACAAAAATGACAAAAATGACAAAAATGACAAAAATGACAAAAATGACAAAAATGACAAAAATGACAAAAATGACCAAAATGACAAAAATGACAAAAATGACAAAAATGACAAAAATGACAAAAATGACAAAAATGACAAAAATGACAAAAATGACAAAAATGACAAAAATGACAAAAATGACAAAAATGACAAAAATGACAAAAATGACAAAAATGACAAAAATGACAAAAATGACAAAAATGACAAAAATGACAAAAATGACAAAAATGACAAAAATGACAAAAATGACAAAAATGACAAAAATGACAAAAATGACAAAAATGACAAAAATGACAAAAATGACAAAAATGACAAAAATGACAAAAATGACAAAAATGACAAAAATGACAAAAATGACAAAAATGACAAAAATGACAAAAATGACAAAAATGACAAAAATGACAAAAATGACAAAAATGACAAAAATGACAAAAATGACAAAAATGACAAAAATGACAAAAATGACAAAAATGACAAAAATGACAAAAATGACAAAAATGACAAAAATGACAAAAATGACAAAAATGACAAAAATGACAAAAATGACAAAAATGACAAAAATGACAAAAATGACAAAAATGACAAAAATGACAAAAATGACAAAAATGACAAAAATGACAAAAATGACAAAAATGACAAAAATGACAAAAATGACAAAAATGACAAAAATGACAAAAATGACAAAAATGACAAAAATGACAAAAACAGTCTCGTTTGAACTACGGTACGTTGCACATCGTGTGTGTGAGCTGAATTGAAATCTAATTTATTTTTCTTCTCTCCTTCCACACTCTATTGTCGAGCGGTGCAATGACCCACAACGATACACCAAGGTCATCGAAAAATGAAGTTCGAGTACGGAAATATCACGAGAATTATGCTGGGCCATATCTCGTTATGGCTGAAACAAATGTCGGGAATACCGTGACCGGCCCTAATTCTGCGCAGTCCCAAACTCTGCGCATTTTCATTTTCAAACAGAAATATTTCAAGATATGATGAACAAAATATCCATGAAAAAAGCTAAAACTCTTCAGTTACTGTTTATCTTCAAAATGATTCCAATTATTTTGAAATCGGATGAGTTGTTCGCGAGAAATGGAAAAAATTAAAATAAATGTAGGAAGCAAACGTTGAAAAATGGCCGCCGTTAGCAGTCCAGCTTAAGTGTTATGAAAACAAAAAGATCAAATGAAACAGTGTTGAACAGAATTTTCTCATCGGAAATGCCTCTACGGGGAAGATAAAATCATTCTAAACATGACTGCTAAAAAATTTGAGAAAAAAATGGTTTTTCAAATCAAAACAATGATTTTACCAATGCGCAGAATTTGACACCATTTGTTTACTTATGTTCCTAATGCGCACAATGAAAAGCACCGGAGTGAACTGATGTTAAAGCTGCAAGGAATTGAATGCAGGGAGTTGGGAGACTTTCAATTACAGTTTTCTAATAAGTTTTATGAAGATTGTGTATCCGTAAAGTTGTTGGGAGTTTCTTAGGAATCTCTTCGAAACTATATCTTTTGTTGACAAAAAAAAAAAAAGAAAATCTTGATTTGCGTTCTCTTTCGTGTTCGCGTGTTAATCGTTCGGTCCCAACTGTATACAGACTGTTCCGACGTATAGAAGTAGTTCCGGCAAGCCACAAAATCGCCCCAGCTAGGGGAACTACGCGAAGCTTTTCTCGGTTCACCCGCTCACTCGCACTCGTTGACTAACTGATACTGAATGATATTAAACCAAATGAAGCAGCGCGTAGTTCCCCCAGCTGGGGCGATTTTGTGGCCCGCCGGAACTTCTTCTGTATGTCGGAATAGTCTGCACTGCACACCAACGAAACAAGTTAGTTTGACCAGATCCGGCGAAGAACGTGATCGGTCAACAAATATTGGGTAAGCGAGCTGCAGGAAAAAGCATCTGCAAGCAACATATAGCAAGTGTAAGAAAAAGTGAAAGATAGTGTCACATAAGGTTCAAATATCCAAGGCTTGAATTGGCCCTTTTTCGTAATTTGCAATACTTTACTAAGCGTAAAACATGTTTTTAAAACTTTTTAGTTAAATTCAATGTTTGTCTTACAAGTACGGAATGGTATATTGGTTTTATTTGGGTGCGCAGAATATGGGACATATGCGCAGAATTAGGAACAAATAGAAAATAGTGCGCAGAATAAGGGCCACTTGCATTTTTTCCAAATGTTGTAAATAATCCACATTTTTGCTCCGAAATTGAGCTCTCATTATTTTTGCCGTTAAATTTGTTAGTTAACCCAACTGTACACGAAATTTTGAGGAAATTTATTGGAAGGTAAATTTTTTATAACTTAAAACATTCGAAAAATCCTTAACTGCGCAGAATTAGGGCCGTTCACGGTATATCTGCTGCGAAGATTGCTAAAAGTCTGGTGAAGAAATTTGGTGACGATTTTATTCGTGCTATGCCGGTTTCTAAAACCAAAATGAAAATTTTGATGCGATCGAGGGATGCTGCTAATGAAATAGCAGGCATCGGTACCTCAAATGAAGTGCGTTTTTTTATCCCCCAACGGCTGGTGGAGTGTCTGGGGGTAGCCTATATTGAGCCGGATATTTGTGATGAAGAATTGAAGTTTGCTAATGCTTACGATAAACGCAAGTCGAATCAAGTTGATAACCCGGAGATAGTTCATGCTCGTCGTGTGCTTAGAAAATTGGCTGATGATAAAGAGGAAGCCCTGTTTACGGTGATTTTTACTTTCGCTGGGCAGAGTTTACCTACCCACATCGAGTTAAATAGAGTGCTTTATGCTGTTAAGCAATACATTTATCCTGTCCGCCAGTGTGGTAACTGCTGGCGCTTGGGACATGACAAAAAAGGATGCAAGAGTGCTAAACGCTGTAATCAATGCTTGGAGCAAGTGGGCGGCGAAGGTCATGCGTGTGAAAATAGTGAGCCACAGTGCGTTAACTGTTTAGGCTCCCATCGGGCCAATGATCTCAAGCTATGTCCGAAAATAATTCAAAAAAAGAAAACCGATAAAGAGCGGCGTGACACTTTTTCACAAGGACGTGTCGATTGGTTTTGTGGAACAAATTCAAATGATTCATCAAACTCACTACCTATCATCTCTCAACCAACAACAATATCCACCGTGGCAGTAGCTTGCCAAACAAATAATGTTGACAAGAATGGATCTAATCCTTCCAGCAAACGTCGTTATAATGTCGATTCGGACGATGAGCTTCCCCAACTTGAAGTTAACATTTCTGACGGGGTTTGCGATTCGATTCGATCGACGATTGAATCTACTGAGGTCATCGATATCGTTGCAGATGCTCTGGAAGTTCCTGAGGAAGATATTGAAACTCGACAAAAAATCCAACAAATGGTTTTGGAGAGAATTTCGGATGTTGTTAGTGATAAAATGAAAGGCTATTTTGCTAATCTCAGATTATGAAAAAGACCACACCAAGCACTTTAACAACCACCGTTCCTCTGCAATGTCTACAATGGAATTGTAGAGGGATAAATAGTAAACGCTCATCCTTAATCCAGCTCATAAATACACATAATATCAATATTTCGCTTTTGAGTGAAACACATCTCGACAGTCACACAAACTTTAATCTACCGCAGCACACCATGTTTCGTAAAGATCACAGACGAAACTCGATGGGCGTAGCCATCGCGATTCGTTCAGAACTAAATCCAGTAGGATTTCCTATTGCACTGCCAGCGGATATTCAAGCCGTTGCCTGCCAGATAAAATACATCTCCGGGTTGATCACTATTGTATCTGTGTACATACACCCGCAAGCCAACATATCGCAGACTCAGTTTGAAAATTTTTTATCAACCGTTCCGAAACCGTGCATCATTGGAGGAGACTTTAACGCAAAACATCACCTATGGGGAAGCGAGCATGGAAACATACGTGGAGACCGTCTTCATCAAGCCATCGAAACATCTCATCTCGTCATTCTCAACAACGGTCAGCCAACTAGGTTTGATGTAAACCGGTCGTGGGGCGCAATTGATATCACGCTGGTTTCTTCGAGCCTTAGTTTGTGCTTCGACTGGGAGGTTTTGGATTCACCAAATGGAAGTGATCATTTTCCGATAGTTTTTCATTCGAGTACTACATGCGCGATGAAATTCTACTCTGGAATTAATGTTCGGAAAATCGACTGGGAACGTTTTGCCGGAAGCCTCGAGGAATCATTCGTCGAAAATGGAGAACCGGATAGCTTTGATGTTTTCTTTGAGCTGATTTGGCAAGCACTGCGCAGATCCTGCCCATCAGTAAACTCGAACCACACCCGCCGAATACCGCAACCCTATTGGGACGAAGAGCTAACAGAAGCGAAGAAGGCCACCAGAGTTGCTTTCCGCGCTTGGAAACGGGAGCTGTCAACCGAAGCTTACGAAGGGTACGCTAATACAGAACGAAGGTTCAGAAATTTGGTACGCGAGAAGAAGAGGAAAAGTTGGCAACATTTTTGTGATAGCTGTGATAGTTCTACGTCCCTCACAACCTTATGGAGGATGGCCAGAAGGTTTAAAGGGCGCGGAGAGCCATCAAAAAACATCAGAATTTCGGACAATTTGGCCAACGATGTTTTGGACAAGTTGGCTCCCTCATCTGCCAAAAATCCACCCCCGGTTTTTCTACAATGTTCGTGTTGCTCTCAAACTGGTTTTCCATTCTCAGTATCGGATATTCAAGCTGTTTTGAAAACCGGTAAAGATTCGGCTCCTGGTTTGGATGGTGTTCCATATTCCGTCATAAATCGTCTCCCATGGGCGGCGCTTAGTCAGTTGCGAAAAATCTATTGCCAAATTTTTGCTTCAGGAAGAATTCCGGAAAGCTGGAAAACCTATAAAATTGTACCGATTCCTAAAAGTGGCCATGATCCGATTTCTCCCTCTGCTGTTCGTCCAATCGCGTTAGCTTCATGTTTTCGCAAAGTGTATGAACTCATAATCAAAGATCGACTAGAACATTTCATCGAAAACAACAACCTGTTCCCTTCAGCTATCAACGGTTTTAGGAAAGGACGAGGAACAATGGATGCGTTGTTTCCACTGATTAACGAAGCTTCCTTAGCTTTGAAAAGAAGAGAGCATGTGGTGATATGTAGCCTCGATATCAAAGCCGCCTACGACAACGTGGAAATTAATGTTCTGGTCCGCGAATTACGCTCATTAACAGTCCCTGAATGTCTAGTAAAAAGTATCTTCCATCTGTTTGAAGAAAGGAATTTGTGCATTTCGAGTGGATTAGATTCAATATCTAGGACAACGTGGAAAGGCCTTCCTCAGGGATCTCCACTTAGTCCGTTATGCTTTAATGTTGTGATCAGTGGATTGATCAACAGTGTCCCTCCTGATGTGATAACCGTAAATTACGCCGATGACACAACAATTGCTGTAAGAGGAACCTCACTGGAGCATAGTTGCGAATCTCTCCAAAGGGCAGTGGATATAGTTGTGGAAAATATTTTCGACCTTGGGTTAGAACTTTCGCCGACGAAATGTAAGTGCCTCCTGATCTCGACACAACAATGCGATAATCCTCCAGAAATAAATATCGGCGGTTGCACTTTGGAATACGTCAGATCCCTGAGGTTACTCGGCATGTACCTCACACGAAATCTGTCGTGGTCGTGTCATATTAGAGAGGTACAGAAACGTACAGCTCCGTATCTTAACTTTTTACGAAGCATATCGGGCCAGTTATGGGGAGCACATCCAGCAGCAATGTTAGTTATTTTTAAGTCATGTGTGAGATCAATATTGGAATACGGTTCCATATTTATGACGGAGTTAACACAAAAAGAAGCCATTATTTTGGATAGACTACAATGGGCAGGAATTCGAATCTGTTTGGGCTCCACAAAAACCACCCACACAGGTTCACTCGAAGTGATGGCTGGTATTATTCCGCTGCAACAAAGAAGAGAACTTGCGGTCATGCGTTTTGTAAATAAAAGAGCGTCACTCCTTTCTTGGCATCGACAATATTCCAGACCGATCTTGGACAGTGGCTTAGTGGCTACGGGAATACACCGCGCAACAAGAATGCTTAACGAATTCATTCCACTTGAACAGCCTCTAAATAATCTCCCATGCTACATGTTCAACCGTGAAGTTGTAAGAACAAAAATATCCATTGATCTCACTGTTAAACGGTTATGTTTAGAACACCAGAACTCATCGGCAGCTGATTTGGTGTCAAACTATCTCTTGGAAGTGTATGCCAACGCGAAAATCTTGGCAACTGACGGGTCGAAAGATATACAAGGCACAGGTTATGCTGTGGTAAATAACTTTGGAACACCTGCAGAAGGGATCAAACTCGACAGTAAAGCATCCGTTTATATGGCAGAGCTTCTGGCAATCAGGCATGCTGCGAAAATGATCGTAAGTCTTCCTGTTGCTCAGTATATTATTCTATCCGATAGTTTGAGTTGTCTCACGAGCCTGCAAAAAATCAACATCAATCAAAAATATCCCGTTGCTTGGTACGATATAAAGGAATCCATTCTTGAAGGTCAAAGAATGGGGTACGAAATCCATCTGATATGGGTTCCGTCTCATAGAGGTATTCCAATGAACGAGTTGGCAGATCAAGAGGCGAAAAGTGCGTGCATCAATGGTGGTACAGCAGATTATATTTTAACATCATTCGACATCCAGTTTCCGATTCGGCGTACAACAATGCACAAATGGCAAGCAAAATGGAATTCAGGAACTAAAGGACGTTTCTGTCACAGCATCATCTCTAACGTTTCGCTCCAACCATGGTTTAGTAGCTTGGATCTCAACCGCAGACAAATTGTAATCCTTTCCAAATTAATATCAAATCATTCACGGCTCCCTGCTCATCTCACTAGGAATGGTATCCTATTGGATGCTACGTGTAGTTGTGGCGAATCCATCGCAGATCCTGATCACATTATCTTCGCATGCAGCAGATTTGAAAATCTTCGTAGACCTATTTGGCGAATTTTAATGAAAAAAGGAATTCCACCCGATATTCATTTGATACTAAAAAAGAAAGACATTGAATTATATAAAACGATAGCTAATTTTGTAATTGAATGTGAAATAGACATGTAAGTAGAACAGTAATCAACACTTGGCCGGTTATGTTATAGAGGTAAAGCCAATAAAAAATTAAAAAAAAAAAAAAAAAAAAATGACAAAAATGACAAAAATGACAAAAATGACAAAAATGACAAAAATGACAAAAATGACAAAAATGACAAAAATGACAAAAATTACAAAAATGACAAAAATGACAAAAATGACAAAAATGACAAAAATGACAAAAATGACAAAAATGACAAAAATGACAAAAATGACAAAAATGACAAAAATGACAAAAATGACAAAAATGACAAAAATGACAAAAATGACAAAAATGACAAAAATGACAAAAATGACAAAAATGACAAAAATGACAAAAATGACAAAAATGACAAAAATGACAAAAATGACAAAAATGACAAAAATGACAAAAATGACAAAAATGACAAAAATGACAAAAATGACAAAAATGACAAAAATGACAAAAATGACAAAAATGACAAAAATGACAAAAATGACAAAAATGACAAAAATGACAAAAATGACAAAAATGACAAAAATGACAAAAATGACAAAAATGACAAAAATGACAAAAATGACAAAAATTACAAAAAATGATAAAAATGACAAAAATGACAAAAATGACAAAAATGACAAAAATGACAAAAATGACAAAAATGACAAAAATGACAAAAATGACAAAAATGACAAAAATGACAAAAATGACAAAAATGACAAAAATGACAAAAATGACAAAAATGACAAAAATGACAAAAATGACAAAAATGACAAAAATGACAAAAATGACAAAAATGACAAAAATGACAAAAATGACAAAAATGACAAAAATGACAAAAATGACAAAAATGACAAAAATGACAAAAATGACAAAAATGACAAAAATGACAAAAATGACAAAAATGACAAAAATGACAAAAATGACAAAAATGACAAAAATGACAAAAATGACAAAAATGACAAAAATGACAAAAATGACAAAAATGACAAAAATGACAAAAATGACAAAAATGACAAAAATGACAAAAATGACAAAAATGACAAAAATGACAAAAATGACAAAAATGACAAAAATGACAAAAATGACAAAAATGACAAAAATGACAAAAATGACAAAAATGACAAAAATGACAAAAATGACAAAAATGACAAAAATAACAAAAATGACAAAAATGACAAAAATGACAAAAATGACAAAAATGACAAAAATGACAAAAATGACAAAAATAACAAAAATGACAAAAATGACAAAAATGACAAAAATGACAAAAATGACAAAAATGACAAAAATGACAAAAATGACAAAAATGACAAAAATGACAAAAATGACAAAAATGACAAAAATGACAAAAATGACAAAAATGACAAAAATGACAAAAATGACTAAAATGACAAAAATGAAAAAATGACAAAAATGACAAAAATGACAAAAATGACAAAAATGACAAAAATGACAAAAATGACAAAAATGACAAAAATGACAAAAATGACAAAAATGACAAAAATGACAAAAATGACAAAAATGACAAAAATGACAAAAATGACAAAAATGACAAAAATGACAAAAATGACAAAAATGACAAAAATGACAAAAAATGACAAAAATGACAAAAATGACAAAAATGACAAAAATGACAAAAATGACAAAAATGACAAAAATGACAAAAATGACAAAAATGACAAAAATGACAAAAATGACAAAAATGACAAAAATGACAAAAATGACAAAAATGACAAAAAATGACAAAAATGGCAAAAATGACAAAAATGACAAAAATGACAAAAATGACAAAAATGACAAAAATGACAAAAATGACAAAAATGACAAAAATGACAAAAATGACAAAAATGACAAAAATGACAAAAATGACAAAAATGACAAAAATGACAAAAAATGACAAAAATGGCAAAAATGACAAAAATGACAAAAATGACAAAAATGACAAAAATGACAAAAATGACAAAAATGACAAAAATGACAAAAATGACAAAAATGACAAAAATGACAAAAATGACAAAAATGACAAAAATGACAAAAATGACAAAAATGACAAAAATGACAAAAATGACAAAAATGACAAAAATGACAAAAATGACAAAAATGACAAAAATGACAAAAATGACAAAAATGACAAAAATGACAAAAAATGACAAAAATGGCAAAAATGGCAAAAATGACAAAAATGACAAAAATGACAAAAATGACAAAAATGACAAAAATGACAAAAATGACAAAAATGACAAAAATGACAAAAATGACAAAAATGACAAAAATGACAAAAATGACAAAAATGACAAAAATGACAAAAATGACAAAAATGACAAAAATGACAAAAATGACAAAAATGACAAAAATGACAAAAATGACAAAAATGACAAAAATGACAAAAATGACAAAAATGACAAAAATGACAAAAATGACTAAAATGACAAAAATGAAAAAATGACAAAAATGATAAAAATGACAAAAATGACAAAAATGACAAAAATGACAAAAATGACAAAAATGACAAAAATGACAAAAATGACAAAAATGACAAAAATGACAAAAATGACAAAAATGACAAAAATGACAAAAATGACAAAAATGACAAAAATGACAAAAATGACAAAAATGACAAAAATGACAAAAATGACAAAAATGACAAAAATGACAAAAATGACAAAAATGACAAAAATGACAAAAATGACAAAAATGACAAAAATGACAAAAAAGACAAAAATGACAAAAATGACAAAAATGACAAAAATGACAAAAATGACAAAAATGACAAAAATGACAAAAATGACAAAAATTACAAAAATTACAGAAATGACAAACATTAAAAAATAACAAAAATGACAAAAATGACAAAAATGACAAACATGACAAAAGTGACAAAAATTACTTAAATGAGAAAAATGACAAAGATGACAAAAATGTCACACGTTTGGGTTTGAGCTTTCTTATTAAAAATTCAATACGAACTCGACGTCTAGCTTAAGATTATTATAGCTGATTGAGACTTCTGCTGATAAAACAATGTACTGATAGAATGTTTATTATGCAAAATGGAATGCAAATTTATCTTCATTTGTATGGTAGATTCAACTTTATAATTATATTGACGATAAGGATTTTCAACAATGTTTCTCAACTAATATAGGCCAAAATAAACAAAACAAAAATACGGTATAAAAATAATATCCTTTATTGTATGAACAAGTTATGTCACTGATTGAGATGGTACACTTATCTGGTTTCTTTTGTCTTACGCTTAAAATTACTACTTCTCTCTTTGCTGAATCGTTTAATGTTTTGTTTTCTTCAGGTTTTGCTTATACGATTTAAGTATACATAGGTGTATTGGTTTTTGCAAAGTGTTGTTCAAGCTTCAACAGATCATAATCATCATCATCGTCGCCTCTCCCAGTTGACAGTTGGAAGAAAATTTCTCACTCTTACTTTCTCTCTCGCGCGATCGGTTTATCTCTTTTTGATGAATTCTAGATGTTTAAAATTGTTCCTTCACTCGTTAAAAAAAACCGATGCTTTTCAAATCGTTTTGGCGTTTGACGCCCTTCCATGTTATCATCTCTTCTCGTTTGTTTAATCTCAAAACAGAAACTTACTAGAAAACAAAAAGGCACATCGTTGTTGTTTCGTCTCACAAGCATTAAATGCATACTGAAAATGCTCAAATCTGCTAGCATTATTTAGAAAAAAAAAAACGCTTCTTTTCGTTTAAACAAAATTTAAACGTTGAAAATACTGAGAATATTTACAATAAATTTACAAAGATTGCAAAGTTTCCAAATTCGTCCTTCCGGTTGTGTTTGTTTCGATTAATCCGCATGGTAATGTTTCTTTGTTACAGCTGAGTATGTGCGCAGGTCACAGCGAGTTCCGGCCACGGGCCTCAGAAACCCGTGGGTTGAGTTTTGTTTGTGCCAGCCAGAGGACACTTCAGGATGCTTCTTACTGCAGGGCCTGCAGTCTGGCGATTTCGGCGTTCAGTGCTTCGATGTTGAACTCGGGATCGTTTGGTGGGTTGGAACGGATGAATTCGAGGGTCTTGAGCACATGGGCTGGGACTGGGTCTGGACGTGGCAGATGGGATCCGGTGGGCTGGAATCCATTGACATCTGCAACGTAGGTTAGAGAGATAGGGGTTCCATCCTTATCGGTCCACGAGGCGCTTCCCTGAGCCGATTGGCCACCGACACCTTCCTCCTGGGCGCGAATTCCGTTGCTCGTTTCGTAGTTCCATGCGTACGATCCGTCCGGGTTGACTACGTTGTTCTGGTCCAGGATTTGGGCATCGGCATCCGGGTTGGATTGGGCCAGGGCAACCGTTGCCAGAGCAGAGACGATGAGCTGAAATTGGAGGATGGAAAATTCCTAAGTACTGACGTTCTTGAAAAAATTTAAAGTCCAAAGTACTCAGTTGCAACAGTAACCATTTTAAGTTATCAGAAGACAAAAAAAGTCAAAAAAAAGTTAAAAAGTTTAGATGTAGCGTTATAATTAAGTATTTGTGATTGTTTAATTTTGAGCGTGTAGTGATTGGGTTAAATCGAGCCAAACTCGATTATTTACAGTTAAGAATGTAAGATGTCAAACAAAAACACGCTTTACAACGTAAACAAAAACACAGCAAGACAACGAAATTCGTCATTTTACTAGACGTTCTTCTCCAGCTGATTCGGAGCAGCAGCAGCAGATTCTGGAGGCTCCTGGAAGGTGAGATAAAACATACAACATGTACACGAGCAAAATAAACATGTTACATACTCCCCGAAGGCAGAACTCTGGTGCATAGAAAAATGCTCGGCGTCTTATAAACCCGGCTTATTGGATGCGATAAGCTCACGACAAGGATCGGTAGACGAAATAAATTGAAAAAGACAACAAAAGAAAACATCAAAAGCGTAAGGGTCAGCCTTCACATGGCCAAGCCGGAACAGATTCAGCCGGAAGCAGACATCGAGAGGCTCCGAACAATGAGAGAGAGCTGAACTACATACATACAAGGTACAGAACCAAGCCAAACCGCGATGAGCGGCAACAATCGACGGCTAAAACTGGGGCACAGAAGCTCTACGAGAAGATGCTGACATAATATGGCTGCTGTTTGATGGACGACGAAACGTATATAAAAGCCATCTGCTCTTGCGGACTGAGGAGTCAGCCTTTCGTGACAAAGGGCAAATGGAGTGATAAATGGCGAAATCTACAAATCTGAGGGCCTCGAAAAACGCCTTTTGCCGTTATTGCAGCAGAACGAGGAAGCTCCGCTATTTTGTCCAGATTTGGCATCATGCCACTATTCTCAAAATGTGCTGGAGTGGTATGAAGCCAATTCTGTCCATTTGGTTCTAAAGGACATGAAACCGCCAAACTCTCTGGAGCTGCGCTCGGTGGAGCTTGGAGGACTTTGGAAGAGTAAGAGGACAGTCAAAGGCGAGAAGGACATGTTGAGAAAATAGAAAGAGACTTTGACGCAGGGCATCAAGCGAAAATTTACACTCAAGGCTCCATCGATTCACTTTTCTTTTGATTTTTGAAGAAAATATATGTAGAAAACTACACAGTAAACGAAAATTACCGAGTTCGGTAATTTTTTACCGAAATCCTAACATGCGTAAATCGTTAAACTGTTCGGTAATTTTTTCGGTAAAAAATAAACGAACATCGGTAAATCGATCCTTCATTTACCGATGTTCGTTTATTTTTTATCGAAAAAATTACCGAACAGTTTACCGATTTACACATGTTAGGATTTCCGTAAAAAAATTACCGAACTCGGTAATTTTCGTTTACTGTGTACCCTAAAATTTTGGTTTGATTATAAACATTAGAAGAAAATTGGCATGACATTTTCGCTGTAGCAATAATTTCGTGTTCGCCCTTTAGTAAGTTTTGTCTCCATGAATGTTAATGTTTATTATATCAATGTTTATCAATAGATCTGAACGAATCACCTATCACCTATCATCAATGTTTGTCCTTTAGTAAGAATACGTCCTAGATAACTTTTCCAGCTGACTCGGTGGTTATTTATAGTCGGTCCTTAGCCATATTTCAAACTATCGAGATGCTCCTGACGGATCGGTGTCATCCGAGTCGAGTGACCGGCTAAGCGAGTGAGCGTCTTGTTCCCATAACTTTTCCAACCCTGACTAATGACACCGGCTAACAATATGTGCTATTGGCCGGCCAGCAGCAGCCTCAGTGATCATCCCCTTGACATTCAACACCACCAGTTTAGATCCCTGCAACAACCCTCTTCTAACAAATAAAAAAAAATCATTCGGCACAGCTTCCGAGTAGTGTAGGCACATTTTTACAGCATGTTCCTCTGGCGATGAGCACTGCTACCTGACAAGATCGTGACGTTCCGACCCGTGTTGTCGTAATTCAACAAACGACCAATCGCGCCGCCACGATCATCTATGCCGGGATCTGCCGCCTCTATTCTAATAGCCTACGTCAAAGCAAAGGGGCACAGAAATAAAAAGGGGGAGGTACCCCCGGTGTCAAGTTATTGGCTGACCACGACCCTCACCCGGTCGCCAATGATGATGATCGAGAGGATGATCATTAGTTGTTGATGTGTGATAGATGAATACCGTGGCGGCACGGATCATAAATGGCGGATCTGCGCGACTTCATGTAGGCACATGAGAACACACGATCGAGGCGTCATGTTCCTACGTAGCGTGTAACAACCCCTCGGGGGGGTCTTCGACGGAGATTCTCACGGCAAGGTCGTTCCGACGACGACGGAATCCCTCTCTCGCCCCATAAGTCATTAATTTAATCAATAAATTCTTCCATATTTGTTAGCCTGTTTCTGAGCCTTAGCTGGCACTGGCAACTTTTTATTAGTTAGCTTGAGGCGGATGATTATTCGCAATTACACACCTCATCTGGCAACTTCGGAGATGATCTTCCTCGATCAAATGAAATCTCTCGGTCTGTTTGTAGAATCTAAGTTCTAGCGTTCTAGCATCTTCGGCTTGGAAATTGTTGGAATTCTATCAACCGAGAGATGTTGTTCTTCTGACTAACGCCAAGGGGCGAGGTAGGCACGATCCTCGAAAACAATTCAAGATGATTGTCAAAATCAATATTGGCACTCCCATTCCCGCCCGGTTGAGGCAGCTGTTCAGTTCAATTCATTCGGTAGCTGGCAGCGGCGGCGCCGATGATAAATGTGCAATTGTGTATTTTGTGCATTGTAACCAAGCTTTTGAGGGGTGCACTTTGACAGACAGAGCTTCCTGCCTGCCGGGGAAGATCGGATCTCTGGTAGAACAGGCGTTTCAATTATTTCATTATTTCGCTATTAATCACACGGCTAAGCCGCGGGCTTCGGACTCAAATGTCAACCGATCGATGCAGGAGGGTTTTTCAACTTGAAAAATTTTCGTTCGCTATCCAGTTGAAAGATGGTTGTTTCTGTGATCAAATCAAATCTATATTTTGATTGAATTTTGAGAAGCAGAAACCAGTCATAGAAGCCAGATTTCAAAATTCAAACCTTTACAAACAATGTTTGAACAGTTAAAGTTCTTGTAAGCGAATAATAGAGATTTAAAGTGGATTTCTACTTTATAAATCCAATATAAAACTTAGTAGCGATCCTAAAGTAAACTTCAAACAGAACCTTCTAGTGCTTCAAGACTAATTTTGAAGCTCAGAAGAGTTTTTCAAAATACTCTTGTATACTTGAAGATGAACCGAGGAGTGGTGATATCGACAAAAAGGTAAGGGATGCCTAGAAACAGAAACCATCGGCTTCCTTTCGGAATGTGGCGAGAAAAGTCGGGACCTCGACGTCTAACGTGATGCGTGCTTAAAAGCGACTTGGGCTCAAGACGTACCGGAAGCAGAAAAAACCTAAAAGAACTCAAACGAGTGATGGGGGTGATCACCCCCCCCCCCCCCCCCAAGCGGAAAAAATAAATCATCAGTAAAATGGTCACACATTTTTTAACTCAACACGGATAAAAAAACTCTACAGGTTGATATCAAAATTTGTATGGTTGGTTCTTCCATATCAGAGATTTTTGGCTGAACCCATAATATTGCTTAATCAACGTCGATAACTACAAATAAACTAGCGTTTAGGTAAAGTTGATCTGGCTCCATAGGATTTCTCAACTGCTTATCGCTAAAATAATTCAACAGCTGGTAGCCATAAGAATGATCAACTAAAATTTCCTGTTGGATTTTTAACATCGATACGATCGCTAAATCAGCTATTTATCCTTTCGTGGCAAAAGATGATGGTTCAATGTAGTGGTGATATAAAGTACTAAACTCTCTGCCAACCAGTTAAATACATACATACATACATACATACATACATCTGATGGTTGTCTTGAACGAATTTTTGGGTCAGAACCAAACAACCATATTTATGTTCCAGTAGACGCGTAGTTTGACTGATATATCTAGGTATATATTTTTTTCTCCGAGAATTTAGATGAAATATAACTTTTCCATGTGCCAAATATCTTAAAATTGACATTCCAATATTTACGCGTGCATAAGAATTCAATAGCTGCTTAAAATATGCTTGAATTGAGTATCAGGGCTAGAAGCGACCATGAGGCAAAAAAGTAGGGGAAAATAGTAACATTCAAATTAAATAAGGGCAATATCAAGCCAAAAATTAAATATTAATTAAATAATCAATTTGTAATTTTAAATACAGTCTTTTGTAAGGATCTATGAGCTCCTGGCAAATAACTTTTATTTTATCAAATGGCTCAAGGCAGGCATCAGGCTGAGTTAATTTTGGATCATTTTTTAAATATCTCAGGGCTTGAGGTCTTAAAATTTTCGTTTTGGTTAAAAATTCATCCAATTGACGAATTTTAAAGAAAATTTTGTATGAGAAAATCTTTATTTTCAGGATTGTATAGGCAAATTCGCTCTGCAAAACAATCATGATTTTTCTTTCTGCTCTAAAAGGCGTTTTATCTCTCTGCCAACTTACAAATTATAAAAAAGATTATTTTCTGATAAAGAACTTTATCTAAGACATTAATTTCGTATCATTTAGTTAACCATTACATTGCATTTTGAGCTAAAACAAAAATGTTTGGATCTCAGGCCCTAAGAAAATAACGAGCCAACATATGGATAGGAATATGTGTTAACATTTTTTAGCTTCATTCAGTAAAAATTTTAAATTTTTTTAAAAATTTTTAAAAAAAATTCAAACTATTTAAATGCCCAAAAAAACCAATTATAAAAGTAAAATAAGTGTTACAATTCAAACAATTGAAAAAAAAACTGGTGAGTGACCAGCTTAAAAAAAATTGACAAATTCACTAAGAAAAGGCCAACTTCTAGCCCTGATATAAACAGTAGACGCGTGTATAACTTCGTCGGGTGTGCAAAGAGGATGAAGCTTGCACCTCACTCTTTAAGGAATTTCTTTCCAGGAGACGTTTGTGCAAATTGCAATGAAACTATTGGTTTCTCACTCTCACTCTCATCGCTAATAAAATTAAATGGTCATTCCATATTCTCAACTAGATAAATAAACGTTAATTACTTCATTCCAGTGAAAAAAAAATATATTTGTCTGCGCTCTGCCTACAACTAAGCAAGGATGTACAGAATTCTTTGAACAATCTTTTTTTTCAAATTGTCTTCAACATTATTTACATGCTGCTGAATTCTCTTCATCTTTATCATCAACATTTTTCCTGTCCGTGTTTTTTATTACCCATGTTGTGTACCCGTTTCCAACTCTACGAACATTCGGCAAAATTTTGCAACAACCAATTAAAGTGTGTAGCATTAAAATTTAGTTCATGTAGCTTTTTGTTCTGAGCGTGTCCGACCATCTGAGTAAAAAAAACGAAAGATGAGTGTTTAACTATAAGAGTGTAATTGTCAAACAAATAACAATCAACAAACGTGAACAACATCGATGGAGGAAAACAATTTAAGCGCCAAGTTTCACCATTGCATTGTTAAAATTGTGAACATTGTGAATTAACCCTTATTCGCAGACATCTCGGAGCCAAAGCCAACAAAATGGGAGAAAATTTAGAGCTGATTGCGCCCCAGCAGTAACAATAGCCAGACTGAACGGAACCAAAGCTTTGAGAACACACCGATTCGTAGAAGACGAAAAGAAGTAGCACAAACATTGCAGACATTGCATTGAATAGGTGTTCAAAATGACCACTACACTGAGCCCACAGACGGGGGAACTTGTCACGGAGAGAAGGCAACGATCCCAATCGGGTCGTTTTTGGGAGCTTAGTTTGCTTTTTCGGGATTCGTTTTTGTGCCACTTCACGCCTTATCGAGTCTCGGTTTTTGAAAACGGAATTCCCGACGTTGTGCGATTCCATCGGTCAACGGCCGGTTCTTCAACATCTGCATCACCAACGTACACTGCCCTCACCTCAAAGTACGAATGCTATGCGCAGCTGAAACGTGAATATGGCCGCTGTCCAAAACACGAAATCAAAATCGTTATCGAAGATTTGTCGTTTGGGAGGAGGAGTTCACACCGACAATGGGATGGTTCAGCTCACACCTATTGACTTACCTGGTACCTGAGTACCTTTTTCCAGCACCATCTGCCATACAAGTACACCTGGAGTTTGCATACCAATCGCAACCATAGATTGACCACGTTTTGATAGACAGCGCGGGCTTCTCGGGCATCATCGACGTTAGATCCTTTCGAGGCGCCAATATCGAGTCAGACCACTATCTGGTGATGGTGAAGATGCGCCCCCAAAACTCTCCGTAGTGAACAAAAAATGATACCAACGCCCACACGACTGAAGCAACCTGAGGTCACAGCAGACTATGTGCAATCGCTCGAAGCAGCGCTGCCGGCTGAGGGCGAGCTGGACACACCCTTCTCGAGGACTGTTGGGATACCATCAAGACAGCCATCAACAGCGTTGCGGAGAACGTCATCGGGCATGTGGAACGAACACGACAGAACGACTGGTTCGCCGAGGAGTTTAGGAGGGTGATGGACGAGACAGCGAAAGAGGCAGCAAGTTCTAATTTTCTAGGAGAAAAATAGCCACCTGGAGGAGGAGCTCGAGGAGGAAGAGCAGCTGGATCGTTCCCAGGAACACAAAAGTTCTATCAGAAGCTCTAAGTATCCCGCAAAGGCTTCGTGCCGCAAGCCGGAATGTGCCGGGACAAGGAGGGAGGCATCCTGACGGACAATTGTGAAGTGATCAAAAGGTGAAAGCAGCACTTCGATGAACACCTGAACGGCGCACATGCAGGAGATCAAGACGGTGGGGGAAGGTATATCACCAGCGTAACCAACGACGTAGAGGAGCAACTAACAACGATGAGTGAAGTTAAGGAAGCCAGGAGCTGAAGAGCTAGTAGCTATTAGCTACAAATCGATTTGGAAGGATTTTCTTCAGATCCAGCCAACTTATACGCTTTGCCGACGACATCGATATAATCGGCTGATCATCTGTGGCAGTGGAGGTGATCTACCGCAAACTGAAACGCGAAGCCGGAATGATTGGGTTGATGATTGATAAATATATGCTGGTCTGCGGATCCGAGAGCGCCCGAACCCGCTTGTCCAGTAATAACAAGGTCACGATCGATGACGACGAGCTGGAGATCGTTGAAGACTTTGTCTATCTCGGCTCACTGGTGACCGCAGACAATGACACCAGCCGTGAGATCCGGCGGTGAATGATCAGCGAAAGACGTGCGTAGTATGGACACCACAAGCAACGAGAAGATGGATATTGCTCGAAAAGGACCTGCGTACACTCGGGGTATTCGAGCGACGAGTGTTTACAATTATCTTTAGCGACGTGCAGGAAAAAATAGTGTAGAAGCGAAGGATGAACAACGAACTCGCACGATTCTACGGCGAACCCAGCATCCAGAAGGTAGTGAAGCTGGCCGGATACGCATGTTGTAAGAATGCCGGATGACTTTCCTGCAGAACAGGTGTTCACAACGAATCCGGTAGGAACGAGAAGAGCAGGGGCGCAACGAGCGAGTTGGTTAGACTAAGTAGAGTGTGATATGGCGCATATGGGATGCTCGAGAAGTTGGTGAACGGTTGTCATGGATCGAGTCAATTGGAGGAATACTGTTAATTAGGATATGTCTTGAGACGGAACACCAAGTAAATAAAATAAAATAAACAAAATTCTTTGCCGAAAACTAGGCTAAATCGCTGTGAAAGTACAGTTTTTTCCGAAGATTTCGTCATCCTAACTCTTACTAAAATTGTGAGATCTAGAAAGAATTACTGTTTGATTCATGCTTGAACAAAACCGATTGAAAAGTCAGAACACTAGCCGGAATTTAAAAAAAAAAACAAATAAAAGGAAACAATTTATTATTTGACCTCAGGTCTTAGAGATAGCTTCATCAGCCAAATATAACCAACGTTAGTTCAAATAATGTGTTAAATTCAATCGATCTGTGATTGAGTCCGAATATTTACAATCAAATGAAAAATATATTTTTTTCATCATTTGGAGCAAACAATGTTAATAAATTAATATTTATTTTAGGTATTTTTCGGGGCTTTCAATTTAATTCTAAATTGCAATTCAAAGATCAACCATCAAGTTCACGTCCAAAGCCCAAAAAAGACTTTAAAATCTTAAACGAAACTAATCACTTATCTCAGCTGGGCTGAATGGTCTTCTTAAGTTTCCCACTGAAATGGGGGCCAATGCCAAGGTCTTTCTCCTTTCCACCCCCTTGAATGGGCCACTCAATGGGGACCTCGGCAAAGGGGTGCGGTGAAATAATCTCTTGCCGAAAGATGCCGGTAACGGTTTTTACATATGAAGCTAGGTGGGTACTTATGTGGGAAATGTGAGTAATTACATGCACAACCGGAGATCTGTACCTCTTAACTTAAGCTCTTCGCATTGCATGACTGGAAAAGTCAAGTTGGTTGTTGAGAGGGGTAGCTCTTAAGTTGGTGGACCTCCTACCGGGTGTTTTTATTTATTTTGTTTCTTCATTCGAATTTGAGGTTGCCTCTTTTTCGTTTATCATACACTACTGACTTAAATGGTTCTGTTTTCGTCTCCACCCTTTTCCCTTTCCCTTGGCTGGTCTGTTTGGGTCACTGATGGTGGCAAGGTTATGGGAGAGATGTTTTCGACGAATGAAGCCGGTGATCGGATTGTTGATGTTGTATGACGCATGACGCATGACGCATGACGCATGACGCATGACGTTGATGGGTTTGAAATGGGGTGATCATCATCACACCCCAATCAACATCAGATTTGTTCAGATTCATGTTTATTTCGCTGGTTTTTTTGTCGTTTGTTAGCGACCCACAAAGAGGTAAAGAAGCACGACATCGTCATTGAATCGACTAGAATCGTATGACTTCTTAATTGACTTTTGAGTGTTGGTGAGCTTATTTGAATTTCAAACAACTTAGGGGAGATGGGGGCATAATGGCCACCTTAAGGAAAACGGTTATTTAACCATAGAAAATAGCTATAATATGGAGGTTACATTATTGTTTCGTGTTCAGACACTTGAAAAGCCTATTCCCTAACGGGCTGAAACGTGAAAAACTAGATGAAAACGTTAAAAATTGCATTTTAAAAAATTTTGCCAAAAGCTGAAAACCAGCCACTGTGGAGGCATAATGAGAACCCCCCCTGAGGCAGTATGAGCACCATTAATCAGAGCAAGATGTGCGTTTTTGCCGGGGGATCTAGCAGCGAATTCAATTCGATGAAGTCAGTTGAGTCGTAGATTCATCAAACAAAGCAATAACAAAATAATCTAGGTCTGTTTGTAGAATACAAACAATTCACGCACGCTCATACATTAAGTGCTTTGTTCGGAGGATGATGCTACTAGCCGTATAATGTAACAATAAAAAAATCGATCATGAATTGTGAATGGAAAAAAAATCACCTCGAACAGAAATCTAACTCTAGTCTTTTGATTACCTCTCCGACACCTTACCAATAGGCTAAATTGTCGGATGAAAACTAGTCAAGGTGTGGCGCTTTAAATCAATTTTAATTCGCAGCTAGATTCTACGGCAGAAAATGCTCATTATGCCTCGATAATATGGTGCTCTATATGCCCCTAGTCAACAAATTTAAGTAAAAACGTGTTTTAAAATTGATAAAAGTGAAAAATCAAAAATTTTATGATGGTAAAAATTGAGAAACAATGTGTACATCATGTTGCAGTGCGTACATTATAGATCAAAGTTATTTTAAGATCATAAGAGCTTATTTCGTGGTACTCAAAAATTATAATATTTTCGTAACTTTAGAACCAAGCTAGTTTTTTTAAATATCTCTGTAAAGATGATAAGGAGATTCCTTTTTTTTGTGAAAAATTAATACTATAGGAAGTACGAAACAAATCCTCATGAAAATTTATTTAAGAAAATACGCACTTTCGTAGAAAAGCGTAGTTCTCATTATGCCTCGGGTGCTCGTTATGCCCTCATCTCCCCTAATTAAGTTTGTATTGGCTCTGTGCTTTAAATATTTATAACAAAACTTAGAATTCCTTATTTTTAATATTTTTTATCAGTTTCTTTTTAATTATTCACGAAACACCAATTTCCCAACATGTACTTTGTCAGTATAATTGAACATGATATCAACCTATATAAGGTTATTAAGTTGAACTTTGATAATTGGAAGAATTTTATTTTTGAAGAAGGATTTATCTCTGACTTTGATCACTGGCACTCTTGAAATAATATTAAATATTTTCTGTCTATTTTGTGTTTTAAGCCTACTTGATTGAATAATTCTACTGAATCAAAGCAAACGAAAGATTCCCTTTAATTAAATCGTGGTTGAATTCAAAAGAATCTTTCGATTGCTTTGATTCATTCAAATATTTTCTTCTGTTTATCATATTAAATTAGGGTTGCCATCCGTCCCGCAAAAGCGGGACATGTCCCGCTTTTTTGTTGAATGTCCCGCTTTTTTCCTAAAAATGTCCCGCTTTTTTTTCGAAAACTTTTAAAAAGTTAACTGACTGACACCGGAAAAATCAAACTTTAGTCCCAATTTGAATTCTTGGATGAACAAAAAATCTTTCAAATCATTTTTTTTTAAATAAGCAGCATTTTTTCATAGCTTATATAAGGCAATAAAGAATAAATCTAAACATCTTAGCATTAGAGTAAGATTCTGATTCAGTCAAGTGTTCATGCAGCACGTAAGCCAATGTAGGAAAAAAAATTCGTTTAAAGATGGAAGTTTTCTTGATGTTTTCAAACTTTTGAACAAATTACCAAAAAAAGTATTTTTTGTTAAAAATTACACAATGGTTTTTAACGCGCTATGAAATCCGCCGTTCACATGAACGACTTGAAATATTTTCTCGCAAATAAGGTGTTAATTTGCGAGAACCGTGAATAAAATAAAAACGGTGCATATGGCAAAAATCACTGTAAATAGAAGTCATGTAAGAAAAACTGAGCAAAATCAATCTGCGTTAAAAACAACCTTAGTTTTCTTTCTATGATCAACTTTGGCGTATAAGTTTAGCTACACAATTAATGTTTTTTTTTTTTAATTTTTTTAAATGTCCCGCTTTTTTCCGCTGTGTCCCGCTTTTTTTCGTGAAATGTCCCGCTTTTTTCCAAAAGTATCTGGCAAGCCTATATTAAATTCAATCATTATGGATTAATTCTCCTCGGTTCAAAATGGATTTTTTTTTCAAATCTAAAATTCACAATTCAAATGGTGATTAATTTTTATTTTTCAAATTCAAAATACTACAGCGGAGTTTTTAAACCAACCCTTCAATGGAAAATGCAGAAAAGAAATGTAAATTAATGAATAATAATGATGAATAATAAATATTATTTATAAACAATAAATATTTATTTCAATTCTGAAAATTATAAAACTGCTTGGAAATAATTTTGAAACAAATCTCTAGTTCAGAATATAAAAAAAAGTGTTGGAAATAAATTTTCTTAGTTATTGTCTATTTTTGATATTGTTATTATTTTTAGCTTAATTATCGAAAACTCCCCCCCCCCCCCATAGACGAGTCTTTCATATGGGCCTATTCAGAAATATCAACCAGCCTATCAATTGAACTTGTCGAAATATTTTAGAATTGTATTTTATCGAAACGTTTAATCTTTACAGCACTCTTCAAAAAATTTGTCACAGATTTTTTATTGTATTCTAGTCCTTTAACTAATTGAACTCAAACTTTATATTTGGTCTACATTCTCGACATCATTTCTAAAAAAAAAAAAAATGTTCATAGACAAAGAGCTGGACCCAATTAGTTGACATTAACAAAAAAAATTTTTCCTACAAAAACTTTGTAAGTTAGACAAGTTAGGAAAAATACAAAAAATGGGCCTCATTTGAATTTTAAAAGAAATTTTTAATGTAACAATTAATATAAAACCTATCAATTCTAAACAAACTGTCTTAAAGTGTTTTGATCACTTTAGGATTGTTTTGTAGATTGTTCTTGTAAAGATTTGTGATTAAAAGTTCAAATTCTTTTTTTGATTCGCACAAAAACTGTTGGACGTACTTAATACAAAAAGTATTTTGATGCTTGAAATTCAAAATACATTCTCTTATTTAGTTTGCCAATTCCTTTTTAGAATGGTGTATAACTCAATCATTAGAAAATTGGTTGAAATTCAAACCAAAAAAATCCTCTGAGTTTAAGTTTGAACTAATCAATATCGCCAGAACAGCTCGTGATTTTTAAATGAAACACTTATATTCTTGGCAGGAAGTTGTGTTCAAAATGATAATCCTGGGGAAAAAGATCCTTCCAAATTCGAAAAAAGTAATTGGTTATGGTAATTGGTAATATTAATGGTAACACTTTTATCACAACTTTCACTTCTGCGGAATCTAAAACATCTTCTAAGATCATCACAATTAACATATTTAAACATTCTAAAATTTTTGCACATCCAACAGGCATGTACCATAAACACATTTTATACAATTCCATTCTTTGAATCGTCTTGCGAAACAAAACTAATCAGTTCTTAGTTTTTTATTCCAATATCCCTTGAATATTGTAATTTATTGTTCCTGATTTTTTTGCAGCGATGCACTATAATTCACACAAATGTCCTTAATTTTTGTCGAGGTTTGAAATCCTCTCAAGCATTTTGGTTGCTGGAATACATTCACTTCTGTAAGGCTCAGCTTCTCGGCGAACAAATATCCTTTTCCCCAAATTCCCCCAAAATTCACCACAAAAACTTCACTCACCAATTTGAACATTTTCACAGAAATGTAGTAGTGTTGATTAGAACTCGAAAGTGTTTTTTTTCAAGGGAGGGTACGTGAATGTGTAATGCGACCACACTGGGCTAAACTAAGACTGACAATCGCTGAGCAGAATGTACCTCTTTTTATACCGATTGAAGAAAGTCACACGAGAAACCTGTGGTCGAGTCCGGGTAGCAGAGGCGCACTCGAAGCTCGTGTGTTCGTCCGCCCCCAAAGCTCTCCCTGAGGCACCGACAGAAGAACATCTCCACCCGCTGCTGCCCACCCAAACCAAAGCAAGGAGGAGGAGGAGGAGAGTACAGAGGCACCCTTTAACCCCAAGAAAACGATGACGATCGAACAAGCGCCGCCGTTGAAGATCGACCGCTCAACGAGAGGACGACTAAGACGACGACACGCGGGAGATCCTCAAAGCTCAGCTCAGATGGTGGAGCCAAAGCATCTTCCAGGTGTTTCCATATATTCTACTACCGGAGATCAAGTCGGTTTGTTGGTAGCTGCTTGCTTGGTGTTTCTCTGACTTGTTGATGATGATCGTAATGATCATGACGCCCGGTGTTGATGATGGGAGTCAGTCGGCCACCCCATTCATGCCGAAAGCTTTGAGACCGTTGAGAATGTTCAACAGAAGGAAATAAAAAACTTAAACCAGTGAGAGACTCGTGAGAGAGTTAAGCCGAGGAAAAGCTGTGGAAAAAACTTTGAGTCTGCTCTCGTTTGGGGTCTAAAGCTACTGAGACGATGATGATGATGGTGATGATAAGATGACAGTGCCGAATGGAATACAAAATTTATGATCGACAACAAAAAGACAACGGAAAATGCTACTGTGCGCGGTTGCAGCTCTTTCAGTTGCAAATCTGTACTGCCACCGAAAGTTTCCTTAGGTTGATTTTTATCTTGTGGATTGTTTTTTTTAAATACAAAACGTTTCAAAGTTTTTTGTTGTTCTACGAGATATTAAGGGAGAAAGGAATCATATCCTCAAAAAATGTCCTTAGTGTTAAATGAATCCATATTTTCGAAGAAACATATAGTTCTTCTGTGATCCTAAATACATTTATGAAAATCTTAATATCTGTGTTAAAGCTTTGCCAAATTCATTATGAAAAATATTTAAAAAAAAACGTATCATTTGATATTTCAAAACTATTCTGTATGAAAAATTTATTGTAACATCAAAAAATTTATGATTTAGAGATTTTAAAGGAAAAAAGGCAGATGTCAAGAAATTAACTGGAATTTAAGTGAGATTTTAGAAACAAATAAATTAATATAAATTCGAACTTGTTTGGAACTTACCAGAGGTCTACTGAAACACGTTGAAAACAGATTCAAACGAGTATGTGGTGGAGAGTTTCGAGCAACCAAAAGATAATTTTTTTTTAATATTCGCCCAACTGAAAGTCAATTCGGTGTTCGAGAAGTAAAAGGTTCGAAGAATTTTCTAATTAACTCTCATCAAGAGCTAATTTTGTCACATTATCGGTTCAGTAAGTGTCAATTTGACACTTACAGTTGCGTTTAAAAAAGAATAAATCTACGCAGAGCAGCGCATAAACTTCCGACTTTTATGTAGGGGAGAGTGGGGTATCGTGGGCCATGGGGAAACGTGGGCCACTTTTAATATCTCAGATGTGTGTTAAGTTAAAAATCTCAAACCAACTGTCATCGCCGCCGTTTTGCGTGAGCATATATTCCTATACGTTGTTGACTGAAATACGCATCATATGCTTCTTTTATTTATCAAGCTAAAAAAAGTTAGAAAAATTTACTTACATAATTAAAAAAACACCCGCTAATTTCATCGATGGGGAACCGAAGGTGCATAACAAAAATATGCTCATACGCTTATGATCTTAGTTTTGTCATGATCTTTCACATGGAAAAGGAATTTTTGATGAAACATCAATAAGTCACACAAACGCAACCAATTTGCAAATCATAGCTTGTGGGGAATCGTGGGCCACACATCTTGAATCACCTATATTTTTATGTTTTTATACACATTCAGAACTTAAAATACGTTTTACCTATCTGTAAAGTTTTCTTATGCCAAATGAAGAGTTATGAAAAATATTTTGTCCATCCTATATAAGAAATTTTGCCAAAACGTTCGCGAGCCAGGTTTTGGAATCCATGCGATCATACACAGCTCTATTTTTTATTTCATCATCTGAAATTGCTTTAAAATAACGAAATGAATAAGGAAATCATTGTTTTGGGTCAACTCATAAACTTTGCATGTTATTTGGTCAATTTGGATTTGGTGGCCCACGATTCCCCACCATTTTTCAAAATCCAAAAAATATTGCTTTTTTCAAACAGTCAGCATTTGAGGAAAATAACTTATTAAAATTTTAAAAAAATACCTTATGATACCTTGAAAATGTAGAAAACCATACAATTTTTTAATTTCATTTTATCTTTTATAATAAGAAAGATATGGAACAACGAAAAAAAGTGGCCCATGATTCCCCACTCTCCCATACAGAATGCCATTTCTCTCACAGTTGGTTTAAATCCATGAAACTTTCACACAAGCTAGATAAGCTTATAAACTCTTCATTTTCGAACATTTTAAGGGTACTAGGAAGAGAAATGTAGCTTTACAGTAAAAGTGTGGAAAATTGAGATTGCGTCACAAAACGATTTAGCTGTAACTTTGTTGTAACTGTTTGAGACTATGTAAAAAATACATCCAATTTTATCAAATCGATCAACATGATCAAAAATCCAAGCGGTTTGAATACGTGGTTAGTTAAGAAGTTAAAAACAATTTTATTCCTATAGACGGAATATAAAATCCTTTTTTTTCGTGGAGTTATTCCTGAGTTTTGGCAAAATTTTCCCGGGTATTGCTCCTTTTCGGGTTGAAGTTTTTGAATCAAATGCTTGGGTTTCGCCTAAGGTTGACAGATTTTTTTCTTCATCTATCCGGGCCGGAAAATCCGGGTTAAACTTAAAACCTGGCAAAATCCTGGCATTTGATTTTAAAATATCGACCAAAAATCCAGGCAATATCCGGGCAAATTTGGTCAAAACCCAGGAATTACTCAACACAAATCAAGAAAGATAAAAAAACATGAAAAAAAACTTTTTTAAACAGTAGTTTTTAAATCCTATTTTAGGCTTTCAAAAAACTTTATGGTTATTTTTATAAAACTTGCTCAAAGTATTTCGTTTTGGACGCACAAATTAAAATTTTTATAACACAATTTGTTTTTTTTTTGTTTGTGATCGGTACTGTACCGGTCAGGAAATACCATCCATACTCCTAGTTTTTAATATGTGTCTAATTTATGTTCACTTGACACTGTAATTAATTTGCTCGAAAACACCACTATTTGTATATGTACCCTAGGATAAGCATAACTCTCTCTTAACATAAAGGCTTTCTTCGAGAGAGTATGAAACCGCTCATAGAATAGAAAGTAAGCCATTTTTAGAATAGAATCTAGAGTTGAATTGAACGCACGGCATTTTAATTCGTTCCCAATAAACCGTTTAGTTTAAGTCCAAATAAGCGACTTCTATATACTAGTTCCGAAATCGAACCTAAGTAATTGGCAGCAATCATTGTGCATTCTGTGTGGTGCTTGTTCGCGAAATCAACCCGACGAAGTGCAAACAAAATTTCTCCCCCAACGGGTGTGATCAGCTGAGTGGAAGAATAGGCGACTTACCTGGACATTCTTGCTGCTGGTGGATGCCGTCGACGAGAGACGGGAAGAAATACCCCAAAATCCGAACCCCCCCATCGGTCGAGCCCGAACAGTTTGGTTTGGAAAAAAAGTGAATAAATCCGGGCAACCGGGCCGAGCCGGACTTTTGTCATTTTTTTTTTGTTAAGCTAGCAGACCCGGTAAACTTTGTTTTACCTTATTTAAAAAAATTGTAATACATTTTTTATTTCATCTACATGTCCTTTACTTTATCATGCTCGCGAATCGCTTTTTATGAAAATCATACCAAAATTACATTGTACGGCTTGTGTCCCATTCAAAGTGGATTTTGTATGGGAACCTTCCTTCCATAAAAAGTGAGACTATTGAAACTATTATACAAACCATCTCTGACCCCAAAAACTTTAAGATACCAAATTTAACTTCATTCCGACCGACCGTTTATACGTGATGGTGTTACAAAGAAAACGCCTCCATTTTTATGTATAAAATATCCGGGCAAAACCGGGCAATCTGACAAACTTAGTTTAGCCAGATATTAAGATTAAATAGCCCAAACTTTCTCGGAAGGAAAAGTGCGGGAAAAATTCTTGCAACATTAGCTAAGATAGTTTTCTGAAAATAATACTAAATTTTGATCATAAGTTCAATTAAATAATTACTTATGTGTTAATATTCTCAAAAGCGTGAAACATTCAAAACAAAGCATTTTACAAATCTTATGATATGCGTTACATATCGTTATCTTTTCAAAGCATTTTTCAATTTTTTCTCTAACGATAACACAACTTTGACAAAATAATTAAAAAAAAACTTAATAAAAAGGACATCAAAAAAATTGATTGCAAATTAAATAAAATTAATAAAAACGAGGTAGGTACAACCAGTTAAAAAAAATTAACGAGGTAAAAACACAAGAAAAAAACCAAATAAAAACAAGACTATAAAACACTACTAAGAATAAGATGCGTTTGAATAAAACAATATAAAAAAAGACGAAACAAGTTCAATTGATTTTAAAAAGAGCGTTTAAATGCAAGATAATACAAGATCGACAATACTTATCAAGGAAAAATAAAAAAATAACTATAGAGAAGGTAGACTAAAATAAAACTATATAAAAACTTATAAGAAAACAAGTAAAACACGAAAACTCAGTAAAAGTGACAGAAAAAATCAGGTCAATCCGAAATGGAGGCTATCCTTAACTCTAAATGCTAGATTTTTCAATAAAATGTTATATTTGTTTTTGCTTATGTTTTTTAATGTTATATTATAAATTGTTTTTTTTTAAACTATTTGATTTTTCTAGTTTTTTTATTACTTTTTTTTGGGTTGTTTTATCTTGATTTGTAATGTCACGTTTTGTTTCAGCATGATTTACCTTGTCTTATCTTGTTAATTTTTGATTTATTTTATTTATTATTTATTGTTTTATTTATTTATTATCTTGCACTTTTTTACCTTTTATCTTGATTTGTTTTTCTTATGTTGCTTTTTTGATTATTGGATGATTTGTGTAGCATTTCTTCTGTTTAAACCAATTTTGTTATTTTTTTTATCTTGTTGCATTTTGTTTTATTTATCTAAGCATTTTAGAGTCGTAGGGCCCTTTCACCATATACTGTGTTTGACTCATGCGATTATCAGTAATTAACAACATTCAAAGTTCAGAAAACCGCCATTTTGAATTTCAAGACGGCGTCAGATAGTGAAATTCGACCTCTACTCGTTTAGCTCTTTCCAATATCCAAATTGTGGGGGTTTTATGCGATTTTTAATCATTTACAGCATTTAAAGTTCAAAGGCAGCAGCCATATTGGATTTCAAGATGGTGTGAGGTAGCGAAATTGGACTTCTATTTTAGCCCTTTCAACTTCTACCCATTTTCTGGGGGTTTCATGTGATTTTCAGAAGTCAGAAGCGAAATTCAACTTCTACTCGAATAGCCTTTTCGTGTGAGGGTTTTCATGCAATTTTCAGTGATTCATAGCATTTTTGAAGTTAATCAGAAGCCGCCATCTTGGATTTCAAGATGCCGTCAGATTCCCAGACAACCATTTGGTGGGTATTTCTAATTCTTAACACAAATATACGTGCGTACGTATAAACATATCTTATATACGTATCATTTTGAAGACCATATAGTTACATTAGCACACATATTCTTGATTTGGATTGTATTGTTGTACGATTTGCACGATTTGTCATGCGAATCATTTACGACTACCCTGATTCTTTTTGGAATACACTATGTCAATTGACATCATCATATATATGATTGAGGTTGTAATCTTGTAGGTCTTCGCTAAATATGCGATTGGGAATATCTTTATATACGACATTTTTCGTAACAATATGGAAAGTTTGACGACTCATTTTATGTCAGTTGAATAAAAATAAAATTATTTCAATGAAATGCGTATTTTGCTGTCAAATTCAAGTTCAAATAACTCGGAATTGAAAAAATCTTTTTGTGTGTGGTCATTTCAAGTGCACAGCAAGAGACTGGTCACGACCAGACATTCCTGGTGCATGTTCCGTATACTCAATGGAACCAGATTCTGAGTAATACAAAATAAACACCACTCTAAATACTCGGAAATCTAAAACTAGGGATCAAGTTCTGTAAACTTTATTTGTAATATCCAGACATATCCCAGATTACCTTAAATTCAATAGAGTAACGTTTTCCTGACATAAGCTCGTGACATCTGGAAAGCCAAAATGAAAATAAACACTGTCCATTTTACCACCCCCCATGGGGTGTCCGTATTACCCGCACTATATGTTTTTTTGAAAACAGTTAAATTTAACAAAAAAAAAATATTGAAAAAACACTTACCTTAGATGATATCTATTGATAAGTACTCTGAGCACAGATATTTGTACAAAAAACTTGGCGGAAAGGCGTTTAATACTTTAAAAAACGTTAGTTGTTGTAGGCCGAAAACTACATCACCACCTGGAAAGTGCACGTGTGTTTTGTTTTTGTTTATTATTTTCAGTGTTTGACAGCTCCGTGCTCCATAGGGTGTCTCTAATAGCCTCTAGTGATTCTGTGATAGGGTGGTAATAAAGTTTGCACTACTTCATAGAGAAATAAGTGAGATTTAAGGGGGTGTCCATTTTACCCACACTTCCCATTAATACTTTTGTATTGCTGAACTAATCGACTGTAGGTACCACTCATTTTTTTCTTTTAAAAATATAATCTCTCATTTTAGAAATCTTGTATGATAGAAAAATGTACTTTTTGCTAAGATCTAACACCTGGTTGTTATAATAATATAAATCGTATTTCATGTTAAAAAAAACTTAATCTCGAATTATTTTATGCATAACACGATAAAAACTCTCAATCACGGCTGATCATGGTATATCAGTCGTTTCACGGATTTTTTGCGAATTGTCGTACACAAAGGTCGAGTTCATATGTACATAAATACGAGTCTCTCTTCTTGTCGTAATAAATTCATGCAATGCATTTAAATACATACAATGAAGAATATGCATAGGTCGCTCATTGTAAGTGCAGATATACGAAAATGAGTTTAAATAACATTCTAGGGTAGGTGTACCCTCCTCCGTCGTATCCCTCTTATTCGTCTTAATTCATGAATGCATGTTTTAGAGCCGAAAAATCACTTTCCACTTTAATAGGCTACTTCACATTATAAACTTACGCCTGTGAATTTATTTTCTATCACAAATTTGTCACTTTTGAAATTATTTTTTGAGATATTTGATTTTAAAATCTCGAAGTGAAATTTATTATTGGCATACTCCGCCATATTGAAAGACGAACTTAGTGATCCCCCCAACGTGTTTCTTTGTTTTAACGCTTCCTGTCAATGCATATAACAATCAAGATCATCAAATTCAACAGAAAAGTGTTGAAATAAAATTAGAAAAATGATTTCAAATTAATCTGAACTATATAAATTTGTCAATATTCGATTGAAATCGATTCGCTCCCCCCCATAATTCGTCGTAATTTTGCGACAGGAATAGGAAACCGTTTTGCAAGAATTGAAATTAGACTGGTTCATTTTTACTATTTTTGGCTGACCACAGTCGGACTCATAGAGAATGAACATAATTGATTTCTAAGTTATCACAACACAATAAAGTAATTTTGAAGCTAGGAACTAGATGCGCTGGGAGATAAGTCTAAAAAGTCTTTTTATATTAATAAATTACTTGAATGTATTCAGCATTGCTTATAATGCATGGTTTTAAATGAACATAGAATTGATGGCTTTTTTAAGCTAAGTGGTTGGTGTTTTACAAATTATTTACTACCAGTACCGTGCATAATTTAATAGACGTTTGAGTGCACGCAAGAATATCTCAAACTTAACACAATTTTCAACTCCAATGACATTGTTTCTTCATAATTTTCTATTTTATGATTTGATTATTTTTGGTTCGATTATCTGATGACACTAAACCTCTCTCAAGTATTTGAAACATTAGATACATCAATTATATGAAAATTAAACTTTTTCAATTTCTTTCATTCAAACTGCAATATCTTACATACGACCAAACGCTTTGCTCTACAGAATGTTCACTGAGAGATCCTTGAAAACTAAAACTTAAACTTCTCCAGTTTTCAGAAATTCTCTAAATGGGAATCAATAACTACTCGAGGAAAAAAAAATCAATTCCTGGACCGATCACCTCGATTTCTATTGAATTTTGACGATGCATGGAAAATCGATGCAAAAAACTCCCGTTGAAGTTCACAATTACAAGAGAATTTAGATGAATGAATAATTTAAACTTTAAAATAAGATTTCACGAGTCTCTGGTTTGGATCTCAATACAAGTTTGGATAAAAAAAATCGGAAAGATATGATTTTTTGTACATAAAGTCGTTCGAAATAAAACAAAATCGAACCCCTTTTTTATGCTGATTCCTACCATACCAGTTTTAAAACTTGACTCATGTTTGCTTCATATTTTATAAATTCTCAGTGAATTTTCAAAAAAAGATGTTTTGTCATTTTTAACATATTACAGTTTGAATGAAAAAGTCGAAAAGTTTTATCGCTCGTAAAAAAACTCGAATAGATGAGCTGAACCAGTCTAATGCGCATTACACGCATCAACGTGGTGTTGCTTTGTTTCGATATCCTTCGCCAGGGTTCCCACATGTATAAGAATACACTTGTTGACAAAACGCAAATGAGATTTTGCCTCTCCTCAAATGTCTTACTATTCAGCCTCATTACGTAGAAAAACATATAGTTCTATTAAAAATGTTGATGTTCTTTAAATATGGGTAGTTTCTGTGTAAATTTGTGCATTGTAATTTGTGTTAAATGTCTGTATGAATGTTATGAAATTTTATCTTACAGACAAATCCTGGATCATGGCAGCCCTGTCCGTTGGAGAGTGTGTTGGTACAAAATACATTTGCAGGGTGGATTCAATTTGTAAGGTCTAATATTGTGCTGCCTGCAATTGCCTTAGCCAAGCAATGGTACCTAGATACAATAACGCTACCTTGAGATTTCTTGGCAAGACCATTTTATTGCGACTGAGATCCCTTTCGAACTTTGCCGTTATCCTGCGCGGTTTATCCGTGCGAAGTAAATAATAGCATTTGCATGAACCGCAGCCGCAAAGTTTCAAATTTATACCTCATGAGGAAGGAATAGTTTGAGACAATTTCGGTAGAATTCAATAGAAGGTATCATATTTTGCTGCCTGCAGATGCATTAGCCAAGCAATGGTAGACCTGTTTACAATAAAGCTATCCTAGTTTCATGGCTTATTGTGAATGGTTACTTGAAAGAACTTCTGCTGTTATCCTGCGCGGTTGATCCGTTCGATGTAAGCTAATGCAAATTGCATGAACCGCAACCGCAAAATTTTTAATGTGTTTCTAAAGAGGGTGGAATAAATTGAGACAATTTCGGTCTCCTTGTACGACGGAATTAGGAACCTGGTACGACAATGAAGGAACTTGAATGAGGAAAATAAATCATAAATTGACTAAAAAGTACGTAATGTATTGATCTATTTCCTTCATAGTTTCATAAAACAGTATTAGAAATAGGGTAAGTGAGCCTTAACTTGGCATGCTCCTTATCTTGGCATGCCAAAATGCATTTTGGTGTTTTTGATGTCAAACATACGCCTAAAAATGAAAAAAAAAATTAAACATAAAAGGAAATCGCATATGGCAACATTCTGCATAGCATTTGTCCACAATTGAATCCAAATGACTGCGTAATATTTTTTTTCGCAGGACAAACTGCAAATTAAATTATGATCTTCGGAAAAAATCTAAAATGAACCTACCTTGCTAGTGCATCTGCTATCTTCGGATTGATTTTAAAAACACACTTCCTTATGGAAAAATCATTAAAAATTACCGTTCGTTGCAGCAAAACATGGCAAAAAATATAAAATTATAACTTACTCTAAACAACGTACATTTTCTATCTAGAATTCAAGAAAATATAAACATATTTTTTGCCTTATCTTGGCATGCAATTCCACAAATAGAAGTATGCATGTATGTGTGAAAACGACATCAGCAGGCAGTCGGCAGCCGGCGGCCGTTCGTCGGCCGAAGGGGCACAGTGGTCTAGAAATTGAAAAGCCGGTCGAAAGTGAAATGAATGAATGAAATAAATTAAAAATATCATGAAGATATTTTGGACTATAATAAATTTATTTATCTCTCAAGCCGACTCAAGCGTATTGGCATCTAAGTTGGAATTATAATACTACCATTTAAACTGCTCTTTTATTATAAATTTCGAGAATTTTTCTTCTCAATAAAATTTACCTCTCAACAATAATTGCACTGCAATGTTGAAAAACTATGTTTTAACGAACTTGAATTGTTATTGTTTGCAAATTCATGTGAAATCAAAAATAGTATTTTGACCAAGTTTGTTTTTTATTATAGATCACTGTGCATCAGCAGGAGGTGATGACGTTGTTCTCTGTAGCAAAGGAATATGCGAAAGAAGCGCTGCCGAGTTTGGGTGATGATTTTGCATGAGTGCGAGTGGGATGCAGTTTTAATTTCACCCCAGCTTTTGAATTTGCTGTTCGCTTCCATTGGCTATAGTTTCCAAACGAACGAGTGAGATGCAATCTCTTTCTATCAGGCTGGCTGGAGTCAGCGAAAGTTTGTCTTGTTTTGCTATCCCGGTGTACGTACACGATTGCTAGAAAATTCCTAAGGGCGACACTTTTAATATGTATGATTCAAAGAATCGTTCGCTGACTTAAGTTTCAGCTTTAGCTTGCTTCTTGCCTCGATCATAATGTTTTTTAAAATGTCGGTCCTCCTTTTATGGGAGTGGAATTAAAAAGATATATGAACATTTAATATCTTATGTTAATCTGTTTACTTCAATGGAAACAGATCTATCATGATTGCATGTTAAGGATTTAGCAAACGATTTGTTTGCTTGCTTAATGAACATATTTATGTTAACCAATGCAATAGTTTGGAACTTTTAATAGAAATTATAAACACACAAAAACTGAAATAAACAAGTAAAGCTTTTCTACGTAAGATTATAATTCTACATGCAAATATCAGTTATAAAAATTGATTGACATTTTGTACTTCCGACTTTTTGAAAACAATACAGAACATTGATGTGCTTCCTTCCGGGATATTTTCAATGAATTCGTGGGGGCTGTAGTTGTATTAGTGAGGCAAGTTTTTCCTAGAGACGGCCAATTTAAGGAACTCATAAAGGGCCAAAATTCGGCGCGGGGGCTACAATAAGGAGCATTTCAATCAATAGTTTGATGAGGTCTATCGCAAATTGTCAACCGCTTTCAAGCAAGGACATATTTTTATTGCATTTCAGGCTAGTAAGCAATCATATTTGTCGAAGGACTTTTGAATGTACACATTACAGGAAGACTACAATCATGGGAAATTTAGTCAACCATGCCTTAGGGGCCAAGATACGGTACATTAACCCTATAGTTAAATTACTAAACATCAGTTTTAAACCAACGTGGTAGGCAATTCTATTGAAATAATGAAAAAAGCTTCCTTAAGCCGTTGTCTTAGGGTCCTTTACCCTATACGATATAATCTGTAATATAAAAAACGAATTCTGGTTGTCTGGGTTGCGAAATTCGACTTCTAATCGTTGAGCCATTTCACCCAATACCCATACTCCGGGTGTTTCTTGTGATTTTCAGCATTTTCAAGTTGAGCTGATGCCGGATCAAGAATGGCGTCAAGCAATAATTTTTCTTCTTCTACTTGTTGAGCCTTTTCACTCAAAACTCATATTGTTGAGATATTCATACCTCTTCAGGTGATTTGAAATATTTCAAAGAAGTTTATACTTTTTTTTTTATTTAACTCGAAAAGAACACACATGACTTATCAAAAATGTGAAACAATAAAAATTCCAATTCACGTATGTGCAATCTAGTCTGAGCGTTTCCTGTTTTGACATCATGATCAAGAGCTTTCATGTAATTTTTTTACGGTTTTAAAATCAAGCACTGCGTGCCTTTATAAAACATTTACATTATACATTTTATTTAAATTTTAATATAGTATTGAGAACTCTTTCTAATCAATTTTAACAGTATATTTAGTAAAAACTTAATGAGCGTTTTAAGAACAACCTGAAAACAAATGTTTAAATCAGAAATTTAAGCATTTTTCATGACCATAATAAATAAAACTGTTATAAAGCTAGCTGTATTTAAAATTCTATAGTAAAACCATGATAAAATGGTAATGCTAAATGCTAAAGATCTAATGCTAGTTGGCTTAATCTGTATTTCTTTGGCTGGTGTATTCATACTTAAGTTTCGTTTGAAGGTTTCCAATTCTGTGACTCGAACAGATCGGTTGAGAAATAAAAGTTAAGTGTAAAGTTAAAATGTATCAGAATTGATGATATTCAGCTTTCCTTTAGCAGTGAATTTTTATGTTATTTTTCGAATGTTTTGGTTGAAGTCGTTAACTCTTATTTTGCAATGTTCCTTTCTTTCAATGTATCATTTTTGATTCATTGTTTCTATTTCTAGCAAGACTCATTTTCCATTAGAACTCTCGGCTACACCCAGTAAAGGCACGTGTCAAACACCGATCAACAACGTTTTTGCCGATAGGCAAAATCGATTGCAAACTAGTTCCTACTGGCAGAATCTTTTGAAGATTCCTCCACGACACCGGGAGGCACCAAAAACAGCCTCCAATCTAATGCCGCGCGATAAAATCAATTAGTCACAGAAGGGGCCTTTAAGTTTTATTCCATACATGGCCGATAGCTAGTGGGGAAGAAAAAAAAACTTGTTTTCTACGACGCACGCGGCAGCAGCATCTTCTTCACACAGGCACAGAGACGCCATTAATCATTTTTGCGTCGTTTGAAGAATCTCTCAAAGTGACGGACTCATTAAAAAAAATTGCATTGTTTACACCCATCTGTCGGGGGCCGTCAATTTTGTGCCATCTCGGTGGATCAGCCCCAAAAACAAACCGTCGAAAAATTGCTCACATTTAACCAAAAACAACACATCGAGATGAAACGCGGGTGAGCAAAAAAAAACGGCAACAACCACTGCTTGAATGAAACATCTCAGATAAATATGTTTCCGGCAGGCGTTCTGCAGAAGATGTGCTTCCTATTGGCGGTTGAAAGCCGCCCGCTATACGCGGATGTGGAATTGACAACACTTTTTTTGTTTTTGTCAATAAAGTGAGTTGGCATTCAACCTTCGAAATGGCAGTTAATTTTTTGTCTTTTCTTTTAGTCGGGAGATGATCTATCCGTGTTTTTAATCAAAATTTCTTCTGCTTGATCTTTACCGTTGGAGGTGCAAAATTTCATATTAATAGGTTCTGATTACTGAATTGGTATGTTCTCTGTATATATTGATTGATGATCTCCCTAAGATAAGCAAGAATGTGATCATAACGACTTGGGGATAAAAATTGCAAGGGAATATTTTTTTAAAAGTTTTTTACTTTAGAACGAATCAACAAGCTTTTCAATTTCTGCATAATTTTTCTATTTTTTATGTAAGTTTTGTGTTACTTTTGTCATTTTTGAAATACTTGTTTTTTTTTCAACTTTTGTAATTTTTGTATTTTTTGTCATATTTGTCTTTTTTGTCATTTTTGTCATTTTTGTTAGTTTTGTCATTTTAGTCATTTTAGTCATTTTTGTCATTTTTGTCATTTTTGTCATTTTTGTCATTTTTGTCATTTTTGTCATTTTTGTCATTTTTCACGGTGTGTCAAAATACGTTTTAAAAAATAAAAAATGACCACCAAAACGGCACTCGACATTCGAAAGATATAGTATTCAGTAATTCAGGAATTCTCTGAGAGTCAGCAATGAGTAGTTGAACTTTTAAGTTGTGACCAGTAAATTCATCGTTTTACCCGTGTAATTCTTCGGCTTAAGTTAAAATTGGGGTTCATTTCAACTCCCCATCGTGTGCTCTATCGTCTAAAATACGAGTTTTCTGCAGTGAATAATTAAATAAGGAGTATTTCTGGAAAAGAAAATTTTCGGAAACCATCTCGAACCTGAGGTGCGTCCGGCCATCTTTGAACATCACATATATTCCGTCAACATCAACATCTTCTGTTACTACTACGAACACATCATGGTGAGAGGTACCAAATCAAAACGCGCCAGGGACGAACTGGATAAGTCTCAAGATACTGCCGAACCTAGTGATCTACTGAGTCGTATTCAATCTATGATTGATGCAGCCATCCAGGAACTTGTGTCAAAAATCCAAGAAACAAATGCTGAGCTGCGTGCTGAAATCAACACCCTGCGGAAAGAAGTTCAGACTTACAAGGTTGAAAGTATGAATGAAATACAACGGGTAACCGACTCTATTGCAAAGGTTAGTGCTGAACACCATACTACCAAATTAAGTGTTGACTACATCGAAAAGGCGTCGGATCTTATTCTCTTGGGAGTTCCATATCGTGAGAACGAGAACCTGTTCGATATTTTGAAGAAAATATCTCACTCGCTTGGATTCGTTGGAGCGCCTGAACCGCTGGTTTACGCGAAACGGCTAGCTCGATTGCCCATCAACATAAACACTTCGCCTCCGATACTCTTGCAATTTGCTTTCAAAGGTGTGCGTGATGACTTCTTTCGGAAGTATCTCAAATCTCGAAATCTGTCTCTTGCTCACTTAGGTTTCGAAGTCGATCGAAGAATTTTTATTAATGAAAATCTGTCTGAAGCCTCTCGCAAAATACGGGCCGAGGCACTCAAGCTAAAACCATTGGGTAGAATACACTCAACATACACTAGAGAAGGTTTCGTTTATGTTGTACCAACTGAGAGAGCCGCTGCTAGGTTGATCACTAACGTTGATCAACTGTTGGAGTTTACCCTTCCTTGTTGAATCACTTCCTTCCATTACGATCCTTTGACTCCCATCCTTCATCCCTGTGAATCCATCCGCTCCTAAAAGTAATTTAACCAACATCAACCATTCCTTAAAGTTTCTCTTTTATCCTTTCCTGTTCCCCGGTTCTGCCTCTTCCCGAGTTTCCTTTTTTTCCTTATCCGTCCTAAAAGTCATGTACGAGACTCTGATGCTGCTTTGTTGCTGTTTGCCGACTGCGGATGTTGCTGATTTTTTTTTATATATTTATATACATATATTAAAAAGTGTGCTATTTTTAGAATTTTCTAGTAGAAACGATATTACTGGTCATGAAAAGTTTAGTTTTGTTTAAAAGAATACATAATCACATTGTCAATACAATTAATAGTTAATAGTAAACTGGTTACAAAGCGTTAATAATACTTTGTTCTCTCGTCTTTTGAAGTTTATTTTCCCATGTTTGCAAGCCGCGTTTTTAGCCCTGACAATAATGGTAACTATAACATTCCACGTACTGTTATGAATTGTACCCTTCGTTCAGACGTTTTGAATATATGCCATATCAATATCCAAAGCATTTGTGCAAGACAAATGAGCAAATTTGATGAGCTCACTGCTTGTTTTTCTAATAGTAAAGTCGACATAATCTGCATTTCGGAATCCTGGTTGAATAGTTCAATTGATGATAACGTTCTGGTTATTGATGGTTACCAGCTGTTGCGACATGACAGGCAACATACTCGCGGGGGTGGCATTTGTGTATATTACAAAAATTTCTTGAAATGTAGCGTTTTAGCTTCGTCTGTGCACTGCACTGAAACCCTAGATAAAGTTGAATACTTGCTAATCGAAGTGACGCATAATAGAAGAGCTTTTTTGCTAGGTACATTTTATAACCCACCCCGAAACGACTGTGTAGATACCTTAAGCAGTTTAATAAGTGATTTTTCGCTAACATATGAAAATGTTGTTCTATTAGGGGATTTTAATACCAACTTATTGAATTCTAACGAATTGACCCTTCGGTTCAAAGACATGATTGATTCACACGGTTTTTCATGCATCAATCATACACCCACCCACTTCTTTCCTACTGGTTGTTCACTTATCGATCTTATGATTACCAATAATCGAGATTTCATTCTGAATTTTGATCAAGTCTCTGCGCCTGGATTCTCTAAACACGACATAATTTTCTCTTCGATAGATATTTATCGGCATTCACTTGAAGCAAATAAATTTATTAGAGACTATTCGCGTATCAATATGCCTGAATTAATCAGAACGTTTAACGAAATCGATTGGAGTTTTTGTAGCCGAGTAAATAACCCCGACATCTCGGTCGAGCTTTTCAATAATCGCATTCTTGAACTATACAACAGCTTTGTTCCCTTGAAAAGAGTTCAACCTAAGCATAATCCTTGGTTCAATAATCAAATTCGTGAATCGATGCATAATCGAGACCTTGCATATCGGATATGGAAATCATCTAAATCAATCTCGAATTTTCAGCAGTACAAACGACTAAGAAATGCGGTGAATAATGAAATTAAACGAGCAAAAGTGGATTTTGTCTCAGATCAAATGCAATCTGCAAATTCAAATCAGGAGCTTTGGAAAAGACTTAAAAGTATTCACAGGTTTAATTCCAATTCTAATGCCACCTTAACTCACACAAGCGACGAAATCAATGAATATTTTGTTTCTAATTTTTCCCCGAATGTTACACAATTGCCTTTTTTGCCACTGAACCAAAATGGCTTCAAATTTGAATCCATCGGTATAAATGACATAATTTTAGCTGTAAGCTCTATAAAATCCAATGCAGTAGGATACGACGGCATTTCTTTAAAATTTATAAAACTGCTACTTCCTTTACTTCTTCCTGCCCTGTGTGATCTCTTCAATTCAATATTGATTTCCATGAAATTTCCCAAACCTTGGAAGATTGCCAAAATTATACCAATAAAAAAAAATTCGAAAAGCCAAGAAATATCAAACCTCCGTCCAATCAGCATATTGGGTACGCTATCTAAAGTATTTGAACGAATTGTTAATAAACAAATTCAGTCATATATAAGTAATATGAACTTATTGAGCTCGTTCCAATCTGGATTTAGAGCAAATCATAGTACTACATCCGCTATGTTAAAAGTTATTGACGACATCCACAGTATGATAGATAGCAAACAAAACGCCGTTTTGCTGATGATAGATTTTTCAAAAGCCTTCGACAAAGTTTCCCATGTCAATTTATTGAAAAAGTTGTCATTACAATTTAACTTTTCACGCAGTGCTATTACCTTGTTAGAATCGTATTTGAACAACCGTACGCAAATTGTTACCAACGGGAATGATTATTCTAATGCTGCCTATGTCTCCTCGGGTGTTCCTCAAGGATCTATCCTTGGTCCCCTTTTATTCTCCTTGTACATAAATGACTTGGTAACCGTTTGCTCTAATACCAAAGTTCATCTGTTTGCGGATGATGTTCAAATCTATATCTGTACTCCAGGAATTTCTTCTCATCAAGCAATTGACTTGATGAATAACGATTTACGTAGTATTTACCATTGGTCTTTGCATAATTTACTACCAATTAATCATGATAAAACAAAAGCTATCTTTTTTCCATCTAATTTCAACATCAGAAATGTTCCAGAACTAACTCTTGGTGATCAAAATATTGAGTTTGTTGATAGTGCCACTAGCTTAGGTGTAATCGTTCAAAGAGACTTGAAATGGAATGCACTAGTAAATGCCCAATGTACTAAAATATACAACACTTTACGAACACTCAAGCTTAAAACAAGCATACTTCCCATTAGTGTTAAATTGAAACTCTTCAAAGCTCTTATCCTGCCACATTTCGTTTTCGGTGCTGAATTAATTTTGAATGCTTCGGAGCTTTTAATGAATCGTCTTCGTTTAGCTTTGAACTGCTGTGTACGTTATATTTTTAATTTAAACCGGTTTCATAGAGTGAGTCATCATCATCAACAGCTGCTGGGTTGTCCTTTTAAAGTTTTTTACAAATATAGAGCTTGTATGTTCTTGCACAAAATTGCTCAAACAGGAAAACCATCTTATCTTTATGAAAAACTTACAAGATCTCGAAGCTCTCGCGTCGGTCATTTTATTATCCCTCGTCACTATACTGAGTCTTATAGTCGATCCATATTTGTCAGGGGCATAAGTATCTGGAATCAACTTCCTAGTTCCTTACGAAACTGTAATTCTTTCATAACATTTAGACGAGATTGCAAACATTTTTTCAACCAGTAACCAGACTCCAAAAACCAGTACCTAGTTTTGTATAGCTCTTTAGTTGTTTTAAAATTAGTCAGAGAATGACCTTAATGAATACTTTGTAGCACAAATTGTAGTGAATTATAAGGAATTAAATTACCTTAAACTACATGAGTTGATAAATGAATAAATAAATAAATAAATAAATAAATAATTTGGAAATGTTTCATCGGGCTTTTTTGTAATTAGAGCGATTTTAAATTTTAAGTCAATTTGCATTAGATTTCCAATGGGGTTTTTCGACCCTATGTTCAATGACCATGGATTTTTCAGACTACACATATTTTATGACAATCACCCAGTTCAATGACTTTATAGAAAATTTCATGCCCGACAACTTTGTGGAAGACTGGAAAAAGATTTGAGTTGATCCTGAAAAGTTATTGGCAATTTTCTAAAACTTTATTAGACTGATTAAAATTTTTCCATGTTTCTTAAGTTTTTTTCAATTCCGCTTCACTAAAAAGCGAATATCTTTACAGGCGTAGTTTGAATCGTTTTTGGGTCTTCGATAAAGTTGTTTGGGATAGAATTTTCAGCACAAATGTGTATGTTATAGTAAATCTATGGGTAATAGTCTTCATACGAGCTCATAGCTCTTTGAAACCTCTGTTTTCTTATTATAAAAATGGATAATGTGATTAACAATTATGATGATAATATTGATGATTGTAATGCTTGTATTGTAAACAAAAAAGATTTTAAGAAACTAAGAATTTTACATATGCGGAATGAATAAATTATCAAAATTTGACAATATTTTACAAACTATTGATCAGTCTTGTGTTGAGATCGATGTTATAGTAATAAGTGAAACATGGTTAAACAAGGAAAATTGTTCTCTCTATAATATTCCTGGAGATTCTTCATTTTTCTCTTGTAGGAATCAATCGCATGGTGGTTTAGCAATGTACGTTAGGAACAACTTAAAATTTAGAATATTGAAAAACGTTTTCATAGAGGGTTTTCACAACATAAGTTTAGAACTTTCCATCAAAGGAGAGTATATTGAAGTACATGGCATTTATAGGCCTCCATCGCTTCCTTTTAATACTTTCTGTGATCATCTTGAATCTCTTTTGTCTTCCGTTCCTAACAATCACTCTTGTTTCATAGTTGGTGAGTTTAATATTCCTATGAACTTGATAAATAATAACGCTGTAACAAAGTATAAAAAAAATCTAGAATCTTTCAAATTGCACCAATAGTTTTCCAACAAGACCAAAAAGTAATAATATTCTGGACCATGTGGTTAGTAAAATTGATGATATTGAGCGGATTAAAAACGATACCATATATAACGATGTACGTGACCACTGTCAAACTATTACTACTTTCGACTTGATCTTCGAAAAGAAAATAATTGAACTGCTGAATCTGCTAAGAGATTTTCATGCTGTGTTCACGAGCCACTCTTCAAAGGATCTGACGATCAGCTAACATTAACTGCCGCTCCCCCACCATCTCCAACAAACGTTTGGTTTTACAGGGAAAGCTTGCCATAATCTAATGGAACATTTAAAGGTAAGTAAAATAGATAAATTAAAAAAAACCCTTAAAACTGTAAAAATACCAATATCGCAGGCACTGCAGCTGTTCCAGGAGATTTACGAGGCATGCTTTAAGGAAAACTTAGATTCCGAGTACACATCACTCATTGATGAGTTTTCTACAGTGTGGGAGAATCTTAAACTGCCAAACTCTTCCAAATTCCACATTCTACGATTCCATGTAAAGGATTTTTGCGAATACACCGGAAAATCGCTGGATGTATTTTAAGAGTGTTCATCATGATTTTTCAGAAACGTGGAAACGATATCAAACTCTCGATACATCGAAGTTGTACTATGATCATCTCTTAAATGCTCTAGTGGACTATAACAGTGGTCATCTGTGTTGATTTTTAATTTTAAATAAAAAATATCGTTTATTTTTATTGTTGAATCCAAGAAGGTAATCAAAAATGAATATTTTAAAGCCAATATTACGCTATTTACCTTGTTCGACTAAGCAAATTTTAAGCACGAAAAAATGGTTGAAGACCCAAAAACGATTCAAACTACGCCTGGAAAGATATTCGCTTTTTAGTGAAGCGGAATTGAAAAAAAACTTAAGAAACATCGAAAAATTTCAATCAGTTTAATAAAGTTTTAGAAAATTACCAATAACTTTTCAGGATCAACTCGAATCTTTTTCCAGTCTTCCACAAAGTTGTCGGGCATGAAATTTTCTATAAAGTCATTGAACTGGGTGATTGTCATAAAATATGTGTAGTCTGAAAAATCCATGGTCATTGAACATAAGGTCGAAAAACCCCATTGGAAATCTAATGCAAATTGACTTAAAATTTAAAATCGCTCTAATTACAAAAAAGCCCGATGAAACATTTCAAAATTTTCAGGATAGATGCCTGAATACTATATCTTTCGAATGTCGAGTGCCGTTTTGGTGGTCATTTTTTATTTTTAATAAAGTATTTTGGAACACCGTGTTTTGTCATTTTTGTTATTTTTGTCATTTTTGTCATTTTTGTCATTTTTGACATTTTTGTCATTTTTGTCATTTTTGTCATTTTTGTCATTTTTGTCATTTTTGTCATTTTTGTCATTTTTGTCATTTTTGTCATTTTTGTCATTTTTGTCATTTTTGTCATTTTTGTCATTTTTGTCATTTTTGTCATTTTTGTCATTTTTGTCATTTTTGTCATTTTTGTCATTTTTGTCATTTTTGTCATTTTTGTCATTTTTGTCATTTTTGTCATTTTTGTCATTTTTGTCATTTTTGTCATTTTTGTCATTTTTGTCATTTTTGTCATTTTTGTCATTTTTGTCATTTTTGTCATTTTTGTCATTTTTGTCATTTTTGTCATTTTTGTTATTTTTGTCATTTTTGTCATTTTTGTCATTTTTGTCATTTTTGACATTTTTGTCATTTTTGTCATTTTTGTCATTTTTGTCATTTTTGTCATTTTTGTCATTTTTGTCATTTTTGTCATTTTTGTCATTTTTGTCATTTTTGTCATTTTTGTCATTTTTGTCATTTTTGTCATTTTTGTCATTTTTGTCATTTTTGTCATTTTTGTCATTTTTGTCATTTTTGTCATTTTTGTCATTTTTGTCATTTTTGTCATTTTTGTCATTTTTGTCATTTTTGTCATTTTTGTCATTTTTGTCATTTTTGTCATTTTTGTCATTTTTGTCATTTTTGTCATTTTTGTCATTTTTGTCATTTTTGTCATTTTTGTCATTTTTGTCATTTTTGTCATTTTTGTCATTTTTGTCATTTTTGTCATTTTTGTCATTTTTGTCATTTTTGTCATTTTTGTCATTTTTGTCATTTTTGTCATTTTTGTCATTTTTGTCATTTTTGTCATTTTTGTCATTTTTGTCATTTTTGTCATTTTTGTCATTTTTGTCATTTTTGTCATTTTTGTCATTTTTGTCATTTTTGTCATTTTTGTCATTTTTGTCATTTTTGTCATTTTTGTCATTTTTGTCATTTTTGTCATTTTTGTCATTTTTGTCATTTTTGTCATTTTTGTCATTTTTGTCATTTTAGTCATTTTTGTCATTTTTGTCATTTTTGTCATTTTTGTCATTTTTGTCATTTTTGTCATTTTTGTCATTTTTGTCATTTTTGTCATTTTTGTCATTTTTGTCATTTTTGTCATTTTTGCCATTTTTGTCATTTTTGTCATTTTTGTCATTTTTGTCATTTTTTCAGTTTTGTCATTTTTGTCATTTTTGTCATTTTTGTCATTTTTGTCATTTTTGTCATTTTTGTCATTTTTGTCATTTTTGTCATTTTTGTCATTTTTGTCATTTTTGTCATTTTTGTCATTTTTGTCATTTTTGTCATTTTTGTCATTTTTGTCATTTTTGTCATTTTTGTCATTTTTGTCATTTTTGTCATTTTTGTCATTTTTGTCATTTTTGTCATTTTTGTCATTTTTGTCATTTTTGTCATTTTTGTCATTTTTGTCATTTTTGTCATTTTTGTCATTTTTGTCATTTTTGTCATTTTTGTCATTTTTGTCATTTTTGTCATTTTTGTCATTTTTGTCATTTTTGTCATTTTTGTCATTTTTGTCATTTTTGTCATTTTTGTCATTTTTGTCATTTTTGTCATTTTTGTCATTTTTGTCATTTTTGTCATTTTTGTCATTTTTAATCATCATCAAATTTTTTTTCAATTTGGAATTTTTCGTCTCATGGAAAATTTCTTGGAATCGAAAAAAGAACATCCGACAATGCAAAACCTTCCTAGTTTGCAGATCGCATACAAATCTCTTCATTTGTGGCTCGAATATACCTTTTCAATTATTTCCAATCCGCATCCAAGCTGAATAATTCTATCTTTTCAGGTCATTCATCCGGGCACAAAGGGTTTTGCGCAAAACTTTTGCAAATCGCACAGCCCGAAAAAAAAATCATATCTCTAAATACTCATAACAAATTCTCACCTCGTCTGACTCTTCCAGTCAATAGTAGGGCGGCCGGCGATTCATAAAGTTCACCGCGCACCAAATCAGCTGGTCATCATCTCTAAGCTCAGCTCAGCTCAGCTCGCAATCCCAGCTAAGCACTGGAGGCCCGTTTCACCAGAAATCTCCCACGCCTCATCTCGGCAAAAGATCTTTCGAAGTACACCGGCGTTTGACGTTTGGCGGCGGCTGTCTGAGCGAGGTACTTTGTTGTGGTGCGATTTCTGCGGTAAGATTTGTCCCAAAACCTCATCAAACTTTGAACCGCGTTGGAATGAGCCCGAGTGGGGTCCCAGAGAAGTTTAAATCTTAGAAAGATAGATCACAGCATTGGTTTTCGCTGTTATTGAAGCATCAACTTCTAATGAATTTGGATAGGCAAAGCTGTACAGCATGGTCTGAATGGTTGGGCTTTTTCTAAGCTGTGTCGTTCTTAAGTGTAAATTTAAAATCTTTCGTAAAATTTCAAATATTCTTGCAGATGTTATAATTTGTCAAACATTTTCCGTGAGTTTTCGTTGTTAGCAGTTTCCTTTTAATTTTTTAGGTTTAATGCAAGATTTTTATTGTAATTTTTCGTTTCATGAAACTGTTCAATTTTTGTTTTCGTAATTTTTCAAATGTTTCCTTCCTTTCCTTTATATTTGATTATTTTTCGTACCTATTTTTATAGATACACAATTTTTTTTTTGTTTTGATTATAGTCGTTTTACTATCTTTATGGCATTCGCGACTTCACCAACACGTTGCAGTTGGCGGATCGTTATTGAAAAACTTATCCGGTACAACTGTGTTCGATGTTTGCTCTTGGGCTCGAACTCGACTTGCTAACGGAGTTATATCACAAGCCCATCCCAGAACCTCCGAAAAAAGTGTGATCTCATTTTAAATTTTATATTCAGAACTGAATTTCAGTCAACAAGTTAGAAAATTTTGAGAAATTGAAGTAGAACTCTGAACCTACAATCTGTTTTTGAGGTTTTCGAATCAGTTTAAAAACCAATATGTTACTCTTGAGTAACCTCACCCAATCATTGAAATTTGATATAGAATTTTAAATTTTTAGTGTAGAGTAGAAATCCTAGCTAGCTTTTCCTGGACCTTCATGGGAGAGGAGGGGGTTTTTAAACCCCAAAATACACCCTCCCCCCACCCGTTCTTAGGACCATGGCATATAGTAATTCCATACTTAAAGGCCCAATTTTTCAAAATGATAAGAAAAAAATCTTTTAGTTGCATTTTGTTAAGTTTTTCAAAAAAAAAGTGCTTACACTCAAAAAATACATTTCATTTCTATCAAGGCATACAAGGAATGAGTACCCTCATTCTCTCCTACTGATTAAAATCAATCGAATTTGTCGTAATTTTTTGTTTATCTTCTAGTTGTTTGTTATTATTCGGAACTGAAGAATTAATTTTGATTCAAATCCATTATACAAATTATTTCTTAACCATCTAGGGTAACGTACTTATTTTGCCTTGTCTAGCTCTCTTAACTATTCATTTTTTTTTCAAATATAGTAGAAGCCCGGGCATTAAATATATTGCACTAAATTTTTTCATTAGATGTTTTGTAAGAGCGCTAGACAAAGTGTTTCAAAATAAGTTCCCTGGTCCAAAATAAGTCCGCATGCATGAGTTATGATAGGAGTGATTTTTATTTATATCTTTGGAATTAACTTTATTTGCTTCTACCTCTTAATAACATTTTTAATTTCAATTTTAATTGTTTACACAGTGTAAACAGTGAGTTAACTTTTTTGAAGTAATATGTCTTTATAACTCGAAAACTGATCATGCAAATGGAACCAAATTTCGCATGGAAGTGTATTTCGGTACGAGGAGTGGACAGATAGGAAGAGAGAGAGGGGCTCTCTTATAATTCTATACATAACTCGAGAACTTGTCAAGCAAATGAAAACAAATTTGGTGTGTATGGATATTAGGATACGAGGAATGTTTCTATGTTTATTTGAGACACTTTCTTTCTTCAAGCGGGAGAAAGGAAAGGGTGATGGGAGCTTCATACAATTTTTACTACACAACTCGAGAACGCTTGTATCCCATTTACCCGAAAACCATTGCCCAGAATGAATTTTTCCCAGAACGACAAATACCCGAAATCAAACCCCAGAATGAACCATTTCCCAGAAAAAAAATTCCCCAGAATGCATTATTTACCAGAATTTTTTTCCCAGAATGGACCATTTCCAGATTTTTTGGAGTAGTATTATGAGAATCCAATTTTTGTGGAAAAAATCTATTTTAATTTTTTGAATTTCAGGTTGGATAAATATATTAAATTCACTGGGAAATGGCCATTCTGGCGAAAAATGTTCAGGGAAATGGTTCATTCTGGGAAAAAAAATTCTGGTAAATGTTCTGGAAAAAAAAAATCTGAGGAAGTGGATTTCTGGTGATTGAAAATCTGGTGATTTTTTATTCTGGGCAATGGTTTTCGGGTTAATGGAGTACAACCCTCGAGAACTATTCCAGCAAATTAAACAAAATTTGGCATGCAGGAGTATTTTGGTACGAGAAATGCTTCTATGAATACGGAGAAGGGAAGGGAGGCTACCTTACAACTTTCGGCATAACTGGAGAGTAGACTGGCCCAAATTTTTATGGGATGATTTTTACAACATTTTTTTCAACGCGGCACCCCCTAGATTGGTGCATTTAGGTGGCGCAAAGGATTTGAAATTTGTGTGGAGTTTGTAGAATTGTAGTTTAAAGGATGATAAACAAGTTTGTAGAAGATTGTGACGCGATACGAGTTGAATGTGATGAGTTATTTGCAATTGAATGTGTGATTTTTTTCGCATTTGATCGATATATCGTGAACGGTGTATAGGTAGATTGTAAGTACTAACTTGATCGCATTGTCACACAATGAGAATAACAGATTATCCATTTTGGTTTTAGTAATAACCATGGCATATGAAATTCGGAAAAGAACACTGTTTACAAAGCGAGCACATGTTTTTGTGTAATGGTCACCTTAACTACAGCGAAGCTGATGTGATCAATGATTAGTGTTGAATTTCATTTAAATTCACGGAATTAGCGACAAAGGAGTTGAAAAATCACGTAACCACTAGAGAGCCCCAAATGACCCGACTATTGAAAAAGTTATGCACTGCAGGTTAAAATTGATCCTTGGCCTAGTAAAAGATTTATTTTTATTTACATAGTATTCCGTATCACGACATAACTTGACGAACATAATTCCTAAAATTCACTCGGTTCATAGCAACCGTTCTCCAATTTCTCGGGCACCCCACGTTCGCCAGATCACGCTTCACTTGGTCTAACCACCTCGCTCGTTGCGCCCCCGCTCGTTTCGTTCCTACCGGATTCGTAGCGAACACCTGTTTTGCAGGACAGTCGTCCGGCATTCTCGCAACATGTCCCGCCCAGCGTATCCGGCCAGCCTTCACCACCTTCTGGATACTGGGTTCGCCGTAGAGGCGCGCGAGCTCGTGGTTCATCCTTCGCCTCCACACTCCGTTCTCCTGTACGCCGCCAAAGATGGTTCTTAACACTCGTCGCTCGAATACTCCGAGTGTACGCAGGTCCTCCTCGAGCAATATCCATGTCTCGTGCCCGTAGAGAACAACCGGTCTAATGAGCGTCATATACAGGTTACACTTCGTGCGATTCATGTCATATGGCAGAAGCACAAGCTAGCGCAAAAGACTTGAAATTTGTATGGAGATTTTCGGCAAAATGTATGAAAGATCGACATACTTTCACGCTTTGTGTTCTAAAATATGTTTCCAGTATGCAAGAAAGCTCAGAATTTCAGAAGTTGTTGTTCAAACAATGACAAATAAGTTTGTAGAAGATTGTGACGCGATACAAGTTGACTGTGATGAGTTATCCGTAATTGAATGTGTGACTTTTTTCTCATTTCTTTGATATATCGTGAACGGTGTATGGGCTAATAATCGCACTAACTTGATCGCATCGTCACACAATGAGAATAACAAATGGAAAGTTTTTGTCCTCGGTAAAGTTGTGAAAAAAGCTCTGACAAACATTATTGTGGGGCATGTAGACCTTCTTGCATTCATTATTATTGAGTGGTTAATAGACTGCCCCAAATTTGTATGGGACGTTCAAAACCTGTGAAATGTTATGCGCTGCAGGCTGAAATTGATCCTTGGCCTAGTAAAAGATCTCATGCTTAATTTGGGCGAGATCGGATCACGGGAAGGGGGCCTGAAATTTGTATGGGATTTTGAGACATTTTGTTCGGGAGAAACTTAAAAAACCAGTTTTTCATCAATAACTTTTATTTCCGTCGGCAGATTTCTTTCAAAACGGGTTTTCTTAAAGCCTAAACTATGACAAATATTTCATCCGAAGACTGCATTTCGATATGAGTTAAGATAAAATAGTTATAAGGCTTCAAAAATAGGCTAATTTTTTTAACGGTGGTTTTCAGCACTGTTAATGAGTCGTCAATATGTTCGACCGCCTCGATTCATTAACAGTGATGAATACCATCCTTAAAAAAGTTAGCCCATTTTTTAAGCCTAATAACTTTCTTATCTTAACTCTAATTGAAAGGCAGTCTTCGGGGGAAATATTTTTCATAATTTAGGCTTTGAGAAAATCCGTTTTTTGAAAGAAATCGGCCGACGGAAACCAAAGTTATTGATGAAAACTTCAGGCTCGTTGAGCAACCCTTCCCGTGGTCCGATCTGGCCCAAATTTTGCATAAGATCTTGTACTAGGCCAAGGATCAATTTCAGCCTGCAGCGCATAACATTTCACAGGTTTTGAACTTCCCATACAAATTTGGGGCAGTCTAGTAACCACTCAATAATAATGAATGCAAGAAGGTCTACATGCCCCACAATAATGTTTGTCAGAGCTTTTTTCACAAATTTACCGAGGACACAAACTTTCTATCTGTTATTCTCATTGTGTGACGATGCGATCAAGTTAGTGCGATTATTAGCCCATACACCGTTCACGATATATCAAAGAAATGCGAAAAAAGTCACACATTCAATTACGGATAACTCATCACAGTCAACTTGTATCGCGTCACAATCTTCTACAAACTTAATTGTCATTGTTTGAACAACAACTTCTGAAATTATGAGCTTTCTTGCATACTGGAAACATATTTTAGAACACAAAGCGTGAAAGTATGTCGATCTTTCATACATTTTGCCGAAAATTTCCATACAAATTTCAAGTCTTTTGCGCTAGCTTGTGCTTCTGCCATATGACCTGAATCCTTCAGAAAGTCATTTTTTCACTTAAAGGCATCAACTTAGGGAGTGCCGCGTGGAATATAAGCAATTTTTTTGTTATGGGCCAATCTACTGGAGAGCCTATCGAGCAAATTGAACTAAATTTACTCACCCCTCCATCCAATTAGAAGACGTGGAGGGGGATGGGACTCTTTTTCAAGTTTTTGCATAACTCGAGAACTAACCAAGCAAATGGAATCAAATTTGGCTTAGGATAGTATTTCAATACAAGAAATATTTCTATTTGAAACAATTCTTTTCTTGCAGTATGAGGATAGGATTGGGAATATAGGGAGGATAGAGAATGGCTTTCATACAATTTTTGGCACAATCCATGAATTTGAATTTAACAAACAAATGGACCAAATTTGACATAGGAAATCATTTTAGTATGGTTCTATGATTATTTTAGACCACCTTTCTTCCAGTTAGTAGAACATAGGAAGAGGAGAGGAGGGGCCATTACAATTATGTTAGCATAAGTTCTCAATTTATGCTATCAAAGCAATCAAAAGGAAGCAAGTATGACATGGAAAGGTTTTTGGGTTCGAGATGTGTTTCTACGATTGTTATAGACCCTTACGCTTTGCATTCTGGAGAGGGGAAGAAAGAAGGGAGTTTCTTATAAATTTTCTTGTGAAGCTCAAAATTTATCACTCAAATGGTACTAAATTTGAAATGAGAGGATTTTTAGATACCACAAAAATTGGGGACGATTATTAAAGACCCCGACCAAGGCTTCGAAATCTCATGAGATTGAGATTTTTTTGAGTGAGATTTTCCCTTTCTGAATCTCAGTGTGATGCTAGGTATTCTCATCGTGAGTATCACAAACGGTTCTTGTCTTGAATGTCAACGCTTTCTCAGAGTGAGAATCACGAGCAGAAAAACTACTTTTTGGAAGGCAGAGATGCCATGGAATAATATTTGTGCAAGCTCTTGAACAATGAAACAAGTTTTATAGTTCAGAAAAAGCTGAACATACCACGACTTTTTAAAAACTGTCAGTTATACTTGATGAATATTAAAGGCCAGTTATACTTTTTTTAATCATTTTTATAGAGAACATACTATTAAAAGCTCAGTACAATCAGGTTGATGATAAGAATTTGTTTTTTTTATTTCTGTCTTAAGCAAAGTTGCGAAATCTCGTTCAGTTAATATTTTATCGAGTGAGGTTCTTCCTTTTTGAATCTCAGTGTGAAACGTTAACGTTGATTGTGAATGAAAGTTTTTATTTTAAAACATCTTTCTGAAGAATGTATTATCATGACTTGTAAGAATCTGATTATAATATTTATGTCTTAGTTTAATGAAAGTTTAACAGAATGAGCAAAAAGTTTTTATGACCAAATATGTTGATGAGTCTCGCTCGTATTCAGAGCATTTAAGACATGCAAGTTATGAAATTGAATTTCCTACAGTAATGTACTTTTGAATCTCTTAAAAACGTTAATGCAAAGTTTTGCAATCATGGAAAAGAACCGCAAACATTGAAATGCCCAAGCTCAAATTTCTTCAAAAAACCCCCAATGGCTTAATGTGCTTGCCAGAAAAAAACATCTCAAATCTTCTGGACATTACAAGAACTATACAAAAATATAGCAAAATCTGAATTGCTAAATATTTGATTATTATAAATATTAACACCGCAAAGACAACCAAGCTGGGAAACACTAAAATTCAGAATTAAAATTATAAGGATCCACCGGGCCTAATTTTACAAATTTAGTATCTTTGAATTACCGAAAGTTTTTTTTGTCAATTTTGTTGAAAAAAGTTTTATGATTTTATTTATTGCATTCGAGCTATGCTTTGCTTTCACTTGTAGCGGCAACCTTAAAAACGAAGTTGAAATTTATAGGTGGCTATGTAGAGTTTTAATATAAATGAAGAAAATAGTTTCTTAATCTTCCAAACAAATTAAATTTTAAAATATAAAAATTAAAAAAAGATTGTTACCAACGAAAAACCATTCCAATTAAAACGCATGGCATCCCAGCTTATGCAACCGGCTGGAATCGACCACATATGAAAAGCATATATGAAACAAATAAAAAGTAATAAAGAAATATCAAAATTCTCCCTTTCAAATGAAAGCGGCGGTTTGTAGCTTCTATCCTAACGGTTAATCTTTTTTGTTTCAATTTAAAAAAGACATTTTAATGATTTTTTATGCATTTTAAAGATTTTCTTTTTCAAGAGAAAGAAAGCCGGTTTTATTTGCACCGGCTCACAGATCTTTTTCAAATATTATCTCGACTCGCGTGATGTTTGAAATTCCCTGTGGGAAATTTCTGAAGTAGAAAACATGATCGTTGCACCAACAAGTAGGATATGATTCATACCAGCCTATCTAATGTCCGATAAATTCACTTATTCTATTAAGAGCGTTTCCAGAAGATTTATAGAATTCTAAATAGAAAAAAGAATATAACAGAAATAATAATGTGCCATTGAATATTAAGATTGATCAAATATTATTGTACTACCATTTGGAGTAATTGTAAAATCGCTTCTTTTGTTAAGCGGCCTTACTTCTAATTTTTTGATTATTATCTTATGAGCTTTTAGACACATGCTTCAGAAATCAATTGTTCTTTAATTATTATAGCTGGATTTTTTTAACGATTTTTGAGTACGTTTAAAAATGCCCTTTAAAAGAAATTCGTGAAACCCTTGGAAAAACACTGTTCAATTTTATTAAAATGGCTTGTTTAGACTGTTAATTGATCATTCACAGCCTAGTACATCATTTTGAAGTGGTTTTTGTGAAATCGGGAATGTTAAGATTAGTTTCGAAAATTGGTTTTCTCTACGGTTGTTCCGGATCTTTTACAGTCTTTAAGTGACTATTACTGTCAAAAATTCGGCAGAAAATTGCACTACCAATGAGTAGTTTGGAACAGAGAAGGGATGTCAAGGACCAAGGACGTTTAAAAAAAGATCGTTTGAAAAGAGATTTAAATAAAAGTTGAAACAAAGGACAGCTTATCACTGACATCACGGCTTCTATTTTTTCATTTCGTTGATATAAAAAAGTAGGTTTTAATTCTGAATGTACAGATGCATATTTGTTAGAATACATGATCTTTATTAATATTTCCAAATTTAGATATCCTTCACTCGTACACAACATGCTCTGAAGAAGGGACCGCATGAAATTTAATGACTGTGATCATATTACAGTTCAACATATGTTTTTTTTTGTATGTCAACATCCGAGAAAATACAAAAAATAAACCTAAGAAAATCTGAATTTTGACCTTTTTTTGTAAAAATTTCAGCCCGTGAGAGTTAAAACAAATATCGATTTTTCTATTAATGTATTCTATGCTTAGCTAACTAAGCATATTTCACTGATTTCAAATAACCAGAAAATCGATTAGAAATGTTGCTTTTAATCCCGTAATATGTTGTTGCTTTTGATTTTGAAAACCAACAAAACGTCAACGACTGAATTTTATATTATTTTATTTAAGTCGTCTTGACTATGAAATTATGTTATAAATTGTTTAGTACCAAAGCGCCGTATTTGCAAATAATATTATAAAATTAAAGTGTTGTTCTCAAAATTTATAGGTAGTGTGTTGTGTACATAGACACTTTTTAAAACATAGGTACCACGAGCTTTAACACTTTCGTTATTAAAAAGTTTCAATAAACTCCAGTCATTAAAGCGCTCTTATTTTTTTTATATCAAAGCGTTTGGAGTCGTTCAACTTGGCGTGTCGCTAGTTTTTTTTTTTCGATTATAGTCGTTTTACCATCTTTATGGCATTCGCGACTTTATCAACGTTGCAGTTGGCGGATCGTTATTGAAAAACTTATCCGGTACAACTGTGTTCGATGTTTACTCTTGGGCTCGAACTCACGGACATCGGCTCAGGAGACAACAGACTTGCCAACTGAGCTATATCACAAGCCCACGTGTCGCTAGTGTGAAAAGCTAATCAAATTATATGATACATTCAAATATTCCATAGATTCGTTACAAATTTAACTGTCGTCAAAAAATAGTAGGGGAAAAAGTGGGGAATATAGCTGAAGATTTCTCTAATGGGATTCTGGATTTCTGATTTTTTTCTAGATGTGATGCTCAGTGAATTTCGTTTGACATCAAAAGCTTTGAGCATCACAACGAAATTCATTGTGCTGCTTAATTGATACTCATCACGATGAGTATCAATTTCAAATGATAATCTGAAATCTTGCAACTCTGGTACCATGAGAGCTTCAATGACAAAATAGGTAACTTACTTTAAAAGTTAATTTAAATATTTGAAATTTTTGAAAAATCTTGCAGGTTAAGCTCATTTGATTTGAGCATAAAATAAGTTTGTTTTAAGAAAATCATTAAACTTCTAAAAAAAATTAAAGCTGAAATAGAATAAGCAAAATCTACCAAACTTTTGAGAAAATTAAAAATTTTAACGGTCGGGTTCAAAGGTAAAATAAAAGATTAGATTTTTGGGGATAGAGGGATGCTTGTTATTTTTTTCCAAATTGAAAATTTTATTTTGAAAATCCCAAGCAACCAAAAGTCCCATAAAACAGGTACAAAACCGCTTACTCAGCCCCATCATCGATATGAAGTACGTTCTATGCAGCTAAAAATTTAAGCTCTTATTGATGCTTTCAAGTTCCAAAACAAGTCCTAATGATCCTCTTTTCAGCTTCCAGCGGCCTTTTAATTCAGCTTCCAAAAATCGTGAAATGAGCAAAAAAACACTTTCTATCTCAACTGCACCCTTGGCATTGCTTCATATCACCTTGTCTTGGTTATTTACTATGTTCGGTACATGGAGCCGCCATGATGCTACGCGCCGGATTCCAAACTCGACAAATTTCTCATTTGCTTCTTTCCAACATTTCCTACATAAATCGCATCAGAACGGTCACTCAATTATCAAACTACTTATTGAAAAAAAATTTGCCAGGCTTGGGGATCGAACCCCGACCTTTGTGATGAGAATCGAACACGCTACAACTAGATCACGCCTAGATGTTGTTCTAACTGAAACTAAAACTGAAGTGGTGATTTGATTTTGAAAGCACCTCAATGCACTTTTTGTGACTCACCTAATCCCGTTTTGAGCACTTTTGTGCCCTTTATGTGACTTACCAAATCCCTTTTAGAGCATTTTTGTGCCCTTTATGTGACTTAAGTCCCGTACAACGTGCGTAAAAGTCACTTTTGTAGCTTTCAAGTTCATTAATGAGTACATATAGTTCACTCATGGGAATTGAGCAAAACAAGTCACATACAACGTACATATTAAACACTTTTGCAACTTTTAAGTTCAATAATGAGTACATAAGGTTCTCTAAAGGGAATTATGCAGTTGATTCTCTCTGTCAGCCAATATGCAACCTCCAATGCCTTCATTCAAGTAAATATGTGACTTTTGGTTGCTTGGGATTGGCTTTTGATAAAAACTGCAATAAATAATGTACAATGCACTAAGAAAATATGGAATTCCCTGTAGATTTTTTAACTTTGAATAACATGTCTCTTCATCATTATTTTTATTAATAAATCAAATAAATATAAATAAACAAACAATTCCTTAGGTAAAATCAAGTGGATAATTTGTTTTTTTTTTCACAATACAAAACTTGTAAAATAAACTTAAAATCTACTTAATGTTAGAAATTTTCTGCTGAATTGTGACATTGAATAAACAAATTTAAATTATTAAATTAGATCAACTAGTTTTCCTGCGAATTGTATCCTCAACGAAACAATTTATTGATATTTTTTTCTTGGTTGTAGAGCTGAATTTGAGTCTGAATTTAGAAAGTTCATTCTGAATCTTATATTAAAAATTAAAATTTTGAATCTGTTTCCGAATTCCAATATTATATCTAAAAAGGTAGAAAACCCCATTTTTTAATCGTTTTTAATTTTTTTGAAGTTTTATGCAACAAATAAAAGTTGAGCTGAAAAAAAAAAATAACCAAGATCTGATTTATTTTTCAATCCTTAAACCATGAATTCAAAATCTGATAATTTGGGGTTCAATCTGAACTGACTATATCAATTATTAATTCTGACTCCGTTAAGTGAGTTTGAATAAAAATAAAAATGTTTAATGATGAATTTGATTGTGATTCTGTAACTCTGGATCTACATTCTGAAAATCAGGATTAATTCTAATTTTGCTTTTTTCTTGTTTGAAAAATTATTGTTCAAATATAGAATTAAATTTTTAATGAAATCAAAATCAAATTTAAAGCAGGATTTCAAAACAGTTTTTCACTACTATTTAATGATGATGATTTCAACTGAAAATCAAGAGTCCTTAACATAATGCAAAATCTGAAATATAATAATAGAAATACAGTTATGATTTTGGTAATATGGGACATTGCAGATTCGAGATATAACTATCAAGTCACCCCAGGGATGAAGTATCCTCAGTCTTACCAACTGATTATAATTATTCGGATTTGTCGTAATTTTGCGTTTTTCTCCTAGTTGTTTGTTATTTTTCGGTACTGATGGATTAATTTTGATTTAAATCCATTATATTCAGAATATTTCTTAACCATCTATACTGCATGAGTTATGATAGGAATGAATTTTTTTTTGTTATCGTTGGAATCAACTTAGTTTACCTCTACTTCTTAATAAGATCTTGTTTTTCAATTTTAGTTTTTTATACAGTGTAATCAGTGATTTAACTTTTTTGAATATTTTTTTTTGATTTTATAGCTGCTATTTTAATTTGTTTTAACTGTTTTAATTGATTCATTTAAAAAGGTTTTAAGTTTAAGGATGGCGTTTCTACCATTAAAGGAACATACCGATAAAGCAGTTCCGACTCGTGCTGAAAATAGAATTAAAAATAAATATCAACAATACCGTTAATTTAACACAAGTAGATTTCAGATGATCGTTAGCACTTTTATTTCCCTTTAAAAAAAGAAATTTCTAATTGGTGTTTTGTAGTCCGAGATATTTGGATTTATGTCCGAGCACTTTTTCCTCTTAGCAAAATTGAGATTTTCATAAATTTCACTTTACATTAACAATATGGCCTTAACATTAAAAATATGGACCAGTTGATGAAGTTATTTTTTTCAAAATGTTGTAAATTAGTGTTACTAGTGAATACTTGATAACAAAACTATTTACAATTGAACCAATTTGGGATCCCTTTGGCTCATCTTAATCGTTTAAAATTGTCTTAAGATGCTAGAATATTCAAATCGACCCAACATAAGACGCATCGCTAGGGATTTTGCGGTGGCATTTCGTCTCGTTTGACAGTGCATTTTGCAATCGGTCAACCGGCGCAGTTTTTTTTTTCGTTTCGTTTCATTTCATTTCATTTCATTCATGCCAACAACCTCTTGCACTCAGACGGGCGGGGACCCAAGGGTTCATGCGTGCAAGCAGACAGATCATCTCACAGCAAGTCGAGTTCAACTTCTGGCGGGGTGCGTCCGGTTGCGAAAACTCTGTTTTTTTTTTCAAAACCGAGCACACGGTCAACAACGCCTTTTGGGCAAAGTCGTGCTACTGAAGCTGATGCTGGTACCATCTTTGACCAAAAACAAGGAATTTTTCGAGCCTCAACGAAGATGCAAAACACTTTCGGTGAAAACCTGCGTCGCATCCATATTATTGGAAGAATAAATAACCAGCCTTCAAGATTGAAAGCGCAGCTTTTTTTTAAGGTCATCGGCTCGGGAGAAAAGAAATAATTCCTATAATTATTACCGTTATTAATTTCACGGCAGGGCTGGGACGAGTGATTGCAATAATGGCTGGCGACGATGATACGCAAGGGTATTGGTTCGTGGTCATCGGGGTCATGTCGCATATTGCCACTTATGCTGTCGTGTCAATTTTGGGCGATTTTTTCGATTTAATTTACATGATTTAAAACTTGACAGGAAGGGTTTTGGTTTGAATTTTTGTCAAGTCATTAGGTTGCAATTGTGTACAGTTATTCAACGATATTAGAACAACAACTTGATAAAATGCCTGTAATATTAAAAAAATCAAATCTTGGTTAAAATCAACTGTTTGGTCTCAAAAACGCTTCCAAACAAACTAAACTATTTCGAAGAAAAAGAAAAAAAATGTTTTAAAAACGTTTCGATCAATTAAGAATATAAACTTTTGATCAAGCAATTTTCGAGCTGAACAGAAACTTACAGCACTATTTTTTACTTCTAATGTAAATTCATAAGCCACGTGCTACCCCGCATCATCTACCGATTCCGAACTTCAACTCAACGCAAACTGGCACCAAATCGGTGGCACAAATTTGCAAGGAAATCTTCCTCAACACATGGCCACCTTGCCTCCTTACCTCCATATCGCCACGAAAAACCGTAGACAGCCGCCTTCCGCACGCAGTCGTAGAAAACTGAGAAAAATATATGTTGCATGCAAAGTAAATCCAGTTTTCGGCTTATCTGATCCAACAAGACAAACGAAAATATTCGCGTTTAAACGATCTGGCAGCGGCGGCGCAGAAGGAAAAAAATGACATCTTTCGCAAGTAAGTTAAGTCTCTCCGGTAGCAAAATCTAGTTGAAGGGATGATGCCGATGATGGTATGAGGAAGATATGACAGATTGTAAAAAAAAGACAGATTGCTACCCTTCTTGCGCACCTCGAAGAATCTGCTGCGCCACGGTTTTTGGGATTGCGCGCGGCGAACTTTGGTGAAGAAGTAGAAGTGGGAGGAGCACCTGCAGGAGTTTTGTGGGTCTTCTCTCGGAGGCCAAGGTGGAGTAAACGGTTGGCTTCTGTTGGGTTGTAGTTGGATTTTTTTCTTCTTCTTCGGATTTTTCATATAGCAAGGGGGTGGTTAAACGAACATGTTTTTCGTCTTTCGTTGCCGCACTCACGGTTAAATATTCATCATTTTGTTGGCGAAAAAGTTCACCAGGTCAACGAATGTCATCAGGCTATTAAAATGAACGATAAACGATGGTAATTGCAAGACAGAATGGATTGGTTTGTTTTTATGCAACTTTTAACCATTAAAAAAAGGTAAACTGTATCAAGATTGGCAGGAGAACATTTGTTGGCATGATTATCACACTTGAGGAATTTATCATACATCTAAAAAAAAACAAAGCTGCGGAAGGTTATGTTAAAGTCAACCAAAAAATAGTAACTTTTTTTTTTAAAAAAGAATCAATAAAATAAAACATGTGTTGAGAATCATTATGCAAACGAATTCCGCAAAAAAGGAAAAAAATGCAAAAAAAATCCAAAAGAATTTAAAAAAAATCACAAAAATGACAAAAAAGAAAAAAAAAGACAAAAAAGACAAAAAAGACAAAAAAGACAAAAAAGACAAAAAAGACAAAAAAGACAAAAAAGACAAAAAAGACAAAAAAGACAAAAAAGACAAAAAAGACAAAAAAGACAAAAAAGACAAAAAAGACAAAAAAGACAAAAAAGACAAAAAAGACAAAAAAGACAAAAAAGACAAAAAAGACAAAAAAGACAAAAAAGACAAAAAAGACAAAAAAGACAAAAAAGACAAAAAAGACAAAAAAGACAAAAAAGACAAAAAAGACAAAAAAGACAAAAAAGACAAAAAAGACAAAAAAGACAAAAAAGACAAAAAAGACAAAAAAGACAAAAAAGACAAAAAAGACAAAAAAGACAAAAAAGACAAAAAAGACAAAAAAGACAAAAAAGACAAAAAAGACAAAAAAGACAAAAAAGACAAAAAAGACAAAAAAGACAAAAAAGACAAAAAAGACAAAAAAGACAAAAAAGACAAAAAAGACAAAAAAGACAAAAAAGACAAAAAAGACAAAAAAGACAAAAAAGACAAAAAAGACAAAAAAGACAAAAAAGACAAAAAAGACAAAAAAGACAAAAAAGACAAAAAAGACAAAAAAGACAAAAAAGACAAAAAAGACAAAAAAGACAAAAAAGACAAAAAAGACAAAAAAGACAAAAAAGACAAAAAAGACAAAAAAGACAAAAAAGACAAAAAAGACAAAAAAGACAAAAAAGACAAAAAAGACAAAAAAGACAAAAAAGACAAAAAAGACAAAAAAGACAAAAAAGACAAAAAAGACAAAAAAGACAAAAAAGACAAAAAAGACAAAAAAGACAAAAAAGACAAAAAAGACAAAAAAGACAAAAAAGACAAAAAAGACAAAAAAGACAAAAAAGACAAAAAAGACAAAAAAGACAAAAAAGACAAAAAAGACAAAAAAGACAAAAAAGACAAAAAAGACAAAAAAGACAAAAAAGACAAAAAAGACAAAAAAGACAAAAAAGACAAAAAAGACAAAAAAGACAAAAAAGACAAAAAAGACAAAAAAGACAAAAAAGACAAAAAAGACAAAAAAGACAAAAAAGACAAAAAAGACAAAAAAGACAAAAAAGACAAAAAAGACAAAAAAGACAAAAAAGACAAAAAAGACAAAAAAGACAAAAAAGACAAAAAAGACAAAAAAGACAAAAAAGACAAAAAAGACAAAAAAGACAAAAAAGACAAAAAAGACAAAAAAGACAAAAAAGACAAAAAAGACAAAAAAGACAAAAAAGACAAAAAAGACAAAAAAGACAAAAAAGACAAAAAAGACAAAAAAGACAAAAAAGACAAAAAAGACAAAAAAGACAAAAAAGACAAAAAAGACAAAAAAGACAAAAAAGACAAAAAAGACAAAAAAGACAAAAAAGACAAAAAAGACAAAAAAGACAAAAAAGACAAAAAAGACAAAAAAGACAAAAAAGACAAAAAAGACAAAAAAGACAAAAAAGACAAAAAAGACAAAAAAGACAAAAAAGACAAAAAAGACAAAAAAGACAAAAAAGACAAAAAAGACAAAAAAGACAAAAAAGACAAAAAAGACAAAAAAGACAAAAAAGACAAAAAAGACAAAAAAGACAAAAAAGACAAAAAAGACAAAAAAGACAAAAAAGACAAAAAAGACAAAAAAGACAAAAAAGACAAAAAAGACAAAAAAGACAAAAAAGACAAAAAAGACAAAAAAGACAAAAAAGACAAAAAAGACAAAAAAGACAAAAAAGACAAAAAAGACAAAAAAGACAAAAAAGACAAAAAAGACAAAAAAGACAAAAAAGACAAAAAAGACAAAAAAGACAAAAAAGACAAAAAAGACAAAAAAGACAAAAAAGACAAAAAAGACAAAAAAGACAAAAAAGACAAAAAAGACAAAAAAGACAAAAAAGACAAAAAAGACAAAAAAGACAAAAAAGACAAAAAAGACAAAAAAGACAAAAAAGACAAAAAAGACAAAAAAGACAAAAAAGACAAAAAAGACAAAAAAGACAAAAAAGACAAAAAAGACAAAAAAGACAAAAAAGACAAAAAAGACAAAAAAGACAAAAAAGACAAAAAAGACAAAAAAGACAAAAAAGACAAAAAAGACAAAAAAGACAAAAAAGACAAAAAAGACAAAAAAGACAAAAAAGACAAAAAAGACAAAAAAGACAAAAAAGACAAAAAAGACAAAAAAGACAAAAAAGACAAAAAAGACAAAAAAGACAAAAAAGACAAAAAAGACAAAAAAGACAAAAAAGACAAAAAAGACAAAAAAGACAAAAAAGACAAAAAAGACAAAAAAGACAAAAAAGACAAAAAAGACAAAAAAGACAAAAAAGACAAAAAAGACAAAAAAGACAAAAAAGACAAAAAAGACAAAAAAGACAAAAAAGACAAAAAAGACAAAAAAGACAAAAAAGACAAAAAAGACAAAAAAGACAAAAAAGACAAAAAAGACAAAAAAGACAAAAAAGACAAAAAAGACAAAAAAGACAAAAAAGACAAAAAAGACAAAAAAGACAAAAAAGACAAAAAAGACAAAAAAGACAAAAAAGACAAAAAAGACAAAAAAGACAAAAAAGACAAAAAAGACAAAAAAGACAAAAAAGACAAAAAAGACAAAAAAGACAAAAAAGACAAAAAAGACAAAAAAGACAAAAAAGACAAAAAAGACAAAAAAGACAAAAAAGACAAAAAAGACAAAAAAGACAAAAAAGACAAAAAAGACAAAAAAGACAAAAAAGACAAAAAAGACAAAAAAGACAAAAAAGACAAAAAAGACAAAAAAGACAAAAAAGACAAAAAAGACAAAAAAGACAAAAAAGACAAAAAAGACAAAAAAGACAAAAAAGACAAAAAAGACAAAAAAGACAAAAAAGACAAAAAAGACAAAAAAGACAAAAAAGACAAAAAAGACAAAAAAGACAAAAAAGACAAAAAAGACAAAAAAGACAAAAAAGACAAAAAAGACAAAAAAGACAAAAAAGACAAAAAAGACAAAAAAGACAAAAAAGACAAAAAAGACAAAAAAGACAAAAAAGACAAAAAAGACAAAAAAGACAAAAAAGACAAAAAAGACAAAAAAGACAAAAAAGACAAAAAAGACAAAAAAGACAAAAAAGACAAAAAAGACAAAAAAGACAAAAAAGACAAAAAAGACAAAAAAGACAAAAAAGACAAAAAAGACAAAAAAGACAAAAAAGACAAAAAAGACAAAAAAGACAAAAAAGACAAAAAAGACAAAAAAGACAAAAAAGACAAAAAAGACAAAAAAGACAAAAAAGACAAAAAAGACAAAAAAGACAAAAAAGACAAAAAAGACAAAAAAGACAAAAAAGACAAAAAAGACAAAAAAGACAAAAAAGACAAAAAAGACAAAAAAGACAAAAAAGACAAAAAAGACAAAAAAGACAAAAAAGACAAAAAAGACAAAAAAGACAAAAAAGACAAAAAAGACAAAAAAGACAAAAAAGACAAAAAAGACAAAAAAGACAAAAAAGACAAAAAAGACAAAAAAGACAAAAAAGACAAAAAAGACAAAAAAGACAAAAAAGACAAAAAAGACAAAAAAGACAAAAAAGACAAAAAAGACAAAAAAGACAAAAAAGACAAAAAAGACAAAAAAGACAAAAAAGACAAAAAAGACAAAAAAGACAAAAAAGACAAAAAAGACAAAAAAGACAAAAAAGACAAAAAAGACAAAAAAGACAAAAAAGACAAAAAAGACAAAAAAGACAAAAAAGACAAAAAAGACAAAAAAGACAAAAAAGACAAAAAAGACAAAAAAGACAAAAAAGACAAAAAAGACAAAAAAGACAAAAAAGACAAAAAAGACAAAAAAGACAAAAAAGACAAAAAAGACAAAAAAGACAAAAAAGACAAAAAAGACAAAAAAGACAAAAAAGACAAAAAAGACAAAAAAGACAAAAAAGACAAAAAAGACAAAAAAGACAAAAAAGACAAAAAAGACAAAAAAGACAAAAAAGACAAAAAAGACAAAAAAGACAAAAAAGACAAAAAAGACAAAAAAGACAAAAAAGACAAAAAAGACAAAAAAGACAAAAAAGACAAAAAAGACAAAAAAGACAAAAAAGACAAAAAAGACAAAAAAGACAAAAAAGACAAAAAAGACAAAAAAGACAAAAAAGACAAAAAAGACAAAAAAGACAAAAAAGACAAAAAAGACAAAAAAGACAAAAAAGACAAAAAAGACAAAAAAGACAAAAAAGACAAAAAAGACAAAAAAGACAAAAAAGACAAAAAAGACAAAAAAGACAAAAAAGACAAAAAAGACAAAAAAGACAAAAAAGACAAAAAAGACAAAAAAGACAAAAAAGACAAAAAAGACAAAAAAGACAAAAAAGACAAAAAAGACAAAAAAGACAAAAAAGACAAAAAAGACAAAAAAGACAAAAAAGACAAAAAAGACAAAAAAGACAAAAAAGACAAAAAAGACAAAAAAGACAAAAAAGACAAAAAAGACAAAAAAGACAAAAAAGACAAAAAAGACAAAAAAGACAAAAAAGACAAAAAAGACAAAAAAGACAAAAAAGACAAAAAAGACAAAAAAGACAAAAAAGACAAAAAAGACAAAAAAGACAAAAAAGACAAAAAAGACAAAAAAGACAAAAAAGACAAAAAAGACAAAAAAGACAAAAAAGACAAAAAAGACAAAAAAGACAAAAAAGACAAAAAAGACAAAAAAGACAAAAAAGACAAAAAAGACAAAAAAGACAAAAAAGACAAAAAAGACAAAAAAGACAAAAAAGACAAAAAAGACAAAAAAGACAAAAAAGACAAAAAAGACAAAAAAGACAAAAAAGACAAAAAAGACAAAAAAGACAAAAAAGACAAAAAAGACAAAAAAGACAAAAAAGACAAAAAAGACAAAAAAGACAAAAAAGACAAAAAAGACAAAAAAGACAAAAAAGACAAAAAAGACAAAAAAGACAAAAAAGACAAAAAAGACAAAAAAGACAAAAAAGACAAAAAAGACAAAAAAGACAAAAAAGACAAAAAAGACAAAAAAGACAAAAAAGACAAAAAAGACAAAAAAGACAAAAAAGACAAAAAAGACAAAAAAGACAAAAAAGACAAAAAAGACAAAAAAGACAAAAAAGACAAAAAAGACAAAAAAGACAAAAAAGACAAAAAAGACAAAAAAGACAAAAAAGACAAAAAAGACAAAAAAGACAAAAAAGACAAAAAAGACAAAAAAGACAAAAAAGACAAAAAAGACAAAAAAGACAAAAAAGACAAAAAAGACAAAAAAGACAAAAAAGACAAAAAAGACAAAAAAGACAAAAAAGACAAAAAAGACAAAAAAGACAAAAAAGACAAAAAAGACAAAAAAGACAAAAAAGACAAAAAAGACAAAAAAGACAAAAAAGACAAAAAAGACAAAAAAGACAAAAAAGACAAAAAAGACAAAAAAGACAAAAAAGACAAAAAAGACAAAAAAGACAAAAAAGACAAAAAAGACAAAAAAGACAAAAAAGACAAAAAAGACAAAAAAGACAAAAAAGACAAAAAAGACAAAAAAGACAAAAAAGACAAAAAAGACAAAAAAGACAAAAAAGACAAAAAAGACAAAAAAGACAAAAAAGACAAAAAAGACAAAAAAGACAAAAAAGACAAAAAAGACAAAAAAGACAAAAAAGACAAAAAAGACAAAAAAGACAAAAAAGACAAAAAAGACAAAAAAGACAAAAAAGACAAAAAAGACAAAAAAGACAAAAAAGACAAAAAAGACAAAAAAGACAAAAAAGACAAAAAAGACAAAAAAGACAAAAAAGACAAAAAAGACAAAAAAGACAAAAAAGACAAAAAAGACAAAAAAGACAAAAAAGACAAAAAAGACAAAAAAGACAAAAAAGACAAAAAAGACAAAAAAGACAAAAAAGACAAAAAAGACAAAAAAGACAAAAAAGACAAAAAAGACAAAAAAGACAAAAAAGACAAAAAAGACAAAAAAGACAAAAAAGACAAAAAAGACAAAAAAGACAAAAAAGACAAAAAAGACAAAAAAGACAAAAAAGACAAAAAAGACAAAAAAGACAAAAAAGACAAAAAAGACAAAAAAGACAAAAAAGACAAAAAAGACAAAAAAGACAAAAAAGACAAAAAAGACAAAAAAGACAAAAAAGACAAAAAAGACAAAAAAGACAAAAAAGACAAAAAAGACAAAAAAGACAAAAAAGACAAAAAAGACAAAAAAGACAAAAAAGACAAAAAAGACAAAAAAGACAAAAAAGACAAAAAAGACAAAAAAGACAAAAAAGACAAAAAAGACAAAAAAGACAAAAAAGACAAAAAAGACAAAAAAGACAAAAAAGACAAAAAAGACAAAAAAGACAAAAAAGACAAAAAAGACAAAAAAGACAAAAAAGACAAAAAAGACAAAAAAGACAAAAAAGACAAAAAAGACAAAAAAGACAAAAAAGACAAAAAAGACAAAAAAGACAAAAAAGACAAAAAAGACAAAAAAGACAAAAAAGACAAAAAAGACAAAAAAGACAAAAAAGACAAAAAAGACAAAAAAGACAAAAAAGACAAAAAAGACAAAAAAGACAAAAAAGACAAAAAAGACAAAAAAGACAAAAAAGACAAAAAAGACAAAAAAGACAAAAAAGACAAAAAAGACAAAAAAGACAAAAAAGACAAAAAAGACAAAAAAGACAAAAAAGACAAAAAAGACAAAAAAGACAAAAAAGACAAAAAAGACAAAAAAGACAAAAAAGACAAAAAAGACAAAAAAGACAAAAAAGACAAAAAAGACAAAAAAGACAAAAAAGACAAAAAAGACAAAAAAGACAAAAAAGACAAAAAAGACAAAAAAGACAAAAAAGACAAAAAAGACAAAAAAGACAAAAAAGACAAAAAAGACAAAAAAGACAAAAAAGACAAAAAAGACAAAAAAGACAAAAAAGACAAAAAAGACAAAAAAGACAAAAAAGACAAAAAAGACAAAAAAGACAAAAAAGACAAAAAAGACAAAAAAGACAAAAAAGACAAAAAAGACAAAAAAGACAAAAAAGACAAAAAAGACAAAAAAGACAAAAAAGACAAAAAAGACAAAAAAGACAAAAAAGACAAAAAAGACAAAAAAGACAAAAAAGACAAAAAAGACAAAAAAGACAAAAAAGACAAAAAAGACAAAAAAGACAAAAAAGACAAAAAAGACAAAAAAGACAAAAAAGACAAAAAAGACAAAAAAGACAAAAAAGACAAAAAAGACAAAAAAGACAAAAAAGACAAAAAAGACAAAAAAGACAAAAAAGACAAAAAAGACAAAAAAGACAAAAAAGACAAAAAAGACAAAAAAGACAAAAAAGACAAAAAAGACAAAAAAGACAAAAAAGACAAAAAAGACAAAAAAGACAAAAAAGACAAAAAAGACAAAAAAGACAAAAAAGACAAAAAAGACAAAAAAGACAAAAAAGACAAAAAAGACAAAAAAGACAAAAAAGACAAAAAAGACAAAAAAGACAAAAAAGACAAAAAAGACAAAAAAGACAAAAAAGACAAAAAAGACAAAAAAGACAAAAAAGACAAAAAAGACAAAAAAGACAAAAAAGACAAAAAAGACAAAAAAGACAAAAAAGACAAAAAAGACAAAAAAGACAAAAAAGACAAAAAAGACAAAAAAGACAAAAAAGACAAAAAAGACAAAAAAGACAAAAAAGACAAAAAAGACAAAAAAGACAAAAAAGACAAAAAAGACAAAAAAGACAAAAAAGACAAAAAAGACAAAAAAGACAAAAAAGACAAAAAAGACAAAAAAGACAAAAAAGACAAAAAAGACAAAAAAGACAAAAAAGACAAAAAAGACAAAAAAGACAAAAAAGACAAAAAAGACAAAAAAGACAAAAAAGACAAAAAAGACAAAAAAGACAAAAAAGACAAAAAAGACAAAAAAGACAAAAAAGACAAAAAAGACAAAAAAGACAAAAAAGACAAAAAAGACAAAAAAGACAAAAAAGACAAAAAAGACAAAAAAGACAAAAAAGACAAAAAAGACAAAAAAGACAAAAAAGACAAAAAAGACAAAAAAGACAAAAAAGACAAAAAAGACAAAAAAGACAAAAAAGACAAAAAAGACAAAAAAGACAAAAAAGACAAAAAAGACAAAAAAGACAAAAAAGACAAAAAAGACAAAAAAGACAAAAAAGACAAAAAAGACAAAAAAGACAAAAAAGACAAAAAAGACAAAAAAGACAAAAAAGACAAAAAAGACAAAAAAGACAAAAAAGACAAAAAAGACAAAAAAGACAAAAAAGACAAAAAAGACAAAAAAGACAAAAAAGACAAAAAAGACAAAAAAGACAAAAAAGACAAAAAAGACAAAAAAGACAAAAAAGACAAAAAAGACAAAAAAGACAAAAAAGACAAAAAAGACAAAAAAGACAAAAAAGACAAAAAAGACAAAAAAGACAAAAAAGACAAAAAAGACAAAAAAGACAAAAAAGACAAAAAAGACAAAAAAGACAAAAAAGACAAAAAAGACAAAAAAGACAAAAAAGACAAAAAAGACAAAAAAGACAAAAAAGACAAAAAAGACAAAAAAGACAAAAAAGACAAAAAAGACAAAAAAGACAAAAAAGACAAAAAAGACAAAAAAGACAAAAAAGACAAAAAAGACAAAAAAGACAAAAAAGACAAAAAAGACAAAAAAGACAAAAAAGACAAAAAAGACAAAAAAGACAAAAAAGACAAAAAAGACAAAAAAGACAAAAAAGACAAAAAAGACAAAAAAGACAAAAAAGACAAAAAAGACAAAAAAGACAAAAAAGACAAAAAAGACAAAAAAGACAAAAAAGACAAAAAAGACAAAAAAGACAAAAAAGACAAAAAAGACAAAAAAGACAAAAAAGACAAAAAAGACAAAAAAGACAAAAAAGACAAAAAAGACAAAAAAGACAAAAAAGACAAAAAAGACAAAAAAGACAAAAAAGACAAAAAAGACAAAAAAGACAAAAAAGACAAAAAAGACAAAAAAGACAAAAAAGACAAAAAAGACAAAAAAGACAAAAAAGACAAAAAAGACAAAAAAGACAAAAAAGACAAAAAAGACAAAAAAGACAAAAAAGACAAAAAAGACAAAAAAGACAAAAAAGACAAAAAAGACAAAAAAGACAAAAAAGACAAAAAAGACAAAAAAGACAAAAAAGACAAAAAAGACAAAAAAGACAAAAAAGACAAAAAAGACAAAAAAGACAAAAAAGACAAAAAAGACAAAAAAGACAAAAAAGACAAAAAAGACAAAAAAGACAAAAAAGACAAAAAAGACAAAAAAGACAAAAAAGACAAAAAAGACAAAAAAGACAAAAAAGACAAAAAAGACAAAAAAGACAAAAAAGACAAAAAAGACAAAAAAGACAAAAAAGACAAAAAAGACAAAAAAGACAAAAAAGACAAAAAAGACAAAAAAGACAAAAAAGACAAAAAAGACAAAAAAGACAAAAAAGACAAAAAAGACAAAAAAGACAAAAAAGACAAAAAAGACAAAAAAGACAAAAAAGACAAAAAAGACAAAAAAGACAAAAAAGACAAAAAAGACAAAAAAGACAAAAAAGACAAAAAAGACAAAAAAGACAAAAAAGACAAAAAAGACAAAAAAAAACAAAAATCACAAAAATGACAAAAATCACAAAAATGACAAAAATCACAAAAATGACAAAAATGACAAAAATGACAAAAATGACAAAAATGACAAAAATGACAAAAATGACAAAAATGACAAAAATGACAAAAATGACAAAAATGACAAAAATGACAAAAATGACAAAAATGACAAAAATGACAAAAATGACAAAAATGACAAAAATGACAAAAATGACAAAAATGACAAAAATGACAAAAATGACAAAAATGACAAAAATGACAAAAATGACAAAAATGACAAAAATGACAAAAATGACAAAAATGACAAAAATGACAAAAATGACAAAAATGACAAAATGACAAAAATGACAAAAATGACAAAAATGACAAAAATGACAAAAATGACAAAAATGACAAAAATGACAAAAATGACAAAAATGACAAAAATGACAAAAATGACAAAAATGACAAAAATGACAAAAATGACAAAAATGACAAAAATGACAAAAATGACAAAAATGACAAAAATGACAAAAATGACAAAAATGACAAAAATGACAAAAATGACAAAAATGACAAAAATGACAAAAATGACAAAAATGACAAAAATGACAAAAATGACAAAAATGACAAAAATGACAAAAATGACAAAAATGACAAAAATGACAAAAAAGACAAAAAAGACAAAAATGACAAAAATGACAAAAATGACAAAAATGACAAAAATGACAAAAATGACAAAAATGACAAAAATGACAATAATGACCAAAATGACCAAAATGACAAATTAAAAATCGAATCAATATTTTCGAAAAATGTTCTAAATCTTTGTGTTATACACTTTGTCAAATTGTAAAAAAGTTGTCAGTTGTCTCAATAATTCTACAGTATTGACAACATTACTCTGATTGATCACTTTTATTACGCAACAAGTTGACACAACAATCGTTGATGTCTCTAAAAGAAAATATTTTAATACTCACCTGGCATAGAAGTTACCGTGATCAGAAAAAAAAGATTTTTGATTTTTTTTGCCGGTCTTATGCTTTGAGTCAAATTTTGACGGGTCATTGACTCTAAATTTCGGTTAGGGAAATCTTCATGATGCATCGTTACCTGTCAGAGCCCGTCATTTTTGAGTGCATTTTAAAAGCGGTTTGTCAAATAATCCGGCTCACTGTCCATCTTTTTTTTTGGTGAACCTCAAGCCCATTCACATCGCTTGGTTTGAAGTTTATCTTCCGGGATTGTTTGGTGCATCATTTTTCATGACATCGATTTCGATAGGCCTACCATTAGCCACTTTTTGTCACTTGTTTCAACCTCTGGAGTCCGCAAATTGCATCGATAAAAGTTGATTGTTTTCTTAAGCAGACTCAACGTTAGTTGGAAGTTGGTTCTTCATTTTCCGAAAGCAAATACTTCAGCTTCAGCTGCTCTTCTGCTGGTGAATCATGAAAGAAACCGCGTATTTCAACACGTTCAGATCAGTTCCCTTCCTCTTGTGAATGGTCAGGCCCTAGTCGAGTACCGAAAAGCTTGCAACTTCCTCCGGTGTGCTGTAGTAATCCCATTGTCTGGTCTGGTCTGGACCGATCAATCTTCACCCGATACGCCCTCAAAATGAAGCGAAACGAAATGTGGTGTGAAAATGGACAACGGCAGTCTGGCGGTTCGATATGGCGATTATTAAGTAAATCGAAACGCCCAATAGCTCAGACCTCATCGCAGGCCATTGGGCTGAATCGATGGGCCTGTCAGAATAGTTCGCGCTAAACCATCTCAAGAAATAATGATGTTCTTGATTAACTCCGCCGTGCATTGTTGAATGAAAAACAATATCGGCGAGTTGGACCCAAATTGGGTAATATGGGCAGAATTCAGAGGTTTGTTTCGTGATGCGGAATCGATTTTTGTGCATTTCAATTGTTTTTTTTTCTCTCAGAGAACTGCATTTCCGTTTGTTTTGATTTCAACTCACTAGGTCTCAAAATATGCTAAAATCAACCCAGCAGATTTTTACCGTTCGTCCAAAATACTCACGGCTTCACATAAATAAATCAACAGAACGACCTTTAAATCAGAGGGTTCGACCTCCCAAAAAGTGGTTTTGTTTGGTGCCCATATGCTTATAGTTGATGTTGATGATCATTATCATCTTCAGAGGTTCACCTTGCATTGAATGGGACAACAACGAAAAAATAAGGACCGAAAAAACAACAACTTGCGAATAATTATGCGAAAATTTTGCCACCCAAGAACGAACGGATGCCATTAAAACGCGTTTAGTTATCTGCGTGAACATTTAACGCTTGTTGATAGTTTTTGGGAGCATTGTCTTGTCCAAGTCAGCAGCCCCCATAAAGATACAATATTTACCTCTTGTTCGTCATCTCGCACTAGGGTCAGTAAATTGAGCTATATCTTTTTTCATGCGGCAGTTGCCCTGCAGCTCGAAAAAAGTTGGATGCTGAAAGAAAAATCTTTCAAGTTGTGTATCAAAGGTAATGGGTAACTACTATAATTCTAAATTAACTTGTTTCGATTTATGGCAGCCTTGATATCTTTTACACTTCAATAGATTCGACACCTTTAATGCCACGTATATTGAAGTGATTATGTTAGTTATGCAATATTCGTCAACGATGAAACCTTGGCTGCCTCAAGATGATGCATATCCTCAGACATTATTTGGTCTTTATTCACAGAATATCTCTGCATTTTGCTGAATGCAATATTCGTTAACGACAAGAGCTTGGCTATTTCAATGTCCATACCTGTATATTAGACTGAATCGATTTGGAGTCGTAATTCTCATACCCTGAAGCCTAAAAAGCTTTGTTTAGATTTAAAATTCGTTCATCATTTTTTGCAGAATTATTTTAGTAACGTTCGTATGAGTGAATTTCAACTTTCTGGTTTGTATGGGAACATTTAATATTTTGTTCTAAAAAATCAACATAATTGTTGTTTCATCTGTGGAACCAAGTCTGTTTGAGGTTTTTGTGCCAACTTATAAATTCTGATACTTTAAAGTTCAAAGGAAATTTTCCGCTTAACAGCTCGGTTGAAGATCGTAACTCCGAATCTTATGAGGCAAAAAAGTGATTAGCTAAACGTGGTCAGAATTTTCCCGAACGTATCCGGGCAAAACAAATCCAGGCTATTTTGCCTAAATCTGGCCTGGCTATATCTGGGAATTTGATTTCCAAATTTTCAACCCAAAAACTTGGCAATATCCGGGCAAATCTGGTCAAAGCACAGAAATCATTCAACTTCCAAAACCCCCCACCCCCCATTGAGGGTCCAGAAAAGCAAGCGAGATATTCTACTCTACACTCAAAATTTCAAATTCTTAATAAATTTTTAACCATTGAGTTAGGTCGTTCAAGAGTAACAATCTAAACTCAGTGATAATGCCAAAACCTTGAAAACTATTTAATCCCCGGTTCAGAATTCTGCTTCAGTTATTCAAAATTTTCTTGCTTGTTGATAGAAATTCGTTTCTGAACATAAAATTTTAGATGAGACTATACTCATTCTAGAGGTTCTGGTATTATTTTACCGAAGTCTTTATTGTATTTCTGTGTTCATGTTTCGGATTCGGTATCCAGATTGAAATTCTTGATTTTCGATTCGAATCATCATTAATAGAAATGAAAAAATGTTTTGAAATCGTTCAAATTTGGTTTGGCATTTCATTAACAATTTGATTTATGATTTTCGAAATTTACATGCCATTTCAATATTTAAAAAAATCCATTTATAAAAAAAAATTAGTAACAATCCTGAGTTTTTGTTTGATATTTATTCAAAGTTCTCAAACTCAATTCTTTAGAATCCCAGTTCTTATGTTGAATTAAAACATTATTAAGCTTCGAAATGGTGATTGAGAACCCAGAATTAGGTTTTCATTTCAATCACAAATGCATTCAAATTCGCAAGTTGGATAGAAGTTTAATTAGAATTATTAAATTGTGATCCAAACCCAAAACACCAGAATTAAAATTATAGATTCATAACTGAGAGTCTGAAACAAATTCCATTCTTGGCTAGCAATCAAAATGCTGATTTAAAATCGTTTTTTGTCTGTTTGTTTCAGAAAATGAAACAGATCCAAAGTTCGAATCCAAAATTCAAGTGCAGAATTTAGATTTTAAACTAATAGCGTAGATAAGAACCTAATGAGCACCCGGGGTACAGTAAGCACTTCTCTTTTCTACAAGAGTACGCAACTTCTGAAATAAATTTTCATGAGGTTTAGTTTCGTACTTTCTATAGAATTAATTTTTCACCAAAAAAGAAATCTCCTTATCGTCTTTATAGAAATATTTAAACAAAATATTTAGGTTCTCAAATGACGAAAATATTATAATTTTCAAGCACCGGGAAATAAGCTTTATGATCTTTGAATCATCTTGATCTATAATGTATCTATAATATTCACCATCATTAATTTTTTGAGTCATTTTGAATACCGTAAAATGGGATGAATCGGAACAATTTTAGTACTATTTCCGTAATATTTCTGTTAAGTTGAAGAAAGTTGAAAGGGTTTTCAAAATCACTTTTCAAACATTGATTTTAGTTCTCCCCTTAGTGGGGTGAATATAGTGAGAGTTGCTTGTTTATTGAGAAACTCCTGTACCTACCTACTTAGAAACTGCCCAAACTTAAAAATTTGGTCATTTCAGCTTCCATCATTTGAAAAAAAAAAATTAGTGTAAAGTTTTTCACTATTTGTGCAGATATTTTTCTGGTTTTTGCAAAATCCCTTTCTTTATCACCAACACTTAAATTTGAAGGAATGTTGATGGTGGTGCCTAACTACAGGGGCTAAAAAAAATTAGATTTTTAATTCTAGACTTCCTGCGAAAGCTGGAAGACCTTTTCTTCTAGGAGCATCTTAAAAGTAAATTTTCTTAAGTTCTACAATATTTTCCACAATCTTGAAAGAGTTAAACACTATTATGAACACGTGCGATTAACTCCACGATTAGTGGGCAAAACAATGTTTTGTTAAAATGTGTCACTATTCGAAGCAGAACTTGAAGACATGTCACATTACTATTTGAAGTGGTGCCAAACAACATTTATCATGGTTTGCAATTTGTTGCTTATTTATTATGCTTCAAAAAAAATTTTGTTTTGGTTTAATCGAGCAACATAAAGTAAATTGAATGTATATTCGTTTTACGCAATAATGTGTAGATTGCTTGATATTCGGATCAAAACAATTTTTCCCATTTGCGTCTCAATCCACCTCCATGTTTTTATTCACCCTATTTTACGGTATATAATTCAGCCGAAAATAACAAATTTAGAGTTGAATTTCAGTTGATTTTGCCACTTGTCTTAAGACATGAAAATCTGGGGGAGGAAGACTGAAATTAGCTGTATCGTTTTCTGTATCGTTTTTTTTTACTGTTTGACAAAAACCAGCAATTGTTGAAAAGATTTGTAATCGTTCAAATTTTAACTCTAGATGATCAGTTTTGTGTAGCGAGCAACCATTGATCAAACAATTTTTATTTGTCATCTTCAAAAACTTCAACGAAATTTGAGCGACTTAATATGCCTGTTCAGTGTTCATGCAAGAATTTGCCAGAGTGAAACAAAACCTAATTAAATAATTGTTTAATGCAAAACAAGCGCATTTCAGCATCAAAACAGTTTTATTGAAAATCGGTAAATAAGAAAGTTAAATTTTGAACCTTCGCACTGGTCGGTAGATTGATCAGAGAAATCTGACATTTGAAAGATTGTTTCCTTTATTTATTCAGTCTTCCTCCCTCAGATGAAAATAAATCTCAGCTTGATATTAACACGGAGAAAAATATATACATTTATCAATTATTTTACGCGTCTACATGAACATAAATATGGTTGTTTGGTTCTGTACGTTGTATGTTGTATGTTGGTAATCCACCATGGGTGCACGGATTTACCGCAGTTTCTGCCAAAGTATAGGTTCACATGCATTCCTTAGATTATTAGGTTCGACAAATCTCCAATGCAGCGCGCCACCATACCCGGACCCCATGGCTTCGTATGAACTCACGGAGAAAAATATATAGATTTATCAGGTATTTTACGCGTCTACATGAATATAAATATGGTTGTTTGGTTCTGACCCGAAAAAACAATCAAGCCAACAATCAGATGATACTTTGCCACGAAAGGATAAATGGCTGATTTAGCGATCGCATCGATGCTAAGAATCCTACAGGAAGTTTCATTCAATCATTCGTATTACTGTTTCTACTGTAAATGCTGCTCCTGCTGAACGTGGGACATCGTAGATTCAAAATATTAATTAAATTAATTTGAACTGATAAAATGCATTGTTCTTCTTTTTTCTTTTAAATGAAACGCATTTTTATTTATTGTTATTTAACTATACATACGATCAATGACATGATTTTTTATATTAACCTCTGCATTGTATGTTTATTTTTCTTCTGCGAGGGGAGCCGCCGCCATGGCCCTGAAACAAAATGGTGTTTTTATTCGGTGGAAGGTAGCACCCTGAAACAAAATAAAGGCTCTTGTGAAAATATGATTGTAATAAAAAATTACAAAAACTTAAGAATACTACGTAACTTACATGATATGATATTGTTTAACGCTGTTTTTTATTCGACCTTCTGGATTGGCCCTCTGGGGTCAAAGTAAGCCCTCTTTATACGTATCTGAAATTTATTTAAATATTGTTTTTGAATAGAAAATCAACTGAAAAAAATAAATCTTATTCACCTTTCCGCTTCGTGTTGGTCGACTTCTTCCATGAGAAATAACTCGAGGCTTTTTTTTCCTCTAAGTCAGGCAATTTACTTGCTTGTTCATACGAAATTCGAGATCTGGTCAAGCATCAGTGGTAACTGAGAACTAACTATCAGATTGTAATGCAGACTAGGAAAATATAGTCAAATCTACTAGCTGTATCTTTGGCTGGTAAACGGTGGATAATGTGCAACACGAGACCCCATAGTGGTCATATCACCTCTTATTCACAACTCCTATCTCTACCTCCCCGCGGTGCCGGCTGGGGTGCGAGTAACCTAAGCGGAGATCGGGTACCCAACCCCGGTGGATGCTTTGGTCGCATGCAGACTGAGAAGGTGGCCGCACGCGTCTGTTCCCCAGGTCAGGGGCGGCGTGCAACACCAACCGAGCGTCTGTTCTCCAGGTCAGGGGCGGCTCAAACAGCGTCTGTCTTGCAGCAAGCGGCTGAATTTATGAAATGCGGCTCCCGCCAGCTAAGTCCAAGATGGCAGCCCCATCGCGGGATAGGGACTTTAGGCTAACAACCTACTGCTCCCGATTCATAACTTGTTACGGAATCCGAAAGAAATGACCGATCTGGAACTTTGGCGACGACTTTTAGCATGAAAACACGGACACGAATTGGAACTTGGAATGTTTTAACCCTTGCCCAACAAGGCAAACTGGAACAACTTGCTAGAGAGGCTAGCCGCCTCAAGCTTGAAATTCTGGGACTGAGCGAAGTCCGTTAGCCTAATACTGGAGAACACAAGACACAATCCGGGCAAGTCCTGCTTTACTCTGGCATACGAGGAGAACATGCTACTCGGGAACGAGGAGTTGGTTTCCTGTTAAGCCCGCAGGCCTACGCGGCCCTCGTTAGATGGGAACCGATTAACGAAAGAATAATCGTAGCCAGATTTAGAACACGGGTTAGAAACCTTACAATGGTCCAGTGTTATGCGCCAACTGACGTTGCCGATTTGCAGGAGAAAGAGCAGTTTTACAGTCAACTGAACAGCGTGGTAGAGAGAATTCCGAAGGGTGACATTCAAATCCATTTGGGCGACTTCAACGCAAAGATTGGCTCCGACAATCAAGACCTTGAGCGCATCATGGGGCGCCATGGCCTAGGACAGATGAGCGAAAACGGAGAGCTGTTTGTAGAATTTTGTGGCAACAACAACATGGTGATCGGTGGATCGCTCTTCCCCCATCGACCAGCACATAAGGTCACTTGGGTATCCCGAGATGGCCGAACAGAAAATCAAATTGACCACATCTGCATCAGCCGAAAATGGAGAAGGAGCCTTCTTGATGTCCGCAACAAGCGAAGCGCAGACATTGCATCTGACCATCACCTCGTCCTTGGCGAGATACGACTGAGAGTTGCGCGTGTCCAACGGCGTGAGGAGAAAGTCGGGTGTCGATACGACGTCCGCCGGTTGGAGAATCCAGAGGTGAAAAGGGCATACGTTGAACAGCTAGAATCCCGAGCCTCGGAGCTGCTGACAGACGGAACAGTCGAAGAACAGTGGTGTGGAATCAAGAATGCCTTTATCACGACGAGCCATGGTACTCTCGGTAAAGTTTGTGGAAGAAGAAGTGACTGGATGTCGGATGAAACTTGGAGGATGGTCGATGATCGGAGAAAGGCGAAAGTCGGAATTGAGCAGGCATGTACCGGGTCAGCCAAAGCAGCCGCCCGCTTACGATATGCGGAGCTGGAAAAGGCAGTTAAACGAGCTTGTAGACGAGACAAGAGAGCCTGGACAAACTCCCTAGCCGAAGAGGGGGAAAGAGCCGCCGCCAATGGAGATATCCGATTACTTTATGACATTTCTCGCCGCCTCAGTGGTGCAAGGACTAATGCAAGAATGCCGCTGAAAGACCGAGCAGGTCAGTTATTGACCGATCGAACAGATCAGCTCAAACGATGGACTGAGCACTTCGAACAACTCTTCCGAGTCACGAATAGCGATGGCCAACAGAACCCGCAGCTTGAAGCGCCAACAGTAAGTCGCATAAATGGCGTCAACTCGGAAGCGCCTTCGCTGGCTGAAATAGAAGCGGCAATCAAAAACATGAAATCCAACAAAGCACCTGGGATCGATTGCATCCCTGCTGAAATGCTGAAAGCCGACCCTGCCCTGTCAGCACAAATGTTGCACCGTCTTTTCGCTGACATCTGGGATACTGCAACATTCCCGGCCGACTGGATGCAGGGTATCCTTGTAAAGGTCCCGAAGAAAGGAGACCTGACAGAGTGCGGTAACTGGCGAGGCATAACGTTGATCTGTACAACCCTCAAAGTACTCTGCAAAGTGATCCTGAACAGGATCCAGGAGAAAATCGACGCTACACTCCGACGGCAACAAGCTGGATTCCGATCCGGACGATCATGTGTGGACCACATCACAACGCTACGAATCATACTGGAACAAATCAACGAATTCCAGGACTCTCTTCTGCTGGTGTTCGTTGATTTCGAAAAAGCATTCGACCGACTTAATCATGAAAACATCTGGGCGGCTCTAAGGCGACGAGGGGTCCCAGAGAAACTAGTCCATCTCATCGAAGCACAATACGAGGCATTTTCGTGCAAGGTCTTGCACGATGGTGTCTTGTCCGAACCAATCCCGGTAACTGCTGGAGTGAGACAAGGATGTATCTTATCACCGCTACTTTTCCTCATCGTAATGGATGAGATTCTGACTGGATCGATCGACTGTGCACCGAACCGAGGATTGCCGTGGAATCCTTTAACAATGGAGCAACTGAACGACCTTGACCTGGCTGACGATATTGTTTTGCTCGCCCAAACACAACCGGACATGCAGAGCAAACTCGACGACCTCACCGAAAGTTCCAAGGCAGCAGGTCTCAAAGTCAATGTCGGAAAGACCAAGTCAATGGAGATCAACACAGGAAATCCCTCCAGTTTCATGGTAGCTGGGCAACAAGTTGAGAAAGTGGAGTGCTTCCAGTATCTTGGTAGCCAGATAACGCCTGATGGTGGTACCAGGAAAGACATCGAAACCCGGATCAGAAAGGCCCGATTTGCGTTTGCGAGTCTCCGAAACATCTGGCGGTCACGCCAGATCTCTCTACGAACAAAAATCCGAATCTTCAACTCAAACGTCAAATCCGTATTGCTGTACGGGTGCGAAACTTGGTGCACATATGCGGTGACGACGCGAAAACTGCAAGTATTTGTAAACCGCTGTCTGCGGAACATCATCCGCGCTTGGTGGCCTGGCAACTGGATCTCGAATGAGGAACTACATCGCCGGTGTCATCAAAGGGCGCTAGAAATCGAGATTCGGGAACGTAAGTGGAGATGGATTGGGCACACGCTGCGAAAAGATGAAAACGAGATTTGCAGAGAGGCGCTTGACTGGAATCCAGAAGGTCATCGAAGAAGAGGCAGGCCCAGAAACTCGTGGCGGCGAAGCCTTGCCGCTGAAATCCGAACTGTCGACGAGAATCTTGACTGGGACCAGGTGAAGTCGCTGGCTCCGGATCGTCAACAGTGGAGGTCTTTTACCACGGCCCTATGCACCGGAGGATCGGCGCGGGATCATTAAGTAAGTAAGTAAGTACTAGCTGTTGAATTATTTTAGCGATAAGCGCTTAAGAAACCCTCTACAGCCAAATCAACTTTACATAAACGCTAGTTTGTTCGTAGTTATCGATGTTCATTAAGCAATATTATGGGTTCAACCAAAAATCTGTGAATAGAAGAGCCAACCATACGAATTTTGATAACAACCAGTAGTTTTTTATCCGTGCTGTTATGTGGTGAATGTATTGCGTGTGTAGATGTAGGTATATTGTGGAAGGACGAATCAATCAGGTGGGCTAGTTTACTTACAGATATTCCGGCATCCGTGTATATACCTGGCCAGCTGGCAACTGATTGAACATTCCAATTATATAGTTAGTTATATAATGAAACACATCTTACCTGTCGGTCCGCTTATGGGATTCGAACCCAAAAGTTTTTCTTGCCGATACCGGGAATCGAACCCAATACGCCTGGCATACCAATACCAGACTCGCGCCAGCCTATCCACTAGACCACATCGGCGCTATAAATATGGTTGTTTGGTTCTGACCCGAAAATACGTTCAAACCAACAATCAGATGATACTTTGCCACGAAAGGATAAATGGCTGATTTAGCGATCGCATCGATGCTCAGAATCCAACAGGAATGTTTATTTAATCATTCGTATGGCTGTTTCTACTGTAAATGCTGCTCCTCGTGAACGTGGAAAATCGTTGATTCAACATATTAATAAAATTAATTAGAAATTTTATTTATTTCTTTAAAATTAAATTATATATACGATTAGAGGCATGAATTTTAATTTCAACCACTGCATCGTTTTTTTTGCTTCTGCTGGCCCTTCTGCTGCGCCATGGCCCTGAAACAAAATGCTGTTATTTTTTTTTATTTCGGTGGAAGTTGAACTTCCGGCGCCCTGAAATAAAATAAAAGCTCTTATGAAAATATGATTGTGATAAATTAAGAATACTTTGTAACTTACGTGATATGATCTTGTTCATCGCTGTTTATTATTCCACCTTCCGGATAGGCCCTCGGGGGTCAAAATGCACCCACACATCTCTATTTGTACCTGAAAACATTTTAAAAAAATTGAAAAAGAAATCAACTGAAAAAAATAAATCATATTTACCTTCCCGCTTCGTGTTGGTTGATTTTTTCCACGAGAGATAAATACTGGCTTTTTTTTCCTCTAAGTCATACAATTTACTTGCTTGTTCATACGAAATTCAAGGTCTAGTCAAGCATCAGTGATATTTAAAAAATAACTATCAGTTATTATAATGTAGACTAGGAAAATATAGCCAAATCTACTAGCTGTTAAATTATTTTAGCGATATGCTGTTGAGAAATCCTCTACAGCCAAATCAACTTTACATAAACGCTAGTTTTTTTTTGTAGATATCGATGTTGATAAAGTAATATTATGCGTTCAACCAAAAATATGTGATACAGATGAGCCAACCATACGAATTTTGATAACAACCTATAGAGTTTTTTATCCGTGAATGGACTATACCTAAGAAAAATGGTTATTTTGGAGAATTTTCAATTCTGTGCATTAGCAAACGCAATGCTTTTTTAATTTTAAAGGTTTGTTATCATTATTTTGTTACACATCAAAAGCAATGAAAATCTGGACGCCGAAATATGTTAAGGATTTTTTTTAAACATATCTCGCGTGAGCTTTCATTACGTCGTATGTCATCTTAGGAATTAACAGAAAACTGCTGCAAAAGTTTGTTACGAGTGTAAGACTCTTTTACTAAAAATGGCGCTTTCTGTGGCCAAAATAAGAGCAATGACAACTTGAGTGTGAGCTTGTGCAATAGTGGCATTTCGCCTCGCACCCTAATACTAGAGTAGCAAGAATATCGACTTACATGTTTACTGCATGCATGATTCGCTCGCACGGTGATATGTTCATCACGGAATCGCTGCTCCACTCGTCTTGCCAAATTCCTGAAGTTTCTTAGGCAAGATTGGGCTTCCACGGTGGATCTGCGCCTCACCCAGCGCCCCTTGGCCTCCTCTGCCACTCAGCAACTTCAGCTCCGATCGCGGTACTAGTGCTGCCTGTATTCGCACTTGTCTGCTTCCGGTGCGGAATAGAATTTCCCGCAATCTGCTTCCGGTGCGCAACTAAGACCCCGCAGTCGGCCTCCGGTGCGGCACAAAACCTTCCGCAGTCTGCATCTGGTGCGGAACAAAAAACTCCCGCAGTTTGCTTCTGGTGCGGCACAAAAAACTTCCCGCTCTTCGCCTTCGGTTCGGAAAAGAAATTCCCGCAACCTGCTTCCGGGCGGAACAAAAGATCTCCCGCAGTCCGCTCACGGTGCGACACAAAAACTCCCGCAGCCTGCTCACGGAACGGAACAAAACTTCCGCAGCCTGCTTCCGTGCGGAACAAGAAAAACTCCCGCGATCCGCGCGGAACAAAAGCTTGCTTCGGAATAAAAACTTCCGGCTTAAAATATAATTTCCGCAGTTCGCTTTCGGAACAGCACAAAATAAACTCGCAGTCCGCTTCCGGTGCGTGATGACAGCTTGCTCCAGGTGCGGAATTGAAATCGCATGAAAAAACTTCCGATGAAAAAGGGCTTCCGGCTCTTTGTGAAAACCAGCCGCTTTGGAACAAAAACCCTGCAGAACAGTTCAGGACTAGCGCGTGCTCTTAAGGGGGTGCTTTGGGGCTTACCTCTAGGAGGGGTTGTTTTGGTCCGGCAATATTCCACCGCGACCAGTTTGAGATGCCAAAAATTGGCCCGACACGGAACGGAACGGCCCTGTAACATACGAGCAATGTGAAAGGAGGCACAATTTTGGTTTCGCTTTGCGACCTACCTCTGTGTGAGGGTTTTTCCCTTCTTCACACGTGTCGATTTTTCCGCCGGTCGTGATGAGCAAGGTGATGAAAATCAGGAATTCGATCCTGCCTCCTAGAGGGTTTTAATTTTTTTTTTGCTACTTCAAAAAACGGCTGCCACTTCCGAAAAAACTACGCCACGTGGATGAAGCGCACTAGCTTTTTTCCCTCCTTTTTCACTAATCGACGTTTATGCTCAGCGGTTTTTCTAACCGGGCCACTTGAAATTGTTCGAGCGTCGAGAATTTTCTTGCGTCGCTACACGCTCGTTTGCCTTTAGCGCAAATTCCTTCACGCAGTGGGTGAATAACTATGTTTGGGTGCTTTAATGCTACATCTTATTGCTCTATACTCAATTTTGCTTAAAACGTTACAAGTTATTAAAAGAACATAAAATTTGTATTTCACAGCAATCTCTTAAAATTTATTGATCTCATTTATCATTAATCTATTTTTTAAAGCTCATAACTCGTAAGCAGGAATTCTCAGGTTTGCTATGAAAAAGTTATTTTCAGCCTCGGGTAAAGGAAAAACACCATATACCTGGATTTTAGACGACACAGAAACTTTTCTAATGATTTTATAAGCAAGCATTTTTCAAAAAATGATATGCATCGACGTATTATAACACTAGTTTAAAAAATTTAAAAAAAACGTGAACTTTATCGTCCTACCCAATTTTTTAATGTAAAAATTTGGAGCTCAATCTGAGAATGAAATTTAAAAAAATCTCAGTAGAACCGTGTTTGAATAACATGAAATTTTGGAAAAATGAAAAAAAAAAAACACTTTTGCTTTGTCTTCGTCTGCAAAGCATTGATTTGAAATCTCTTTTTTCAGATGATCGTTAGCAAATTTATTCACCTTCAATATACAAAAAAAAGATTTCAAAATAATGCTTTCAATCCGAAATCTTTGAAACTTAGTACACATTCTTTTTATTTTTCCAAAATTTCATATTTGGAGCATAACTTAAAAACTGTTGCCTGTTTTCGGGTTCAGTGCCTGATTTTACATTAAAAGTGATTTTCAGCTTACTTAGTTCTAAAATGATGTGAACTACTGTAATCAATTTCCGGAATTATTGCCTTGTTAAATTTATGCCTTCACCAATTTTACTAAGGTACCCCATTTCGCGGCCATTAAAAAGTCTACATGTAAAGCACATTAGCTTCAACAAGAGCAAAAACAAATCGAAAAAAATTCACAAAGGATCAGACATTTAATTAGTACCAATGTATCAGGTTCGGGTTCCTCATCGTTTGTCACGGTAGATAAATATTTTACACCATGTACCTGTAAGTAGCTGTACCTGAATGGTATTTAATGAAGTTGACATTTCGCCATCAATTACTGCACCAATCAGGTGAGATGCTAGAGCATCTTCCAGCCTAGCCGAGTTGGTTCTAGGTCGTCCACATGGGAGTTTGCCAGTTATGGGGAAGTAGTAAGAGGGCTAACTAACTGGTGGCATCTCCTCAGGCTCAGGCTCAGACTCAGGTGATGAACGAGTTGTATGGCCGATAGAGTGGCCGGTCACAGATAAGCCGTCACTTGTTGGGTGCAATATGAAGCAATGAAGGGGGAATCTTCACGTTTCAGATGCCGATTTTAATGTGATCACATCCGTTTCGAATTTGACTTTTCGCATTTATAGACCGCGCGGATCCTGTTCGCTTATATGTAGTTCCATAAGGTGATATACAAGTGCTTGGAAAAGAGCATGCAAATCGTCTATTAATACTGATGATGATGATGATTCGCCTTCATTCCAATAATGCACCACTTTCGTCGTGCTAGTATGAGTTTTCTTAGTGACAGAACAACTTTGTAAGATTAGTCAAATTACTTCGTGGAGGATGACATTGACTGGATAAGTGGTTGGAGTTTAGTTTTTAATCAAACTTGTTGTATAGGCCTAATCAATGTCGAATTGTGAAACAGGTATCTGAGCCTACGCATGATTGATTGGTGTGATGTTCAAATTATAAGTCCCCATAAAACTGTTGTCCTTGGCGAGGACATCCAAATTATTAGATTAGCCTTCTCCGCTTGTGATTTTTTTTATCGAGCCCGTAACTGATAAATTGCAAAAGTCAATAGGACCTATTCGTTGTTCACCCCAACCAAGTGATGTCTCCATAAGGGAGCGTTTGATGGGGTCACAAATCATGGTTGTGATTGTGTCGCTTTTTTATTTCCAAAACACGCCAAAGGAAGCATCAACGTTACTTTTTATGGATTCCAATTGAAGTCGAAAGACTTATTTTATTCTCTAGCTCTAGCAGGTGATGTTAATATGCTTTGCTTCGGGCAGTGCACTGCGAGGAGGGATAGTTAAATTGACCACCCGGTGCGTGATCGTTTTGGGCAGCTTGTCGGGCCAGGGACCCTCTGCTACACCCGATCCACATGTCATGTCCGTCAGATGGGGCTTTTTCAGACAGAACGTCATCATTTGTGAAAACGTCTCCCCCCTTCATTCGATGACCCTGACCGAGCATCTTGAAGAGTGCAAAGGGTGAGGCAGATTTGATGGGATCAGAAGTTCTCAATCAGCTATTGCGGAATTTGAAATTCTTTTGTATGATAGGAAAACGGACCTATTTTGGACCGCTTTGGGAAGTGGCCATGCTATTTTCTGAAATATAAAAGTATGTACATGTCACAATTTTCGACTGCTTTATCCGTTCATTACGAAGATCAAGGCTTTTTCTATCGGAGCATATCGTCGATTGTTGCAATATAACAAGATTTAAGCCTAAAAACTGGTTTTTTCGATCATTACGCTGGTCAGTATTTTAAACCACCAAGTATCTATTTTGGACCACCCTCTGGACCTATTTCGGACCACCCTTAAACTAAATAAGTTATTTTTCTAAATTTTGACAGCGACTGATGTGCAATTGCGAATAATTCATTTAATCTTTTCATTTTTTATCCTTGTAGTCAAGCTTTGTTTGTTCACGTTAGTTCATTCCTGAACTAACTTTCTTCAATTTTTCACTAGCCTCTGTTTTGGTGCACATGTTTGTTGAATGTTTGCTTCTACTACTATCTGTTTTTTCTACAACTTCTTATGTTTTAAAACTGTAATTTTCGTTAAGAATAGAGTAAAAACAGAAAAACTCCCACGGCGTATAGTGTGTTTCAAATGTTTTGAAAATTTCGACAGCACACTGCAATCTGCGACGAAATTTGTTCTGCAGTATTGAATACTGGCCAGTTTGCATATCTTTAGGATCAATATTAAGAACGAAAATCTCTTTCAAGCGACCCAATGAAAGTCTGACATCGTCAACTCCGCGACATCAATTGATGCATTTTGACTTGAAAAACCTTAGTGGATTTGGTTTGACTTCAATTCTGTGGAATACATAGATTCAAAAAAAAAAAAAAATAAAAATAAAAATGTACGAGAATTATGCGATCTTTTTAACCACCTTAAAGCCAGATTTTTTTTCGCTGAAAAATTTGCAAAGTTCATTTTTATCTTTGAAACAAGTTTTGTTCTTCGAAAAAAATATCGTTGTAGTCAATTGTTCAACAGTTTTTTTTTAAATTGCATAACTTCAGGGGCTGAAAAACTAGATTTTTAGTACTTTTTCGCTAGTAATTTTAACTTATTTTAAAAAAAACTAATCTTTGGACCACATCAAGACAATCTCAAAGCTTTAATTGAATATATTATTTGTTAAATTTGATCTACGTTAAACTGAGATATTTCAACTATTACAAATATTAAACTCTGTTACATATTTATCGATTTCTTGTCGTTTTTTCCAACTCCTCCTTTAGACGGGGTTTATATTTCGTCTCTTCTACCTAACCAAGTGCTTTTTTTCTCTCGAAAATCAACTCGGTATGGTTGTAACTTTAAGACTAAACTGTCAATGATTTTTCATTAAGCATAAACAATAATGACTTAATAAAAAATTGGTGCATGTCCTGTTGTCCTGTTTTAAGCTTATTTGAGCTGTAGCTTTTGACAACTGCTTATCAAACAGTTGCCATTAATGTAGATTGTAAGATTGACGTAGTTTAAAGCATTGTGCACAAAAAGTAAGTTTAAACAATAATTGGCTTGGTTTTATGCCGATTGAAGTGAACCCTGTCTAAAGGCGGGTTTGGACGTTAGCGAGTTAATTAAATAAAATAATGCCAAAATTCCAAATTTTATTTATAATTAGCGATTGAAATATAGTGCATTATTCTATTCATATCGTCGTACAACGTTTTATTACGTTCATGAAGATTTAACAGCAAGTTTAATACTCAGGTTATGTTTGGTGGTCCAAAAAAAGTCCCTAAGGAATTGAGTATTTTCGACATGGGTCAAATTGCGATTAAAACAAGTTTTTTTGCAGAGCTTGCAAACTAGTTTTCAAGTGTTTTATCATAGCTGTGAACATGTTTGTAGTTGTTAAAATCATCAAAGCTTGGCAGAAAACTTGAAAGTTGACTCCAATAATCGCACGTCCGCCTGAAATGGGCCTGATTTGGCCCAACTGTGAAAAATTATAACTTTATTTTCAATTACTATAAAACGTTACTATATTTGTACAAAATTTAATTGATTTACGAGAGGAAAATAAGAAAAAAACTGCAAGGTGGTCCAAAATAAGTCCGTTACCCTTTTAAGTATTTTCATTTCAGTCAGTTGGGTGTATTTTTTGTGATATTATTGTAAAAATTTTCATTTTTGTCAATTTTTATCATTTTTGTAAATTTTTATCATTTTTGAAATTTTTAATTTTTTTTGAAAATTTTGTAATTTTTGTCATTTTTTCCATTTGTGTGATTTTTGTCATTTTTGTCATTTTTGTAATTTTTGTCATTTTTGTCATTTTTGTCATTTTTGTCTTTTTTGTCATTTTTGTCATTTTTGTCATTTTTGTCATTTTTGTCATTTTTGTCATTTTTGTCATTTTTGTCATTTTTGTCATTTTTGTCATTTTTGTCATTTTTGTCATTTTTGTCATTTTTGTCATTTTTGTCATTTTTGTCATTTTTGTCATTTTTGTCATTTTTGTCATTTTTGTCATTTTTGTCATTTTTGTCATTTTTGTCATTTTTGTCATTTTTGTCATTTTTGTCATTTTTGTCATTTTTGTCATTTTTGTCATTTTTGTCATTTTTGTCATTTTTGTCATTTTTGTCATTTTTGTCATTTTTGTCATTTTTGTCATTTTTGTCATTTTTGTCATTTTTGTCATTTTTGTCATTTTTGTCATTTTTGTCATTTTTGTCATTTTTGTCATTTTTGTCATTTTTGTCATTTTTGTCATTTTTGTCATTTTTGTCATTTTTGTCATTTTTGTCATTTTTGTCATTTTTGTCATTTTTGTCATTTTTGTCACTTTTGTCATTTTTGTCACTTTTGTCATTTTTGTCATTTTTGTCATTTTTGTCATTTTTGTCATTTTTGTCATTTTTGTCATTTTTGTCATTTTTGTCATTTTTGTCATTTTTGTCATTTTTGTCATTTTTGTCATTTTTGTCATTTTTGTCATTTTTGTCATTTTTGTCATTTTTGTCATTTTTGTCATTTTTGTCATTTTTGTCATTTTTGTCATTTTTGTCATTTTTGTCATTTTTGTCATTTTTGTCATTTTTGTCATTTTTGTCATTTTTGTCATTTTTGTCATTTTTGTCATTTTTGTCATTTTTGTCATTTTTGTCATTTTTGTCATTTTTGTCATTTTTGTCATTTTTGTCATTTTTGTCATTTTTGTCATTTTTGTCATTTTTGTCATTTTTGTCATTTTTGTCATTTTTGTCATTTTTGTCATTTTTGTCATTTTTGTCATTTTTGTCATTTTTGTCATTTTTGTCATTTTTGTCATTTTTGTCATTTTTGTCATTTTTGTCATTTTTGTCATTTTTGTCATTTTTGTCATTTTTGTCATTTTTGTCATTTTTGTCATTTTTGTCATTTTTGTCATTTTTGTCATTTTTGTCATTTTTGTCATTTTTGTCATTTTTGTCATTTTTGTCATTTTTGTCATTTTTGTCATTTTTGTCATTTTTGTCATTTTTGTCATTTTTGTCATTTTTGTCATTTTTGTCATTTTTGTCATTTTTTTTGTCATTTTTGTCATTTTTGTCATTTTTGTCATTTTTGTAATTTTTGTCATTTTTGTCATTTTTGTCATTTTTGTCATTTTTGTCATTTTTGTCATTTTTGTCGTTTTTGTCGTTTTTGTCATTTAAAATCATTTTTGTCATTTTTGTCATTTTTGTCATTTTTGTCATTTTTGTCATTTTTGTCATTTTTGTCATTTTTGTCATTTTTGTCATTTTTGTCATTTTTGTCATTTTTGTCATTTTTTTTGTCATTTTTGTCATTTTTGTCATTTTTGTCATTTTTGTAATTTTTGTCATTTTTGTCATTTTTGTCATTTTTGTCATTTTTGTCATTTTTGTCGTTTTTGTCGTTTTTGTCATTTTTGTCATTTTTGTCATTTTTGTCATTTTTGTCATTTTTGTAATTTTTGTCATTTTTGTCATTTTTGTCATTTTTGTCATTTTTGTCATTTTTGTCATTTTTGTCGTTTTTGTCGTTTTTGTCATTTAAAATCTATTGATGTATTTCTATGAAAAAAAATGTTTCAGGTGTTTTGAGTTATGATTTTCGTTGAATTATTTTTGTGCTTTGACCAGTTTTTTTCCTGATATTTCCCAGTTTTTTGTTTAAATTTTTAAAATCATTTGCTCAAATTTTACCAGGTATTTTTATAAAAGGCTTTGTTTGTTGAAACCGTGTAAGTATTATCCAAAAATGTCATTTTGTTATATTTTAGTCAAATTTGAATGTTGATCAATAGAATATTATAATTTAGTTATTTCAATCAACTTCTATTCACATAACAATTTTTTATAATTTTAACACGATGTTTTTAAACGGGGTGTTTTTTTTAAATCATGTTAGGGAAAATTCATTTTTATCTTTGTAGAATACTTTAAGTGATTGAAATATATTAGAAGATCTGGGAAACACTGAAACAGATACTCGACATGCGTGCATATAAATACAACTGACAATTTCCAAGACTTGCATCCATGAGCTTGAGGGCTTCCATGACAAATAGACATGGCTATTGACTTCATAAATCAGATTGCATAGAATTTCATTTGGTTTTCATGATCAAAAAGGACATTTTGAGGGTTTAGTTCTATTGAGTTCTTTTGAAAAAATGTGTTTGATGTCGAAGATATTTTGAAGAATATTTGAATGTTTCTTGTCATTGGAAAAGATTCCCTATGTCTCTAATTCTACAATCTGAAACTTTGGTCTTTATGCCTATTATCTACATAAGTTTTGTTTTCTATTCTCTTATGAATATTTAAAAAATTATCTCTGAAGCTCATAAAAAAGTTCGATGTTTCGAACAAAGAGTTTGAATCTGACTTTTAAGTATGTGTTTTTATGACTTTTTTTTAATGTTTTTTTCAATCTTGAATAAAGACGAAGATGCTTGCCACAATTTTTTTGCAATGTTTCGTCAATTTATTTGATCTGTTTTTTTGTGTCCATATGTTCCGGTTGAAATCTTATTTTTTTAAAGCATTAGATATGTGCTAATAAGTTCTGAAAAGTTTTGATCATCAAGTTGTTTAAAAAATAGTTTTGTTCACTTGCTTGTGTTGGGATCTTTTATAGTGAGGTGTTCACTCGTTAAAACATCACCATTTTGATAAATGGACCATGAGCTCGCTTTTGGAATTGTACACATTTAAACCTGTGAGGTCCAAGTGAGAAAATGGTCCTTTAAAGTATCCTATATGACAGTTGATGGAAGATGCGCTTGACGTTTACACGTTCAAAGAAGCAATCTCTAGAGGGGGTTACTATAAATTTTATTTTATGCAAATTAAGTCGTACCGAGAGAGGGTCGTTTCTGTTCACCTAAGTGTCTCAGGAATGGGCCATTTAGAGCGCAATTCCATGTACCTACCTATCGTTTTTAGCACAGTTTTAATGCCCGATTGGCATGATTGTCAAAGCAGATGCTGCAACGCTTAGTTTTCGATAAGCTATTGTAATGGCTTTTTTGTGTCAACTACCAGTCATTCGGGAAGATGGCTTCAATCGGTTGCCTGAATGATGCCTACTGCAGGGTGCCAATATGGCTGCCGATGATCGCGTGTGTTTTGCAGCAGATTATCCGACATCGCTTGCAGATCAGCGATCATCACTTGATGAGCTTGCATGTATGCCACCACTTGGTACCTCCTATATGCCAACGTTCGTGACGTTCTGATGTAGGTTTATGCACGAATGTCAAGGTCTTCTGGTGCAAAAAATTGAAACCGAATCGTTGATGAAGATCCCAATCTAAATGTATCTATATGACGACGATAAAAAGTGATTTACTGAAGCAGCAGTTAAGATTGCATCAATCGTGTTAGACCGGAATAAATTGAACTTTAAATTTGATTAGCATTGATCTAGAAATTCATAAATCTACTGAACATGTAAATTTGATAGAAATTTGGTTTTAGCGATCATTAATCTTTGTAGGATTCAGTTTTTTTTATATTTTACAATTTGCTCAATGGCGACCGTCAAAAATCAAATTAACAAATGGATTTGTCTACGGTCCTTAGATATAGGAATGGGGGAAAATTAAAACAGGTGTAGTGTAGTACATAGTGGTTATTGGATATCTTTTTCATAACTCTCCAGATAGTGTCAATTACCTTAGAAAAACGGAGGAACATATAACAAATAATAGAAACCCTTGTTCTTGGATAAATATCTATAACAATTTTGTTACTGTATGAAACGAAGGGTTAAAAAGTTTTTCAACCTTCCAACTGAAGTTTGTAAATTAGTAAATCGGTTTCAAGGCCACACCACCTTCCGAATGACATACGTTTGTATTTGCAATTGTAGAAACATGTTTACAACAAGAAGATATTCGATTTACCGGATTTGTTGTTCCTTCGAATGCATGCATCTCAACTAGGAATTTTGTTGCCTCACCTGAACCGCCTTCAAAACCATCAGATGTTAGCAATCGATTTGCAGTTAGTTCAACTCGTTTCCGTACATCTGTTCCGTGCGACGATTCCAAACCGGACGATCATCATCTTGATCGGAACTGCCTTTGGTCAAAGCCTACAGCAGCTCAGCATATCAAATCATGGAAGTTGTAATAATTTATAGGTAATTTAAGAGTCAAATAATTAAAATTCGAACCACCAGGTTAGTTGTTAACATTTGACTTAACTATCTAGAACCAACCGTCACATTTGGTTGTAATTAGGTAGGACTTGTTTCTGAAAATTAAATCCAATATTCCAATGCTGCTACTGCCAAATGTCAGAACTCGACTCTCGAGTCTCAACTGGAGGGCATCCCCTGTGTGGATTCCATCGATGATGATTCGTTCGGCTATAATGACAGGGTTAAATGTCATCCCCCAACAACGAAAACGACGACGACGAAGACGCTTGGAACGTCAAGTTTCATCGAAAGCAGAAGAATATTAAAATCATGATTATTTCGAGCGGCTCAACCCCTATATAAGTAGCCCACGTAGGGGTACATACCCGCACTGTTTGTAAAAAAAAACTGTGGGGTTGTTTTTAAATTGTTGCTTACCTCCAGCCAAGCGATATGGTGGTTGGAAGATTTTTTTGAGAGAGGAAAAACAAGCGCTGTCCAATGTGTGTGGTGCACACTAGGCTAAAACTGACATGACGTCCATCTTTCCTTTAGATTTGAGTAGGTACCCGAAAAACTACCATCGACGTCGATGACCACTACAACTGGCGATGATGACGAACGACCTTAACTATCATCATGCTACAAACCGCTCCACAGTGGGAAATCACTGGCTATCAGTCAAAAAATTATTTTTAGGTAGCCATTCCAAAATATTTTTTGTTTATTTTCACACTTTTCAAGTGCTTAAATTTCAAATTTTTGTGAAATATCATAACATTTGATTTTTCAACGAATTTTCTAAAGTTTGGTAAACCAACGTTTTTTGATATTTTTTTTGGAAACAAATACACACCTACAGTATATCGAACATTTTGAGTATCAATAGAAAAGTTGTTTGAAACACAATATACAGTGTCTCATTATGGCTAATCCAATTTTGATACAACCCTGCTTATTAAGGATGACGAATAAACAACTGATTTCTGCTGGTTGATATTGTTTACACCTTACCTTAAAAATCTGTGTATCGTGAGCTCCAGTTTTCATAATTTTCGTGAAATTGGGAAGCATTTTCCCGGAAAAGCTCAAAAATATCGTGCTCAAATAGTACACCATCCCCAACATTTCGCTGAGCCATTTGGCGAAAGTGGAAGAAGGTAGCATTGAAGCGATTTGAAATTCGATTCGGAAGTATGGAGAGGAAAGCAGCTTCGTAGTGCAGGAAGCCGAATTCAATTGAAATACTTGAGGAATTTGAGTTTACGTGTTTATTTACCTAAACCTTATCATCGACGACAAAATCTGTAGCAAGTTTGATTATGAAATTGACATACAAACCTAAAAGTTCAAATTTACTCATGTAAACGTTACTTAAAAATTTCGCAAAAAATCATGGATAAGTTTTGTACTAACAAGAAAGTTATTAGACCCCAGGGTTTGAGAAAAAATGACTCCAAATCGACTTAGTCTACTATCTCATGCCATATTTGATTACATTTGCTCGATTAGTTCTCGATACATATACGCTAAAAGATGTATTGTAGTACTCCTACCACCTTAATATTTTCCTGCTCGATGAAGAAATGGTCCTTGAAACCATTACGAAAGATTTCTCGTATTTAATTATTCTTCCATGCTAAATTTGGATCCATTTGCCGGATCAATTCTCAAGAAAGGAAAAAAAAAACGCATGGAAGTCCCCTCTGCCTCTATCTATCCTCTCAATTGAATTAAAGAGATGTCTTTATCCACTATTCAAGGCTTTCAGTTGTTAAAACATCCTTTAATGCCTAATTTAGCTTCATTTGCTCGATAAGTTCCCGAGTTATGCCAAACGTTATATGAGAGACACCCTCCTCACCTCCTGTTTTAAACCAACATAAAAAGGTTTCTCATACCATCTCTTCTTCATAGACCAATTTTGGTTAGGGGAGAACTGTACAAGACGCACCATGTCATTCTTTCTCAAAAATACACTCACTTATGGCTTCGAATGATGTTTTTCTTCATTTTTACTGTAGCGAACAAGCTTTTTCATCGTTCAATAGACGAAAAGTTCACAAAAACTACTTCTATTCTTCAAAACAAACGAATTGATGGAACCAACGTGAAACTTGTTATTTTTCATAAGTAAAATATAAGGTTTTATTGTGAACCAGCCTGCGCAATCTGATGAAACTACAGCTTATGGTTTTTTCTTCCGTGAGAACTTTCGGAAGACTATTTGTTGTATTTTATTAACTTCCTACAAATTTTAACAAAAATCAATCATATGAAAATTGAAGCAGAATGCCCACGACAAAACCACGTATTATATGCTCAAATTTTGAATGCTTTTAACTGTTGAGAAAACAGGAGTATCAAAATAAAATGCAATTCTTTTTATTTGCTGACTCTCAAATTACAATAACAATGCATTATTATAACAAATTTCGTCCTTGTTCGACTTAAAAAGGTGCACCAATATTTGACTCGAATAAAATTTTGGCCGCCATGTTTGCCACGATATTAGTAAAAAAATTGAATTTTGTTGCCTACTTAAAGGCGCTTTATCTATAAGGATATAAAAAAGTGTATTTTGAAACGTGAAATTTTTGATGAGTTTAGCAATACTAAATGATTTTTAACCAAAGAATGGTTAGTCTACAAAAATACGATGAACATGTAATCAAAGATTTGATGTTTCTATAATCAAATTCCGTATAATCATTGTTCCATTTCTTACCACCCTTTCTGTTTGGTGCGTTCTGTCCACTAGTTTTGGCGTTCTACCCCGCGGTTTATTTTCTGGCTGTTTGAGTTTTTTGCAAAAGTATAGTCAAAATCGTGTTTTTAAAATAATTTTTCTTTTAGATAATGCGTAAATCTGATCCCTGAATCGTCGTAAACTTTCAATTTGGTTCTTAGATGATTGGTATCGCTGTAGATGGCGATTATGCTTAACTGGTGCGTCTTGTACAGTTTTCCCCTATTAAGTTATTGGGATTTGAACAAAAATCTTATGAAAGACCTCCTCTCCCCCTTCTATCGGTCCAATTAAAGGTAGGGGCGTCTCAAATCATCAAATCAATCTTTCGGATGCCCTCCCATGCCAAATTTGGTTCCGTTTGCTCGATTAGCTCAAGCGTTATGCAAAAAACGCAAAACAAATCTTTTCAGCATATGGCAGAGGTGTTTACACAATAAATTATTTGAATATGTCCAAACTTGTACAAGAAATACGGTGAAATAATCTCATAATTTAAAAATATGTTTTTTTTAGACAACTTGATGGAAATTGCTGGAAAATAGTTGGTTTATGTCATATATTATGTAATTTTTTAAAGGGAGCCCCCATCCTTTAATTCGGAACGTATTATAGCAATTCCGACCCCAAAAGCTCTCATATAACAAAATACACATTGATCAGATCAGTAGTTTTCGAGTTTATAGGGAGCAGACAGACAAAAATTCATTTTATTTTATATATACATACATGGCAGACTCGATTTTTCGTAGATTCGATTATCCGTGATTCGATTATCTTTATATTTTGACTCGATGATCCGTTCAAAATTTTTCGTGATTGTATTAAGATTGAAAATGAAGGAAGGAAACGAAAGTTTTAAAGGAAATGTTATTGCAACTAAAGAACAAAATGTTTTTCAACAAATTATAACATTTACGCTTGAAGTTCAAGTTTTCCATGCGTTTTTCATAACTTGGATTGTTTCTATATTGCAAACGGTTTTGCTCTTTCCGAGTGATAATGGTTTCAAAACCATTCAACGCCAAAGTATTGGAATTAATCTTATCGTTTTTTTTTAAATATTATATCGATTGGTAGATCCACATTTGACTTAAAAATAGCTTTTTTCGGAAATATATCATCGCCATCGTAGAATGAAGAATCAATATTGAGATTTAATACACTCAAAAATTCTTCATAATTCATCATATCAATCTGAACGTCTTCTTCTTGAACTTTGGTACGTCGAAATCTGTCTCTAGGAATTGCAATTCCCGTGGTTATTTATGAATAACTCAAACAGTTGAATCAAAAGTTACGCGAGGTACAATAATTTTCACTTCTGAAAAAGGGGAGTTGTATAGAATTTTTGAAGGATCATAGGACTCCATCACTCCATCAATCAGTCTATCGATTTCTGTTTACAGTAAAAGTGGAAATGAAAAATGAAACAAAAGATTTATTTGTGTTTTTAATTCAGAATATCATGCCTTTTTACAAACAAAATTATCAAAATTGATTTACTGGGAAATATTGTTTTTATCGCAATTTTCAGCCCAAGCCTGAAATATTGTATCGGACCTAATCTTTGACCCAACCTATACAACTTAAAAAAAAATCAACACATCATAGTTTTATATTTGAGAACTCACTTTAAAAATTTTAACTATGAGAGTTGCGATATTTCAGGTCAAATGCTAAAAGTCTGATTTTCGTAGAATTGCTGTATCGCTATTCGCAAATAGAGATGTAAAATTTTGTGAGATAATTGTTTGTAGTTGATCCATCATTTGAAGATGTGTTGAAAAAGTATTTTCGTGTAGTTGTTTTCGTTGTTTCGTGCAAGGTTCTTAGATACACTAGGTTCTCCGACTTTCACAGTAAGTAGGCGAGAAGTGAGCGGGGCTCTCAATGAGTTTGTTTATTTTTTGCTCAGCTTTTCTGTGGTTTGTTGGTAAACAAACTTCATGAGTTCCGTATAGTTGCATAGCCTACATAGCCAAAATGGCTGAATCGGGAATTCGTTATTCGGGAACACCTCCTGAATATATACCCACCTTGGTTTCGTGTAGTGTGTTTTCGTTTTCGTTTCATGTATACGCCCCCTGCGGCGCGGTAGGGACCACTTCGAAATCCACCGTTGTAATCAATATATTCCTAACAGGCGAGTAGTATTTTTTCATCCTAAGAGCAAGTTCACTGGTGTTGGGAAAAAGTGGTAGAAATTTTGACATTTACGGCACATTTTGAAAATTTTGCCATGCAAAAACATTTTCTAGATCTGTGGCCTTCTAGTTTTTTTTTCAACACGTGCAATATTTCTATCACATATGGCTGAAATAGAAACAGTGTTGTAAAAAAATACAACGCCTCACGATCTTGAAAACATTTTTGCATGGTAAAATTTTCAAAATTTCAAAATTTCTACCACTTTTTCCCAACACCAGTGAACTTGCTCTAAATGTAGGCTCATTATATTATCCAATAACCTCGTGCTTGTGCACAATGCTACAAACAGTAGAAGGAAAAAATACCACGGTATAATACCTTGGTTGAATTAAAGGGAATCTTTCGATTGCTTTGATTCAGTAGAATTATTCAACCAAGTAGACTCGAAACACATAGTAGAGGGGAAAAAACCCACCGAAAATTTCCATTATCAAAATTTTCAATCATTAGCCGGCTTTATTTGCTGTCCAGTACACGCAAACTCCAGATGGTTTTTCCTGATGACCGGCCCATGGTGATGGTAAAAACAACCCCGAAAAATCGGATGAATAATGGGTGCCATGAAATTTGGTACATTAAAAAGACAGGTTTTTCAAAAACCAATTTATGCCAAATAGATTAAACTATATATTTGTGATTTTTAGCTGAATACAGACCCCGTTCGTTTTTGGCAACATTCGATTTTGGCAACATTCGATTTTGGCAACATCCGATTTTGGCACATGTGCCAAAATCGAACGGTTTTTAGAAACAACATTACCTTTTAGTTTTCGTTATAACAGGACCAATTTAAATCAGACAAATATCACTAATACGTTTTTGTGTTCTGAAATGGTGATAAAATGCAACAATAAAAACAAAAGTTTGTTAAAAAACTTATTAAGTACTAAAAAATAACAAAAAGATGAAAATTTCAAAATGTTAAAAAACAAATTCAAACAAAAGACTGAAAATGACTAAAACCAACTTAAAAAATGATGAAGAGCGAAAAAAACAGCAAACATGACAAATGAAAATAAACATTATAAACAAAACAAGATAAGTGCAAAATGCATCAAAAACATGATGAAAAAGAATCAAAAATGACTAGAAATGGTCGGAAATTGACTAAAAATAACGTTTTTGATAATAATATTAGTTATTTTGTAAAAATAACTGATAAAAAAGTGGAGAAAAAAAACCGTTCGATTTTGGCAACATTCGATTTTAGCAACACAAAATGTACGAGCGTGTTGCCAAAATCGAACAGGGTCTGTATTTACAAACTATCTTCAATTTTAAATAATTTGAAATTTTGAAATGGAACTAACAATAAAAATTTTAATTCGGCGATCTCTTGTGATTGCTATGTAATAATCAACTGGATATTTTCTTTCTATTGTTTGACTCAATAACGAGCTGAATTTCAATTTTTTTTTCTGAATCTGAATTCTGAATCTGAATTCATTATTTGAACTTTGAATTTCTTTCCAAATTTTAATTAGAATTATTTTTTAACAAATGATGGATCGCTATTTTAAACTTAGTTATGTTAGAATCCGTCCTAACAATAAGGTTTAAGAACATCGAACCTGAATATGATTAAAAATTCAGGATTATTTGTTTTTCTTGTTCGATAAGAATATTATCTGAATATTGAATTTTAAGTTTCAAAAATTATCAAAATTTGGAATGATCAAAATTTCGAATGAATTTCAAAAACAGCTTTTTGTTCAAACGTGAGAAAATTTTGAAAAACTTTTGAAAAATTCTGAATCTGGGAAAAGTGTTTAGCATAAGGTTGCCAGATTGCCCGGTTTGCCTGGATATTGACTACTAAATTTAAGAACTGTCCGGTTTGGCCCGGTTGCCCGGATTTCATTAAAAAAAATGCCCGGATTTATTCACTTCGGCAAATTAAACAAAAAAAACAACAACAAACACCTCCAAAACGAAATTTTTTGAGCAAGTTTTATAAAAATAATCATGAAAGGTTTTTTGAAGCCTAAAAAACGGTTCTAAGTCTTTTAATGAATAACTTTTTTATTCATTTTTTTTTCTTAATTTTTGTTGAGGAATTTCTGAGTATTGAGCAAATTTGCCCGGATATTGCCCGGATTTACGGTCGTCAATTTGAAATCGAATGCCTGGAGTTTGCCAGGTTTTTTTATAAAAATTGGCCGGTTTGTCCGGCCCGAATATCCGCTAAAAAATTCTGGCAACCTTAGTTTAGCATCAGTTCGGAGTCATGTTTGTAACTCTTGAATAACCTTATGAATATTCAATAAGTTCTTGAGAATTCAAAATTTCGAGTGTAGAGTAGAAAACCTCTCACGCTTTTCCTGGATCATCGTGGGAAAGGGTTAAACCCCACCCACCCTCTTCAGCCGTTCTTTTGGTCATGGGTGTACATGAGGGTGGCCCGAAATTGCACTATGTCTGAGATTTTGGGGGCTCAAGCTTCAAATGTTAGCTATGGGTGTAAGAAACAATATTTAAAACGATATTTAGAGGTCGCACTGGTTCGATTTTTAGAAAAAGACCATTTTTCGACACTTTGTCCTAATAAAATTTTCAGATATTGATAAAGTATCAAACATGTGTCTCTAATATTTTTAAAATTTTCCTAATAATGTAAGTTTAAAACTAAACATTTATTGGGACTGTTTTGGACTCTCGATTTGGATGTATGATTTTTTAAATTTCGCAATCCATGAATTTTTGTAAAAAAAATTACTTTTCACAAAAAGTGTACTTTGGATTAAAATTTTCAATCAACATTGAATTCAAAAGATGCGCAACGTTTTGATGTGCAACTTTGCAAAAGAAAATATGTAGCTATGACTTGTCGTTTCAAAGTAATTCAAGCATCACTGTGGGAAAAAGTCACAATTTTCAAATTACAAAAATTTTTAGTATAAACAACCGTCAAGGTTTATTAATTGAAAAGTACGGTTTTTGCACCACTTATCTTAAAAAATTTCAAAAATATATTCTCATATGCAACGTATAGCTGATAACTTAAGCTTCAGCTGAAATTTTTTGAGCATTCTGTAGCTGATCTACAGTCTTTTTTCCGAAGCATGTTTTTTCGGTTTTCCTTATACTTTGAATAACTGAAAACTGAAGTGTTTTAGCTGAATTTTGTGTGAATAACATAATTGAGTTACATTACGAGGTTTCTAGAAACATGAATTTAGTAAAAATACGTTGGGAAACAATAAGATAAATATAGCGATTTTAAGCAAGACTCAAGGTCACTCAAGGTCTGATTATGGAGTTTTTTTTCCCTTGATTGTATCCCATTTACCTGAAAACTTTTGCCCAGAATGATTTTTTCCCAGAATGACAAATACCCGAAATCAAACCCCAGAACAGGGGCGGTCCTAGAGCTAGCTCTTGGGGAGGGTGATTTTCCAAATTTTCAAAAATCAGTCAATAACGTATCTAAATATATGACGAAAAAAAGTTCATTTGGAGAGAGCGAGTGGGGGGAGGGGGGAGGGTACTGCACACCAGACCCGTGCGAAGGACACGTCCATGGGTGGGGGGGGGGGGTGGTGGGTTCGAATTTCAAATTTTGTTTGAAATAATGACAATACCAAAAAAGAGGACCATAAATAAGCAAATTGATTTCGAAAACCATATTCAAATCCATATTCATCACACAAACTCGAAAAAAAATTACTGATACGAATCAAAATAAATCATAATCATAATTTCAAATCAATTTTATTTCTGGTTAGTCATTAATAAATTATTCGAAATGCTGGTTCTTATTTTGTATTAAAAAAAATCAAGTATTTTCAAAACATCAGAAACGAAATGCGAATTAAAATTTGGAATAAATATATAATATATAATACATAATTTGAACCAGAAGAAAAATACATCAAATATAACACAAGATTTGATAAAAAGTTAAACTTGAATTCTAAAAAAAAAATCAGATCAGGTCACAGAGGCGAATCTACCCAGCAAGCTTCTTTAATAAAACAAACAAACAACAACAAATATATCAGGTCAGAATAATTGATGATAATGTTAATTATTAACCATATCAATTTAATTGTTTTTTTTTATCCATGAGGAAAGAATTGATGACATGTGATTAAAATGCTTCTTATCTATTGCTATTCTTATCTCTCATTTCCAATTTCCATACATTTCTTCTAACTTCCTATTTGCCAAGAATTTTCATGATGTTGAAATTTTCTTAGTTATGTTCTTTTAATTTTCACCGATAAGGTCGATAAATTAAATAAACAATAAAAATCACGGTGATTAAACTGTTCATAAATATGAAGATAAAAAAGATTAGTTTTTAACATTAGAAAATTTTTGATTTTTTTCTAATTAAAACGTCTTACCAAAATAATTCAAGAGATAGCATTTTGGTGTCTATGTTTTCATGGATGTTTTAATGATTGATTTAGTAGATTTTGGTGCGCTAAACTCGAATCTTTAATTAGATTTTGTTCATCACCTTCCGTTTTGGTGATATGGAGTTTATAAATTTTTTAAATGAATCGGGTTTGAGTGAAGTTAATCATTCATAACTTATGAACTTACAAGTTAACATGAAAAAAAAAATTGATTCTGAAAAATCTACAGTTTTAACTACTCGGAAAGACAAGTATTTCCGACATTATTAAATAAAGTTTTAAAAAAAAAGATTTTATTCCATTTAAAAAAAATTTGCTGAAGTCTGAAAAACGATTTGGTTTCTTTGAGAAATATCTTAAATTCAATGTAGTCATTACTTCTTCAAACATTCGTTAAAAGTCTATTATTTTACATATTTGGGAACAGTAAACAAACAGAAAATTTCAATTTTTTTCACTTTTCACAGAAGTCAAAATTACTTGCGTTCTTGGGGAAAAAAATGTGCTATGAACCCATATTCCGAATTTTAATTGTAATGTTTAAAAATTTTGTCAGCAAAGAGCCAAATTTACTTTAATAATTTTCAACCTTTTTGAAAATAATTTCGGGGACCACCAAAAATCTAAATCAGCTCTTAATTTTTTTTACTAAATGCTTAATCATTAAAGTAATGAATGAACTTGATAAGATATACTTCTTAAAAAAAACAATATTACACGACCATGATGCACACTGCTTCTCTTCTTCCCTTCAAATTTCATTGAACTAAATTTGAGGTTTGTATTTTTAAAAATTTGAAATTAGAGAAGTTTAATAAACTTTCTCTACATACATATTTTGATATCCTTTTAAACAACTTATGCATCTCTTTATAAAACAATATGCGAATTTTTAACATTCACTGCGAACAATTGTTGATAAAAAAGATCATTTTTGTCATTTGTATATTTAGCAGTTTAAAAATGATCAATTTAAGAACTCTTTGAAGAATCTTCCGATATAAATGTAATTTTACAAATGAAAAATTACGCACATTTTTATAGAAGAAAATGTGAAAAAATTCTCAAGTTATCTACAATATTTTTCTTGAGTATCTATATATCACCGCAAAACTCTCACCAATATTTCAGTGGTCCTCGTTTACCAACAATACCTTTGGAAATCCAAACCTTTATTTGAGAAAGTGTTAACAATTGCTATGAATTTAAAACTGAATATTTTATTATTTTTCTGAAGTATATTGCTGAATTGTGATTCGAAAAAAACGAATTTATATAAACTCTTGTTTCAATGCTTCAATTTCTAAACATAAATTTAATTCTAAAACAAAATCACTAAAATCAAATCACTAAAATCAAATCACTAGGAAAAGTTCGAAGATTTTATAGAAATTTCAGCGTTTGCGAGTATTTTGTAACGGTTTTTTGCTGCTTGGGGGGGTGATCACCCCGATCACCCTCCCCCCCCATAGGACCGCGCCTGCCCCAGAATGAACCATTTCCCAGAAAAAAATTCCCCAGAATGCACCATTTATCAGAATTCTTTTTCCCAGAATAGACCATTTCACAGATTTTTTTCCCAAGAATGGAACATTTCCGAAAATGGCACAAATCCCAGATTTTTTCCTCTAGTATTTTTATTTGTGTTTGTGAAATTTATTTTTTGCCGCCAGGTCCCTTCATCCTCGTTTGTTGCGGCTTTGCCGCAAGAGAATGGTATTATGGGAACCCAATTTTTGTGGAGAAAATCTATTTGATTTTTTTGAATTTCAGGTTATATTAAATCTTCTGGGAAATGGCAATTCTGGTGAAAAATTTTCTGGGAAATGGTTCATTCTGGTAATTTTTTTTTTCTGGGAAAAAAAATCTGGGGAAGTGGATTCCTGGTGATTGAAATTCTGGTGATTTTTCACTCTGGGCAATGGTTTTCGGGGAAAATCCGTAAAGTAATGATGCAATATTAAAGATTTCAAGAATTCATTGAGGGTCACCGAAAAAATTGTTTTATTTGGATGCTTCCGAATAAAGTTAAAAGCCGCCAAAGGGCGGATTAGGGTCAAAAAATGGAAATGATTACACTGAATGTCGTTCATCCAAATTTTGACGGTCGGCATGTCAAAAGTAGGAAGTCTAAATATCCTTAATTTCCTTTTAAATTGAATATCTTGAAAACAGGAGCGCTTCTTATTTAGTAAAAATAGGTCGTGCGGGATTCTTTAGAATAAAAAAAATCAATATAAAAACATCGCATCTCTAGGTTTCCGTTTTAACGCTCGTTTCAAATGATTTAATCTTCAGATAGCTACTTTCCTTCATTCAAATTACTATCTGAAAGATTCAAAGAATCCATTTCATCATGATCATCAAATCAACTGAAGCCCAGAACGGTTTATTTCGTAGATCCCATCATCGAGATAAGCCTAAATAGCCACCGGTTAGCTACCTTCCACATTCCTTCGAAGGTTACCCGTTGCGTTCGTACGACATTTCGATCGACTAAGCGCGCTAACATTTAAAACGCAACCAGCATTCAAAAGTAGGTAGGTAGGTAGCATTCTAAATCTAGGTACCTACAATCTGTATCTCTAATTTCATCTGACTACATTTAATAGTGCACCTTTTTTTGTGAAGAAGCGCACGCGAAGCTAAAATCAATCTACTGACTGAGCGAGCAAAAGGTGCCTTGCGGAACGGGTAAGACTCTATCCATGCGACACGGTAAATAACAACCCAACAACCGGCAAAATGGAGAAGATGCGATGGCGCTCCGGCCACCTTCCCCTAGAATCGTTTTGATCCAATAGAGCCTCTACAGGCTGGAGAGATCCTCCGCAAAAGGTTAAGAAGAAGATCTACACCACCTAACATTTGTTTTGAGGGGTTGGAAGTATAAAATGCACCTCAATGACACAAACTTATACGTTAGTTTCAGAGCAGTATTCGAAGCAGTATAACATTACTCTCTATTACCCACAATAGAAGTTGATGTATAAAAAACGGCAATAGAACGAGTACGGTTAGAATTAAGGTTAACTCTTTTCTTGGCGACTCCAGCCACGAATTTATGAGGTCTCGTTTATGACGTTCTAAATGGTGTTTATGGTGTTGTTAACCGACTCTCGACAGTCAATTTGCAATTCATTCTCCCTCCCAAACTCATCAAACTACACAAATGAAATTAATTTGTCCGAAAAAAAACTTGTTTCGGTAGCTTCCTCATTCCTAGTAGTTCGCGATCACGGAGTTCCTCCGTTCAACGTTTATTCCCTTGAGCTTGACAATCGATTGATTATGTTCCGTCTTGTGCCCTGGCAGAATCCTTGCACATAATTCAACATGATCACGGCGTGCATAAATCACCCGATCGGTTTGAAGATCAACGGTACATACAAAAATGCAACAAAGTTCCTCCAACATCCGTTTGCGCATAGTGGCCGAGCCCAAGAATCGATCCATCTATCGCGATCGATCGTCGCCTTACTACAAATACCACTCATATTCTACCGAATGGGCAAAATCGCCGGATCGTGTCGAGCGTGTCCAACTTATACCTAACCCGAGCGAGGTATGTCCTGATCTATCCCCGGCATCTGCCGGCTCAAACGATCAACGATTTACCGCCGATCATTTTGACCGCCGAAGATGATGACCGTTGAAATTGGCGCATTTCAAACTATTTAAACCTATGATGTTCGAGTGCATTTGACATTTAGTCCCGTCGTCGTCGCATTTCTGCCCGCGCTGCAGCCCTGACAAATTCATGTTCCCCCATCTGTGTCTGTCTTGTTGTTGGTTCTGATCAGGTTTTTTTTCGACACTCTCGCAAATACCGATATGCGCTCGCAGCCTCAGGGACCGTGATCGAGATTGTTCGTTCGTTTAACACTTCAATTATTTTTCCATAATTCAATTCGACTCGTCGCCAGTACTTGTACCGACATACATGAGCCGGGCGCCGTGCCGATGGATCATCATCATAACCATAATGAATAGACTGATGTAGATTATCTCTTCGGCATCGCCACCACTGACTGGCTGCTGGCTTGGTGTAACTAGGGAAATGGTTTCGAATGCGCTAACGTGACGTTGTCAAACGACGACGACGATTCGTGGTGAGGTTTGGTGTCAGATGTAATTTGTATACACTCCCGTACGATCAGCAACTAGGTGAGAAGTGGAACGATATGAGAGATTTCAACAAAAAAAAAAGTGATGAAGCTTTTGGAACCACTACAGCAAATGTCAACAGTTTCCAGACTGTCTGCTTCCTGAAGTAAACTGTTCCAATTGATTAAATTTTCCGTTCATTGATATTTGGCAACTCCATCTTGAATACTCGCAATACTGTATATCACGGGCATTCAACCTCTATCATTTGCAGCATCCAACCAAATCGTTGTTTCTACCTAGTTACCTAGACCCCTGAATATTTAAATTATCTATCCTGTATAAATAAAATCAATGTAGAGATAAATTCGCATTCAGATTTGAAGCTTTGATTGGGATAACTTCTGAATTGAGCATTGCAAAATTTTTTATCGAAATTTTTCTAATTTTTTTTTTAAATTAGTTTTTAGGGGCATGTTATTACTGAAAGAATATAATTTCAACTGATAAGGACATAAAATGCATTGACACTCAAAAACCTGACGTGTGATTTATTAGGTTGGAGAATAAGTTCGTAGCGTTTTTAGATTTTGTTGTGTCTCATTGGGCCATGGATGGTTTGTATAATAGTTTTGAGACCCTCACTTTTTATGGCAGGGGGGCTCCCATACAAATTTAGCTTAAAATATCACGAACTTGAACGATTTTCCGGTTATTTTTTTTTAAATGGGTTCACAAGCATGATTCGACACAAGTTTTCGACATTTATTTTGAAGAACCTACAACTTACGCTTATAAAACGGGGGGATGGTACGGAACCCTCAGACCTTAGAGAGGAAGGGCTCCCATACAAAATCCATTTTAAATTTGACACAATTCGAATTTATTCATTACTAGCTGACCCGGTGTGCTTTGCTACACCTTTCAAAACTAAACGATATTTTCAGAAATTATTCAGATTTTAATTGTGTTGTTGGCATTGTTTTTAATCAAATTATTACATAATACAAAAGCAAGTTCAAAAGCGGAGTTTCGAATTGCAATACAAAGATGACTTGAACTAATTTTCTGAAACTTGAATCTCTATAAATTTGTGTTAAAGATCTGATAATTTTAATCTGTTTCTTTTAGCTTTGCCCTAAAAAGAGTGTCTTAAATTAATCGTACGCAAACAATCTAACTTATAAAATAAGGTTGTTTTTGCTTGATATGTTCAAGATAAAAACTGATAAGAGAGCCCCTCCTGTCCTTCCCTTCACCCTATCCTGAATGGAGGTTGTGATCTTTTATAATACCTATTTATTTCGTTCCCAAAATATGAAATATAAAGTTTTTAAGTTTTACGAAAAAATTTATATGGAGCCCTCCTTTCTTCCCCTCTCTTTACTGTAAAGCGCAAGGGTCTATAACAATTTTTTAAATGAAGAGTTAATCACCGTAAATTTTATTTTGTAAAAATGATTTTAATGCTATACCGGTGAAATTTATATTCTTTGAGAAAGAATATTTAAGAATTGAAAGATTATAGACGGATAGAAGATTAGAATAAGATGAAAGATGTTGAAATTGAGCGGAAGGGTAATTATATATATATATTTTTTTTTTTTTAATTGCGACCCAGAGATGGGTCTTGACTCAAACATTCAGTCAGCGAAACTTTTTTGTAGAGAAATGAATCCAACTTAGATGAAATTTCAGAGACTATATAAGAGAAAATCGATGTTGAAAAACATGCGAAAAAAATTCGCCTTGTCTCCCGGTGAGACTTGAACCCACATCTTGCGCCTCTCCGGGGCCCATGTATTAACATTCTACTACAGGAGACCAACCTGGCGTATGAATATTATACTGGTTGAGTGTCGATGTCTATCGGAATGAAGGGAATAGTTCTCCCATGTGATCATAATCATTTTTCTTGGTCTATTTCTATTCCCATCATTTCATCTTATGGTAGTTGGAATCAAGTTTGGACATTTTTAAGCACGGCAAGATTTGCATTGCCTTCTCATATCCTGCACGGGTTGTCAGTTATGATGAGAATTGATGCGTTTGCCGTATTTGGATATCCAACCAATTTCGGTGTTTGGTAATTATAATTTGAAAACTTTTTTCATCATATTTCATCAATTTGTTCCTTTCATCTTATTCTAATCTTCTATCCGTCTATAATCTTTCAATTCTTAAATATTCTTTCTCAAAGAAGATAAATTTCACCGATATAGCCGATAAAATAGTCTATGACAATCGTAGAAACATATCTCGTAACCAAGTACCTTTCATGCCATTTTTGTTTCCATTTGTTTGCTTCGTTAGCATAAATTGAGAACTTATACTAACAAAACTGTAATGGGCACACCTCCCTCCTCCTATGTACCTACTCACTGAAAGGAGGATGGTGTGTCAGATAATCGTAGAATCATACCAAAATAATTTTCCATGATAAGTGTTGTCCATTTCTCGGATTTTGTAAAAGAAAATGTTTCCTTTCCTTTACCCTTCCTATATTCCCAATTGTATCATCCTACTACAAGGAAGGAATTGTTTCACATAGAAAGATAGTGTTCCATGCAAAATTTGATTCCATTTGCTGTTGTAGTTCATGATTTATGCAGTAAAAATTGAATGAAACTTCCCTCCCTCGTTCCTTTCTTCCCACTGGAAAAAGGAAAGGGTCTCAAACAATCATTAGAACATGTCACGTTCTCAAATACCCGCCCATACCCGTTCCAATATCCGTTCTATTTGCCTAATTAGTTTTTGAGTTATGTAAAAAATTATAAAAGAGGTCCCCTCCCTTTTTATATCTCCCTACTGGAAAGAGGGAGGGATCTCAAGTAATCATAGAAATATTTTTCGCATCCAAATACTCTCCCATGCCAAATTTGGTTCCATTTGCTTTATAAGTTTTTGAATTATGTAAAAAATATGAAATAGGCCCTCTCCCCCTTTTTACTAGAAAGAGGGAGGGGTCTCAAATAATCATTGAAATAATTATATTCATATTCATACTCATAGTATCCAAATATCTTCCCATGCCAAATTTGGTTCCAATATCTTGATTAGTTTTCGAGTTATATGAAAAATTGTAAGGTAGCCCCTCTCCACCCTTCCTATCACCCCACTGAGAGGATGGAGGAGTATCTAATAATCATAGAAATATTCCTCGTTCCCATACACCTCCCCATGCCAAATTTGATACCATTTGTTTGATTGGTTCTCGAGTTATGCAAAAAAATTGTCTTTTGTTTGGGAGGCCCCTCCCCCCCTTCATGATTGGGGGAGGGGTCTCAAACCATAATATGAACCTTCCCCTGCCTCTAATACCCTCACCTGCCAAGTTTGACGCAAATCGGTTCAGTAGTTTCCTAATCTATAGGGAAAAGACAGACAGACAGAAATTTATTTTTATATATATATAGATGCAGAATGACCCCTCTCGCAGAGACTCTCATACAAAATTCATAGAAAACTGAAAAGAATCGATCTATTTACTGAATTTATCCTCACGCCTTCGATATGCGGGGTCACATATAAAATCGATGCAAAATACAACACAAAACGAACAAATTTCAAGTGATTATCAAAGTGTTTGAAACATATGCAATTTTTGCTCAATCAAGATGATTTGGTAACTCCTTCATATTTTTCTAAAACCGGAGGTTGCCATACATAAAAAATATTAAATTCTACACGCCCCAAGCAATTTCCAATTAATTTGTATGAAAAAGACTATAAAAAGTTTTGATAAAACTATATGAATTTGTTTAAATCTACAATTTAGATCCTGAAGAATGTCGTTTCCCTTAGAATAAGCGACAAGATTGCTATCGCCATAGCTTGTAACCAGCCTTCTGCTGTTTACAATTAAAACTCTGCTGCTGGAGTCAACTGGATTGATGTCAAAAAAACTATTGTTAATTTTTTTTCTAAAATTGTCCTTAAATTCCTAAACCCAGATTACAACATTAAACTTCACTGTAAAGTGTTTGAGTTATGTTGTATTTTGTGTTTAGTAGTCTTGGGTTGGTGTCACCATTAGTTAGTTTGTTTTCCGTTATTTATTTATTTATTTATTTGTATATTTGTTAGTATTGTTCATATTTAGATGTTTATTTATTTATAAACATTAATTACTTAGGCTAAAAAAAACAAGTATTCAATTATTTGTCAGATAAAAATAAAAAAAATATATATAATTACTATTGCAAGAAGGGAACATCGCCATTCAAAATTTCAAATTTGAATGTGCTATAAAATTGAAAAATAAAAACATAGAATTGAAAATCATATTGACACCAACCATAAAACAAAAATTGTACTGCTCCTGTCACCGGGAAGGCGTGTCAACGATGGGGACAAGATTTGGGGCGGAAATGAAGGAGATGGAAGATGGGTCGAAGGATATATATAGGACCCCTGACGGTACATGAGGGCTCTTCTTGGAAAACGATCGTTCAGTTCGGGTGCGCGATTTAAGCGACGTCGAAAATTCCTATTTAGTCCGCAACACCAATTCAGTGACTAAAGAAACCGCCAAAAGTTTACCCCAGTTTGCCCGCGAGTGTGTGAATAGGTCGAGATATCCCCTATGCAATATATATCGGGAATATTGTAAAGGGAGGCCTTTACGAAGTGTCGGGTGCAAAGACCCGCAATTCCGACCGAAGAAACAACCACCGTAAATCGGTTATAACACACATGTGGTGAAAGTGCTCTGGGATATCGCTCCCGAACAGTGCCGAGGATCATTGGTCTCCGCCAACACAGGCCTGATTCTTGGCACCAGAAAGAACGATCACAGGTCTCCGTCAACAAAGACCTCGTGCCTAACATCCAAGAAAAACCTCACGGATCTCCGTCAACATAGATCCGTTTAGCGAACAACAGAGGTCTCCGTCAACATAGACCTCGTGCTGTTCAGCCTACAAAAAGCATCCCAGGTCTCCGTTAACAAAGACCTGTCCTGTGCCCGAAGAATTGTTACGAGACACCTACCTACCGAAGAAACACCATCCTGGTCAACAACTTTCGTCGTAGCCTTACCTGACATCATCCGCCTACTGCTAGTCCCCCAACGAGTCGACCACCGAGCATCACGGCCGCATCGAGTGTACCAGCAACCTGCAAATAAAATCAACAAAATGCGCAAGTACTTACCTTTTTTATAACAATTCGTTCTCGAAACCTAAAAACAAAAACCGAAAGTGATGGGATAATTGCTTCCCGTGAAAAGCAAAATGAAAACGATTCAATAAAACTTAGAAAAATGTATGGTCCATCATCAAAATCCAGTTGTTGTGTTCTATTTTCTAAATTGATGTTCCCCTAAAGTAAATTACAGTTTTCAAATCAAGAATTAAATTTCAATCACACAGATCATAGTTTTCTATCCACACATTTACTAGTCACAATAGTTCCACTCGTGCAGCAGAGTTTGGGAAGAAAGTTCCAAACAAATCGATAACTCCTGGAGACCATTAGTGAACGCCCAGCCGGGCAATCAAAAACGTTATTAAAGTAGCTTTTCTAGCCATAACTAATTGATACGTTTCAAGCTCTAAGTTAGATTATAAGGGCTTGACAAACTTTATATGAGCAACAATTATATGGGCCCAGACTCGTCTGGTGAGGAATAAAAGATAGAGTGAGAGGGTTACTCTCTAGAGATTACCCAGCAAACATTTTAGAGGGTATATCGCAGGAACAACAGAATTAATCAAACGAATATACCAGATGAAAAGATTGTATTAAACTTACCAAAATAGCATATAGCTACAAAAGTGGAGGCGATATATCTACAATGACAAGATTTTAACGATTCGATTTCCCCACAAAATGCAAAATATATGATTTGAAGTAATTTGAGTAAAACGAAAAAAAAAAATACCCCGACCGAGATTTGAACTTCAGCCTCCGAGTTGTCTGTCCGGTATCTTACCACGATGCCAACTCATCAGTTGAAATGATTCGCGCTATAGCTCTATATGTAAGATTTTCTGTTCACGAACCGGTCAAAGGAAGAAAGAAGGAAGGACCGCCCATTTATCGTAAATCAGTTCACTCAAATCGTAAATGTCGAATTATCGTATTCTCAACTATTTGGAGACATATTTACGAATTGACTAAACTGCTATCCGATTCAACTTTTTTGGGCAAAGCTTATCGTAAATGATTGTTAGAAAATCACTCAATACCAACTTGTTTACGATGGTTATTGAAAATGTCTTAATATTCGATTTGGATTATCATTTCTATTACGATTTCATGTTAGCTGGGTATTCAAAAACTTGCGGTTAGCGAGTCCAGGAGCATTTCAGCAAGCCAGAGGTCCGGAAAGGTCAGCCAGAGATCCCAAGAAGTTATCTAAGGCTATGATCATTTAGTATCCGGGCACTTTATTTCGGTGATAGCTACGTTATTAGAGCTCGGATATGCAAAACTTCAGCAGCGTTGTGTTGGTTATGAAAAGGTCTATCTTGCTTTTTTTGGCCAGATTTTTAAGTGTGTGTTGTGTGTTTGATATATTTACGATGCAAAAAGACATGGTAAAAATAATTTTGCACAAATTTGCGTCTTTTGCGCATTTTTCGCCTCGAAAATTCTTCATTGTAGACTTGAAAACTCATAAACTGTTGATTTTTTTCTGATTCTTTTTTGGACCGAATGGTTAAGAAGTATAAGGAGCCACTCTAGAAACCACACGAAGTTCAAATCAAGCATCGGAATGGTACCCTTGATCTTAAATATGGTAAAAAGTCTATGGTTATTGGGGATAACTGAATACAGACCCCTTAAATAATGCAATTAATCCATTTCCCTCATTCAAAAAGTGTTGTCTGACTAGTAGACCCCAAGTAAATAACTAATAGTGAACAGTTCCTTAGATTGCAATATGTGCAACCGGTTTTTTAAGCAATGCGACAGATGTGTCCTGATGGACGAAGAAATTTATGTTAAAACCGGATTTAAGAGATCAAATTTCTCGATATGCCTACTCATGAAAAGGTTCCAACCAGATTCCAATTGCTTTTCCCAGGTGAGTTTGTGTAAAATATCATGATTTTGCAAAGGTTTTACTTCTGTGGTAAAAATAATAGATCAATACATGACTGACATTAGTGTGCAAAGATAAAAAAGAGATTTTATGAAATAGTAAGATTATTTCTTGAAATCATTGATACATATTTTTTTTTTATATTTTTAAATTAAATGTCATATTAACACCTTCATTTCCTCCATAGAAAGTTTTTCGATCAAATGGATAGTTTTTAAAATACAAGCGTTTGTAACTGCCCGGATACTAAATGATCATAGCCTTAGAGGTCCCAAGAGGTCATCCAGGAATGAGCCGAGATCCAATGTGGTCAGTCAAGATGTCCCAAGCCCAGGTCCCGAAGAAAGAAGCGAGGTCCACCAGGAATCCGGAAGAACCAGCAGTCAAGGAACGAGCCCGGGAATAGTCGGTTTCCGAAAGGGTTACTCTCGGTCTCGACTCCGCTAGTTGCCCAGCCCGGGAAGGGCCATCTTCCGAGAGGGATACTCTCGATGCCGTAATCAATCACGCTGCGGGTAGCCGGTAGCATGAGTTACTTTCTTTTCGCAGAAGAGGAACTGCACCTGCTAGCCCTCCGCAAAGGAAGCGCAAAAACGAGGACTGCGAGGCATTGGATGAGATCGTGATGACCGTCAATAACATCGTCTTGAACCGCATAATCGGGGTACGATATGCGAAGGAGGCTATGGGCATCTTGGAGAAGACCTACCAGCGCAGAACTGGTATTTCGAAATCGTGGGGACTTCCCAACCATAAGTTCAGCACCGAACTCCGCGATAAAGGCTCGAAAGGCGGATAAGATTATTTGCTTCGGGTGGAACTAACCGGGGCACTACAAAAACTGCTGCCCCGCCCAACGCAAAGGCCGGCGCGGAAAAGTTAAGGTGGCGCTCAATTGCTGGTGGCCAACGCAGCCGCTGCTATTGATGAGGAGCAACCTCAGAACATCTACAAGCTGAAGTGCTGAGGCGACTGAGAGTTCTGGAAGACCGCCATTTACGAGGAGATGGCTGCTTTAGAAGAAAACAAGACTTGGGGAACGGTCAGCTTACCCTCGGGTCGCAGAAAACCCATTCAATCGAAGTGGCGTCAGGGTCATCGCGTTAGCAAACGAACTTGTTTTTTTGTTCATCTGATGGACGTCAAAACTGCATTTTTGAACGGAAATTTAGATGAAGTTATCTTCATGGAGATGCCGAATAACGACATCGGAAAATCGAAGGTAGTTCGGCAGCAGAAAAGCCTGTACGGTTTGAAACAAATTGACAAGGTCTGAAGCGTGTTTTGCGATACCTTCGAGGTACAATCGATAAAGCAGATACGAAATACTTATCGGATATATAGACGCAGATCTCCCTAACGATTCCGATGATCGAAGGTCTGTATCGGGCTATGCATACATGATTTTTGGGAATTTAATTTCGTGGTCAGAGAAACGTTAGCAGACTATCAGTTTCTCATCGACTGAAGCTGAGATTGGAGCACTGTGCCATGCGGTGAAGGAAGGTTTGTGGCTAACAATCTTCCTGGATTTACTCTTCTTTCACATTGATGGAGGACAACATCCCATGCATCCAGTACCTGCAGGTGGCGAGGACCCATCAGCGGATGAAACACTTGGATTTCAAATACGCGTGCATCAGAGAAATCATAAGAAGTGGTCAATCGTTCTCAATTTACGAATTGAGGGGAGGTGTTGAAACTTACGATTTCGGATCCTCTAGAATGTCGTTCCTCGTGGCCAAGCCGTCCAAATTGGTTCGTTCCGGATTGCTGCCGACTGTGGAGAAAACCAAAACAGATCGAGAACAATAGCGGTTGACATGTATTGATGATCGATGATGATGGCAACAATACACCAATACAACAATTGTCATCATGCACGCTAAACTCAGCCAACAAAGCATGCGGTTATGAGTTACCCTGCAGTGTTGGCAGTTTATTCTGGTTGGTTAACCCAGGAACTGATAGTATTTATGGGATGATTCAGAGTTGAGAATTGAAACTAGGCCTTCGACTAGCTCAGGACTCCAGCCAATCTCAGGGTCGGCACGTCGTATCTAGGAAACACTTACCAACCTGTTCGATATCGTTACCTCACACCCAATTATAATCCGTATTTAATGCAATTTCGGTGCACGCAAGAAAGTAACACTAAAATTTAAAAGCAAACGAAAATCGTGTATTGATAATGAAAATTTTGCCGTAGCCCGTGGCGTAGAGGATAACCTTCAAGTCTTCCAAGCCAACGGTCATGAGATCGAATCCCGGTCACGGCATACATAGTACACTTTCTGTGGGTTGGTGGTTTTAGCATTTGTAAGATGCTAGCCATCATATCCTCAATTGTACGCTTAGAGTTAAGTAAAAAGGAATCTCTTCGAGGAAACATCAAGTTTCATTGAGATCCTGTATGTGTTTGTGTTCGTTTCGTTTAAAATAATAAAATAAATTAAACTTTAAGGAATCTACTAAATTTATTTTAAACGCTATTCTTGACTCACTGCATTTTAACTCGGTGCTGCAACACTGCTGGATGTGGGGCATGTCGATGCCGGGAAGTTCGCTGCCGTGGTACCATGTGTACTGGTTCCGAAATACGGATGGGGTTGCCGACGCCCTGGTGCGTCGTCTGGTTGTTTTGCCGGCCTCGGGTGGCGCTTGGTATTTTCGCCAGGAATGGGTTCCTACCCAAGACCTAGGGTGAAAACCACAATTCTCACGATGGGAGTACTAGCCGTATGTTGACGGACGGCCGTGTTCTGAGCCGTATGGTAACGGTCGGCTGTTCGACCTTCTTGGGGACACGAGGACACTTATGTTGCTTACAGTGTCCTTCTGGTATGCTCTTTCGGCACTTATTACTTTTTAGGCACTTTCCACAACCAAGGTCCAAAATAACGGCTAATACCTGGTTGGCGGGAAGGTTAATAAGGCATGCAAAAATTCGTGAACTATTTGTCGAACGACACTGACGGACTTCGCGTTCCCCAAAGAATAAGAGCCCAGCCCATTGGTGCGTCGGCCTTTTATCAACTCCCCCGGTACGACCAATTGGTGACGTCGACGATCCTGATTGGGCCACGTCATCCCCTTGGTGTTTCCGCATATGGCGCGGATCTCGTATGTCGCGGATGGTGTCTCGAATAAATGGGTTGGCATAACAGTAGAGTCGCCCTAATCTGCTACACTGAGAAAAATGACTGCTATCCTCCTATTTTCTAATACAAATTGCCCAAATTATACTAATATATTTAAATGTATAATGCAAACATTTATCACGTGAATGTTTACATTTACCTACATTTTATCATATTTCAGGGCAAAACTGCCACCGAAATGCATAAAATGCAGGTTGTAACCGCGTAGGAGGTTACAGAATCACTAAGAATAAGCGACAAGATTGTAATCGCCATAGAGGGCGAACACGAAATTATTGCAACATTGAAAATATCATGCCAATTTTCTTATAATGTTTAGAATCAAACCATATTGTATATATATTTACTTCAAAAATCATAAAAAAAAAGTTAATCGATGGAGGCTTCAGTGTAAAATTGAACGCATTCTCGCTTGATGCCCTCCACCAAAGTCTTTATAGTGTCATCCGCTACCAGTTTCTCAGTTTTTTTTTTATTTCATTTTTTAAACATGATCTTCTCGTATGTGACTGTCTTCTTGCTCTTTCGAATTTGGTCGTCCACATAGAACTTACTCTAGCCGGTGAAAAACTAACACCCCAGAATTTGTTTAAAATCGGCTTTTTTATTCGTTTCGTCGTGCATCAACAGCAGTCATATTTTGTCAGCAGCTTCTCGTAGAGCTTCCTTGCCCGAGTTTTAGCCGTCGATTGTTGCGGCTCATCGCGGTTTGGGAAGTTCTGTACCTTGTGTGTATGTAATCCAGCTTTCTTCTTTGCATTTTGGAGGTAGCTCTGCGACATGCCGATCTTTGTAGCCAAATCACGCTTTCAGACGTTGGGATTTGCTTTAAACATCCGCTTCACCTTTTCCTCCGTCTTTTTGTTCTCCGGTCCCGGTTTTCTTCCAGCTCCTTTGCCGTGTTCCAAAGTCAACCGCTTCTGGAACCGCTTCAACACTCTGGAGACGGTTGAATGGTGAATTTTCAAAAAATTTCCCAACTGCCGGTACGCCAGGTCAGGAAACTCGACTTCGAGATCGACAGCATCTAGGGAATACACATCAATGAGAAAGTGTACAAAATTTAGTTGGTAAAATGTTGTGCCCTGTTGAATGTGTCGCAATAATTTCGTGTTCGCCCTTTAAAAAAAAAATCAAATTTCAAACTCAATTGTGGATTCAAATAAAAAAAAAAAATAGAACGATATTAAAATTTTAAACATATATTAAAAATCCATGAACGTTTTTTCTGCAATTCTTCTTGATGGTATTCAGTTTTTGTAATGCAGTTTCTCTGCGTTTTCCAGATGTTTTCTAACTACATAATTCTCCACCTTAACTGGAAAGATTTGGTAGGAAATGTGTATGTTACTGTACGGTACTTTTAAATTTGATTATTTGTTTCGAAGTTCTTATTTATTAAACAACACTATGTTCTTTTTCTTTAATTTTGTTTAGCAAATTTATATTGAGTTGTTGACGGAGCGCCATGTCTTATAACATGTTTTGCTACTGGTTCCGAAACCACAAGGCCATTGCAAAGGTACCGCTACAAACTGAGGTGAGTGATCGAGTTCCCGGCCTTAAAACCACCGTCTCGTTATCCGATATCTGTTCTAATCCAAACTATAATCATCGCTAAACGGGAAGTTATTGATACTAATGCTCGAGGTAATGGTTTCGGTTAGAGGTATAGTTTACATTCAACTTGCCGGTTGTGGAATGTTTCATTGACACAAAACGAGCTAGGAAATTGATATTTTAATTCCAATCTGGTCCCTGAAAATAAGAGTCATAAAAATTTCAAAATTCAATAATCAGTGGGCCTACCAAAGCTATCTGAAAATTCTTGCCTGGAACACTTATAAAATTCAGAAAAAAGCGAAATTTGACAAGTCACTGCAGAGTAAGGCTCAGTGTAATTTGTTCCTAGTAATGAAACACTTAATCGTTATCATTAGCCCTGCAGCACCGATAATGACATGGATCACCCATTGAATTAATTTACACCAAACTATCAAGACGTTATGTTTCCCCTGACCTTGTCAACAAGTCGGTATCAATTAAAGATCTCTTCTTAACCTACCACACAGCGAGGCAACAAGACAACCGGTACTTACTTATGAAGATGAGCTCATGAAATGACCGGTGTAGGCCTCCAGCTTCTTCTGGGATGGAACCTATCTTCAGTTGATGATGCGTACTGAGCTGGCCAAAAGCAGTTGCAGTTCAGAGTGCACGACGAGATGTGATTATGCAATCCTGCAGCAACGAAAACGGTACAAGTCGGCTCATCCCATCCCATAGCCAAAGTCAAGACTCACGCCTTAAAAAGGTAAGCTGAAGCAAAGCAAAAAAAAATTTCAAGTTCGTTCTGACTGCCACATGCGATTGACCACCATACCGGCACAAAAACGTAAATAAACCGGTCCTTCCCTTGCCTTGGCGTCTTTGAATCTTACTCTGGTGAAAGCTATCAGTAGGTAATGGGTCGACGGGGCAAAGGTTGAAGGAGCTGTTCTATTGGGAAATACTAGAGGTCACCCTAGTTCAATTTTTTTTATTATAAATGTCTTAACTTATACGAACATTTTATGAAATATTCTTGATCATGAACATAACATATTTAATACCTGCATTATTTTCACTCCCAATATCTGAAAACTAACTCAAACTTTCAGTTCAACCGATCTTGGCAAACCCCGTACTTTGTTTTTTCGTCAATTTCTGTGCGTTTTGTGATTTATTTATGTTTTTTTCGTTTATTGTATTTTTTTGCAATTTTTTGCAATTTAAAAAAATATTTTTGTGAAAGTTTCCCTAATTTTTTTTTATTATGTGTTGTCATTTTTGTCATTTTTGTCATTTTTGTCGTTTTTGTCATTTTTGTCATTTTTGTCATTTTTGTCATTTTTGTCATTTTTGCCATTTTTGTCATTTTTGTCATTTTTGTCATTTTTCTTATTGTCAGTTTTTCGTACAAAAATTTAATTCTTATTATTTTGTTCAGTTACAGTAAATTATCAAGTTCTCTTGCAGCATCAAGTGAAACGTCATTAATTCTAATCTTATCTATCGACCGTTCGTTATCAACAGTTCTTTCCCGAGATTTCATTCGATCGCGTTTAATCATCTGCTCGCTCGCAGATCGAAGTAGGCTTACTCTAGTAGCAGATCTACATTTCTCTTCGCTTCCTACTAAGATGGATCGTCTGTTTCGGCGTCTCTACGCCTTTCAAGGAATATCAGCGGCTTTGCTCAGCATCGTCCATGCCTGGTCCATTGGATATTCTTATGGGAGACTTATATTTCGCTATGGATGGCATGATGTTGGACAGTGCTGGGATCAGTGTAAGTTATTTGATTTTTTAATCTTTCTAGAAAAATAATTTACGAAACATCCTTTTCAGATCATGACATCGTCTGCTTTCATTGGTCGTTTGTTTTTGCATTGGCAGCAGTTAACATTCTAACCGGAATTGCTTTTCTTCGAGGAATGTATCAGCACAAGGAGCTCCTCTTTTTACCCCTCATTTTAACTACTCTGGTCAACATGGGATTTTCCATTACGAGAGAAATTCTCTTAAGTTCTGGAAAATTCAAACATAAACGCCATCCAATTCGCTCGTTTGGATCGTTGTGTGAGTTAAGCGAGATGGTAGAGTGTTTTTGTTTACACTAATTAAATCTCTTTGTTTACAAACAGATCTTCTAATGTTGGTAATATTGACGGCCAAGGTACTCGGCAGCGAATACAAATTAGCGCGAAAACGGAAACGGGAAGCCAAGGCTCGTCCCATCGGATTTAGGTATTGTCATGAAGTTTACTAGAAGAACGATTGGTACACCGAGTTAGAAGAAATCTAGAGTTTGTTTTGATTAAGTCGTAAGAGCCAGCCGACTTGTTTCGAGAAAATCGCTGTTGAAGTTTTGAAACACATTTTCAAATCTTGTATTTTAAATATGACTCAGAATTGTCTGAAATATTGGTATACGATACAATAATCGACGAGAAATATACCAGTGAGAAGGATACAGGCTTAAATTAAGATGTCCGGGTAAACAAGTACTTATGACCTTTTGCATTACGTTTTAGGCGCAAACGTCGTTTCGCAAATTGATTAGTTTAATCTTAAAGCATGACTTATTTCGTCCCAACGTTCGCTAATTTCTGCTAACTTACTTCAAGTACTAAATTTCTTACATGGTATGATCCCTCTGGGGCATGATTCAATTATTGGCATATAATTTGAGGAAATTGTTCCAGTGTTAGTTTGTCAAGTATCTCAAAAAAAATTAATAAAGAAAGAAGACTTACGTTTTATTGCTGGAGCGTTGATAGCGGGTAATATGTGCACTACAGAATCCGAAGTTCATATGTTTTCTGTCGCTGTTCGGAGAAAATTTATCGGGCTGAAAATTAAGTTTGGACTTAAACGTTTATGGCAGTTACCCAGCAACAAGTAGAAGAAATTTATTTCACTACGATAGTTCACGATTCACTACAGCTCTGTTGAACGATTCCCGTTCATATAAATAAACTTTTCAGCATTTGGCAATGCATTTCCTGCCAAAATGCAAAACGTCGCAAAAACCGACCCGACGAACTGTTGTTTTGTGTCCTTTTGCATTCACGGCAATCCAGTGCTGCGCAAAACGTCGTTAAAACCAAATTGCACTCGAAAACGAGAAAGTTATTATACGTCTTAAATTCAAATCATGTTTTAAAATTTATTTTTCGATTAAATGAAACCAAATGTTTACCTAACGTGGAATACATGTTTTTCAGTCGTTTGCAATAAATAACTCAATTTTGTTTATGTTGGTTTATACGACCTAATCAAAACAAACTCTAGAAATATTGGAAATCATTTGGAAGTTTGTAAACTTTTGAATGGTTGTTGTTTTGTCTTCGTGAGGAAAGATTCGTCGAGTGAGTGTTAAGTGTTAAATTTGAATAGTTTAATGTTAATCATAATGATTTTTATTAGTAAAACCATAGTTCAATATAGTTTTAATTAAAATCGAATGTGAAAAGCATTGGTGATAAAATTTGTTTTTAAATGGTTTATAAAAAATGAGCAATTGATTATTTGAAACTAAAAAAACTCGATTTATTTTACTAAACTACAGTAGATTACACAACATCTTTAAGGGCTTGTGATATAGCTCAGTTGGCAAGTTAGTTACCTCCTGAACCGATGTCCGTAAGTTCGAGCCCAACAGTAAACATCGAACACAGTTGTACCGGGTTAGTTTTCCAATAACTGTCTGCAACTGCAACGTTGATATATAGTCCCGGATGCCATACAGATGGTTGAACGACTATAATCGAAACCAAAAAAAAAAACAAAATCTGTAAAAACTTTTTACAAATAATATCGTTTGATTGATCAACAATAGATAAGTTGCCTGTCATTTCTGATAATGATGATTGTTAGATCTCAAGCGTATTGGTCACCCTGTAACGAGTACATATACGCAAGTTACACTTTAGATCAAACAACAGAGTAATGAACTAGATTAAATAAACATTCGTTAACATTAAAGATATGAATCTGGAAAACAGGAATGAAATTGACTTAAAAAAAGCTCTAAAATTTATAAATAAGAGCGAAATCTAATTATTGTTCTACAAAGTGCCACCCTAACCTCATATCCATCAGTAACTTTGATGATCATAAAGATACTTGCGCGCATTAGAATGTATTCGATCACCCGACACATTTACAGTACAAAGCATGGCTTAAGAGGTATCTTCCAGAAGACCACCTACTGTAAAATTGCTGTGTGCCAGGTGAATGACCTCTTTCGGGAGTCCTTTGAATACTTTGTATACTTAGGAAAACATTTGTTTAACTGTCCGATCAGACTTTCGATTCGGTTAGTTCCAGTACTAAGTAGCTAGCTGCATGTTAATGTTAAAGCCGTCATTGGCGATCGACCAGCACATTGCTAGGTGATCCCGACAGCAGTTACCGCAGGTAGAATCTAAAATGGGGGAACAGATTTTCTCAAACGTGAGTACTCAAATAAGGCCAACTTTCTACACTGGTGATTGTTCATGAACATGACATCAATGATTTCTAAGTATCAAGATAGTCGGGCTGTTGTTCTCTCGAGCAAATCGTTGGCGAGGCCAACACAATGTTCATGGTAATGCCGCTTTGCGAGATGGGATCCAAGCTTTGCAGCTTTCTTCTCAAATATTCCAGCTTTGCATTCAAGCTTTGATTAAAAGCACATCATCGCACTAGAACATTAAATATCAAACGTTACTTCATATGCGCATACAGCCGATTGACGATATGTGAGGTTTGAGGGTACTACGCTTTTGACCTACGGCATGAAAAAAATAAGTTAATATATAAAGTAAAAAAAAATTAAAAATTCAAACAAGATTTTGGTCAGAAATGTAAAATGCCTGTATAAAGATAAAATTGATAAGTCTTATAAATTTTTCATTTTTTATCGTCGAAACATTAAATCTACGCTCAAATAACAATCTTACAGTGAAAATAGGAGAGCTTAATACTGATCCGATAAAATTGCGATATGAACAAAATCCTTGTATCCTCGTAAAGGTCACGAAGAAAGGAAACCTGACAGAGTGCGGTAACTGGCGAGGCACAACGTTGAACTGTACAATCCAGGATCCAAGAGAAAATCGACGCTACACTCCGACGGCAACAAGCTGGATTCCGATCCGGTGTCTTGTCCGAACCTATCCCGGTAACTACTGGAGTGAGACAGGGATGTATCTTATCACCGCTACTCATTCTAATCGTAATGGATGAGATCTTGACTGACTATGCACCGAACCGAAGATTGCCGTGGAATCCTTCAACAAAGGAGCAACTGAAAGACCTTGACCTGGCAGACGATATTGTTTTGCTTGCCCAAAAACAACGGATATGCAGAGCAAACTCGACAACCTCACTGAAAGTTCCAAGGCGGCAGGTCTAAACGTCAATGTCGGAAAGACCAAGTCGATGGAGATCAACCCAGGAAATACCTCCAGTTTCATGGTAGCTAGGCAACAAGTTGATAAAGTGGACTGCTTCCAGTATCTTGGTAGCCAGACAACGCCTGATGTGGTACAAAAAACATCGAAACGTGGACATCGAAACATCCACGCTTGGTGGCCTGGCGACTGGATTTCAAATGAGGAACTGCATTGCCGGTGTCATCAAAGGGCGCTAGAAATCGAGATTTGGGAACGTAAGTGGAGATGGATCGGGCACACGCTGCGAAGAGATGAGAACGAGATTTGCAGAGAGGCGCTATAATGGAATCCAGAAGGCGGCGAATTCTTGAAAAATTGGGTCTTTTTTACATTTTGATTGACCAAATCAAATATATTTACAAATCTTACCATATTTTTTAAAATCTGAAATAAAAAATTCGAAACTTAAAATTAAAATTTTTGAAACGTGCACAAAATTTAAAAAAATCTGTGAAATATGTGAATATTCTCAAAATTCTGTGTTATGTGATGAAAATTTGCTCAAAATTCTGTGAAATTACAGATTTTTCTGTGATTTTGGCAACCTTGCGCCGAAATCCGAACTGTCAACGAGAATCTTGACGGGAATCGAGTGAAGACGCTAGCTCCGGAACGTCAACAGTGGAGGTCTTTTACCACAGCCCTATGCACCGGAGGATCGGCGCGGGAACATTAAGTAAGTAAGTAAGTGAACAAAATATTTCCAATGGCCATATGGCATATCTTATTTTGTTTCATGCAAAAGAACTTGTGATGTCTAAAATTTCACCAAAATTTCTGTCTTGACGTATGCTTAACATCCGATTCTACCATTTTCAATTAAATATTATCAAAATGTTGCAAGTGTAAATGATATATGGCTAAAAAACATAATTATTCGCATTTAGCCCGCCGGTTTTGGAAATCGTCTATTTTGACTTATTTTTCTAACGTATGTAAAACAGATGTCCGCTCAAGTTCATATAGTTGTTAGACTCCTATTTATTGAAATATGGGAGAAAATGGGTACTCTCCTTAATATGCGCATTTAGCCCGCCTCTCCCCTACACCAAACAATTAGAGGAGGACACAAAAACTATGTAATCACCAATCACGATAATTTCCCATTCCTGAGCAAGGTAAGTGGGTGGGAATTCGTTCGTTAGTTTTCAGACTGCTTTAGATTAACTTTTAGACGATCAACCATTAACTCCCCTTTCCGCGAATTTGCGGGTATTCGGGGCGGATTCGAAATCGAAGCCGAAGTACGGATTCCTGTTCAGAGACCTATCTGCTTCTTTCCCACAACAAAAGGGATTCAAAAAGGAATTCGCGACCGAGTCTCATCCAGCTGGGCAAATCAAAACTACGTGGGTAGTCTTTCGAAAGGAAGTGGCGCTTAAGCCATCCACTGATGAAACGGAAGTGTGTCAGCGCTCTCGTTATAACCCTGGAATGAAATAACGCCTAAAGTAGACAAGCTACGTTTCATCATATTCTTAAACGCTATAATGTTACCACTCCGTTAATATATCCCTGTGTTGTTGAAAATCGCGGGAAAAGTTGTCATTATGAATTCAAATCAAATAAAAATTCTCTTTAGTGTTAGCCGTTCTTCAAACAAGTTGTTTTTTAATCCCATATCCGGAATGGTCTGACACAACATTTGGTGCCGTGACCAGGATGGGAAAGCTTTCGCCAGGAGTTCATAGTTCCTGTTGTAGCGTTAAGTCATCCCATCGAGTCATTCTGGGCCCCAATCTACAACCTCAACCCTAGACGAATACCGGATGTACCGTTTCTGACAGTAACCCGCCGTGATTGCCAAATTTCAACCCTAGCCATAATTCGAATCATCCTGCCCTGTGTGTGTCACCCTAAGCTGAACCGATTGGTAACGGAAATCCTATCCGACCATTGGCCACTGTTATGACCCAGAAACTTTTCACCCTGTGACCCAAGGCCAACCCTGTGGACCGAGTAAGTTTGTCCTGTTCCCGATCAGTAATTCGACCCAGATAGGAAATACTGGTTGGTCTAATGCCAGCCATCTGGGTACTTGCCGTACTGTCTGCCAGGCAGTACTAGTTTCCAACAGTACCCGCCTGACACTTTGGAAGTGACCATGCCAATTGCTGATCATTGGTGAATGGTTCCTAACCCAACAGCGCATATAAATTCCAGTGTTTCTGCAAGCCCGATCGATGACTCAGGAGAGTCATGAATTCATCAAATTTCTATTCCGTTAAGAATAAAGTCCAGTAGCCAGCAGCTGATTTTCCGATATGTATTGTACCTACTTGTACCTACATACATCTGCGTTCCATCGTGTGTGACCCAGGGGGATGACAAGCTGGTCCTTCTTGCGAACAAGAATCTTTTATTCTTTTTTGTCCATCGGGAGAAGCGTTTATGGTGTTTTCCTCTCAAAACAGTACGGAGTAAAAAAAGTCAAAATTTTAACCAATGCGAAACCAGAATGATTGATGTGTTAGTGTGAAATCATTCATAATTCTCTAGGATTTGACATTTAGTCCGGTTCCTTGACAGCAAAATGTCAGGTTTGTTATGGGCCCACTAAATCGTGGGCCCGTAATTTTGATGGTTGTCAAACACAATGACAAAGGATAGGGATGTCATACCCCTGCCCTGGTGTAACCATTAAACCAGTGAAAACGAAGCAATAGCAGCACCCGCTAAACGATCGTCGAGTAATTTTCCATTTTACCAGCTGAACCTGAAGATTTGTGTAAAGTACCTAAATAGTGCATCGTACCGTCTGAACATCATAGAAGAAATTTCAAAACAAAACTATGGCAACCAACTATAAAACGTTTGTTTTAGCTGGCCGGTATGTTCGATCTCGAGCGTATTGGTCACCCTGGAATTAAGTAACGCCTAAAAGTAGACAAGTTATGTTTCATCATATTTTTAAACGTTATAATGTTGCCACTCCGCTAATATATTCTTGAATAGTTCAAAATCGCGGGAAAAGTTGTAATTATGAATTAAAATAAAATAAAAATTCTCTTTAGTGTTAGCTGTTCTTCAAACAAATTGTTTTTTATCCCATATCCGGAATGGTCTGACACAACAGAATAGATTGAATTGATTGAAAATTATCATGGTTTCATTTGCATTCGAACTTGTTGAACAACCTGTAAGTCGTAGTACGAATAAAAAAAAATAGTTTGATTTTTTTTTCAAACATTTATTTTACATTTCACATTACTCTACAGCGCTGACGTCTGCCGTAGCATTTGATGCTACTCGAGGTTTCAGATTTAACCTTACTTACAAAAAGGTAGGTACGTGTAAAAGATTCGAAAGACTGTAGAATACTGCACAGCTTCTCCGCTATTCGGCTTCCTTGAGAGTTTTACTTCCCCTATCGAATGTATTCAGTGTATTAGGAGAGTGAGAAAGTGTGTGTTCAGAAGGGGGGGGGGGGGGGGGGGAGAAATTCATAAAAGAATAGGATAATTCAATAAATTCTATTTACAACAGATGGTAACTTGGCTAATACACTAAGTAGCTACACAGGTAAAAGGTAGTATAACGTGAGCGTAATTCTCACGTGTTTCTGAGTATTTAGCGGTGTTAGTGTGTGTGTGTGTGTGGGTGGGTGCGAATGTTTCTGTGTATTTTTTAATGTGTGTTGGTGTGTGTCAATCGATGATCAGTGTGCGAGTGAAATTTAACCGCGCAGCCGGTTGATGGCAGCCTCCAAAAAGTCCAAACGGAAGTTGGGGTCATCCTTGGGTGGGTTGGCACGGATCGTTTCCAGGGTCTTGAGGACATGTTCCGGGGCAGGTTGATCTACGGGCAGATGGGCTCCCTGTGGCTGGAATCCGTTGGCATCGGCAACGTATTGGACCGAGTACTGGACGCCATCTGGTCCGGTGTAGGAGTATCCACCCTGAGCTGATTGTCCTCCGACGCCGCTTTCCTGGGCCTGGATTCCGTTGCTGGTTTCATATCGGTACTGATACGAGCCATCTGGGTTGATGACGGAGTCCTGGTTCAGGATGGTGGCCTGGGCATCCTGAGGATTCTGGGCGGTGGCCAACGCAACCAAGGCTGAGACAATTACCTAAAAATGAGAATTAATCAACAATCAATACTTGTTTCGATTCCTTCTTTTATCAAATTCTCATGACTTTAAAAATTCGAGCAGATTTCTCTTATCTATTAATCTTGAGCGAGTTTTCACAATCGTTTTTGGAAACTGATGTGAGGTTATTGCTTTCTCATATTTATCGTTGAGTGTCAAACAACAGTAAAGCTAAATTTGATTCTCTGGTGCTATCATGAGAATGAAAATTGTCTACGTATAGTGGTAGAATAGTTTAAAAAACAATTTGAAGCAACTTTTCTTCATTTAGGACTAACCATATTTTTGGTTTTCATTAAACGGTAATCTACAAAACAAATGCGAAAATTTATTGCAGTCTGTTTAGGTTTGTTTTTGAAGATTATTGTAGGATATGTTTTGTGCCTGTATTAGCTCTAACCTTCATCTGTCAACTGTCGTAAACAATGCAGAAGTTCAGTATACGATATAGCGGCAAATGAACACAAAGATGATACGCAATGCCAGGTAAATGTTGGACGTATTGTAGTTAGGAGTAAATGTATGGCCGTTCCCAATAGCTTTTCAAAAGCTTCCTAACTAATCTAAACTCTTCTGTGGAGGACATGATGTCGCTAGTGTTTGCCTAATAACTCCCATAAAGACCAGTTTGCTTCTCGCCCAAATTTCTCCCTAGCAAATTGTGGCGGCTGTAGCTACTGTTTACCGCGTGAAACTTTTTCTCTTCGATGGACCATGTCCATGAAAACTGGATGGTAGGTGGAAGGCCACGGTCTGTACACATAGTAAAAGTGGTAGAAATTGTCAAGACAAAAATGAAGCGGAATCCAGTAAGATCAATCCAGGATGCTGGCTCAGGAAGCGAATATCGCCAATTCTTCCTTGCAACGATTGGTCGATGAAGACTTAAGTGCATCGCCAAAGGCAAGAGCAAAGCACCTTTGATAACAGCACGATTGGAGGCACTTCGAAGCTAATCGTCGTGTTCTCAGTCGATAAACTTTTCTCGCATGATCCGGTGTCTAATTCATGGTTGTATCGGTACATTTCGCCCCTGAAGGCAACGGATGTTCAAGAGAATGATAAATTTAAGTTTACTATCAAGCATCCTACCGGAGTCAAGGTATTTGGAGCGGTTGCTTCGAATGGGTTGAAGATGCCTCCTTTTTTCATAAAAGCTGGAGTAAAGGTCAATACTGAGGTCTACGTGGAGGTTTTGAGGAATCAGGTACTTCCCTGGAATCGGGCAAAGTTCGGGGAACCTGAGTAAGTTGTTTTCCAACAATATAGAGCTCATGTGAGAAACTAACCCAAACCTGGCTAGAGGAGAATATGAAGTTCTTTGGCCTCCGATCAGTCCAAATTAGAACCTTCTTCGACTTTTCTATGAGCGTATTTTCAAGAGAAGACCTGTGGATCCTCTTATCCAAAAGTCGGTTCTCTGAACGTTTCCATCTCTGAGAGGTGGGCTTCAACGTCAGAGACTTATATTGCGAAGGTATGCTCCCGATTCAGTTCTTGCCTGACGAGAGTAATGTAGAACGAATGTATGCAGTTATTGTTTCATAATATGTTAACACGTTCGTCGCCACGTTCATTTTGGAAGTTTTACTAGCCGGGCCCAAAGAAATTCTCGGAGCGAGAAAGAAAAGAGGGAGAATTCTTACTTAGAAACGCGTGGCTAAACTGTGCGACAAATTTGAGTAAGAGAGCGTCACACGTTTTTGATGTGACGGGGCCTCCCAGGAAATACATCTGTCACCCGAATATGGGCCCCATGACGACGAACCAGTTAATCAACATGACTGAATGAATAAAACAAGTTTTTAAATCATGTTCATATCAAGCATAGTGTTTTCGAAACTTGATGACAGATTTTTGTATTTTTTTTGGTCGTATTGTAGACCAGGGGACTGAGATAAACCGAGAATCATCGTCAATGATCAAACAAATTTTGCAGCCAATGATTGAATTTGTAGTAAATTGTGGCAATTTGTTAGAGAGAATTAGAAGGTTTAAGTTAAAATGAGAGAAACCGGTGCTCAGAGAGAGTGAAAATGTGCTAATTGTTGCAATTTGTTAAGCAGTTGTGGAATTTTGATCATTACCATTCCAAATGCAAAGAATTCTCGCTCCACTGCAATCCCTTGCTGTAGACTGAAAATCGTGATTTTTTTTATATTTGGCTAGTATTTTAAGAGCACATTATAAGTCCCAATGTGGCTCAGGGAACATAACTTTTTTTTCAAATTAACTTAAGTAAAATTGAATTTCATCGATTTTGTAGTGACTTTTAAACAGAAGATATGGCATAGAAAAACCTTTGAAAAAAAAATACAAGAATTTAAAACAAACTTATAAAAAAAATCAATTTCAAATTTTATTCATACGTTCAAAAAAAAGTTTCATAACTTCAACTGTTTTGACAATAAAATATGGTATCCAATGACGAGAAAACTACTATGAATTGAAAAAAACTTTAAAAAGCACTCCAATGCTCCAAAAGCACTCCACTTCAATAACTTCATGGTTTAAAAAGTCAATTTTCTGGATTGTAAAAAAACTCAATGTTTAGGCTGAATAGATCTTAAATATCCGTGATTTCTTTGGAAAATTTATGATGTGCAGCGCCGTAGGAAGAACCGCCTCATGGGTTTTGGCAACTGATTTTTGTTTGAAATTTTTGCTCAAACAATGCATGAATGATTTTTTTTTAATAAATATTAAATGTTTAACACTTATAGTTTTTTATATTAAATAGTAACTTTTGAAAATATGCCCTACAGTCTTTAAAATCGTTTGCTACATTTCTACGGCAACCTTGCCATTGTATATGCAAATAAGTTGACTTTTTATGTAGATTTAATCAAATTGACCTTAGATATTTTGATAGATGGTTTTTCCCTGTTGAAAACATGGGCCAAAAAAATTATAAAAACAATTTTTTTTTAAATTTAGTGATTGGATTTTTTTTATTTCTACTGATTTTAAAATTCAATCAAACTTTTAGTTTCAACTAATCCCAAATTTTTCCCTGCACCTAGTGATCAATGTCACGTGGAAATTTGCAAAACCTTATTTTAAAAATTAATAACTTCAAAAATAATCTTTCAACCTTGACGAATACCGTCAAACGAAACACTTATTTCTACCCAATATTACTACCTAATATTACGGATTTGCTTATTGATATCCCCTAAAAACTTCATGTTCGTTATATTACTGTACTGTATAGCATCAGTGTCGGTGTAAAAATGATTTTCGGACAATCACCAATTTTATTGAAATAAATTTTTTTATAATTCAGTTACTAGTCTGAGGTAAGATCCATCAAAATGAAAATCCAACTGAAACTTCATAAATCTCGTTTCCATATGCTAGAATATGATTGTTTTGCATTACGCGTTTGTTAACATTAAAGTTGCATCCATCCAAACATTTATTTTCATGATTTCAGCTAGTAGAACTTTTTATAGTATTTTTTACCCCTAAATGTATGCAGCGCAATGTACCAGCTTTATTGACCAAGCCGAAGATTTTGGTAATGGGTGTTGTTATGTGTAATTGCCTTTATGGCATCACACATTTATCACGCATTTAAAATTTTCCTACGTTTGGATTAGTTTTTTAATCGAAAACCAATTTTTTTTGCAAATTACCCCATTTTCCGAGTAGACAGGAAATCGAAGGTTTTTAGAAATTAAATATTTACCGAAGAAACCCATAATTTTTCTGAATCCGTCAATTGTATGCCCCTTCAACTTTTGAACTATTTGTAGTTCTTAGAACCATTTAAGTTGGAAAGTGTTTCAGTCCTAGTTGACTGTAATAACATACAGAAGACTCAAAATAACGGTTTCAAACCTGTCCAGTTGTGCCATTCTAATTGAAATGATTAAAAATTTGGCTGCATCAATTTATATTTGAGTTCATTAAAAAAATGTTATCATATCACTACGAAATGAAGATATAAAACAAGCTCCACCGTGAAGGATTCCAGCAAAAAAAAATTGATTGTGATTGACTACGAATATTTTGCTACCCAACGCAGAAAGAGTAAGAGGTTGGTTAAAACCAAACGTTTTGTAATTTTATTTTACACTTTGGATGCAGATTTTCTGGTAGCTTTCACTAAAAAATCGATCAAAAATAACAATAAAATTTTATGCTTTTTACACACTCCATTTCTATTACTAACAAATTAAATTTGGTTTAATTTGAAACCAAAAAATCGATTAGTTTAAAAAACGTGTAGTAGGTCAAAATACTAAAAAGAAAAAAAAAAAGAAAATTTTCCGGGGAAAATTAAAAAAATTTCTCATCCGAACAGTGAACAGGATTCCAGCTAATAAAAATGGCTATAATTGACTACGAATATTTTGCCACCATTTTTGCTGTTTACCACCTTGTTCTTGCAAAAAAAAAACAAATTTTGCCTGTAAGGTATGGCATACATAATTTCCGAATTCGTATCATTTGTGACATAGACTATTGCCTTGGTTAGTTCGTGAGACTTTTTTTTGAAAATTTTGAAGTTCATTTTGTCAAATATGAAAGAATATAAAGAAAATCAAATATGAAAAATAAAAAACCAAAAGTTGTCAAAATTTATAATTTTTGTTTCGTTGAAAAAAATTCTAATAAATAAAGCGTTTAGATTTGAAATCACTTTCTACTATTTCATAAATTTATAGAATGTAAGGTATACTGTTGATAAAATTTAAATACATTCAACTCTTCGCTTTATATCATGAGTCGAGAGTTTTCTAATGAATATGATGCGTTTTGTTTGATACACTGTGATTTTGTTCTAAGAGCCATGCATGCTCAGGATGTAAAAATAGAAGCAAGAAATCATTAGAAAGATGAGTAGCTGAACTTTCTTTCTTGGTATCAATTGATTGCAAAAACAGAAATGAAAAAGAATTTCATTATTTTACTATTGTTATATTGATGAGCTAGTTTCAAACTTTTCAAACGATAAGAACACCCTTGATAGAGCATTACGTATGTATGTTTCTAGATTTTTTTTCACATGTTTAATTAGGTTAAATTAACCAGTAATATAGAATGCTGATGTGTTCTTCCCATTAAACCCGAACAAAGTGATTCCGAACCCACCCCCACATTTCCGTTTTCCATTAATGGGCAAGGGAAGCTGAGTTTTGTCACCAAAAAAAAATCAAGATCATTCCACCAATCAAACAATAGCGAACACTTGACCTAGACTGGAGCGAACACCCAGTCAGAAGTAAATAAGATCTCACTCCTTCAATGGCGATTCATCCAAATGTGCGAAATTCACACAACGAATCACCACACAAAAAATGAACAAATAAAACCACCAGGCAGCGATGTGATTTTTGGCGCATACTTTTTGATTAATCTTTTGTTTACCACCAAACTACAACTTGACTCTACCACTTATTCTTTGATTTGTGAGTGTTGTTTGGTCGCACTTCTGTCTTCTGCTTGAATTGTGGCAAGTGATTTCTCTATTGAGGGGGTTGCGTTTTCTCGAAGGAAACGCCGATCCATTCAATGGTGGCTGGCGGTTGGCTTAAGATTTTGATCCTTGTCGTGGGACTTTCCAGCCGTTTTCCATTGAAGGTGGCTTATTGCCTCCGGACACGTGCACTAACTTGAGGGCTGACCGAAACTTTTGAAACCACTTCTCAATCTTTTAACGCATTGCAGCACCATTAACAACAGTCTATTGTTCGATTTGAATCACCCCTCCTCTGGAGGACCCTTGGAACTTCTGATTCTGATTCACTTGGGACCCTCCCCATTCACAAAATTCCCTTCAAAGAACGGAACCGTCACTCACCAGTTTGAACATTTTGGATAAACGGAAAAGCTTTTTGGGAGCTGCTGAGGGCACACGACTAGGAGGTGTTATGGCAAAACGCTAATTCGAGACTGATATCAATTATCGCCCATCTTCAGACTTTTATAGCTAGAGTAGAGTAGAGTAGTGACACCAAGGGGGATTCATAGAGCAGCCTGCAGATTCTCCCCATTCCATCCACCCAAACGGAGAAGATTTCATCCGACCAGCGAGATCCATTTGTGTGTCCAGTTCCAGTTTCCACAGTTGAAACAGATGAACGAAACGAAAAAAAAAACCCAGACAGAAAAGGTGAGAGGATGCGTTCGGTGGTCGTTCAATCGTTCGGGTTTGCAGCTGGTTTTGCTGTTTCGGTTCAACTTCTTGAGCACCTCTTTCTGTATCTTAATATTTTTCGGTAGGGTTCGTCACTTGAGATGATTAAATCTCCGCCACATTAGAAGAGCTCGATCGGATCGGATTGGGCGAAACCGTGCTCTCGAGGAGCAATTTTTCCGTTCAATTTGACACCAGGTTTGCACTTTTGTTAGAGTGACATGATTTGCAAGCTGCCACCCCATAATTCGGGAAGTGGAATTTTTAATTGTCTCCGGTAGTGGAAAAGCGTTTAATAATCATGGGATCGTTGTCATTGGAGAAAAATTTTCGGACTTTTTGAGATGCACCAAAATGGCATCCAGTTTTTATGGGTGTCACCTTAACAATTAACATTATGACATTATGTTTATTGCAGCTGTTATTAAAATGTCAAAAATATAACATCGTTAAGTTATTTCGTTTTATTGAATCTTCATCTATTTCTACGCAAAACTGACTGAATGGTTTTATTCAAGGAGTCTTTTGATCAAATAATGGTTTTATTCTCTCAACCTGACGGTTGTTTTTTCTTTTATACAACAAAAATTAAAAATATGATATAAAATTGAAAAATAATCTATCAGTTGAAAATAACTGACAAGAAACAGGAAATTAAGATTTAATATTACAAAATTGCATTCTCCGCAGAGCTCAGTTTTTGTTGTGCACTTACTTAACAAAAATTTGAATCTTTATGAATTCTTTTAGGAGTAACAGCATATGGTTACTTAAAAATAAAATTTAAGAAGACAATGCCAAGATGCCCAACTAAATATGTGTTTCAAATAATTTAACGTCTGTCCGGATTAACCTCTGAAGTGAAGAAAACGAGTAAATTGAAAACATAACTAGGGTAGGTGTACCCTCCTCCGTCGTATCCCTCTTATTCGTCTTAATTCATGAATGCATGTTTGAGAGCCGAAAAATCACTTTCCACTTTAATAGACTACTTCACATGATAAACTTACGCCTGGGAATTTTTTTCTATCACAAATTTGTCACTTTTAAAACTATTTTTTGAGATATTTGATTTTGAAATCTCGAAGTGAAATTAATTATTGGCACACTCCGCCATATTGAAAGACGAACTTAGTGATCCCCCTAACGTGTTTCTTTGTTTTATCGCTTCCTGTCAATGCATATAACAATCAAAATCATCAAATTCAACAGAAAAGTGTTGAAATAAAATTAGAAAAATGATTTCAAACTAATCTGAACTATATAAATTTGTCAATATTCGATTGAAATCGAATCGCTCGGCCCCCATAATTCGTCGTAATTTTGCGACAGGAATAGGAAACCGTTTTGCAAGAATTGGAATTAGACCGGTTCATTTTTACTATTTTTTGCTGACCACAGTCGGACTCATAGAGAATGAACATAATTGATTTCCAAGTAATCACAACACAATAAAGTAATTTTGAAGCTAGGAACTAGATGCGCTGGGACATAAGTTCAAAAAGTCTTTTTATATTAATAAATTACTTGAATGTATTCAGCATTGCTTATAATGCATGGTTTTAAATGAACATAGAATTGATGGCTTTTTTAGCTAAGTGGTTGGTGTTTTACAAATTATTTACTACCAGTACCGTGCATAATTTAATAGACGTTTGAGTGCACGCAAGAATATCTCCAACTTTACACATTTCTAACGTTCAACTCCAATGACATCGTTTCTTCATAATTTTGTATTTTAAGATTTGATTATTTTTGGTTCGATTATCTGATGACATCAAACCTCTCTCAAGTATTTGAAACATCAGATACATCAATTATATGAAATTTAGACTTTTTCAACTTCTTTCATTCAAACTGCAATATCTTACATACGACCAAACGCTTTGCTCTACAGAATGTTCACTGAGAGATCCTTGAAAACTAAAACTTAAACTTCTTCTCCAGTTTTTAGAACTTCTCTAATTGGGAATCAATAACTACTCGAGGAAAAAAATCAATCCCTGCACCGATAACTTCGATTTTTATTGAATTTTGACGATGTATGAAAAATCGATGCTAAAAACTCCCGTTGAAGTTCAAAATGACAAGAGAATTTAGATGAATGAATAATTTAAACTTTGAAATAAGAGTTCACGAGTCTCTGGTTTGGATCTCAATACAAGTTTGGATAAAAAAAATCGGAAGATATGATTTTTTGTACATAAAGTCGTTCAAAATAAAACAAAATCGAACCCCTTTTTTATGCTGATTCCTACCGTATAAGTTTTAAAACTTGACTTATGTTCGCTTCATATTTTATAAATTCTCAGGGAATTTTCAACAAAAGATGTTTTGTCATTTTTGACATATAACAGTTTGAATGAAAAAGTCGAAAAGTTTTATCGCTCGTAAAAAAAACTCGAATAGATGAGCTGAACCAGTCTAATGCGCATTACACGCATCAACGTGGCCTTGCTTTGTTTCGAAATCCTTCGCCAGGGTTCCCACATGTATAAGAATACACATGTTGACAAAACGCAAATGTGATTCTGCCTCTCCTCAAATGTCTTACTATTCAGTCTCATTACGTAGAAAAACATATAGTTCTATTAAAAATGTTTATGTTCTTTAAATATGGGTAGTTTCTGTGAAAATTTGTGCGTTGTAATTTGTGTTAAATGTCTGTATGAATGTTATGAAATTTTATCTTACAGACAAATCCTGGATCATGGCAGCCCTGTCCGTTGGAGAGTGTGTTGGTAGAAAAAACATTCGCAGGGTGAATTCAATTTGTGAGGTCTAATATTGTGCTGCCTGCAATTGCCTTAGCCAAGCAATGGTACCTAGCTACAATAACGCTACCTTGAGATTTCTTGGCAAGACCATTTTATTGCGACTTAGATCTCATTCGAACTTTGCCGTTATCCTGGGCGGTTGATCCGTGCGAAGTAAATAGGGGAACATGCCCTATTATGCGCCACCTAAGCGAATGGCTGATTTTCTATGTATTCCACGTACAAATTGTGTTGAAAATGGGTGCAATCGTTGAGGAAAAGTGTTTTCTACAAATGTCTATGATATTTTATTACTCAAATTGCTATAGTTTCTTCAAAAACTTGATTTTTATAAACTATATTCAAAGCCACAGAACAAAACTGTGTTGCAAATACGCGCCGCTGTGTATTCAATATGCGCCTAGCAGCCGAACACACCCGAAAGCAGCCGAAGACCGAAAACACACCAATACTTACACACACTTTGACTGAAAAGAAAATCAAAATGGACTAATCAAAATTTTGAAAAAAATGAAATGTAGATTTTTTGGGCTGAATTAACGCTCAAAATATGGTTTTAGACTTTTTGTTCATTTTCAATGAAAATTGGCCTTTTTGAAAAATTAATGCTATTTTCAGCCTACTACGATTGGCGCGTTATAACGAGTGCATGGGCCGTGATAGAACAAACCCATAAAAAGCATACCTTTGCGAGTTCAGTATGATTTTTTAGCATAAAATCATAGATTAGATTCTCCTCTATCGATGTGTCAGATAATATTGCCTTATTCGTTTTTCTCTGCTTGGTGACACCTTACTGAAAGTGTTTTAAAATTTAGATCAAAATAACGAAAAACCTAAATTGTGAAATTATCACGACACAGGGGCATTTTAAGGAAAAATTCATACTTGCCATGACCAATCACAGCATTTAGAACAAATTGGTAATATTTTACAGGCTTCAAATGTTTCAGATTCTTCAAAACAAAGGTGGCGCGTATTAGCCACATGGGGCGTTATATGAACTTTTCCCCTAATAGCATTTGCATGAACCGCAATCGCAAAATTTCAAATCTATACCTCATGAGGGAGGAATAGCTTGAGACAATTTCGGTATAATTGAATAGAAGGTATAATATTTTGCTGCCTGCAGATGCATTAGCCAAGCAATGGTAGACCCTTTTAGAATAAAGCTATCCTAGTTTCATAGCTTATTGCGACTGGTTACTCGAGAGAACTTCTGCTGTTATCCTGCGCGGTTGATCCGTTCGATGTAAGGTGATGCTAATTGCATGAACCGCAACCGCAAAATTTTAAATGTATTTCTGAAGAGGGTGGAATAAATTGAGACAATTCCGGTCTCCTTGTACGACGGAATTAGGGACCTGGTACGACAATGGAGGAACTGGAATGAAGAAAATAAATCATAAATTGACTCAAAAGTACGTAATGGATTGATCTATTTCCTGCATAATTTCATAACACAAGATTAAAATTATAGTTCAATGAATGAATGACAGTTTTAAACCAACATGGAAGGCAATTCTATTGAACTAATGAAAAAAGCTTCCTTAAGCGGTTGTCTTAGGGGCCTCTACCCTAGGTAAAATTACAATCGCTTAGGTAAAATACAATGCCGTAACGATATTGTCAACTATATATTTTTAATAAGATCTAATCTCATTTGTAAATAGCATGTTTAATTGTTAAAATTTAAAGATTTGGAAAAAATAAAAAAAAAACACCTAAATTTTACAAAGTTTGCAAACTGAAAAATTTGAGAAAATTTGACCGAATCAACCAAATTATAGAAAATTATAAAAATAACAACAAATGGAAAAAAAAACTATTTAAAATGACAAAAATGTCAACAATGACAAAAATGACAAATATGACAAAAATGACAAAAATGACAAAAATGACAAAAATGACAAAAATGACAAAAATGACAAAAATGACAAAAATGACAAAAATGACAAAAATGACAAAAATGACAAAAATGACAAAAATGACAAAAATGACAAAAATGACAAAAATGACAAAAATGACAAAAATGACAAAAATGACAAAAATGACAAAAATGACAAAAATGACAAAAATGACAAAAATGACAAAAATGACAAAAATGACAAAAATGACAAAAATGACAAAAATGACAAAAATGACAAAAATGACAAAAATGACAAAAATGACAAAAATGTCAAAAATGTCAAAAATGTCAAAAATGACAAAAATGACAAAAATGACAAAAATGACAAAAATGACAAAAATGACAAAAATGACAAAAATGACAAAAATGACAAAAATGACAAAAATGACAAAAATGACAAAAATTGTTAGAGTATAGGTCGTAGGGTGCGAAGGGTAGGGGAGAGCGGGGATACTTGATCCCCTTTTCTTATTTTCACCATATCTTTTTGGAAAAATTTAGCAACTCGCCGTCTTTGACATTTTCTGACAGCTTGTAACTTCAAGTTTCCATGCTCCAAAATTTAGAACGATACTTGAACGCGTTGATGAACTAGAAGCATTTTCGTGGGAGTAAAAAAAATGCGATTTTCCTGAAGTTAGGGGAGACTTGATCCCCTATTGAAGGAGACTCGATCTTTTATTCAGGAAGCCCTAATCCTTGTATAAAAATCAAACAAAACCCCAAGATAGAATGTTAATTGACTCTTTTGGTCATGTTTGTTCTCATTTCACAATTTATAGCAGACATAAGAAGAAAATTCTATAACTTTGTCTCAACGCTTATAACATTGCATACTTAAAGGCGCTACTTTTTATAATTAAGAGAAAATTAATTATTTTGGCTCTTTTCTTCAGACAATTGTTTGATAAATATTAGTTTTTGGATGAATATTAGTTATTTCGTAATCAGCAATCATAACGATCAATTCAGAAGAAGAACATGCCGTTTGGAAGGGGGATCAATTGTACCCAACTCTAGGGGATCAATTGTACCCATAATCAACATTTAAGAAAACCTTTTCTGAAAAAAAGTTGAGAGTTTTCCATTACTTTGAAAATATGACATTATGAAGTTCATTTTACGCTCGAACGATTGATACATTGGAACAAATATTATATTTTAAAGTGATGAAAAAAGATCTTCAAGTTACATGTTGTGAATTTTTTCAAACAAAGTTCAATTACTCAAACAATTATTTTGTTAAATATTTTTAAACTAAAAGCATTGATATTTTGCTCATTTTTGCACATTTTTCTAGAACATTTGATCTTTGTAAGAGATTCCAGTTTCAAGATATAGCTAAGGAATCAAGTATCCTCATTCTCCCCATGATTTTTTTTTTTATAATTGTTGTAGGTACATATTTGCGTGATATTCTCATAATAGTACTATGCGGATAATTTGAAGATCTCAAACATGCAAAAACAATCCTCATAAGTTGGACTAGTAAAATTCATGTCAGTAATCATTTCCTGGGTCCCAGCGACTATTGATAGCTTTAGATCTCAATCACACCAACTATTAATATTTCATCAAACACCATTAAACCCATTGCATTACCCTAAGCTCAAAGGTAGCCCCGTACCGAATCAAAAGCATTTAATCTTGTCCGGTCGTCGACTTTGAAACCGACCAGGCTGCATTGAGCAAGGTCAAGCAGAGTTGCCTTCTTCTATCCAACGACGACGCCACGAATGAAGATCACCCGGCCTAGATCCCCCGGTCAGAAATTCAACATTCATAATGTCTTCGTCTCTTTTGGCCCCCAGAAGGAAGTTGGTTCTTTGTCCTACGACACCTCAACTAACTTAATAGCTGAATGACAACGATCTGCATGCGTTGGGTGCGTGTCTTTTGCTCATCATCTTCAACACCCGACTAGACTTATGGTGGGTTGAATTTCAACGAATCAAATTCTAAGCCTAGGCTGACGAGCTGCCTCGGCTAAGTCGATGAAATATGAGCTCCATGAGCTTCCCACTATTAGCAACTCACCAATTCATGCTAATCCACACACTAGGACTAAGTATTTGGATACCGGAGGCTTCCGATGTGATTGGCGTTGTTGCTGCCGTATTAAAAGGTATTTTCATAATTTCCTAATAAACTTGTGCGTTTATGTGAGCAGGCGAAAATTGCATGAACATCTCCGGGCGATCTTCTTCTGCAATGGCTGACCTGTGCTGAGCTTCACGCAGCTGCCTCTGGAAGTTTTACGAAAGAGGTGCGGTAATTGAATGCAATTGCTGCTGGTTACAAAGTTATTTTTATTTGTTTCTGATCACATCGAATGAGTGTGTCAGATTTGACACGCTTCAAAAAATGACGATATTAACCCACGCCAAATGGCGTGATGAACAGTTTGAAATCAATAAGAGATGTACCGAAAAGTGGTATTCGGCGAACGGCCGAATACCGAATAGTGACCTTTTCAACTATTCGGCCAAACGAATATTCGGCCGAATATTCTGTTGAGTTTTTAATAGAAACTTAAAAGCGACAAGTTCATTTTTCCTCTACTTCTTGCATCTTAATACTTCTTATGTTTTTGAATCGATTATTTTCAACCAGATCTTTTTTAAGTAGAGGTCTCTTTGATTTTCAAAATGCCACCAATAGTTAGAAGGACATCAGATGGTTTGTCGCTTCTACGACGTTTATCATCCAAAAGATTAGGTTCCAGTGAAATCTGGGACAAAATATGTCCAAACAGGTGCCAAGTTATTTGAAATTGCTTATTTTATACTGAATCAGATAAATGTTGAATTTTAGCTAGATGTTTTCTAGCTGCCTAAAAAAACGATGAAAAAAGATATGACAAAAATCTGGAATAAACGATAATCAATGTATAAAGCTATTTACAGTGAAATAAACACGGATATGCTTAAGATTTTTTACTGAAACCATAAGTTTTTGATAATTTGTAGCTTTTTCATCATTACTTTTGAATATTTGATTAATTATCCAACATCCGTTGAAAAATTTGACAAATCTGATAGTTTATAAAATTTGAAAAATAAGTATTGGCCTATTCGGCCTATTCGGCCGAATACTTGGCTCAACTATTCGGTGAGCCGAATATTCGGCTTAACGTTTTTTTGGCGGTATTCGGCGCTTATTCGGTCGGTCGAATATTCGGTACATCTCTAAAATCAATTTTTCAATGTGCTTTGAGAAAACAACTTTTTTCAGTTGCTGAATGCATTTATGACGTTTATAAACAGAAATTTATTTAGAAAAAATGTTAGCAGCAAATAAAACACATTTAGTCAATTTAACTTGAAAGGGAAAACAATTTGAATTGAACAGGAGAGAAAATCATGAACAAATTAGTATGTTTAGATTTACGAAAAAAAGTTTTTCTGAAGTTTGGTCATGTTAACGAGATGAACCCTCCTTAAAGACTGACCTCTGAAGGAAATTGGTTAGATTTACCTATATTAAGGTTGTCAGAATTTTGGTTTAGATATTCGGACAAACAAAATAGTAAAAAATATCCAATAAACCAAATTGTGAAAATGGACAAAATTGACTTCACAAACAAAATTCTCAAAAATGACAAAATCGGCACTAATGACAAATTTGACTAAATTGACAATGAAAAAAAAAAATTGAATAAAATTGGCAAACCGTCAAAATGACAGAAAAGACAGGATGGAACAATTGACATCAATGCCAAAATAGCTACAATTGATAAAATTATAACATTACACAACATTGAAAAAAGATAGACAAATTTAACAAAAATGACTAAATTGGAAAAAAAATTACAGCAATGACAAAAATGACAAAATTGACAAATTTTTGAATTATGCTAGAAATATGAAATTTCGGAAAAATTAAAAAAGCTCTTGTACTTAGATTAAAATATCTCGGACGGCATAACAGTAATTTGAAATCCCTCTTTTGCATATTGAAGGTGAACAAACTTGCTATCGATCATCTGAACACTGTTTTTGCGTTTGACCAACAGTATTGTTGATAAATATTAGTGACTTTATGAGAAAAAAAATTATAAAAAACGCATTTTTTTAGGGAAAATTTTGATTCAACAAAAGTTTTAGACTCGATGGTAGCATTTAAAAAATATGATTTTCTTTTGCGCTTAAATGTCAATCAAAACAAAGATTTCAAGTGGTTATTTATCAAAATCGGTTGAAAATTGAAGAAGTTATGGCTACTTTATCATAATGGTATTTTTTGTAGTTTTTCATAATTTAACGAACCGCAGTTCACTTATCATAGTATAGGAAGAATAACACCTAGTAAATCTCACTTGCTCCAAGTCAAAATTATTTATTAGCTTACTAGAAGGTCACATGCCAAGTTTCAGGAAGATCTGACCAAAGGGAGAAGTTTCTTGAGTCTCAAACGTGAATAAAATTTTGAGGTTTTCTGCCCGGGAGGAACAAAAAATACTTAGTTTTTCATCAATAACTTCTTTCATCACTAGCTGATTTTTTTTATGGTAGATTTTCTTAAAGCCTATGTTGAGACAAATATTTCACCCGAAGACTGTAACTCGATTGGATTTGAAACAGAAAAGTTATTGCGGTTCAAAGATTGTATTTTGATCGAAAATTCTCGTATAAAACGCAATGCGTAAAAATTACTCATGGCGTGTTGGACAAAATTTGCGGCCTTTGAACTGCAATAACTTTTTTACTTCAAATCCAATCGTGTTGCAGTCTTCGGGTGAAATATTTGTCTCAACTTAGGCTTTAAAATAATTAACCATAAAAATCAATCGGCTTGTGATGAAAGAAGTTATTGATGAAAAACCAGTATTTTTTGTTCCTCCCGGGCAGAAAACCTCAAAATTTTATTCACGTTTGAGACTCAAGAAACTTCTCCCTATGGTCAGATCTTCCTGAAACTTGGCATGTGACCTTCTGGTAAGCTAATAAATAATTTTGACTTGGAGCAAGTGAGATTTACCAGGTGTTATTCTTCCTATACTATTATAAGTGTACTGCGATTCGTTGAATTATTCAAAACTGCAGAAATTACAGTTATGGTAAAGTAGCCATAACTTCTTCGATTTTCATCCGATTTTGATAAACAACCACTTGAAATCTTTATTTTTAATTGATATTTAAGGGAAAAAGAAAATCAGATCTTTTAAATGCTACTATTGAGTCTAAATTTTTCGTTGAAACAAAATTTTCTCTAAAAAAAATGCGTTTTTTATAATTTTTTCTCTCATTAAGTCACTAATATCAACAATACTGTTGGTCAAACGCAAAAACAGTGTTCAGATGATCGATAGAAAATTTATTCAACTTCAATATGCAAAAGAGGGATTTCAAATTACTGTTGTGCCGTCCGAGATATTTTAATCTAAGTACAAGAGCTTTTTTAATTTTTCCGAAAGTTCAAATTTGGAGCATAATTCAAAAACGGTTCTATTGAGATTTTTTTGAATTTTATTTTCGGATTCAGCGCCCGATTTTACATTAAAATTGTTGGTCAGTTAATCAAGTTCACGATTCTTTTAAAATTTTGTAAACTAGTGTAATCGCTGGATTTTTAATGAATTTTTCAAAAAATATTCTCAAAATTTTATAATATTTCCGTAAACTATCAAAAATCACAAGCAATTAAAAAAAAACTACCAGAATTTATCAGCTGTAGAAGGTAAACACTGAAATATTTCAAAAGGACGATTAGTAAATATTGAAAATGCGAAGTTTCAATTAATAATAATTGGATTTGGATACAAAAAGACACTCTGATAAACCTAGAAATTATGTAAGTTAGTTATAGTTTACGAATTTCAATTGTGACACTAGTTTTTTGCAGACATGGTGTTAAGGAAACATTTATCTTTCGAATGTCTGTATAGACAAATTAAGTCCCATTTGGAATTGAGTAAAGATCAAGGTGTGTTTATATTATGTGTCCCTCTATTTAATTACCTTGGGTTGTTTTCAGGGTCAGAGGTGCCAGGTGTCCTGATAAATCAGGATTTGTACTGATTTTAGAGAGACCGTCTTTCGCATCTTTGATAAATTTTTCGAAATGTCCATAAAATACTTCTAATTTCATTTATTTCCCCCTCTCGAGGTTTTTGGAAATTTTATGATTACATATTTCAACAATAAGACCACTCAATTTTCCATTCATCGTAATTTTGTTCGAAATCCTATCAAAATCGTTCGAAAGTTTATAACTATCTAGGATGACGATGGCTAACCAGTTTATGTACGCGTCTTGAAAGTAATCCAATCATATCATACATTTTCAAATCGTCGTATTCTTGATTATCGAATAACTTATATGAATTTGGATTACGAACACTTTAAAATATTTTTGTCCATTAGTTATTTAAGATAATATTATTAAATATCAAAAGGTAATCCCTTGCTATACCTATGCATTAAAATATTTATCAATATTACTCCCAATCGCTCTTTAAATAAATCTCATTGTTTACTTTCCGTAGTGATGTATATTTAAATAAAGAACTAAACTGTTGAAAAGACATCACTAGCCAAAGTTAAAGCGATTATGTGCGCAAGGCAGTTACGTGAATGTTAAGAGAAAAGAAATCTAAAGGGTACACTCAGAAAAATACTATTATGTATGCCATAAGATTCTCTTATAAAGTGGCGCCATAAGAAAAATTAATGAAATTCATAAGATTGTCTTATGACGCGAATGAATTCTGAAGATGAACGCCTACTTCAATGAGAGGTTGTTGCTTTTCATAAGAGATTCTTATGGAAACAGTAAATCACTATCTAATAAGAAAAATTCTAGATATTTCATGCTGAAAACATTCACTTTATTGTTTGCCGAATTTGTTTAAAATTAAATCCTTCATGGTCACCATCAGCAGCGTATCAACAGACGGCTCCATCAAAGTTTTTTTTCGCCGCATCTTAATCTTCGATCTTTTATTTTTTGCCGATCAGCTTGCTGAAAAGTAAACAAATAATGTATTTTAGTTTACTAATATATTAAACGTTCACACCAAAAACATCAAATCGAACTTACCATTCCGGAGATAACAATAACATTTAACATTGAAGGAAAACTAATAATAACTATGAAATGGCGATTGCTTCGTGCTGTTAGATGATGAAAAAAACTGATGCTATGAATGAATGTGTTCATCATTTTTTCACAATGCCGTTTCATCTGTTTTTCAAAAGAATGTCGTATGAAAATTGAAAGAATTTCATAAGACTCTTATGAAACATTATTTTACACTCTAAAAAGCGGTTCATAAGATGCATCTTATGAAAATTATAATAAGAATTTTCCTGAGTGTAGTATAGAGCCGGTGATGATACTGTGCCTGAACCGGCATATTTTCGATTGCCGTAGGAGTGTTGGATAGCGGAATCTTTAATTGGCCTTCGACTAGGGAATCTGTAAGTAGCAAGGAGTAGTTTTTAAGCACTATCTGAGAGCTATTAATTCAAGGAACTTTCTACAGAACTAAAATAAAGTGGATCAAAGAATATCAGTATTTTGCGAAAGTCAAAACAAAACTTAATATTTTAAGTGAAAGCAACAAACAAATGCTAGCTAGTAAAGCATCCTTTAAATTTCAACATCATTTTAAATTCGCTTTCTACAGATCCAGATTGAGATCGCTCCTCTATGGGTATGTCTGGCAAACACAATTTAACGAAAGATTTTTGAGATGATATTGATGGAGAATTTATACTATTTTTCGTTTTTCCTGTAAGAGCGTATTTTCTCCGTCTGTTGGTGGCGAGAGTTCGATTTCAGCTGGCAGATAGGCAACACATTCAAAATAATTATCAGGTAAGTTGGTTGAAGTACGGCAAATATTATCAAACCGGTAAATTAAGCTCGAGTTTATATTAAGTAATTGTATTATTTTATCCCCAGATCGAATTCGCCAAATGGAACGAAGAGTTGAAGGGATAGTTAGTCATACAGCCAAAACTTAGGAACGGTATTCTGCCGTGAATGGGATCGGCCTCCCGCGGCACCAGCCAGTTATGAAGAAAAAAAGCAGATACTTGATTGAAAAATGTACTTGATACGAATGGACTCAAAAACAACTTCGTGGGGCATCGAAATCCGAATCATTGTCAGAACTATCTCCGGCTGGCTGATTGCAAATAGTCAAAAAACAGTTCAAATGTTTTAGTGTCTTAGTAATTAGGTTTAAATTTAATAATAAGGAACTGTGCAATAAATCAAATAAGGAGAAATGCAGAATATGTTTTTTTTTGTAAAAACAACCCATCACGCTTCTTGAAAAGATTTACATGATATTTACTTTACATGTCATGTAAGCTGCACTAGAATTACATGATTTATTTTTTACGTGTCAAGCAATGAAATCAAAAATTACATGATTTGTGTTTTACATGTCAAGTAATATCAAGTAGAATTACATGTAATGAATTGTATTTTCACATGTAGATAAATACCTGATTCCCTTCTACCCATGCTCTTGCATGTAAAAATACAAGGATTTTTCTAAGCGTCTAGTTCAACTGAGAACTTTTCATAAATATATACAAGTAATTTCCTTTATTGATCAGATAAGTATCGATAGTTTTGTTTGAGAAATAAATGAGGATTTTAATTGGGATCAAGATCTCTACAATCATTTTACAGTAAATTTTAAAATTTTACCAGGATTAAGGAAATTTATTATAGAAAACTTAAATCGTTACACTAGGCAAAAGTGTCTCCTGATCATATCCTTTCACCCAACGCTCCAAATCAAAACTTTTTTGCTAGGATGCAGAGGTGACCTCGGTCCTAAAGCGCAACATTGTTCTTTCATCCCTTTATTTTTTTCCAATCTATCTAGTGAACTACTAGGACGTGGCCGGCGCCGTTATTGATGATTAAAGAGAGAGCATCAGTTTTGGGCATTGGAAATGTTTTGTCAATCCCAGGCATCATTCATTTGACCGCTGAACAAAATTGATGGCCTCGGTCAATCACGGAGTAGCAACCATTGGCGATGTGGAATTCGTTCTACTGAGCCACGCCTGCGATCATGGGATTCGAAATGCATTTTACCAATAAAGAGTTAAAAAGCCTATTGGAGAAATTGATCGGAATTGTTCATTATTAATTTAATACTAGGAAATTTTAATAAAGCATTTCGGGTTCAATTTTCAAAGGTGGATGTCAATCAAGCTAAGCTAAGCTAAGCTAATTCATATTTTGTTTCGCAAAACTTGACTTGAAATTATGATTTAGATTTGAGACACTGAATGATGGTTCTGAATATATCCTGATCTTAAGTTTTGAATTCTAAAACTATTATATCTGTATCTCTATGAAATTTGAATTTGATTATTTTGTTTCAAATTTAAATTTTGTATGTCATGTTTCAAATCTTAATGATACTTCCCAATAGTCATTGTCAAATATTTTTCGATGAAACAAAAACCAGACAATCAATAATGAAATGAAAATCATTTAAAATATATATCCGGAAATTTTTCTGAATCAGAGAATTTTAGTAAGGGTATTAAAAAAAGAAGAATTTAATTTTCATTTGCCGCTAAATGTTTGCACGTAATTAATTAAAAAATTATTTGAAGTTAACAAAAACGATCTTCTACCTAGACAACATGGCTATTTGAAAACAGTGTACTGAACTCATCTCCAGTTCCTTTACACGTTTCAAATATTTTGTTTCCTCTGGGATAGGATTTGAAAAAAAATCGAATCATAGGGGTCCCCCGAGAAAAATTGCCCCGGGCCGCCGAAGGCTTAATCTGGCCCTGCTGCTGCTCCAAGAGCTTCGGTGGGAAACGTCCAGGAAAACCGTAACAGAAAGTTGGGCATCGCTCTTCCGAACGTCACTGCTGTAAATGTTTGTCACTCTGTGTTAGAATCGGTCCTATAGCAACCCGAAGGTACCTTCAAGGAATGAAAAACGAAAAACAAGAGCCCCAGGGCGATTTGCCGAAAAATTCAAATATTTAGCGAATATTCTACCTGGTCATCCTTTAAACAATAGAAACAATTGGCATTTCAAATAATTGCAGGTTGAGTTTTTTTACTCTGAACATATAAGGAATTCTCCTGTTGATATTCAACTCGCAACTTTTTCATGCGTCTATCAAGTTCTCTTCTTACCTTGATGGATGAGGTCTTAGAAGTTTGATGCTCCTCCAGCCATCAATATGGTGGCTCCTATTTAACGTGTTGTCGTCGTCGTCCTTCATAAATCAAAATTATATTTTCGACAGAACTGCACACTTTCGATGCAAAAAGCCTGCGACGGTGTGGCATTTAACGCATAAACTGATGTGTAGTATCGCTTATTCATAATCAGTGGATGCAAATAACCAATCACCATTTTTATTACCTCAATAGTCAAATAATAACGATGTGAATAATCAAGAAGAGCTCGAACAAGAATAATTCACCGATTCATCGACGTCGACGTTCGGAGCGAGGGAAGGTTACACGCATCTTCACTCGAGCCAAGCCAAAGAGAGGCTTTTGCGTACCTATGTTTGTACCTATAGCCGGCAGGTGGCTTCGAGGAGATTGGCCATCATCGCCAACGTTTTTTAACGACTTGTTCTCGAAAGACAAGTGCGTTCCTTCCTTTTTGGTGAAACGCACTGCTCTTTGACACATCTTGGGATTCACCGCTGAATGGCCCAAGAAGGACCACCAATCGAGGTCGGATGTAAATGTATCCGAGTTTCTGATTGGAAGGTACTAGAAATGGCGCCCCATGCAACTTAGTCATCTTTAATACAAAAGTTGACTGTTTATTAATGATCGAGATTTGCTTTATTGAATATCGGTTACCAACACTGTTACTGTCTGTCAAATTCTAAGCCTAGGCTGACGAGCTGCCTCGGCTAAGTCGATGAAATATGAGCTCCATGAGCTTCCCACTATTAGCAACTCACCAATTCATGCTAATCCACACACTAGGACTAAGTATTTGGATACCGGAGGCTTCCGATGTGATTGGCGTTGTTGCTGCCGTATTAAAAGGTATTTTCATAATTTCCTAATAAACTTGTGCGTTTATGTGAGCAGGCGAAAATTGCATGAACATCTCCGGGCGATCTTCTTCTGCAATGGCTGACCTGTGCTGAGCTTCACGCAGCTGCCTCTGGAAGTTTTACGAAAGAGGTGCGGTAATTGAATGCAATTGCTGCTGGTTACAAAGTTATTTTTATTTGTTTCTGATCACATCGAATGAGTGTGTCAGATTTGACACGCTTCAAAAAATGACGATATTAACCCACGCCAAATGGCGTGATGAACAGTTTGAAATCAATAAGAGATGTACCGAAAAGTGGTATTCGGCGAACGGCCGAATACCGAATAGTGACCTTTTCAACTATTCGGCCAAACGAATATTCGGCCGAATATTCTGTTGAGTTTTTAATAGAAACTTAAAAGCGACAAGTTCATTTTTCCTCTACTTCTTGCATCTTAATACTTCTTATGTTTTTGAATCGATTATTTTCAACCAGATCTTTTTTAAGTAGAGGTCTCTTTGATTTTCAAAATGCCACCAATAGTTAGAAGGACATCAGATGGTTTGTCGCTTCTACGACGTTTATCATCCAAAAGATTAGGTTCCAGTGAAATCTGGGACAAAATATGTCCAAACAGGTGCCAAGTTATTTGAAATTGCTTATTTTATACTGAATCAGATAAATGTTGAATTTTAGCTAGATGTTTTCTAGCTGCCTAAAAAAACGATGAAAAAAGATATGACAAAAATCTGGAATAAACGATAATCAATGTATAAAGCTATTTACAGTGAAATAAACACGGATATGCTTAAGATTTTTTACTGAAACCATAAGTTTTTGATAATTTGTAGCTTTTTCATCATTACTTTTGAATATTTGATTAATTATCCAACATCCGTTGAAAAATTTGACAAATCTGATAGTTTATAAAATTTGAAAAATAAGTATTGGCCTATTCGGCCTATTCGGCCGAATACTTGGCTCAACTATTCGGTGAGCCGAATATTCGGCTTAACGTTTTTTTGGCGGTATTCGGCGCTTATTCGGTCGGTCGAATATTCGGTACATCTCTAAAATCAATTTTTCAATGTGCTTTGAGAAAACAACTTTTTTCAGTTGCTGAATGCATTTATGACGTTTATAAACAGAAATTTATTTAGAAAAAATGTTAGCAGCAAATAAAACACATTTAGTCAATTTAACTTGAAAGGGAAAACAATTTGAATTGAACAGGAGAGAAAATCATGAACAAATTAGTATGTTTAGATTTACGAAAAAAAGTTTTTCTGAAGTTTGGTCATGTTAACGAGATGAACCCTCCTTAAAGACTGACCTCTGAAGGAAATTGGTTAGATTTACCTATATTAAGGTTGTCAGAATTTTGGTTTAGATATTCGGACAAACAAAATAGTAAAAAATATCCAATAAACCAAATTGTGAAAATGGACAAAATTGACTTCACAAACAAAATTCTCAAAAATGACAAAATCGGCACTAATGACAAATTTGACTAAATTGACAATGAAAAAAAAAAATTGAATAAAATTGGCAAACCGTCAAAATGACAGAAAAGACAGGATGGAACAATTGACATCAATGCCAAAATAGCTACAATTGATAAAATTATAACATTACACAACATTGAAAAAAGATAGACAAATTTAACAAAAATGACTAAATTGGAAAAAAAATTACAGCAATGACAAAAATGACAAAATTGACAAATTTTTGAATTATGCTAGAAATATGAAATTTCGGAAAAATTAAAAAAGCTCTTGTACTTAGATTAAAATATCTCGGACGGCATAACAGTAATTTGAAATCCCTCTTTTGCATATTGAAGGTGAACAAACTTGCTATCGATCATCTGAACACTGTTTTTGCGTTTGACCAACAGTATTGTTGATAAATATTAGTGACTTTATGAGAAAAAAAATTATAAAAAACGCATTTTTTTAGGGAAAATTTTGATTCAACAAAAGTTTTAGACTCGATGGTAGCATTTAAAAAATATGATTTTCTTTTGCGCTTAAATGTCAATCAAAACAAAGATTTCAAGTGGTTATTTATCAAAATCGGTTGAAAATTGAAGAAGTTATGGCTACTTTATCATAATGGTATTTTTTGTAGTTTTTCATAATTTAACGAACCGCAGTTCACTTATCATAGTATAGGAAGAATAACACCTAGTAAATCTCACTTGCTCCAAGTCAAAATTATTTATTAGCTTACTAGAAGGTCACATGCCAAGTTTCAGGAAGATCTGACCAAAGGGAGAAGTTTCTTGAGTCTCAAACGTGAATAAAATTTTGAGGTTTTCTGCCCGGGAGGAACAAAAAATACTTAGTTTTTCATCAATAACTTCTTTCATCACTAGCTGATTTTTTTTATGGTAGATTTTCTTAAAGCCTATGTTGAGACAAATATTTCACCCGAAGACTGTAACTCGATTGGATTTGAAACAGAAAAGTTATTGCGGTTCAAAGATTGTATTTTGATCGAAAATTCTCGTATAAAACGCAATGCGTAAAAATTACTCATGGCGTGTTGGACAAAATTTGCGGCCTTTGAACTGCAATAACTTTTTTACTTCAAATCCAATCGTGTTGCAGTCTTCGGGTGAAATATTTGTCTCAACTTAGGCTTTAAAATAATTAACCATAAAAATCAATCGGCTTGTGATGAAAGAAGTTATTGATGAAAAACCAGTATTTTTTGTTCCTCCCGGGCAGAAAACCTCAAAATTTTATTCACGTTTGAGACTCAAGAAACTTCTCCCTATGGTCAGATCTTCCTGAAACTTGGCATGTGACCTTCTGGTAAGCTAATAAATAATTTTGACTTGGAGCAAGTGAGATTTACCAGGTGTTATTCTTCCTATACTATTATAAGTGTACTGCGATTCGTTGAATTATTCAAAACTGCAGAAATTACAGTTATGGTAAAGTAGCCATAACTTCTTCGATTTTCATCCGATTTTGATAAACAACCACTTGAAATCTTTATTTTTAATTGATATTTAAGGGAAAAAGAAAATCAGATCTTTTAAATGCTACTATTGAGTCTAAATTTTTCGTTGAAACAAAATTTTCTCTAAAAAAAATGCGTTTTTTATAATTTTTTCTCTCATTAAGTCACTAATATCAACAATACTGTTGGTCAAACGCAAAAACAGTGTTCAGATGATCGATAGAAAATTTATTCAACTTCAATATGCAAAAGAGGGATTTCAAATTACTGTTGTGCCGTCCGAGATATTTTAATCTAAGTACAAGAGCTTTTTTAATTTTTCCGAAAGTTCAAATTTGGAGCATAATTCAAAAACGGTTCTATTGAGATTTTTTTGAATTTTATTTTCGGATTCAGCGCCCGATTTTACATTAAAATTGTTGGTCAGTTAATCAAGTTCACGATTCTTTTAAAATTTTGTAAACTAGTGTAATCGCTGGATTTTTAATGAATTTTTCAAAAAATATTCTCAAAATTTTATAATATTTCCGTAAACTATCAAAAATCACAAGCAATTAAAAAAAAACTACCAGAATTTATCAGCTGTAGAAGGTAAACACTGAAATATTTCAAAAGGACGATTAGTAAATATTGAAAATGCGAAGTTTCAATTAATAATAATTGGATTTGGATACAAAAAGACACTCTGATAAACCTAGAAATTATGTAAGTTAGTTATAGTTTACGAATTTCAATTGTGACACTAGTTTTTTGCAGACATGGTGTTAAGGAAACATTTATCTTTCGAATGTCTGTATAGACAAATTAAGTCCCATTTGGAATTGAGTAAAGATCAAGGTGTGTTTATATTATGTGTCCCTCTATTTAATTACCTTGGGTTGTTTTCAGGGTCAGAGGTGCCAGGTGTCCTGATAAATCAGGATTTGTACTGATTTTAGAGAGACCGTCTTTCGCATCTTTGATAAATTTTTCGAAATGTCCATAAAATACTTCTAATTTCATTTATTTCCCCCTCTCGAGGTTTTTGGAAATTTTATGATTACATATTTCAACAATAAGACCACTCAATTTTCCATTCATCGTAATTTTGTTCGAAATCCTATCAAAATCGTTCGAAAGTTTATAACTATCTAGGATGACGATGGCTAACCAGTTTATGTACGCGTCTTGAAAGTAATCCAATCATATCATACATTTTCAAATCGTCGTATTCTTGATTATCGAATAACTTATATGAATTTGGATTACGAACACTTTAAAATATTTTTGTCCATTAGTTATTTAAGATAATATTATTAAATATCAAAAGGTAATCCCTTGCTATACCTATGCATTAAAATATTTATCAATATTACTCCCAATCGCTCTTTAAATAAATCTCATTGTTTACTTTCCGTAGTGATGTATATTTAAATAAAGAACTAAACTGTTGAAAAGACATCACTAGCCAAAGTTAAAGCGATTATGTGCGCAAGGCAGTTACGTGAATGTTAAGAGAAAAGAAATCTAAAGGGTACACTCAGAAAAATACTATTATGTATGCCATAAGATTCTCTTATAAAGTGGCGCCATAAGAAAAATTAATGAAATTCATAAGATTGTCTTATGACGCGAATGAATTCTGAAGATGAACGCCTACTTCAATGAGAGGTTGTTGCTTTTCATAAGAGATTCTTATGGAAACAGTAAATCACTATCTAATAAGAAAAATTCTAGATATTTCATGCTGAAAACATTCACTTTATTGTTTGCCGAATTTGTTTAAAATTAAATCCTTCATGGTCACCATCAGCAGCGTATCAACAGACGGCTCCATCAAAGTTTTTTTTCGCCGCATCTTAATCTTCGATCTTTTATTTTTTGCCGATCAGCTTGCTGAAAAGTAAACAAATAATGTATTTTAGTTTACTAATATATTAAACGTTCACACCAAAAACATCAAATCGAACTTACCATTCCGGAGATAACAATAACATTTAACATTGAAGGAAAACTAATAATAACTATGAAATGGCGATTGCTTCGTGCTGTTAGATGATGAAAAAAACTGATGCTATGAATGAATGTGTTCATCATTTTTTCACAATGCCGTTTCATCTGTTTTTCAAAAGAATGTCGTATGAAAATTGAAAGAATTTCATAAGACTCTTATGAAACATTATTTTACACTCTAAAAAGCGGTTCATAAGATGCATCTTATGAAAATTATAATAAGAATTTTCCTGAGTGTAGTATAGAGCCGGTGATGATACTGTGCCTGAACCGGCATATTTTCGATTGCCGTAGGAGTGTTGGATAGCGGAATCTTTAATTGGCCTTCGACTAGGGAATCTGTAAGTAGCAAGGAGTAGTTTTTAAGCACTATCTGAGAGCTATTAATTCAAGGAACTTTCTACAGAACTAAAATAAAGTGGATCAAAGAATATCAGTATTTTGCGAAAGTCAAAACAAAACTTAATATTTTAAGTGAAAGCAACAAACAAATGCTAGCTAGTAAAGCATCCTTTAAATTTCAACATCATTTTAAATTCGCTTTCTACAGATCCAGATTGAGATCGCTCCTCTATGGGTATGTCTGGCAAACACAATTTAACGAAAGATTTTTGAGATGATATTGATGGAGAATTTATACTATTTTTCGTTTTTCCTGTAAGAGCGTATTTTCTCCGTCTGTTGGTGGCGAGAGTTCGATTTCAGCTGGCAGATAGGCAACACATTCAAAATAATTATCAGGTAAGTTGGTTGAAGTACGGCAAATATTATCAAACCGGTAAATTAAGCTCGAGTTTATATTAAGTAATTGTATTATTTTATCCCCAGATCGAATTCGCCAAATGGAACGAAGAGTTGAAGGGATAGTTAGTCATACAGCCAAAACTTAGGAACGGTATTCTGCCGTGAATGGGATCGGCCTCCCGCGGCACCAGCCAGTTATGAAGAAAAAAAGCAGATACTTGATTGAAAAATGTACTTGATACGAATGGACTCAAAAACAACTTCGTGGGGCATCGAAATCCGAATCATTGTCAGAACTATCTCCGGCTGGCTGATTGCAAATAGTCAAAAAACAGTTCAAATGTTTTAGTGTCTTAGTAATTAGGTTTAAATTTAATAATAAGGAACTGTGCAATAAATCAAATAAGGAGAAATGCAGAATATGTTTTTTTTTGTAAAAACAACCCATCACGCTTCTTGAAAAGATTTACATGATATTTACTTTACATGTCATGTAAGCTGCACTAGAATTACATGATTTATTTTTTACGTGTCAAGCAATGAAATCAAAAATTACATGATTTGTGTTTTACATGTCAAGTAATATCAAGTAGAATTACATGTAATGAATTGTATTTTCACATGTAGATAAATACCTGATTCCCTTCTACCCATGCTCTTGCATGTAAAAATACAAGGATTTTTCTAAGCGTCTAGTTCAACTGAGAACTTTTCATAAATATATACAAGTAATTTCCTTTATTGATCAGATAAGTATCGATAGTTTTGTTTGAGAAATAAATGAGGATTTTAATTGGGATCAAGATCTCTACAATCATTTTACAGTAAATTTTAAAATTTTACCAGGATTAAGGAAATTTATTATAGAAAACTTAAATCGTTACACTAGGCAAAAGTGTCTCCTGATCATATCCTTTCACCCAACGCTCCAAATCAAAACTTTTTTGCTAGGATGCAGAGGTGACCTCGGTCCTAAAGCGCAACATTGTTCTTTCATCCCTTTATTTTTTTCCAATCTATCTAGTGAACTACTAGGACGTGGCCGGCGCCGTTATTGATGATTAAAGAGAGAGCATCAGTTTTGGGCATTGGAAATGTTTTGTCAATCCCAGGCATCATTCATTTGACCGCTGAACAAAATTGATGGCCTCGGTCAATCACGGAGTAGCAACCATTGGCGATGTGGAATTCGTTCTACTGAGCCACGCCTGCGATCATGGGATTCGAAATGCATTTTACCAATAAAGAGTTAAAAAGCCTATTGGAGAAATTGATCGGAATTGTTCATTATTAATTTAATACTAGGAAATTTTAATAAAGCATTTCGGGTTCAATTTTCAAAGGTGGATGTCAATCAAGCTAAGCTAAGCTAAGCTAATTCATATTTTGTTTCGCAAAACTTGACTTGAAATTATGATTTAGATTTGAGACACTGAATGATGGTTCTGAATATATCCTGATCTTAAGTTTTGAATTCTAAAACTATTATATCTGTATCTCTATGAAATTTGAATTTGATTATTTTGTTTCAAATTTAAATTTTGTATGTCATGTTTCAAATCTTAATGATACTTCCCAATAGTCATTGTCAAATATTTTTCGATGAAACAAAAACCAGACAATCAATAATGAAATGAAAATCATTTAAAATATATATCCGGAAATTTTTCTGAATCAGAGAATTTTAGTAAGGGTATTAAAAAAAGAAGAATTTAATTTTCATTTGCCGCTAAATGTTTGCACGTAATTAATTAAAAAATTATTTGAAGTTAACAAAAACGATCTTCTACCTAGACAACATGGCTATTTGAAAACAGTGTACTGAACTCATCTCCAGTTCCTTTACACGTTTCAAATATTTTGTTTCCTCTGGGATAGGATTTGAAAAAAAATCGAATCATAGGGGTCCCCCGAGAAAAATTGCCCCGGGCCGCCGAAGGCTTAATCTGGCCCTGCTGCTGCTCCAAGAGCTTCGGTGGGAAACGTCCAGGAAAACCGTAACAGAAAGTTGGGCATCGCTCTTCCGAACGTCACTGCTGTAAATGTTTGTCACTCTGTGTTAGAATCGGTCCTATAGCAACCCGAAGGTACCTTCAAGGAATGAAAAACGAAAAACAAGAGCCCCAGGGCGATTTGCCGAAAAATTCAAATATTTAGCGAATATTCTACCTGGTCATCCTTTAAACAATAGAAACAATTGGCATTTCAAATAATTGCAGGTTGAGTTTTTTTACTCTGAACATATAAGGAATTCTCCTGTTGATATTCAACTCGCAACTTTTTCATGCGTCTATCAAGTTCTCTTCTTACCTTGATGGATGAGGTCTTAGAAGTTTGATGCTCCTCCAGCCATCAATATGGTGGCTCCTATTTAACGTGTTGTCGTCGTCGTCCTTCATAAATCAAAATTATATTTTCGACAGAACTGCACACTTTCGATGCAAAAAGCCTGCGACGGTGTGGCATTTAACGCATAAACTGATGTGTAGTATCGCTTATTCATAATCAGTGGATGCAAATAACCAATCACCATTTTTATTACCTCAATAGTCAAATAATAACGATGTGAATAATCAAGAAGAGCTCGAACAAGAATAATTCACCGATTCATCGACGTCGACGTTCGGAGCGAGGGAAGGTTACACGCATCTTCACTCGAGCCAAGCCAAAGAGAGGCTTTTGCGTACCTATGTTTGTACCTATAGCCGGCAGGTGGCTTCGAGGAGATTGGCCATCATCGCCAACGTTTTTTAACGACTTGTTCTCGAAAGACAAGTGCGTTCCTTCCTTTTTGGTGAAACGCACTGCTCTTTGACACATCTTGGGATTCACCGCTGAATGGCCCAAGAAGGACCACCAATCGAGGTCGGATGTAAATGTATCCGAGTTTCTGATTGGAAGGTACTAGAAATGGCGCCCCATGCAACTTAGTCATCTTTAATACAAAAGTTGACTGTTTATTAATGATCGAGATTTGCTTTATTGAATATCGGTTACCAACACTGTTACTGTCTCTAAATATGACTGTGTTTAAGTAATTTTGGATGCTGAATGCCACAATGTGGCTTAAATGTATCAAAACAGACACCCATCATCCAGCTGAAAAGACGGAATCGCATCATCTCCATTTTAATAACTGTCATTTTCAGTCGCTGGAACTAATATCGGCTCAATCTTCTCGAATTATACCAATCATCTGCCCCAGCAACATTCCTCGGACGCTTTTTTCGCACCTCAAACGGTCCACTCCGGAAACGAACACCTGACACGGATCGGAAATTCCAATCAATCGCAGCTCATTTTTTCCATTTTACCCCCAACAAACTAAGTCAAGATCAAGATCAAATCAAACATTCAACAGAACACCTCACAAGAGACATGAGAAAAAATAAATTCAATCGACAACTCATCTCAATCACATCTTCGCTAAAAATATCAACAGCAGCAACAACAAAAACAACATCAACGACGACTTCTCGAAACAAACAAAAAATTGATCTTACTCATCCGCGTTTCGCGGTAAGCAGAATTTGTGTGCGGTATGGGTGAATTAGTGGTAAGACACCGAGAGAAAAAAAAACCTAACGTTTCAAGTTTTCTAGGCCCTTTTCAAATGTCAACTTCTTTAAACTGGGCACTATAAATGGAAACATGGAGAACATGAAAAAACATGATCTGACAAAACCACACAGCCACTTACATATGTTGGCATGTGAATATCTAGTAGATATCTGTTTAATCAAAATGTGCTCGGTCATGCATGAGAATGATGTGCGCGTAAAAATCGCTAATGTGATTAGTACTTATGTATCCCGAAATAAAAACTTTTGTAATGCGAACAACCGATAATGGTCAATTGATGTTTGTTTCCTGAACTATGAAAAGTTCATGAGAATCTACTGCAGTAGAATATTCTGTAATAATATTTTTGACATATTTCCGGTTTGTTTTCTTATAGTTGTGTTGGTTTAATATGTTTTGTTTCTTTCTTCATGAAATCTATCCAATTTTAACTTCGATTTGCTGTACTTTATTTTGAAAAAAATCGATTCGAGTGTAGGTGTAAAAGAGAGCATTGAATTTTCATCCCGTCGAACATGCCATCTAAAATATCCAATCATAAATACACGGCGATTAAAAACAATCAAAAAAAAAGAGAGAATCTACTCTACGAGATGAATGAACGAAGCTTTCAGTTTTGTCGTTGTTGTTGTATTTTGAGTTTATTTGGCTGCTTAAAATTTATATTCATTCAGTATGAGTAACGCACTGTTCAATCTCTCTACACTGAATCAAATTTGTTCAACATAACTCTCAATTTAAACACCATTATTCTTACACTCCACGCACGCTCCTTTTTTTAAACTCAAAATCAAGTTTGGCCGAGGTTCAAAACATAGTTCGATTCTATGAACTTCAAAGTTAAGTTCCCTTTTTACTCTTTGCGGCCGACCCGTTGCGACAGTTCAAAACGGAGTTCGTACTGCAATCTCAAAACAAATCCCTTTTTTCATTCTGCGAGGGAGCTGAGTTCGACCTTATGAACTAAAAATTGAATTATCTTTATTGCCCCTGCTGCCCCTTATATTTTCCTTTCATACAAATCTATTTCCGTTTTTCCTTGCTCATGTCCAACCTTTACCAATAAAAAGGCCTTTTAACCTGTTCCCATGATGTTGCTGTGAGTCTGTTGTTGAAATGTGTCTTGCTTTTAAATTGACCGCTGGGAATCCCTCGCTAGCTAGTGTTATTTTAGTATTACAATTAATTTATTTTTAACAAATATCTAATGAATAAACTTATATTATATGAGACATTTATCGAAATAGGAATGCACAAAAAAAGCAAGTCAATATTTTATTAAATATCGAATCTCAATGACTTGATTATTGCCTACATTCAGGAATAAGCTAAGCTTCAGTGGAGTGCGTTCACACCCACCTCCGCTTTTCCTGAGTGTTCTTAGTGTGGTGATGTAGGACAAGACGCTCAACCGGTAACAAAGTTGAGTAAAAATAAATCTTAAAGTTGCAATAAGTTGGCTAGGAAACGTCGTAGAATGTTGAAATCTTGTGCAAAACGTGTGATTCAAATGCCCCACCATATGTTCAGAACACCTTATTCATGTGAATCTTCATCCAACTATGGTTAAATTGAAAAAAACTAACTTTAAATAACTTTCAAAATAAAACCTTTATAACTCTGCTATGAAAAGAGATAAAGTTTGGATGTATTCAACAAAGTTTCATATTTTCACGTATTCTACAAATTTGTACTAAATAGCAAAGCTCTATCTATTGAAATAAAAAAGTTAGAGTTTTCAATTTTTTATAGTGGACTTTGACTAACTTTTGATGCTTTCAAGATACGAAGCATGTTTGAAGAAGCAAATGTTCTGAAGACACTCAAGAGATAAGATAAAAGACAGAGGCGCTACGAAAAAAGTTCCACTTTTAGCCCTTTCGGACCATTGTGCATTGAATGTACGCAGGAATGAACTATATCTAACGGGTGTTAAATAAAAAATGAGATTTTTTTCAATCACATATAGGGTGAGTGCTCCTACTTTGGACCTAGAGCCTACTTTAGTCCTAAAATGCCGGAAATGGTAAATAGTTCATTTTGCTGGCATAGGATAAAGATACTCTTATGCACACAATGTCCTCTAATTCTTCCAGAATCCTACTATACCGCTTTTTGCCATAAAAAGTCTTTTTCATAGTATTTTCTACGTTTTTAAAAATGCACCTCCTAATCAATGGTAAATCAGACAGCTCAATTAGTGAGGCGTGTTTTGAGAGATTAAAGTGAATAAGGAAGAATCACGTTTTCTTCCTGTCCAAGCCAAAAAAAAGGGGGAAATTACTTTCACTGTGAAGAATATGAACCATACTACCTATTTTTTCTAAAATAAATAAAAAACAATGGAAAACCCGGAAAATTTGCAATGGGTCCAAAAATAGGAGACTTTTGACTTTGATGTTCCATTTTTAGACCTGACATCACCAAAACTTTGTTTCTATGCCAACAAATCAACAAAAGTGCAAATTATTGATTGGGGCATAATTCAGAACCTCTGCGGCGAAGTCTAGCGTTAGCGAAGTAGACAATGTGCAACTCGAGACCCCATACACCCAACCTTCGGGTAGTGGTCATATCACCTCTTGTCTGCAACTCCGATTCTCTACCTCCCCGTGGTGCTAGCTGGGGTGCGAGCAACCTTAGCGGAGATCGGGTACCCAACCCCGGTGGATGCTTTGGTCGCATGCAGACTGAGTTAGGGGGCTTCGTAAGCGTCTGTTCTCCATGTCAGGGGCGGCGTGCGGAGTGCAACAGCGTCCTGGTGGTGTTCGGGACCCAAAACAGCAACATCACGACGGTCCTCCTGCGAGATAGTGGGGTTAGCTGCGGGCCTTGCGAGCCTGTGACTACAAAACAACATAAGCAACGAACAACGAACAACAAATTTCGGATGGAAATCGGCAAAGACCCACGCGACGAAAAGGGACTAGCGATTGGAAACTTGGAACATGGAACTGCCGATCTCTAAACTTTGTGGGCAGTACACACAAAATTTTCGAGGCCGAAAATTAGCAAAATTTTGCTCAAATTTGACCAGCTAAAAACTTAGCAATCAATTTAGCAAATTTTTTTTACTAAAACTTTAGCAAAATACCCAAAAGTGTCCGGACTAAATTTTTACTAATTTTTTAGTAAAAAAAATCATTATTTGCTAACAATTTAGTAAAAGGGTTTTAACTGGCAAACATTACTAGAATTTCAGTAAATTATGAATTTTAAAGGTGCCGTTGATTTTGTTTTGTTAGAAATTGCATTGTGATATCAATTTGAAAATAAAAAGATTTGATTATTACTTTTTTAATTTATATTCTATCCCTTATCCTCGCACCAAATTATCATGTCCGAATATGGGATAAGAGCAAAACATTTTTGCTTCCGGCGCTTATAACATGGCATAATAAGGTTCTTCTTAAGAATCCAGCAGTGGTCGATGCAAGTGGTCGAATTTTAGAAATAAGATGCTCGTTTGGATAATCCTGCAAGTTAGTTTGAATAATACCAACGTTAATTTAAAAAAAAATTTAAAAAAAACCATTATCAACTAAAATGTTGAAAACAGAATAAAATATCATATAAAAATTTCAATTCAACATGGAACTTAGATAAAAATTTATTGTTTTGGATTATGGCATCAATGGCACATTCACTTTAACATGTCAGATTCAGAGCTCAGTCGAGGTAATTTTAATTTAAGTTGCCTGATTTTAATTTTCATATGAGGCCCTTGGAGCCAAAGGGGTATAAGTGCATAAAAGCTTATTTCGAGAAAACACGCTTTTAAGTTGAAGAAAATTTGATTTGGAACGTAAAAGTATGTAAGTCGTAAATATGTACATAAATAAAATTAAAAAAATATGTTAAAATTATCAAATATAATTTGAAAAATGAAGAATCGTTTGGCGTCATTAACTCAAAATCGACCATTTTGTCACCTATACCCCTTTGGCTCTGAGGGCCTCATAACAGTTACTAAATCTATTCATATTTCACAACTGATGCAATTTTCAAGTTACAAAATACCAACAAATGTGCCTGAAGTCACCTTTAAAAATTTTAAAAATTATGAAAACTATGTAAAATGAAAAATAAACACAATAAGCACCACAAGGCTTATAAAGTGCAAAACAAACAACGAGAAAATGCCGGATTCAGATTCCAATCTCATAAATATATACAACTATAGCTTGAAAAAAAAATCTACCATAACCTTACCTTTTACTCGTTGTTGTGGTGGATCCTCCAATGACATTATGATAAGAGCTTAAATTTACTAATTCAACAATTAGCATCAATAGCATCAATGAGCTGTTATCCGGGTTAATGGGACTTATCTCATCTGAAGGATTTTCCAAGCCTTCATCGTCCTCATCTTGGAAAATTCTTCATTCAGATTACGCTCTCCCCACTGGTTGCGATCAATTTCATTCATGCCGATACCTTCCTGAAAAAAAAGTTAAATTTAAATTATCAATGAGTGGGATGTTACAATTTTTAAATATTTAATCGGATTGTAGCATGGACCTGAATTTGAATGCTAGAAATTCAGGTGTATTAGTACGGTGCAATTAGATTATTTAAAGTTGATCCTTAGAACCTCAATTTAAAGTATAGACCAATGAAAAAATAGAAAATGAAAGGGTACTTACTGTACTTGCTGCTTGTCAACACCAGTGACCATTTTTTCCAAGTCCAAGATCCACCAACATAATGAGTCAAGGTCTATTAATTAACAATCCTTAAAAATAAAAATAAATTGTTCTTTACTATATTTCATTCAAAAGTAACTGCTTACCTGATGTCGAAAGTCTTGACGTTATTTATTAATCAATATTTCTCCGTCTTCTGAGACCCGGTGTGCAATTCCTACATAGTCCGAGGCTTCAGGAGTTTTGAGACCCCGCTGAATATTACATATTTCACCATCCGGCAGTTCGATCTTATGAGGTCCCGTAATTTTGTTCTCAAGCATTTTCAATTTCTGGTTGTCTACTTGCCGCAGAATTTTGGGTATGGTGTTGGCAACAGAAAATGGCTTCCGAAGAAAGATCCCGATCCATGGATGCATATTCGTTTTGCAGTCAACATTCGATGCTGTTGGAGGTATCAGAAGTAAAGTTTTCGCTTCTTTTTTTCGGTTTATTTGTACCTTGGTACTTACCAAATTGAAATGCTTATTCCAAAGCCGGAAAATTATAATTTAAAGCCGTGGAGCGGAAGCGCCGAACCCGAACCACAATTTTATCCTGCGCGAAGATGCAGAAAAAACAAAAATGAAATGAACTGACAGGTTCCCGCTTGTGTCACCAGGGATGCCAACTGTTTTTCAGAAATGTCTGGAAGATTTTCAAAAAAAAAATCTGGAAAAGTCTGGATGGCAAACTTTCTAGGTGATGACCTTTTTTTTTTTTTTGGTCGCCAGATCGCAATATTGCAGTCTAGGGAATAACACTTATTACTTCATAACCATCATACATTCTATACACTATCAATGCCTGAGATTAATATGTTGATATCGGCTATACTATGTTTTATGCGTTACTTCCTGTTGATAGAACTTCGTGGCATTCCTCACTCTTCAAAAACTAATTCGAATCATTTGCTGCCATTTTGCAACCAAAACTTTGAATGTTCATGTCGAAACTCAAAAGTCTGGAAAAATCTGGAAGAAATGACAAAAGTCTGGAAGTTTGGAAATTTATAAAAAGTCTGCCAAAAGTCCAAAAAGTCTGGAAGATTCCAGAAAAATCTGGAAGGTTGGCAACGCTGTGTGTCACCCATCTAAAATTTCAGCGCCAAAAGACCGCGGTTTGGGCATAGACTAATAGTTTGAGTCCTTGCTACTATAAATGCTCAAATTAGTAGCAAACGGGTTTTTTTTACTCAAATTGAGCTAAAATCAGGACAAAATGGGAAAGTGCTAACTCAACAGTAAAAAAAATTTTTTGCTAACGGGAAGTAATGGCCATTTTTTGCTAAGTTGAGGCTCAGAAATTTTGTGTGTACCCACGTGCTCTCCAACGAATTGAAGAGCCGCAAATTCGACATCGTAGCGCTGCAGGAGGTATGCTGGAAGGGCTCCACGGTACGAACGTACCCAGATGGTCGTGCCATCTACCAGAGCTGCGGCAACACACACGAGCTTGGAACAGCTTTTATAGTGATGGGAAAGATGCAAAAGCGCGTGATCGGATGGTGGCCGATCAACTCTCGAATGTGCCGGTTGAGAATCAAGGGCCGGTTCTTCAACATCAGCATCATCAACGTGCACAGCCCTCACCTCGGAAGTACCGGTGACGACAAAGACGAATTGTACGCGCAGCTGGAGCGTGAATACGACCGTTGCCCAAAACATGATATCAAGATCGTCATCGGGGATTTCAATGCTCAGGTCGGCCAGGAGGAGGAATTCAAACCGACAATTGGAAGGTTCAGTGCACACCAGCTGACCAACGAAAACGGCCTCAGACTTATTGATTTCGCCGCCTCCAAACGAATGGCCGTACGTAGTACCTTTTTCCAGCACCGCTTCCCACACAAGTACACCTGGAGATCACCGTACCAAACTCAATCACAGATCGACCACGTTTTGATCGACAGCCGGCACTTCTCGGACATCATCGACGTCAGATCCTGTCGGGGCGCCAACATCGAGTCGGACCATTATCTGGTGATGGTGAAGATGCGCCCAAAACTCTCCGTAGTGAACAACACGCGAAACCGGCGCCCGCCTCGGTTAAATATCGCGCGACTGAAGCAACCTGAGGTCGCGGCAGACTACGCGCAATCGGTCGAAGCAGCGCTGCCGGCAGAGGGCGAGCTCTACGAAGCCCCTCTCGAGGACTGTTGGGATACCATCAAAACAGCCATCAACAGTGCTGCGGAGAACGTCATCGGTTATGTGGAGCGATCTCGACGGAACGACTGGTTCGACGAGGAGTGTAGGAGGGTGATGGACGAAGAGAATGCCGCGCGGGCGGCAGAAGTGCAGAGAGGCACCCGTCGAAATGTGGAAAATCACCGACAGCGGAAGAGGCAGCGAGTCCGACTTTTCCAGGAGAAAAAGCGCCGCCTGGAGGAGGAGGAGCTCGAGGAGCTGGAGCAGCCGCATCGTTCCCAAGAAACACGAAAGTTCTATCAGAAACTCAACGCATCCCGCAAAGGCTTCGTGCCGCAAGCCGAAATGTGCCGGGATAAGGACGGGGGTATCCTGACGGACAATCGTGAGGTGATGAAAAGGTGGAAGCAGCACTTCGATGAACACCTGAACGGCGCACATGCAGGAGATCAAGACGGTGGAGGAAGGTACATCGCCGGCGTAGCCAACGACGAAGACGAGCCACTCCCAACGATGAGTGAAGTTAAGGAAGCCATTCGCCAGCTGAATAGAAACAAGTCGGCTGGGAAGGATGGCATCGCAGCTGAACTCATCAAAATGGGCCCGGACAGGTTGGCCGATTGCCTACACCGGTTGATAATCCGGACCTGGGACATAGAACAGCTACCGGAGGAGTGGAAGGAGGGGGTAATATGCCCCATCTACAAGAAGGGCGACAAATTGGACTGTGAGAACTACCGAGCGATCACTGTCCTCAATGCCGCATACAAAGTGTTGTCCCGAATCCTACTCCGCCGCCTAACGCCTCAAGCAAACAGATTCGTGGGAAGTCATCAGGCCGGCTTTATGGAGGGACGGTCTACGACGGACCAGATATTCACATTACGGCAAATCCTCCAAAAATGCCGGGAACACCAAGTCCCTACGCACCATCTATTCATCGACTTCAAAGCCGCATACGACACGATCGACCGTAACGAGCTATGGAAAATCATGGACGAGAACGGCTTTTCCAGGAAGCTGATCAGACTGATCAAGGCGACGATGGATGGAACGCAGTGCTGTGTGCGGATTTCGGGTGAATTGTCGAGTTCATTCGAATCTCGCAGGGGGCTTCGACAAGGTGATGGTCTATCCTGCATGATGTTCAACGTGGCGCTAGAAGGTGTTATTCGACGAGCGGTGGGCGAAATGCGGGGCACGATTTTCAACAGATCCAGTCAACTTATTTGCTTTGCCGATGACATTGATATAGTCGGCAGATCATCTGCGGCGGTGGAGGAGATCTACCGCAAACTGAAACGTCCAAGTCGAAGTACATGCTGGCCTGCGGATCCGAGACCGACCGAACCCGCTTGTCCAGTAATAACAAGGTCACGATCGACGGCGACGAGCTGGAGATAGTCGAAGACTTTGTCTATCTCGGCTCACTGGTGATCGCAGACAATGACACCAGCCGTGAGATCCAAAGGCGAATTATCAGCGGAAGTCGAGCCTACTATGGACTCCACAAGCAACTGCGGTCGAGAAGACTTAGCCCTCGCACGAAGTGTAACCTGTATACGACGCTTATTAGACCGGTTGTTCTCTACGGGCACGAGACATGGATATTGCTCGAGGAGGACCTGCGTACACTCGGAGTATTCGAGCGACGAGTGTTAAGAACCATCTTTGGCGGCGTACAGGAGAACGGAGTGTGGAGGCGAAGGATGAACCACGAGCTCGCGTGACTCTACGGCGAACCCAGTATCCAGAAGGTGGTGAAGGCTGGCCGGATACGTTGGGCGGGACATGTTGCGAGAATGCCGGACGACTGTCCTGCAAAACAGGTGTTCGCTACGAATCCGGTAGGAACAAGACGAGCGGGGGCGCAACGAGCGAGGTGGTTAGACCAAGTGGAGCGTGATCTGGCGAACGTGGGGTGCCCGAGAAATTGGAGAACGGTTGCTATGAACCGAGTGAATTTTAGGAATTATGTTCGTCAAGTTATGTCGTAAGACGGAATACTACGTAAATAAAATAATAGTTGAATCTAACATATTTATAGTTAAAGGCAAAAAAACAATCATAGCAAACAAGACAAGAATGCCGTACAGATGGTAAAGTGTCTCAAATAAAAGTCTAATAACAATAATCATAGCAAACTTCTAGAATTTGCCAAGTACCTACATATTTAGCTCCTCAAAAAAAAATCAGTTTAATTAAAAAATTGTCATTTTCTTCAACTTTTTCAAAATAGTTGAACTAACGGTTTTCGGATCCTCCAGAGGAAAACGTATCCGGGCAGCAGAAGATTCTGCTGCACCGTCGACGAACCAAAATACATTGTTTTTGTTTTCCGTTTGTTTAGGTCAATTCGTCTGTTGGTTGAGAACAAAAGCGATTGATCGTTGATGATTGCTGATGACAGTTGGTAATGATGTACAAGGTACAAATGTTTACATCATCTCACTGTAAAGCAAACCTACTTAAACTGTGAACAGTAACACTGCAGTGTTGGTAGATAATAATGAGTAGATTTCTTGAATTACTCATTCAGAAATGAGTATTTCCCACTTATTATAAGTGAAGAGTGTGGCAATTGCAATCGCTAATAATTTGTGTAGTTATTATGCATGCAGAAAAAATCCAAAATATGAGCGCTAATAATCATAGCAGCTTTGCCTACTAGCGACACGTCGCATACGTCTCGACGTTGAAAAAAATAACGACGCACCGCAAGTTTCCTAGGAGACCTGGAGCATGCGATTGGTGGCCTAAGGAAAATGTACAATCAATAACATACCCCCTTATTCTACGCCGCGCGTGAGGTGACGATAGTCGAGTCACCCTAGTCACCCGATTCCAGTAGTCGCTTTAGGTGAGAAACGTCTTTTAGAATGAACTTTTTGAGTTCTTGTCCTAATTTAGTAGTCAGATGGACATGAACCTCTGTCACATCGGTTTCGGGAATAAGGTGACAAGCCTCATGTGACTCCGACTTGACTCGACTATCGTCACCTCACGCGCGGCGCAGAATAAGGGGGATAAACAATGATCAAGTACTACATCGAAATAGCCTACTGGACTGAAAAAAGAAAAACAAACCTGCGAATGACAGAAATCTCGCTAGTAAAAAAGCGTCGCTAGTCCTACTGTCGCTATTCAGTTTGGTGCAATAACATAATATCTAATGACAAGACTGGCGAAACATGAATAAAGATAACTCTATTCCACCACTGATCCCTGCGTTGTTACTCAGTTTTCAACAATTCCAATACACAATATAACGTTACCCATTCATTATTTTGTTTTGATTTGTTCGACAAAGCTTTTGATCCGATAAGGAAAAATAGAATCACTGGAAGGGCAATTATTTAGTTAGGCCAACACATTTTTTAAACAGTACTATTTTTAAAATTTTTTTTGTCCTAGTGTTTAGTTACCGGAATGGTAAAATTAATGGCAACTTTGAGAATACAAAATGTACGCCGTTGATATCCCACAATCGTGGTGATCCATAAATTTTCTAAGCAAACAAAAGAAAACTTTTTGATGTAATTGAGAAAAACTAGTCCCTATGCTCAAATGAAGCAAATGACAAAAAAAATTATAAAAGTATCCACACTTGTAGGAAAAGTTGTAAGACAATTTACAAAAGGAACTTTAGATATGCCCTTTTATTAAATTTGATTGAGTTTCATCCGCCTGAATTCGGGTTCATCGAATATCCATTATTAGTTTTATCACACATTCCAAGCTCAGTTGACAGCTTGACAAATCTAATCTCGGAAAGATGAGGTAGAGTTCAAACGATCCATCCCAGCGCATGCATGCATCGCATCATTTCTGCCGGCAGTTCTGTCAACCTCACATCGAAAAAAAATTATGCCTGATTCGAAATTAATTTGTCTCAATTCTATTTTTCAAGAGCGACCTTGTCAAAAACGCCCGGCGTAATTCAGAGTTGGGATGCCTCTGCTTCAAAGTGGCAACAGCAGCAACAAAAACAGAACTTCAGATGACGTGCAGCCTCCTAGAGAAGGCGCATTAATTTTGGCACCAAAATTCAAGAAGGAAGAGATTTGTGCTGTTTTACTGCTTGAAGGTGATCTCTGAAGTGGGTTCCTCTTGACGAGAACCTTTGAACAGAAGAGATCAACGTTGTGCTGCCTGCCTTCCTCCTGTTTCTTCTGAATGAAACTTCTTCTGAGGAACCGAAAAACGGCTGCCGGTCCATCGCCAAGTGAGATGAAGTGTCCCTGGAGGAGAATTGCCATTGACTTACCACCATGCTGCTGGGAAAATTGTTGTTTGATTTATCGCTCCAAAGGTTACAACACGTCTCATAATAAAGTTAGACGAGTGCTGGATCAAGGCAAGCTTAAGTCTGGCTGCCGAAGATGTTCTCTGTTGTGGAGTATCATCTCCCTCTAGTTCCTGGAAGAAACGACCAGTGTTCAAATGTCAGTAACTTCTCGTTTCAAATGGTAATTGATCATTCTTGGCTGCTTCTTTAAACGGTTACATAGAATCAGACAAAACGCTTTCATCCGTAGCTTCTGATTTTTTTTCTCAGAGATTTTCCCCAAAACAATAAATTAATCGTCCCATGCGAAATGGCAATTTATACGACATCGATGACCTTGAAGAAGATCAACGATTTTCGTTTCAAGGTAACGTCGTGAATTTTTTTTTCATTTTTGCTATCCACGCGAGCAATAAACCCTGCCTTGCCTCGGATTAGGTTTGTTCCAATAAAAGATTCGCGCCAAACGCCATGACAGATGAGTTTACCACCTAATGGCATCAATCAAGCGAAATTCGCGCGACCATCAATAGATCTCTACTCAAATCAGCTTAGCACAGCATAAGAAGAAGAACCCTCAACTCATTAACAAAATGTAGCTTTTATCACACTGCTCTCTCACCAACCCAAAATCGGTATTCACCAATAAAAGATTCGAAGAAAGATCTGCATAAGTTATTCACACCAATTTGATGGATCATCTCCGAATTTGAGGGTCCATTTCCGGGTACCACTTTCTTGGCAGGTGTGTCGAAAAACAACCAAAGTTCCTCGAGGGGAAATTCCAGTAGTAGCTTTGCGTGAATTTTCGACCAGAATTATGGCTTTATGACGTTGCCTAGAATTCTGAGAACCGATCAGCATAATCTTCAACAAATTCCAAGTCCAAACTCTAGAAAGAAAAAAAACAGTCAATGTCAACACGTTTGTTCGTCGTGACATCTGAAGATGATTCACTATGGAGTGAGCAAGTTTTGTTGTACATGATCAGAACATCGCCGGGTGTGTGTAAGCAACAATGTTGTAGGTTGTAGGCTGAAGGTACGCAGAGCTCGAGATCAGAGACATGCAAAGTTCATCGGAGTCAACTATTGTCAATTTACAATTCAAGTCCTCGATGGCATTGACCAAAATTTTTCTCGATGCCGGTGTTACTGGTCATTATTTTTATGACGACCCGTGAACTTTGATACTTAATTTTCTAATACTTTATTCAATTTTCAATTTAATCAAATTAAAAATAATCTGCAGAAACATCAGAATCTTAACAGGAACATAAAATAAGCTAATTTCCAAAATCTTTTATATAAAAATGGATGCGTTTCTTTGTCACCTTCCCATATTAATGAATTGTTAGAATGACGCGAAATTTTCTACCCTAAAAGTTTCAAGACCGCTCATATACGGAAAGGGGGCTCCCGTACAAAATCATATCTAAATAGAACATAACTCGTACAATTTTCAGGTGATTTTCATACAAAATGGTACACAAGCCTTACTTCCCAAGAAGATTATTTGCTGAATAGCTTTGAAAATGGAAGACACCCATTAAAAAACTGAAGAAATACAATGTAATTTATCCAATTTATCAGCGATATTGAAATAATTGACAAAATTAATAAAATTGACATAATTGACAAAATTGACAAAACTGACAAAATTGACAAAATTGACAAAATTGACAAAATTGACAAAATTGACAAAATTGACAAAATTGACAAAATTGACAAAATTGACAAAATTGACAGAATTGACAAAATTGACAAAATTGACAGAATTGACAAAATTGACAAAATTGACAAAATTGACAAAATTGACAAAATTGACAAAATTGACAAAATTGACAAAATTGACAAAATTGACAACATTGACAAAATTGACAAAATTGACAAAATTGACAAAATTGACAAAATTGACAAAATTGACAAAATTGACAAAATTGACAAAATTGACAAAATTGACAAAATTGACAAAATTGACAAAATTGACAAAATTGACAAAATTGACAAAATTGACAAAATTGACAAAATTGACAAAATTGACAAAATTGACAAAATTGACAAAATTGACAAAATTGACAAAATTGACAAAATTGACAAAATTGACAAAATTGACAAAATTGACAAAATTGACAAAATTGACAAAATTGACAAAATTGACAAAATTGACAAAATTGACAAAATTGACAAAATTGACAAAATTGACAAAATTGACGAAATTGACAAAATTGACAAAATTGACAAAATTGACAAAATTGACAAAATTGACAAAATTGACAAAATTGACAAAATTGACAAAATTGACAAAATTGACAAAATTGACAAAATTGACAAAATTGACAAAATTGACAAAATTGACATAATTGACAAAATTGACAAAATTGACAAAATTGACAAAATTGACAAAATTGACAAAATTGACAAAATTGACAAAATTGACAAAATTGACAAAATTGACAAAATTGACTAAATTGACAAAATTGACAAAATTGACAAAATTGACAAAATTGACAAAATTGACAAAATGGACAAAATTGACAAAATTGACAAAATTGACAAAACTGACAAAATTGACAAAATTGACAGAATTGCTAAAATTTACAAAATTGACAAAATTGACAAAATTGACAAAATTGACAAAATTGACAAAATTGACAAAAGTGACAAAATTGACAAAATTGACAAAATTGACAAAATTGACAAAATTGACAAAATTGACAAAATTGACAAAATTGACAAAATTGACAAAATTGACAAAATTGACAAAATTGACAAAATTGACAAAATTGACAAAATTGACAAAATTGACAAAATTGACAAAATTGACAAAATTGACAAAAATGACAAAATTGACAAAATTGGCAAAATTGACAAAATTGACAAAATTGACAAAATTGACAAAATTGACAAAATTGACAAAATTGACAAAATTGACAAAATTGACAAAATTGACAAAATTGACAAAATTGACAAAATTGACAAAATTGACAAAATTGACAAAATTGACAAAATTGACAAAATTGACAAAATTGACAAAATTGACAAAATTGACAAAATTGACAAAATTGACAAAATTGACAAAATTGACAAAATTGACAAAATTGACAAAATTGACAAAATTGACAAAATTGACAAAATTGACAAAATTGACAAAATTGACAAAATTGACAAAATTGACAAAATTGACAAAATTGACAAAATTGACAAATTTGACAAAATTGACAAAATTGACAAAATTGACAAAATTGACAAAAATGACAAAATTGACAAAATTGACAAAATTGACGAAATTGACAAAATTGACAAAATTGACAAAATTGACAAAATTGACAAAATTGACAAAATTGACAAAATTGACAAAATTGACAAAATTGACAAAATTGACAAAATTTAAAAATTGACAAAATTGACAAAATTGACAAAATTGACAAAATTGACAAAATTGACAAAATTGACAAAATTGACAAAATTGACAAAATTGACAAAATTGACAAAATTGACAAAATTGACAAAATTGACAAAATTGACAAAATTGACAAAATTGACAAAATTGACAAAATTGACAAAATTGACAAAATTGGCAAAATTGACAAAATTGACAGAATTTACAAAATTGACAAAATTGACAAAATTGACAAAATTGACAAAAATTACAAAATTGACAAAATTAACAAAATTGGCAAAATTGGTAGGTTTTGTCATTTTTGTCGTTTTTGTCATTTTTGTCATTTATGTCATTTATGTCATTTTTATCATATTTGTCATTTTTGTCATTTTTGTCATTTTTGTCATTTTTGTCATTTTTGTCATTTTTGTCATTTTTGTCATTTTTGTCATTTTTGTCATTTTTGTCATTTTTGTCATTTTTGTCATTTTTGTCATTTTTGTCATTTTTGTCATTTTTGTCATTTTTGTCATTTTTGTCATTTTTGTCATTTTTGTCATTTTTGTCATTTTTGTCATTTTTGTCATTTTTGTCATTTTTGTCATTTTTGTCATTTTTGTCATTTTTGTCATTTTTGTCATTTTTGTTATTTTTGTCATTTTTGTCATTTTTGTCATTTTTGTCATTTTTGTCATTTTTGTCATTTTTGTCATTTTTGTCATTTTTGTCATTTTTGTCATTTTTGTCATTTTTGTCATTTTTGTCATTTTTGTCATTTTTGTCATTTTTGTCATTTTTGTCATTTTTGTCATTTTTGTCATTTTTGTCATTTTTGTCATTTTTGTCATTTTTGTCATTTTTGTCATTTTTGTCATTTTTGTCATTTTTGTCATTTTTGTCATTTTTGTCATTTTTGTCATTTTTGTCATTTTTGTCATTTTTGTCATTTTTGTCATTTTTGTCATTTTTGTCATTTTTGTCATTTTTGTCATTTTTGTCATTTTTGTCATTTTTGTCATTTTTGTCATTTTTGTCATTTTTGTCATTTTTGTCATTTTTGTCATTTTTGTCATTTTTGTCATTTTTGTCATTTTTGTCATTTTTGTCATTTTTGTCATTTTTGTCATTTTTGTCATTTTTGTCATTTTTGTCATTTTTGTCATTTTTGTCATTTTTGTCATTTTTGTCATTTTTGTCATTTTTGTCATTTTTGTCATTTTTGTCATTTTTGTCATTTTTGTCATTTTTGTCATTTTTGTCATTTTTTGTCATTTTTGTCATTTTTGTCATTTTTGTCATTTTTGTCATTTTTGTCATTTTTGTCATTTTTGTCATTTTTGTCATTTTTGTCATTTTTGTCATTTTTGTCATTTTTGTCATTTTTGTCATTTTTGTCATTTTTGTCATTTTTGTCATTTTTGTCATTTTTGTCATTTTTGTCATTTTTGTCATTTTTGTCATTTTTGTCATTTTTGTCATTTTTGTCATTTTTGTCATTTTTGTCATTTTTGTCATTTTTGTCATTTTTGTCATTTTTGTCATTTTTGTCATTTTTGTCATTTTTGTCATTTTTGTCATTTTTGTCATTTTTGTCATTTTTGTCATTTTTGTCATTTTTGTCATTTTTGTCATTTTTGTCATTTTTGTCATTTTTGTCATTTTTGTCATTTTTGTCATTTTTGTCATTTTTGTCATTTTTGTCATTTTTGTCATTTTTGTCATTTTTGTCATTTTTGTCATTTTTGTCATTTTTGTCATTTTTGTCATTTTTGTCATTTTTGTCATTTTTGTCATTTTTGTCATTTTTGTCATTTTTGTCATTTTTGTCATTTTTGTCATTTTTGTCATTTTTGTCATTTTTGTCATTTTTGTCATTTTTGTCATTTTTGTCATTTTTGTCATTTTTGTCATTTTTGTCATTTTTGTCATTTTTGTCATTTTTGTCATTTTTGTCATTTTTGTCATTTTTGTCATTTTTGTCATTTTTGTCATTTTTGTCATTTTTGTCATTTTTGTCATTTTTGTCATTTTTGTCATTTTTGTCATTTTTGTCATTTTTGTCATTTTTGTCATTTTTGTCATTTTTGTCATTTTTGTCATTTTTGTCATTTTTGTCATTTTTGTCATTTTTGTCATTTTTGTCATTTTTGTCATTTTTGTCATTTTTGTCATTTTTGTCATTTTTGTCATTTTTGTCATTTTTGTCATTTTTGTCATTTTTGTCATTTTTGTCATTTTTGTCATTTTTGTCATTTTTGTCATTTTTGTCATTTTTGTCATTTTTGTCATTTTTGTCATTTTTGTCATTTTTGTCATTTTTGTCATTTTTGTCATTTTTGTCATTTTTGTCATTTTTGTCATTTTTGTCATTTTTGTCATTTTTGTCATTTTTGTCATTTTTGTCATTTTTGTCATTTTTGTCATTTTTGTCATTTTTGTCATTTTTGTCATTTTTGTCATTTTTGTCATTTTTGTCATTTTTGTCATTTTTGTCATTTTTGTCATTTTTGTCATTTTTGTCATTTTTGTCATTTTTGTCATTTTTGTCATTTTTGTCATTTTTGTCATTTTTGTCATTTTTGTCATTTTTGTCATTTTTGTCATTTTTGTCATTTTTGTCATTTTTGTCATTTTTGTCATTTTTGTCATTTTTGTCATTTTTGTCATTTTTGTCATTTTTGTCATTTTTGTCATTTTTGTCATTTTTGTCATTTTTGTCATTTTTGTCATTTTTGTCATTTTTGTCATTTTTGTCATTTTTGTCATTTTTGTCATTTTTGTCATTTTTGTCATTTTTGTCATTTTTGTCATTTTTGTCATTTTTGTCATTTTTGTCATTTTTGTCATTTTTGTCATTTTTGTCATTTTTGTCATTTTTGTCATTTTTGTCATTTTTGTCATTTTTGTCATTTTTGTCATTTTTGTCATTTTTGTCATTTTTGTCATTTTTGTCATTTTTGTCATTTTTGTCATTTTTGTCATTTTTGTCATTTTTGTCATTTTTGTCATTTTTGTCATTTTTGTCATTTTTGTCATTTTTGTCATTTTTGTCATTTTTGTCATTTTTGTCATTTTTGTCATTTTTGTCATTTTTGTCATTTTTGTCATTTTTGTCATTTTTGTCATTTTTGTCATTTTTGTCATTTTTGTCATTTTTGTCATTTTTGTCATTTTTGTCATTTTTGTCATTTTTGTCATTTTTGTCATTTTTGTCATTTTTGTCATTTTTGTCATTTTTGTCATTTTTGTCATTTTTGTCATTTTTGTCATTTTTGTCATTTTTGTCATTTTTGTCATTTTTGTCATTTTTGTCATTTTTGTCATTTTTGTCATTTTTGTCATTTTTGTCATTTTTGTCATTTTTGTCATTTTTGTCATTTTTGTCATTTTTGTCATTTTTGTCATTTTTGTCATTTTTGTCATTTTTGTCATTTTTGTCATTTTTGTCATTTTTGTCATTTTTGTCATTTTTGTCATTTTTGTCATTTTTGTCATTTTTGTCATTTTTGTCATTTTTGTCATTTTTGTCATTTTTGTCATTTTTGTCATTTTTGTCATTTTTGTCATTTTTGTCATTTTTGTCATTTTTGTCATTTTTGTCATTTTTGTCATTTTTGTCATTTTTGTCATTTTTGTCATTTTTGTCATTTTTGTCATTTTTGTCATTTTTGTCATTTTTGTCATTTTTGTCATTTTTGTCATTTTTGTCATTTTTGTCATTTTTGTCATTTTTGTCATTTTTGTCATTTTTGTCATTTTTGTCATTTTTGTCATTTTTGTCATTTTTGTCATTTTTGTCATTTTTGTCATTTTTGTCATTTTTGTCATTTTTGTCATTTTTGTCATTTTTGTCATTTTTGTCATTTTTGTCATTTTTGTCATTTTTGTCATTTTTGTCATTTTTGTCATTTTTGTCATTTTTGTCATTTTTGTCATTTTTGTCATTTTTGTCATTTTTGTCATTTTTGTCATTTTTGTCATTTTTGTCATTTTTGTCATTTTTGTCATTTTTGTCATTTTTGTCATTTTTGTCATTTTTGTCATTTTTGTCATTTTTGTCATTTTTGTCATTTTTGTCATTTTTGTCATTTTTGTCATTTTTGTCATTTTTGTCATTTTTGTCATTTTTGTCATTTTTGTCATTTTTGTCATTTTTGTCATTTTTGTCATTTTTGTCATTTTTGTCATTTTTGTCATTTTTGTCATTTTTGTCATTTTTGTCATTTTTGTCATTTTTGTCATTTTTGTCATTTTTGTCATTTTTGTCATTTTTGTCATTTTTGTCATTTTTGTCATTTTTGTCATTTTTGTCATTTTTGTCATTTTTGTCATTTTTGTCATTTTTGTCATTTTTGTCATTTTTGTCATTTTTGTCATTTTTGTCATTTTTGTCATTTTTGTCATTTTTGTCATTTTTGTCATTTTTGTCATTTTTGTCATTTTTGTCATTTTTGTCATTTTTGTCATTTTTGTCATTTTTGTCATTTTTGTCATTTTTGTCATTTTTGTCATTTTTGTCATTTTTGTCATTTTTGTCATTTTTGTCATTTTTGTCATTTTTGTCATTTTTGTCATTTTTGTCATTTTTGTCATTTTTGTCATTTTTGTCATTTTTGTCATTTTTGTCATTTTTGTCATTTTTGTCATTTTTGTCATTTTTGTCATTTTTGTCATTTTTGTCATTTTTGTCATTTTTGTCATTTTTGTCATTTTTGTCATTTTTGTCATTTTTGTCATTTTTGTCATTTTTGTCATTTTTGTCATTTTTGTCATTTTTGTCATTTTTGTCATTTTTGTCATTTTTGTCATTTTTGTCATTTTTGTCATTTTTGTCATTTTTGTCATTTTTGTCATTTTTGTCATTTTTGTCATTTTTGTCATTTTTGTCATTTTTGTCATTTTTGTCATTTTTGTCATTTTTGTCATTTTTGTCATTTTTGTCATTTTTGTCATTTTTGTCATTTTTGTCATTTTTGTCATTTTTGTCATTTTTGTCATTTTTGTCATTTTTGTCATTTTTGTCATTTTTGTCATTTTTGTCATTTTTGTCATTTTTGTCATTTTTGTCATTTTTGTCATTTTTGTCATTTTTGTCATTTTTGTCATTTTTGTCATTTTTGTCATTTTTGTCATTTTTGTCATTTTTGTCATTTTTGTCATTTTTGTCATTTTTGTCATTTTTGTCATTTTTGTCATTTTTGTCATTTTTGTCATTTTTGTCATTTTTGTCATTTTTGTCATTTTTGTCATTTTTGTCATTTTTGTCATTTTTGTCATTTTTGTCATTTTTGTCATTTTTGTCATTTTTGTCATTTTTGTCATTTTTGTCATTTTTGTCATTTTTGTCATTTTTGTCATTTTTGTCATTTTTGTCATTTTTGTCATTTTTGTCATTTTTGTCATTTTTGTCATTTTTGTCATTTTTGTCATTTTTGTCATTTTTGTCATTTTTGTCATTTTTGTCATTTTTGTCATTTTTGTCATTTTTGTCATTTTTGTCATTTTTGTCATTTTTGTCATTTTTGTCATTTTTGTCATTTTTGTCATTTTTGTCATTTTTGTCATTTTTGTCATTTTTGTCATTTTTGTCATTTTTGTCATTTTTGTCATTTTTGTCATTTTTGTCATTTTTGTCATTTTTGTCATTTTTGTCATTTTTGTCATTTTTGTCATTTTTGTCATTTTTGTCATTTTTGTCATTTTTGTCATTTTTGTCATTTTTGTCATTTTTGTCATTTTTGTCATTTTTGTCATTTTTGTCATTTTTGTCATTTTTGTCATTTTTGTCATTTTTGTCATTTTTGTCATTTTTGTCATTTTTGTCACTTTTGTCACTTTTGTCATTTTTGTCATTTTTTTCATTTTTGTCACTTTTGTCATTTTTGTCATTTTTGTCATTTTTGTCATTTTTTTCATTTTTGTCATTTTTGTCATTTTTGTCATTTTTGTCATTTTTGTCATTTTTGTCATTTTTGTCATTTTTGTCATTTTTGTCATTTTTGTCATTTTTGTCATTTTTGTCATTTTTGTCATTTTTGTCATTTTTGTCATTTTTGTCATTTTTGTCATTTTTGTCATTTTTGTCATTTTTGTCATTTTTGTCATTTTTGTCATTTTTGTCATTTTTGTCATTTTTGTCATTTTTGTCATTTTTGTCATTTTTGTCATTTTTGTCATTTTTGTCATTTTTGTCATTTTTGTCATTTTTGTCATTTTTGTCATTTTTGTCATTTTTGTCATTTTTGTCATTTTTGTCATTTTTGTCATTTTTGTCATTTTTGTCATTTTTGTCATTTTTGTCATTTTTGTCATTTTTGTCATTTTTGTCATTTTTGTCATTTTTGTCATTTTTGTCATTTTTGTCATTTTTGTCATTTTTGTCATTTTTGTCATTTTTGTCATTTTTGTCATTTTTGTCATTTTTGTCATTTTTGTCATTTTTGTCATTTTTGTCATTTTTGTCATTTTTGTCATTTTTGTCATTTTTGTCATTTTTGTCATTTTTGTCATTTTTGTCATTTTTGTCATTTTTGTCATTTTTGTCATTTTTGTCATTTTTGTCATTTTTGTCATTTTTGTCATTTTTGTCATTTTTGTCATTTTTGTCATTTTTGTCATTTTTGTCATTTTTGTCATTTTTGTCATTTTTGTCATTTTTGTCATTTTTGTCATTTTTGTCATTTTTGTCATTTTTGTCATTTTTGTCATTTTTGTCATTTTTGTCATTTTTGTCATTTTTGTCATTTTTGTCATTTTTGTCATTTTTGTCATTTTTGTCATTTTTGTCATTTTTGTCATTTTTGTCATTTTTGTCATTTTTGTCATTTTTGTCATTTTTGTCATTTTTGTCATTTTTGTCATTTTTGTCATTTTTGTCATTTTTGTCATTTTTGTCATTTTTGTCATTTTTGTCATTTTTGTCATTTTTGTCATTTTTGTCATTTTTGTCATTTTTGTCATTTTTGTCATTTTTGTCATTTTTGTCATTTTTGTCATTTTGTCATTTTTGTCATTTTTGTCATTTTTGTCATTTTTGTCATTTTTGTCATTTTTGTCATTTTTGTCATTTTTGTCATTTTTGTCATTTTTGTCATTTTTGTCATTTTTGTCATTTTTGTCATTTTTGTCATTTTTGTCATTTTTTGTCATTTTTGTCATTTTTGTCATTTTTGTCATTTTTGTCATTTTTGTCATTTTTGTCATTTTTGTCATTTTTGTCATTTTTGTCATTTTTGTCATTTTTGTCATTTTTGTCATTTTTGTCATTTTTGTCATTTTTGTCATTTTTGTCATTTTTGTCATTTTTGTCATTTTTGTCATTTTTGTCATTTTTGTCATTTTTGTCATTTTTGTCATTTTTGTCATTTTTGTCATTTTTGTCATTTTTGTCATTTTTGTCATTTTTGTCATTTTTGTCATTTTTGTCATTTTTGTCATTTTTGTCATTTTTGTCATTTTTGTCATTTTTGTCATTTTTGTCATTTTTGTCATTTTTGTCATTTTTGTCATTTTTGTCATTTTTGTCATTTTTGTCATTTTTGTCATTTTTGTCATTTTTGTCATTTTTGTCATTTTTGTCATTTTTGTCATTTTTGTCATTTTTGTCATTTTTGTCATTTTTGTCATTTTTGTCATTTTTGTCATTTTTGTCATTTTTGTCATTTTTGTCATTTTTGTCATTTTTTTTCATTTTTGTCATTTTGTTCATTTTTGTCATTTTTGTCATTTTTGTCATTTTTGTCATTTTTGTCATTTTTGTCATTTTTGTCATTTTTGTCATTTTTGTCATTTTTGTCATTTTTGTCATTTTTGTCATTTTTGTCATTTTTGTCATTTTTGTCATTTTTGTCATTTTTGTCATTTTTGTCATTTTTGTCATTTTTGTCATTTTTGTCATTTTTGTCATTTTTGTCATTTTTGTCATTTTTGTCATTTTTGTCATTTTTGTCATTTTTGTCATTTTTGTCATTTTTGTCATTTTTGTCATTTTTGTCATTTTTGTCATTTTTGTCATTTTTGTCATTTTTGTCATTTTTGTCATTTTTGTCATTTTTGTCATTTTTGTCATTTTTGTCATTTTTGTCATTTTTGTCATTTTTGTCATTTTTGTCATTTTTGTCATTTTTGTCATTTTTGTCATTTTTGTCATTTTTGTCATTTTTGTCATTTTTGTCATTTTTGTCATTTTTGTCATTTTTGTCATTTTTGTCATTTTTGTCACTTTTGTCATTTTTGTCATTTTTGTCATTTTTGTCATTTTTGTCATTTTTGTCATTTTTGTCATTTTTGTCATTTTTGTCATTTTTGTCATTTTTGTCATTTTTGTCATTTTTGTCATTTTTGTCATTTTTGTCATTTTTGTCATTTTTGTCATTTTTGTCATTTTTGTCATTTTTGTCATTTTTGTCATTTTTGTCATTTTTGTCATTTTTGTCATTTTTGTCATTTTTGTCATTTTTGTCATTTTTGTCATTTTTGTCATTTTTGTCATTTTTGTCATTTTTGTCATTTTTGTCATTTTTGTCATTTTTGTCATTTTTGTCATTTTTGTCATTTTTGTCATTTTTGTCATTTTTGTCATTTTTGTCATTTTTGTCATTTTTGTCATTTTTGTCATTTTTGTCATTTTTGTCATTTTTGTCATTTTTGTCATTTTTGTCATTTTTGTCATTTTTGTCATTTTTGTCATTTTTGTCATTTTTGTCATTTTTGTCATTTTTGTCATTTTTGTCATTTTTGTCATTTTTGTCATTTTTGTCATTTTTGTCATTTTTGTCATTTTTGTCATTTTTGTCATTTTTGTCATTTTTGTCATTTTTGTCATTTTTGTCATTTTTGTCATTTTTGTCATTTTTGTCATTTTTGTCATTTTTGTCATTTTTGTCATTTTTGTCATTTTTGTCATTTTTGTCATTTTTGTCATTTTTGTCATTTTTGTCATTTTTGTCATTTTTGTCATTTTTGTCATTTTTGTCATTTTTGTCATTTTTGTCATTTTTGTCATTTTTGTCATTTTTGTCATTTTTGTCATTTTTGTCATTTTTGTCATTTTTGTCATTTTTGTCATTTTTGTCATTTTTGTCATTTTTGTCATTTTTGTCATTTTTGTCATTTTTGTCATTTTTGTCATTTTTGTCATTTTTGTCATTTTTGTCATTTTTGTCATTTTTGTCATTTTTGTCATTTTTGTCATTTTTGTCATTTTTGTCATTTTTGTCATTTTTGTCATTTTTGTCATTTTTGTCATTTTTGTCATTTTTGTCATTTTTGTCATTTTTGTCATTTTTGTCATTTTTGTCATTTTTGTCATTTTTGTCATTTTTGTCATTTTTGTCATTTTTGTCATTTTTGTCATTTTTGTCATTTTTGTCATTTTTGTCATTTTTGTCATTTTTGTCATTTTTGTCATTTTTGTCATTTTTGTCATTTTTGTCATTTTTGTCATTTTTGTCATTTTTGTCATTTTTGTCATTTTTGTCATTTTTGTCATTTTTGTCATTTTTGTCATTTTTGTCATTTTTGTCATTTTTGTCATTTTTGTCATTTTTGTCATTTTTGTCATTTTTGTCATTTTTGTCATTTTTGTCATTTTTGTCATTTTTGTCATTTTTGTCATTTTTGTCATTTTTGTCATTTTTGTCATTTTTGTCATTTTTGTCATTTTTGACATTTTTGTCATTTTTGTCATTTTTGTCATTTTTGTCATTTTTGTCATTTTTGTCATTTTTGTCATTTTTGTCATTTTTGGCATTTTTGTCATTTTCGTCAATTTTTGTCATTTTCGTCAATTTTGTCAATTTTGCCATTTTTTTTTTTAAATTTGTCAATTTTGTTAATTCTATCAATTTTGGATTGAATGAATAGTTTGCTAGCATTTGTAGCAAAATTTGAATGCTTAAATTGTTGTTAATAAAATAATCCTATCGGTATAATTCATATTAAATATTAATGCGTGACTATCATGACAATTTAAATTAACAGCTGGTTTCCATGTTTTATTCATAATCGCTAGTTTACGAAGATTCTGCTCTGTGCCTTGTAAACATTCGCACTAATCATCACTTGTCATCCGATGGAAGATTCACCCCCGAAGACGATCGTCGGTTCAACCTTCACACAGATTCTTCGTTGGCCTCTCCGAGAGATATTCCTATAATTTTAGGAATGTCGGTTTGAACAGATCCGCCTGGCCTAGAGATGGGGTGTTATTTTTTTTATTTTGCATCCTAGTCATTCGTATTAATTTCGATGTCGCCATCAACAGAACTTGATCTTCTGCCCCTTCTGGTAGATTGTAGCAGATGGATCTCGAGGAAGGAAGGAGTGTAGAGTGTGGTCATTTCGGATTTACCCTAGTCAACAATTTTGGTGTGTTGGTGCGTGGGTGGATTGCATCCGATGTCCACCAGCCATGAAACAACTTCTGAGCTGAGCGATGGTTACTGAGCAAATGATGACTTATTTAGTCAAGCCGAGCTTTCGGTGCCCCAGGGCTTGTCGTTGAGACTTTAAGACGGTTCCGAGAAAACTAAAACGATCTGCCAGAGAATCCAAGCCCAGGCAAGTGTGACATTTGATCATCTTGGGAAATCCTCATGGAAGCAGTATTTAAGCAGATGAAGATGACGGGCGATGATGCTGGTTTGATTTCGAAATTTCCCCTACGCACCCTACGCCTCAAATGACTGATCACATGAATGTATGTACAGATAGTGTCCAGACGACAGTTTACGAGATTTATGGGTACTTAGGCTGACCGAACGATGGTCCTTGTAATAATTTTCCTTACTTTTGAGTTTACTGACATTTGAGCGTAAGATTTTTCTGATTCTGTTGGGGATGAGTCTTTTAATCAAGGGTGACTCAAACATAATGGTTGTTAAAAAAAAAGTTGCTTACTAAAGATCACTAATCCAACAAAAGGGCTAAATACCTGTTTAGTTACCCTAGTTTTTTTGGATGCTGCAAAATGAGACATGTTGCTAACATAAGCCAAACTCGCTTGCCGAAGAGTTCAACCATCGCAAGATGTAGCCACAATTCAATTATGCTACCAGCAGTTTTACAACCGAATCGTAAAACTGCTATCCGAGACGAAGATTAATTGTCACTTGCTGGCGACCCGAAGATGTCCGATAGCGTCGAAAATTCAATCCCCAGTTTCCGCATTAGACTCTAGCTGACCAGGTGCAAGAATAAATCACGCCAGAAGAGTGTAGTGAATGGAGAAGATTTCCAAAATCGGCACAGGAATGAAAGAATTTATCGAGAACTGAGTGATAAAAGGTTCGTCGCTTAAAGATGCTATCTTTTGGCATTGAAGTCTTTTGATTTGATAGAGAATGATGTGATGATTGTTGCATATGATTGCCAGTTTCAAATTGTTCAATAATTATTTTATAATATCTTTCTGGATGTCTTTCATAAATTTCATAAAATGTCATCATGTAATTTTTCAGACTCTTTTGCGTTTTTTCAACATCCAAATTGCCCCGTTTTAAGGTAAAATCTAATGCGCCTGTCGCAAAGACTCAAACCCGATTATGATCTCCAATGGAAGGAAAACGTCTAATGCTAATTTGGTTGCATATTTGAAGATAATATCCTTTTTGATTAATGCATTTCTCTTGAACTCTCGAAATGTCGAGAAAGGTTGCCTGGCAGATCGGTCTGCCAAAATTGATCACCATACTCTATCAGCTGTCAGCGATCCTATCATATGGCATTTTTAACGGCCTTTTTCCACCGCACAACATCCACCGAAAGAAATAATCTGATGATATTAAGAATTTGACCTCCTGCCGAAAAAAAATGACATATACGCCAAAAGTTTAAGCTGACGGGTTGAACCAAAAGAAAAAAAATTAACCCTGGTTAAGCTTGCGAAATTTGTAACCTACCTCACACGCACCATCCATGCACTCCCATATGGGGGGAAGATGATGATGACTTTGGCCTGACTGACTGATCCAGCAGCAGTTAGTTTGGTTCTGCGCGCGGCTATCAAACATCGCTCGGTGGTTGTTGCATTTGTTGGGGACTTTGGTTGCAGAAACGCAGCAAGTTCAAAGTGGGCGGTGGCCTCAAAACAGTGGGAGAATGGGTTTTTGGAGGCTAAAGTTCACTAAATCTAAAAATATTATATTATCATTAAGTAACTCAAAAAAGGTTGAAACCACTGACAGAGCTGTTATTTAACAGATTTTTTTAACTCAAATTATCACGGCCAACAAATTTCAGAAATTTTTTTAAATTTATATTCTATGCTTTATTGTCTTATTACTATTTTTGCTAGAATTTTGAAGCTTGAGCTTCTTCGTAGCTCTTATTCATGGATATCTGATAATAGTAGTAATATTATAATAGAAAATGTTGATGAAGTTAACTTTTAGATAAAGTTCATGGAAAAAAGTATCATCACTTTTTTTGTTAAAACCACTGAAGTTTTTCTGGGAGTTCAAGTAATGTTTTGACTCAAAGAACCACTCACAAGGAAGGAAGAAAAATAACAAATGACCCACCAATGTTATTGAAAAATTCCATACTCCAAACGAACCACAAATAACACCAGTGAACTGCCCTCTTAACAACACGAGATCTACGAAGAATCCGGCAAAAAGCATGCCAGCCCAAGCAACCAAAAGTCCCATAAAACAGGTACAAAAACGCTTACTCAGCCCCATCATTGATATGCAGTACGTTCTATGCAGCTCAAAATTTAAGTTTTTATTGATACTTTCAAGTTCCAAAACAAGTCTTAATGATCTTCTATTCAGCTTCCAGCGGCCTCTAAATTCAGCTTCCAAAAAATCGCAAAATGAGCAAAAAAATTTCTCTCTATCTCAACTGAACCGTTGGCTTCGGTTCATATCACCTTCTCTTGATTATTTACTGTGTTCTGTACCTGTGCCGCCATGATGCCACGCGCCGGATTTCAAACTCGACAAATTGCTCAATTGCTTCTTTCCTACATTTCCTACATATATCGCATCATAACTCAAGTACAAAATTACTTATTGAAAAAAAACTTGCCCGACCTGGTGATCGATCCCCGACCTTCGTGGTGAGAATCGAACACGCTACCACGAGACCACGCCTAGATGTTGTTCTAACTGAAACTAAAACTCGAAGAGGTGATTTGATTTTGAAAGCACATCAACGCACTTTTTGTGACTTATCAAATCCCGTTTGAGCACTTTTGTGCCCTTTATTTGACTTACCGAATCCCGTATTGAGCACTTCTGTGCCCTTTATGTGACTTAAGTCCCGTATAACGTACGTATAGATCACTTTTGCAGCTTTCAAGTTCATTAATGAGTACACAAAGTTCACTAAATGGAATTGGGCAGTTGATTCTCTTTGTCAGCCAATATGTAACTTTCAATGCCTTCATTCAAGTAAATATGTGACTTTTGGTTGCTTGGGAGTTGCCACACTCACATAGTCACGGACGGGGCAGAATGACGCATCTTCCCAAAAGTAACAACCTTCTCACTTTTCACTTCAATTAGGGGTTGTTCAAATATTACGTAATACAATTTTCGATCAGGTTTCGTCGTCGATGATAACGCACACCGATTCTCCACGCAGTAGTTGATCATATAATTTATGTGCGCTTGGTTTGACGGAAACCCCTTATTTTTGACTCGACTTCAGCTTCTTCTGCTTCTTATATGCGGTTTTTAGACCCAATCTTACCTTGGTACGATGGACAGTTTCGAGAGATCAACGTTTTTGGCCACATCCTGAACTGAGACAGTTTTCTTACTGGCGTAAGCAAACATGACTTTCTGGTCCAAAGTTATGTCCACCGGCCCGGAATCGAATTTCAGACTGCTCCTATGCTTAGTTCTTCCATTTTTGCCAATATACTCAGAGAAATCCTGGATATAGAACACTATTTGTGCACGATACTAGTGCGCTGTTCCGAGGAACTGCTTCTCATTTTCACGAAAATTATACACAAAGTTTTAAGTTAAACTGTAAACAACAACACCCAGCAGCAATCAGCAGTTTAAACGTTAACCGGAATAAGTAGGGTCGTATCAAAACCGTACTTAGACCCCTATTGTCGTGGTCTTATCATTTTTTTAGTTGATAACAATAAGTAGTAAATCCTGGTTTACGGACTATATTTCAAGACACGGCGAGCCAACGCGTCCCCACAGGTTGCAATTCTGGGCACAATGGGAAGACTCGTGATATAATCCGTGTATACTACCTGCTCTCTAAACTCCCCCTGGTGCCGCAGACCTAGTTCTTACCTTGAACTGTTAACCACAATATCCTTCAATAGTGGGAGGTCTATTCGCGCTAGTGTGCTCCAAGGTAATACTCATAGCAATACCTCTCATCATTACGACTCGAAGTCCGAACTCTCCTCTAACAAATTGAAACCGACATCTCCTCGCTATGACTTGAGGTTCCCACATAAACCTCTCCTCTTCGCGACTCTAGGCCTGATCTCTCCTCTAGCTACTCGAGATCTGACCTCTCCGGGTAATGGTTAACACTTATAACTCTCCTTTTGTTGACGTCCTCTTGTTTACGTCTCGAGATCCGTATTCTTATCGTAAAGCCTCGGGATTGACCACAAACCTCTCCTCCTGAAGACTCGAGCCCCGACTTCTCCTCTAACGACTCGAAGCTCGACCTCTTATCCCCGAGTTTACCACCTTTATTTATTCCCTGATAGTGGAATAACCCATTCACAACGATTTCCACTGTGAACAAGGTAAAGTCTTATCCCCGCAACTTTGATCGTTGGAAACCGCACTACTCAGATACTCCCCGAAGGTAGAGCATCTTACGCAAGAACGCGGCGATGAAAAAAGAAGTTGTTGCCCTATCCTTGTATCTTCAAACCGTGGGGTCGGATGCACACTACTCGACTGCCCCTCGTTGATGGGATCAGACTCATCCAATCGTTGTCCGGTACTCTTGTATCCCTTCGACTTCGGGTTTACGGCCTGCGGCTTTTTCTGCCCTTCGTGTTCCAGATCTAGAGCAGCTTGTCCAGGACTCGAGCCTGTCACGGCTCGTGTTTTCATGTTTTGCGTGCCTCTATTTTCGTAGCAATAGGAGTCCTCCACCAACAAAACCAAGATGGGCACTGTAGTGAATAGAATCGAGTGTGAAGAAATTAAAAGAAAGATATAATTGAATCATGCTAGTAAATAATATTAATGAATTTATTCTAAGAGTTGAACTTCAAAATCTTTTAAGCGTGTAGAAGCTTGAAAATGAGAAAGTGAGAAAGCATTAGAATGAAAAAGAGCGACTTCGGAACGCGTGAGAACGGAAAAGGTTACGTTCGTCTTTCTGTTAACGAATGTTGCAACGAAAGGTAATGGCAAGTGATTGTTGGCATCAATGAAAAAAAATATAAACGGAATTTGAAGAAATGGCTCTTAAGTACGACAATGGCGCAGTGAGGTGAGGTAAGAACTAAAAAAATAATAATAATAAAAGTTATGTTGCTGAAAAAAAGTGTGCGGGGAATAGTGTCGTTGATTACAATTCGCGAAAATTGTTTCAATGTAAAGTTTTTTCATGTTTCGGCTGAGCAAATGGAGCTTGCGGCATTCATTCGCAAAAAACTTTACATTGAAACAATTTTCGCGAATTGTAATCAACGACACTATTCCCCGCACACTTTTTTTCAGCAACATAACTTTTATTATTATTATTTTTTTAGTTCTTACCTCACCTCACTGCGCCATTGTCGTACTTAAGAGCCATTTCTTCAAATTCCGTTTATATTTTTTTTCATTGATGCCAACAATCACTTGCCATTACCTTTCGTTGCAACATTCGTTAACAGAATGACGAACGTAACCTTTTCCGTTCTCACGCGTTCCGAAGTCGCTCTTTTTCATTCTAATGCTTTCTCACTTTCTCATTTTCAAGCTTCTACACGCTTAAAAGATTTTGAAGTTCAACTCTTAGAATAAATTCATTAATATTATTTACTAGCATGATTCAATTATATCTTTCTTTTAATTTCTTCACACTCGATTCTATTCACTACAGGCACGACTCTCGCTACAAGGCATTTCCAAGGTGCTCGTTAATATCGAAGGGTTAACGAAACAACACTCCAAATTACCCTACGCTGACTGCTTCTGATCCCCGAGTTGTTAGTCATTATCCTCCTAAATGCCGTTGCTGTTACCGCCTTCTTGCAAACATACTCAACGTGATTTTTAAAGCTGAGCCGGTCGTCAATCATCACACCCAAATAATTTTGGTTCGGTAGCGCATGATCCTGGTATGATCCTGGCTGTTTGTGGTGAAATCAGGTTTGATATCAGGACCGTCTAGGTTTTGTTGTGAGCCAACTGCAAACTCTTTGAGTGCGTCCAGCTGTCCACCACTTTGACAGCCTCTGAAACTCTTAGCTGGACTGTTTTTTTCCGAGTAACTCGACGCTAATAGCACGACGTCTTCACGAAACCAACCAACTTCACTCCCTTTGACAGGTTTAATGTCAGCCAGACTTGTAAGCATTCTTTGACAGTTTAACAGCCTGCTTTTATCATTTCATTGTTCGTGCCATCAAACGAATGCGGCCCATCACTTAGGCCGATGACATAGTAAGAGCGATGTGATGCGAATTGGCGAACGCGGCCAATGCGAACTCGAGCGGCGGAACAAATTGACATCTGCTTCGCCGCGTTGAGTATGTCAGGTTTAAGCGATTCACATACATTTTCATCAAATGTGATCAACGATGATTTGATGGTCAAACGATCAAATTCCCGACAGCTTACGACGTTGCATATCTCTTTCGTGCAGCAGAAGCTACAGGTTTAATCCTCTACATTCACTCTCTCCTATGGAAAAGAACCGCCGCCCTACAGCATGCAGTTCCGGGTGATATTTGTCTGTGTTGGCCGAACAAAGTGAAATGATTATTCAAGCATATGGAATGAAAGTCAATCGAATAACCACTACAAGGATCCAAATTTCATTTGCCTTTTTTTTGCTCTCTGATCAAACGATGACGCTCTCCATGAATATCAAGAACGATGTGTTGTGAATGTCTCCAAAAAAGTTCAAACGATGATTTCTACTTACAAGACTGATGTAAGTGTAATATTCCACCAAACCGGGCCCAATATCGATCCTTGCCGTACTCCAGCAGTAACATCCATTTCTTGGAATCCTTCGCTTGTCATATTGTTGCTAATCGAGAGCAGCGGTAAGGTAGGCTCTAAAAGTACGAAACCAAAGGACCGGCAGGCTACTGGGTAACCAACGACCTCACGGATAAAATACAGAATTTTATGTTGATTGTGATTTTATTGATGTATTTATGTCTGTGTGTATAAAACAAAATCTGTCTGTAATGTGGCGTGTAAAAAATTCACAAACCTTGGTTGTTTTGCAGTTGCTATTGCGTCACGACGTCGTTATTCCGGGAAAACAGGAGCGCGGCGAATTGAGGGCGTATCGACGGGGTGCCGAAACCGTTGGCGTTGCTGGTCTCGGTCGTTGCAGGCGCCTTCCTTTTTTGTGACCATCGGTTCTCCCAAACTGTTCAGTCGAACAAGATCCTCTTTCTTAATGCCCCACCACCCCCCCCCCCCCCCCCCCAATAGTTGTTGGTTGTCCTACTTTAGGGATGACGTTTGTACCAACGGTAAGAGATCTGGCAATTCTGTCGAAATCTTGTGCTTGCAGTAATTTGGAGCTCCAAGAAAGTGCTTTGGTTTGCCTTTAGTGATCCTCCTGCTTCAACCACAACGACAACCCACACCCAACTTAACCTCACGTAAATACTCAGCTAGGATCTTTCCTGCAGCAAAGGGAAGCGGAGATACCATTTGGGGTGGTCGTGACGGGATTCTAGCTTGATAGTTTCTCAATCGGCCATGTCTTGGTGGCTAGAAATCCTGCGGGAGTGGATGCTGTGACGGGCGCGAGTTACTTTGAAAGCGTTACCTAACCGGCACACGATGCTGCGACGGGCGTGAGTTACTATGAAAACGGCACACGTCTCGGGGTTTTCAGTACCAGTCTGAAGTTGGCGATATAGAAAAGGATAAAGACCAAAATTGAGAAAGAGGAAAAGGGTGAGATGTATAAGTGAATGAGCACAGCCTATCCCTTGATGTAGCATCATAGGGTGAAACCAAGGGGCACATCTGGCACACGAAGCCCAAGGTGGTTTTAGTGAGACGAACCCACTCACGGCATCAAACATCCGGCTATTATGGTTTTAATCCAAATTTCCATCTTGTAAAAAAAAACTCTAACAACAGGAGAAGTTCGGAACTTCACCAACAGATGACTGCAACCATTAGATCCTGAAAGTTGGCATATTGTGGAACATGATGGGGCGAAATAGGGATGACGTCACGGGTTACCATACGTGGCTGAGAGGTCAATATCTGCATCAAGACAGCTCATTCTGGTTCGCCATGACAGAAGTTGGTGAGGACGTTAAATTCAAATGGTCTGGAAGCAAAGTCCAGAACCGTAGTTAAGACTCCGTGGTCCGTGTTCGTGAGTCTGTCAAAACCGAGACATCTAGGTAACCGCAAAAACCGAACCCGTAGCCAGCGTAGACATTCACCCTAATAACCCCCTTGAAAATTCCCCATCATGTTCCCAGTTCCCCGAAGTTTATGCTTCAATCTTTATGAAGCTTGCCGTCCCCGTTAGGCCTACATCGGGAGCGCATAGATCCCAAGGTCAACTGTGGAAATTGCTCCGAGGCCAGAACCAGTAAGTGATCTAGGCAACCAAGCATCCTACGCGGTCCGTCTACGGCACTGATTAAACGCTGGAAGTTTCGCTGGCAATACATCTGTGAGTCCATCCAGGTAGAGATGAAACAAACAGGTGTCTTTCCAGCCATGGTTATGCCGGCCCAGATCATGACAGTTCCTCTACCAACGTTTCGTTTTTCTCTGAATCAAAGCAATCGAAAGACCACGGTACGGTACCGTGGTTGAATTAAAAGGAATCTTTCGATTGCTTTGATTCAGTTGAATCATTCAACCAAGTAGGCTCATACCACAACAGAGTCGTTTTTCTCTTTCGTTGGCCTCTTCTGCCTCTTGTCGTACCAGCGGCTGCCAAAGCCATCTGGCCCGTCTAGGTTGAACTTCTTCTTGTCACTAAAAACCACGTTTGACCACTCTTGGTCCCAAAATTGGTACTTTTCGGCAAAAGCAAAACGGGCTTTTTTTGACGAGGAAGAAGTCTTGGTACAGGCGTTGTTTTGGAGAAGGAAACATTAGAATCGTCTTTGAGAACCTGTCGAATCCGACGCTCAGATACTGTCAGCTTCATCTCCGCCTTGATTTCCTCAGAAGACAGCTTTTGGTGGACCGCCTGTCGTTTTATTACCCTCTTACACCTTGGCGTCAGGGAAGATGAACGTCCACATCGCTTCCTTGTGGCATATCATTCGCCTAGCCGCAAATAATTATGCACCACATCCTTACTCCTACCAATCCAGCATTTTTCCTGTAAATATAAAATACAATGTGAAAACCTTCACCACTGATATTTTCTTTCTTTGTCACCATCAATTCACTTCGTATTGAACAAAACTTTTCACTTTTAGCATATAAAATATCCTCCTCGAGAGAAATTGAACAGAAGCAAACAGCTGTCATTATATGTACTTACTTCCAGGCGCAAAACGAAAATATTCTTACTCTGACACGCACCCATGTATTCTAACCCATTCTGACACACAGATAATAATCTACTCACCACTACATTTACATTGACTAAAATTTGGTTGCAGTTGTTTACACTGTAAACGTAAGAGCAGTATAAACTATATTGTCTTTATGCTTCCAGTAGTGTATACAGGAACACCTGTACAGAAGAGATCGAATTTTTCGGAAGCAAGCTTCCTTTTCGCCTTCCATTTTCTATTTTTCTTTCCTCCTTTTCCTCCTCTGTTAATTGACAGCAGCCAGCAGTAAAAATGTAGCCTACTGGGGTGCTATCTTGTTGTGAGACTGGACAAGGAACCTGATTTTTTAGAGCAAAACATACAAAACTATAAAATTAAATCAAAAATTAAACGATTTGTAACCAACCAGTTACAATACCAGAACATTTCGGGAAATTCCTTAATCGTGGCCTTAACTACAATGTTCGGGATACCATCTAGACCCGGAGCTTTTTCCAGCTGGAAGAATTCTGCAAAGTTTTTCTAACTATACAAAGTCCTCCATACTCGTATCCCAGTCGTTCGGCGGAAGGGGCCAGCTGGTTACATAATGCTAAAGGGACATATATCCCTCAGTTAGTTGAAGCACATTTTAGGTGCTGCGTTTCCATTTTTGTTTTTTGCCATGACAATCCTACAGGCATCACTTATATCAAGACATCAAGACCATGTTTCCTCAAACATGCGTTTTCCTCAGTCCACCATTAAATAAACTGGTGGATGTCTCTATGGTGTGAAAAGAGCTTTAAGTAGACATGCAATTTTAAATAGGTAAAATTACATATTCTTCAGAAAAAAAAAAACAGATGACAATGTTTTAGTCTATAACTAAATCTTATTTCCCCAAATCGCAGACACTGTCAAAAACTAGTTATTTAACTTATAACAGAAAAATTGAAGGAAAAAATTCTAAATTTTAGGTTAGCTCCACGCATGGCAAAATTTAAGAATTTTTTCACCAATCCCACTGTTCGACATGTCAATAGTGTGATAAATGTTTTATGCACCGCGCACCGCCTATATTCCAGCGTAGGTATATCTTCTTCAACCATGGTCAGTTGTTGCCGGTCAATCCATGGCGTCTTCGTTCCACGCCGGTCGGTCAGTTGGCCATTTTTAACGATGAGTGATTAATTATCTTTTCGGGTCTGTCGCATCGTCAAGCCAAAGCTAAATTCAAAGATTACCCACCATCACACCATTATGATTATTACCTGCTATTATTAATATCATTTCTGCGGGTTATTGGGATGGATGCAGCGGGTGGTTTTGCATCTCGCGATTTAATATAGCCACGGATCGGTTATCTTCTATGAAAATTTTTTTTATTCCTCTCCTTTATGGAAATTGACCGCTAAAATGCAGCTCGCGGCATTGGTCAGCCGAATGGAGGATTTGTTTATTTTTCTTTCATTTGTGTTTCATTCGTTCACTCTTCAAGCCCATGAATGGAATCATAATGTTGTGCCTCCGGAATTTTTACCGCCTGTGTTGCAGGAATTCCATTCGTCATTGCTGGAGTTCTTCGTGTGCTGTCATAGAAGTTAAGATATATTAATGTTATTTTGCAATACCGAAAAAGTCGACAAAGGCAAACGATCGTTCGAAATTGCACAAAAAGTGCATGGGAAATATGTTATTAAGATTTCTTAATGTTGAGAAATGACTGGAGATGCAACTTTTCCACCTTGAGCCTTGACAACATTCAGGCGTTTCCACGAAATGGAACCGAAAACCGCAATTGACATTTGGGCTCGAGGAGATTTATTGGTCAGGCAAGGGTCAAGCGAAAAGATGATCAAAAATTCGTGGTGTTGAAAACCTCGAGCTCGTGCTTACATGAGGTACCAAACATGGAAACCAACCATTAACAGCTTTACTGCTATCATCATCACCTCCATCATCTGTAACGGTATGACCCGATCCTGAACTTCACCAGAAATAGGATCGCCGAAAAAAAAAACAGATGCGAAAATGACAAGCGTATGCCAGCATATCATGTTCGGGTGTTATCTTGATTTTTTTTTTTCGAAAATCAGCGGAAAGCTCATCCAATTTGGGGGCAAGCATGTGAGCAGGCGAAGAACAGTAGAACTTCAATTTACGCGACAAAAAATTATGTCAAATTATATATGTACGCGACAAAGAATTATGACAAGAGTCGGTACTAATTTTTTATCGTTCTGTTTTTTATTGACAAAAAATTCTACCCGTACAAAAGCAATCCCGACTGTAAGTCAAGAGCAGGAGATGGTCAAGACCAGCAAGACGAACGAGATAATAATATAATCAGCTTTTCGGCTGCTGTTGCTGCTGACAGATATGAATGTGCCACTCTGAACTCTCCGGCTGGTCAGGCCAGGGATGTCCTCGGTTAAAATTGACATTTAGTTAGGAAGACGATATGCCTATTGGAACCTGATGTTCAGCTGACCTGATACGGTGGATTTGGACCCTGGACATTTTTGCAGCTTATATATGGAAACTTTGCCTAGCTTGTAATTTTGTGAACCTTGAAGACATACAAGATCATTGAATTTGATTACTTTATGTTGTATTTTTGTACAGGGCTAAACATACGTTTAAATTATTTCCACAAAAAAACTGTACAATTTGGAATCACAGGAAATGAAACAGATAAAAATGTAAAACAGTAAAAGCCAAAAAAAATCGCTTATATGTCAAATTGGTCTGATTAAATCAACGACCAGGGAGTGTGTAACATATTTTGATTCTTGATCATTATTCAAACAATTTTTAAGTCTTTAGGAAAGCTTTTCATTGAACTGGATTGCAAGTTTCAATTTTATTTGGTTCCGGCATCAAATTATATTTTTTGCTCAGGTTTTTGTCCAAAGTAAAAAAAAATGCTGCAGCGAATTTCTATTTGCCTCACCTAGATGAAAATGAATGTTGAAAAACATGCAAAAGAAACATTTTCGCCATCCCGCCATACTTGATCCCATTTTCTTATTTTTATCATACTTTTTGAAAAAATGTAGCAACTGCGTCTTTTGCATTTTCTCACAGTGTGTAATTTCAAGTTTATACGCTCCAAAACTTATTGGAGACTTGATCAGGGTTGCCTTAACACTTGGCAAAAATCAAGAAAGATCTACATTTGTTCTCTTTTCATAGTTTGTCTACTACCGTATAGTCCGTATAGTCAAGCGCAATATTAAAATTTTAATTTAATAATTAATGGCATTTCGGTAAAGTATACATTCTAACAGGAAGGATATCAAATGAAAGTAATGAAAATTATAGACGGATAGATCGGATTAGGAAGCATCAAAGGTGTTGAAAATGAGCCAAGAGCGTGTTTTGAGAAAACTTCTTGCCGTTCAAGACCATTTGTCCCGCATCGTATAATTGGCTAGAAGAAGCAAAGTCGATAGGCTGACTTTCCATTGATCTATACAAAGATAATTGAATGGATCGAAGCGTGTGTTTTCGTACCCCGATCGGACTGTCTAATCTATCCATCGATTATTTTCATTACTTTCATTTGATATTCTTCCTGTTAGAATGTATACTTCACCGAAATGCCATTAATCATTAAATTAAAATCATAAACCAGCGGTGAAAATCTGTTGACACAATTTCACAATTTATCAAAGCAATTTTTAAGTCCTTTCTATCAAGCAGTTATTGGATGAATCTTAGTTATTTCTTGATATTAAGATCTATTCAGAAGAAAAAATATATCTTTTTGGACTCTAGGGATCAATTAAAGCCATATCATACATTTCTAAAACTTTTTTTTTACAACATAACAGAAAAAACAATTCAAAGTGATATTGAATTTTTCAAAGTTCATTAACTCATGAAATGAATTTTTGAATTTTGTTCTAGAAAAAGCGTTGTGGTTTTATTCTGTTTTGCACAACTTTTAAGATTATCTTGATTCTAGATTATCTAGATTGTGATACATTCCAGACTCGAGATAGAGCTTAGGAACCAAGTCACCCCAGGGATCAAGTATCCTCATGCTCCCCTATATGTTCAATACTGTCGTGGAATGCACTACAATGGCACTAGAGTAAGGTCGCCAGATTACCCGGCGTTATCCGGGTAATCCCGGATATTTATTGCAAAATTTGGGTAAAGTCCGGTCCGACCCGGTTGCCCGGGTTTCATTAAAAAAAAGTCCGTATTTTGCCTGGACTTATTCACTTCATTTTACAAATCAAACAAAAAAAAAACAAATTTTGTTGCTTAAACTTATGCCTCCAAAACGAATTTTTTTGAGAAAGTTTCATAAAAATAATCATGAATAATCATGAAAAGTTTTGTTCTGGAACGAACGAGCCACTGAACCACCCTAATATGCGAAAAAGGCCCAGTAGCAACATGGCGATGCTGCGCGCATTAACGGATGTAATGCGCGCCAAAAACATTCGGGTTTTCCTCGGGTCTTGGGTTTTCCAAAGGGGTCGAGACAAATTTAGCCCAAGGTTCGGCCTCTTTTCCAACCAACCACCATCGGAGACGGTAACAAGTCAGCGACCCTTGGGGCCAGTGTCAGAGGCCTTTATAGCTATTGTCAGAGGTCTAAAGAGACCAAAGTATTTTATCGGATGTCCTTGTAATTAGCTCTAAGTTGTAAAGTTAGTAAAAATACAGTCCACTATAAGAAGTTTGTAATGTTGTATGAAAGAGTGTGTACGGTGTATTATTCATCAAAGAAATTCTGATGCTATCGATCCTGCCATCAGGGGCGATCCTGAACATGGTCCTTCGAACCGGATCATAAATCAGCGGATAGCATCAGTATGTATGGTATGGTATGTATGAGAGTGAGTGAATGTGAAATTATTTTTCTAATTGATGTCATCAACCTAATCATTACCTGAAGGTTTTGTGTATAGAAATTATCCCTACTTCCGGAAAGCTCTTTAAACATTTTGTGCCCCAATCATCGGTTTGTTTAAATCAATTACTTTACACAGGAAAACGGTTAAATTGTCAAAAATTCACTGTAATATAAGTACAATAATGGATAATTATGTTTTGAAAAATTGCTTAAGTCCTCAGAAAATTCGGCTGAATCATTCTACTTTGCAATTCAAAAATGCGCTAACTTACTTGTGTTTCAGATTATGAATGAGCTCTAGCGAACGAGCATCAGTCATTCCTTTTTGTTCAAGTGCTTTCAATTGATTCAGAATAATAAAATCACTTTGTCCGCCAAATGAGTTCAGCACCAAAAATGTTTTACTGTTCATAAAAACAATTCCGGCTTTGTTACGAATAGTTCAAAATAAAAAGGGATGTATGTCGAAACGTAAATTCAATACACCAAGTTCTGTTCAGTTGAATTAAAAAGGTTGTTCGTATCCGTTATGTGCTTATACGAGAAGCGGTGCAGCACTCCATAATGTTTCTTCACCAGAAAAATTTGAAAACCACGTATGTTTGCTCGGATTATCACGTTTTGCATCGAATTAATCTTTTGTTAACGCATGCTAAAATGAAACAAGGAAGTAATCATCAATCTACAAGCCTTTAGACTCCACAGTCTTTTCGGAATTCACCTCACCCTTCATCGGCAGGAACAAAATGGGAAATGAAACAAAGAGGATTGTCAAAATGTGATAAAAACAAGCAATCGGTAAAAAACCAAAACCAATTCAAAGATTTTGCCGGGTCTTCATAAAAGTTTATTTTTGAACGAGTGTATTTTCCCATTATTGGAGAGTGATGTTGTTTTACCCTGTATTTCGGTGCTATAGTTTCCCCGTTATTTACATTATGGCAATATACCTACGGGGAGAAAGGATGCGTTGCATAAAGTTGTCTAGAACAAATTTGCATTCTGAGATCATCAATCCGGTCCACTTTGAAGCCCTAAACTGCGAGACGAAGACCTGACGCATCACTCCGGTTCCCAAGGTAATTAAAAATTAATGTATTTGGACTTATTCATGATAGTATTTTGCAATAATATCACTTGATAACGTTTTTTTGTGAAAACTAAAAATTGTTGATTGAACTAAGTTCTATTCGATTGCTACCATCATTCGTTTCGTGTTCTTGTCGGAAATGTCATCATTACACAAACAAATGCTCCACAAATACCAAATACACTAATTAATTAACTGTTAATTACTCTGTAGATTTTGGTATTTTAAAGAAAGTTATCAGCATCGATTTTTTTTATTTTGTTCTTGGGAATAAGTTTTCACATTCAAGCTGAGAATTAGAAACACTCAGAAGCAAAAGTTTACCATTCTGTAGATGTAACTCATCATTCATCCTCCAGCGTGGTTATCAATCGTCTCGTACCTCAACTAACTATTATTACAAATCCGCTTGTACCATTCATTCACCCTGCAAACAAAACTGAATTTGCTTTAACCGGCATTATATTTGTCATTTTTCAGTCGGTCAAGAATCATGGAGATCAAACCAAAAAAAAAAAAAAAACAAACCGTGATCAATTGTTGAAGTTGTATTGAAAATCTTTTTTTTTATTCATTTTCGAATTGATCTTTAGTATTCGGAAATATTGGCATCTTCTTGAAGTTGGATTGTTTATGTTGGACAAAATTGAAATTCAGTCAATCGAAATTTTGTCAGCTTGTGTCAACGAAAAAACGACAGTGAATCGTACAGAAAATCATTCAGTATAGAGGGGCCTGAGCACAGCGAATCAGGTTCGCCTCGAATATGTCAGCAAATTATTCAGGATGTGTCAGCAATTCATCCAGATTTTTATTAGAAACAGATCGGTTCAAGTCAGTAAACCATTCAGAAAATCTATCGGGTTGTCAGTCAACCATTAAGTTTTTCGTGAATCTATTGGGTTCGTAATCAGTACCAGTCGGCAATTATCAGATTTTTCGGAAACTAGTTGGGTTCAATTCGTTTTAAATTTGGCTATTCGGTCAGAAAATCATTCGAAATCAGTTGGATTCAATATCAGAAATTCATTCGAGGACACAGTCAGTCTACCAATCATTCGCTGATTGGTCAGCAAATCAGAAGGAATACATTCAGTCTGAAAAATCAGATGTTTCGGGAATCAATTGGATTCACATCGGTCAGCAAACCATTCAAAATTTTCGGGAACCAGTTGGGTTCAAATCGGTATAAAAATCATTCGGAGACACAGTCAGTCGGAGGAGTCAGACAACTTGAAAATTCGGTATTCATCAAATCATTCCACACACTTGTACAATACACTATACAAAATCATAAGGGGGATCAAGCGGGGTTCCATTCGGTATTCAATCAGGCTGAAATCATTCGGTCAGCAATTCGTTTCGGTATTATTCAAATTTTTGTTCGGAGTAGGCGTTGGAATTCGTTTTTCGGTTAACCTTATCGCGGGATCAGGACATTCATGTGACGGTTTTTTTTCTGCTGTGTCTTTTCTGCTGCAATCGGGCATGGCAATACCAGGGCTTTCCAGCGCGCCTCCGAACACACAAATTACAATTTTTGTGCAGTCACTCCGCCATCAGGAGTTTTCGGGAATCTTTGAGATTCAAATATTCGGTTTTTCATTAATTCGGTACACTTCAGAGTCGCGTTGGATTTCGGTTTTCGGATAGTCTGATCGACGGGATCAGGACTAGCATTTGGCGGTTTCTCATCAAGCATCATCCTGGATTAAGTACCAGGACTCTCTAACGCAACTCTGCATCACACAAACACATATATACTCACACACACAATCAATCAATCGGAATGAAGCTATCGGAGTATGAGTCAGTGATGATACGGTTTGACTATTGGTCAGAAGTCACTGAACATGTGTCAGTTTTTTGGAGTCTGATTTTGTCAGATGTTGGTATTTGGTCGGAAATCCATTCAGTAAACCAGTCGGAGATTTATTCAGAAACACAGTCGGAAATCAATTGTAAATTTGGTCGGAACCCTTAGTTGGAAAAACATTCAGAATTGGTTGGCGGACAAACATTGAGAGTAAAGCCGGAAAATTGTCAGAATTGAGTCAGTATGAAATGTATGTTGAGTCAGCTTTTATGTTAGTTGTATGTCAGTTATATAGTCTGAGTATGTGTCGGAAGAGCTTGGGAACTTGCTTATTCGGCTCATGTCAGTTTTTTGAAAGTCAGAGAGCTTGGACAGCTCAGAGTTTGAACAGTCAGAAAGGCATTCGGAATCAAGTCAGAGCATGAGTTGGAATCACAACGCTGGTCGTGGCAAAGGCCAGCGCACGCTCAGAAAGGTTAAGTATTCTGAAATATCAGACAAAATTAGAAGAGTGATACTTCCTTTCCCAAGCACTTAGGCACCTTCAAAGACTACAACTGGACGAAGGCGGACAACCAGACAGGTAGCAAAAGTAGCAAGGGTCGGTATCCAAACTCCAAGGTCGATGTGGATCAACGGCGGGCGGCCACCATTCAACGAGCGCAGGTCATCGGTGTGGTTCAGCGCAGTACACAGCAAGAAAGTTTTCGAAATGCGTACGTCCCGTCGCCTTTCAAGGCGGGCGGCATGTTCTGTAACGAACGAGCCACTGAACCACCCTAATATGCGAAAAAGGCCCAGTAGCAACATGGTGATGCTGCGCGCATTAACGGATGTAATGCGCGCCAAAAACATTCGGGTTTTCCTCGGGTCTTGGGTTTTCCAAAGGGGTCGAGACAAATTTAGCCCAAGGTTCGGCCTTTTTTCCAACCAACCACCATCGGAGACGGTAACAAGTCAGCGACCCTTGGGGCCAGTGTCAGAGGCCTTTATAGCTATTGTCAGAGGTCTAAAGAGACCAAAGTATTTTATCGGATGTCCTTGTAATTAGCTCTAAGTTGTAAAGTTAGTAAAAATACAGTCCACTATAAGAAGTTTGTAATGTTGTATGAAAGAGTGTGTACGGTGTATTATTCATCAAAGAAATTCTGATGCTATCGATCCTGCCATCAGGGGCGAACCTGAACAAGTTTTTTGGAATCCATAAAAACTATTTAAAATCTGTTGTTGAGTTTTGATGAAGAAAAAAATGTTTCAACATTTTTTTTTTCTTAATTTTAATGGAGTAATCTCTGGGTTTTCACCAAATTAGACCGGATATTGTCGGATTTTTTGTTGTCAATTTTTAAACCAATGCCCAGATTTTGCAAGGAGTTTAGATAAAAAAAGCCCGGATTTGTCCGGCCCGGATACGTGCTGAAAAAATTCTGACAACCCTACGCTGGAGAGGCACAAGATGTTCTAACCTAACAACAATAACAAGAAATTAATATGACTCAAAGTACTTCAAATTCCAAAATGATAAACACAAAAAAAAAACTTAAAATTTATAAAAAAAACTCGAAGCAGATTGAAACTGACAAAAATTTCAAATTTCTTAAATATTAACAAAAATTTGGACGAAAACAAATTGGGATTTAGTAAACTAAAACCGACCAAAAATATAAAAAAAAAATTGAAATGGTTAATAGTTTAATAATTGAAGAGTGAAAACTAAAAAGATTTCTTCTTGCAACAAATAATTTGGTAAACGATTAAGGATTTTTTCAACATTCTTTCGAAGAAAACAGGAAGATAGTGAATTTAAATTACAGATTTCACTTTAGGACACAAACTCTGGGTTAAAAATCCCCTACGAATCGTAGGCTACGTTTGTTGAAAATAATGTATAATTCTGTGAACTTTTTAAAACTCTTTGGCTAATAATGCCCCTGTAGTTAGGCACCACCATTAACATTTCTCTGAATGCATATGAGCACGGGTGATCAAAAGGGTAACTACTAGAACTGGGAAAACTAAAAAAAATAGAAACAATCTTACTTATTTAAATGATTTCTTTGACAGCTTGGTTTATGTCCACATATAAAGCAAATTGTGTGCTGAAAGTTCTGATTTTGACAAAAATATACAGAAATAGTTCGAACACTATCCCGATTCACCCTATTTTATGATTATCAAATGTGAAGTTATTACTCGGCAAAAAAAAACTTTATGAGTTAAATGCCTTAATAAAGCTACTTGTTATTAAAAAAAAAAATGTGAAGTTTTCTAGATACGTCTACAACACATCAGAATTGATATCTATATCTTCAGTTATTACGAAAGTTTTGAGAAACCAAATTAAGATTTCAGGCACATTTAACAGAAACCATAAGAGCAAGTTCACTGCGTGTTAGGAAAAAGTGGTAGAAATTTTGTCACTTTTTGCACATTTTGAAAATTTTTCCATGCAAAAACATTTTCAAGATCTTTGGCCATCAAGTTTTTCTACAACACATGTTATATTTTCGCATGCTGTGATGCAAAAATAGCAATATTTCTATCACATACGGCTGAAATAAAAACAGTGCTGTATAAAAATACAACGCCCAAAGATCTTGAAAACATTTTTGGATGGTACAATTTTCAAAATGTCAAAATTTCTACCACTTTTTTCCAACACCTGTGAACTTGCTCTAAGAACTTGCAATTTGGCTTCGCGTAAGATTTCTTATGGTAAGCTCAATTCATTTTTTTTTCATATGACAAATTTCTATAAAATCCTATAAAAAATTTGCTTGCCATAAATCAATCTTAATTGATAAAGCTGCTGCAGTTTAGGAAGAAGTTCTTTCTACTCGTCTTATTTGACTTTTTGACGAACACCGAAAATGATCCCAACCGGTTTGTTTAGCCGTTTTTGGATGAGAACATCAAAGCAAGCTGGAAGCCACCCGACGAAACGGTTGGGCTCGTAAACGCCCGAAAGAAGGCTGTAGCTTCGCTCATTAGAAAGCTTCTGTTTATCACATTAAGCACATCAGATGAGTTCTACAACTACCGGTTAAAACCGGTGAGCGCCTTTCTGCGAGTTGAATGAAACATTGCACACAATTTAAAAAAATATGGTTGCTACGAGCAGTTGATCAGTTTTAACGGAAATTTCATTTAAACACGTGGAGAGTATTAATCGAAAAGTGTTAGTTTAATTATCTTTACTTAAATTATGGATAAGGAAGATGGATAACTGGTTTTGGATTGGTGGGAGGGGGATCATTCCAGGTCAAGTGCGCACAGCGAAAAAATAAGCCAAACTTGGCAGATACACTTGTTATGGTCCACTATACAAATCCTGGAATTTTGAGAACGATATCTTCGAACTTAAAAGTCATAGAAAAATGAAAAAATCTCGCGTGAGCTTTCATTGCGTCGTATGAAACAAAATGTAAACAAAGAGTTTTATTACGAAAAATTAAAAAACTAACAAAAACTAGTTGCAACTTCTTTCCATTTAGGATATTTGTAGCCTGGACATCATATTCTATATGTAAGATAAAAATTTTAAATTTGTTTTGATAACTTTTGCAGTGCTTTTCTGTGAATTCTTTAGATATTCCATACGATGTAATGAAAGCTAACGCGAGAAATACTTGTTGCAAAGATTTTGAAATTTGAAAAATGACCTTTAAAACGTCAAATAATAGATCTGAAATTACAACGTAAGTTTTCTCATGCAAAGTTAATTAAAATTTTTAAATTCCTAGTTCCCGAGATATTAAAGATTGTATTTTTGTTCGAGTTTTTTTGTACCTAGGGGAGATGAGGGCATAATGGCCACTTTAAGAAGGGCGCTAATTTAACAGTGAGATAAATATATTTTAAGAAAATCACTGTCTTCTAGACGTTCAACTTAAACTTCAACTTGAAATCTTCTTCTCTGTGCATATATTCGAGAAAATTTTTACAATTTAAATTTTTTACTCGTAGACCCGTTTTTTCCCTACCAACTGTGAACCAACTGTTTTTCAGTTTGAAGGTTCGTATAAGATCATTGCATTGAGATGTTGAGCAAGGATGTCAAAACTCAAAACCACAAAAAAAAATAATTAATTCACAGGGTTTTAGGTGAATTTGACAAAACTTCAGACTTGATTCTAAAGTTTTTTTTTTACGGATTTCATGGATTTTCTTAATTTAATATAGATATCTTTGTAATAGGCTTTCTGAACGATGCAGATTATGAAATCCTTATGACCTTGGTGACATGGAACGCAAATTTTTCAGTCAAATGACTCAATTTATCGATGTTTTGTATGATATTTTTGCGAATTTCTAAAAATAGCATCGTATATAGTCGCCACAATTATTGTGTTTGTCGTGAGTTCAGGGTATTTTCTCAAATTTTTGATTCTGAGTCAAGTCGATAACATAAAAATCGTTCACCTAGTCTTAACGAAAATATTTCCCATTTTATTGGTTTTTTATTTTAGTATGTACACAGAACAGAACAAGCCTTCTCCGAATTCGATATAATAATTTAATTTCTTAGTATCCAGAAAAAAATATTAACTTTACCAACGGACAAAGTAATGCCTGGTAGCCTACCGATTTTTTGTTTGATTCTCCGAACCGCTTTCATAAAAATTTAAAAGTTCATTCATTTAAAAGTTTAAGTGGAATAAGTAAAAAAAAGGGAAAGTACACATTTGTTCAACTTGCTCAAGTATAGTTTTTTTTAGTTTAGTATGAACTTGTATTCGATGATAATTAACAATTAATCGTAGAAAAAAAATCGTGAAGTAAATTCAATTTGAGAAAGGCTTCGAACAAAGGGCCGCATAAGCATATCTCGAGGGCCACAGGCAGCCCACGGGCTGCGTAACTCATCCCTGCACCATTAATCGGGGCAGGATGAGCATTTTGTTCCGTAGAATCTAGCAGCGAATTCAATTCGATGGAGTCAACTGAATTATAGAGCTACAGCCTGACTTGATTCATCTGTCGATTTGGCCTATTGGCTAGGTGTCGGAGAGATAATCAGAAGACACGAGTTGGATTCCTGGTCGAGGTGATTTTTTTTTCATTGGCCATTCATGATCGATGTATTTTGCACTAAAAGGTGAGGCTTAGATCCATCAAACAAAGCAATAATAGAGAAATGTATATCTGTTCGTACAATACAAACAATTCACACACACCCATACATTTTTTTGTTTGTTTTTTTTTTTGTTTTTTTTTGTTTCGATTATAGTCGTTTCCACTTAGTGGTTGATACTTTAGGAACTACAAAACTGTTCCTCGTGAAAATTTAATTGATAAAATACCTATTTATTTAAAAAAAGAGGGATCATCAGTTCGCTAAGGGAGATCGTTATGCCCTTATCTCTCCTACGTGGCGACGGATCTTTGCGTAGGTGTATTTCATGAGCTGCTGAACCGATTTTTGAAACCTTATAATTTTTGAAAAATCTCGATGATTACAAAGGTTTTCAATTTCTTTAATTGTAAATAGAGTAATAAACTAAACAAGTGTACATTTTGCTTGACGTTATGACGCAAAAAACTTGTACCAGCACCCCTTTAGCAATTCTCCTAGGTCAAAAATTGTTTAAGTACTTTATTTGGAAACTTTTTTGAACATCCAATTATCTACAAAACTGCATTTAAAAAAATTGAATTTGATCAATTTTACCTCCTGGAAATGAGTTTATATTTTATTTAATTCAAATGTGCAGTTGTAAAGGAGCTTTTTGACATCTAATTTATAGGGCATATGAACCATAAATATGATAACTATACATTTTAAAAGCCGTTGAATCTTACTCTTCAAGAAACACAGAAAGTTTTGTTGTAGAAGTTCTTTGAATATTCCGACCCTCAGGGTGCAAGTGCGTAAATTGGGGAATAAAATCAATCGTTAAATTTACGAACAAGAATATCAATACCAAATTGTTGCTTCAAAATTAGAATTAAAATTTTCAAGTGTGAGTTTTAGAGTTATATTCAGTAGAAGAAAATAATTAGGTATTTTATCTGATTGAATTAATCATAATTATAATACATCGGCCTCAGAGTTTTTTATTTTCTATATCTTCTTCTATATATATAAAAAGCAATTTCTGTATGTTTGTTTGTTTGTTTGTTTGTTTGTTTGTTTGTCCTCTATAGACTCAGCCGTCTTAAGAGCTAGAGATCTGAAATTTGGCATGGATGCTCATTAGGACCAGGAATGATGAAAAATGTTTTTAGATTTTCGGATGACCCCTTCTGAAGGGGGTCGTCCATACAAGACAAATATTGTTTTCGCGATATTGACGTCACTTTTTGTCGGATCGTGTTCAAAATTTGCACATCAGTGTTTAAAAAGACGAGCAATTGGTTTCAGGCGTCAAATTTTTTGTAAGGGGTCGGCCATAAGGGTCGTCCATATTATAACTATTCACTGTTTATGCGATATTGACGTTATTATACATCGGATTGGGATGAAAATTGGTACACGATAGTTTTGAGTGACGTGCAATCGATTTGAGTTATTAAATCCAGTGTAAGGGACCGGCAAAAAGGGGTCGTCCATACTAAATTTTCAGTATCTTAGTGACATTGACGGTTTTATACATCGGATTGAGATGAAAATTTGCACATGGGAGTTATAAGGGACAAACAACTGATTTCACTTATGCAAACTAAAATCAGGGGTCGGCCAAAGGGGTCGTCCATGTTAACTATTCACTGTTGATGTGATATTATCGTTGTTATACATCGGATTCACATGAAAGTTGCTACACGAGAGTTTTAAGAGACGAGCAATGGATTTCAGGTATTAAATTCAGTGTAAGGGGCCGGCAAAGGGGGTCGTCCATAATAACCTTTCAATATTTTTGCGATATTATCGTTATTATATATCGGATTGGGATGAAAATTTGCACACGGTAGTTTTCAGGGACGAGCAATCGATTTCAGATGTCAAATGTTTTGCCAGGGGTCGTCGAAAGGGGTCGTCCATATAAAATAACTTTTCACTGTTTTTAGCAATATTGACGTTATTATGCAATGGATTGCTTTGAAAATTTGCACACGGGACGGGTAATCGATTTCAGATATCAGAGATTGTATAAGAGGCCACCGAAAGGGGCTAAACTTTTTCACAATAATGTCGTTGTTATGCAACGATCGAGGCGAAATTTATACACAGGTTTTTGTGGCACGGTCAATTGATCGCTGATTTCAAATTTAGTAGCAGACGACCGAAAAAATGATCGTCCAATATTTTTGCAATTATTACTTAACAATGAATTCGGAAGTGCATCTGGAAAATGCTTGGCAATTGACTTTCATACAAACTGTTCATGACATATTCCAAGTTGATAGCGAAACGGAGTTCGTATGGGATCAGCTAGTACATATATAAAAAGCAATTTCTGTATGTTTGTTTGTTTGTTTGTCCTCTATAGACTCAGCCGTTTTCAGAGCTAGAAGTCTGAAATTTGGCATGGATGCTCATTAGGACTAGGAAAGATGAAAAATGTTTTCAGATTTTCGGATGACCTCTTCTGAAGGGGGTCGTCCACACAAGACAAATATTGTTTTCGCGATATTGACGTCATTTTTCGTCGGATTGTGTTGAAAATTTGCACATGAGTGTTTTGAAAGACGAGCAATCAATTTGAGGTATACAATTTTGTGTAAGGGGCCGGCAAAAGGGGTCGTCCATATCAACTTTTCAATATCTTAGTGATAATGACGTTTATATACATTGGATTGGGATGAAAATTTGCACATAGAAGTTATTAGGGACAAACAATAGATTTCACTCATCAAAATTAAAGTAAGGGGTCGGCCAAAGGGGTCGTCCTTATTAACTCTTCACTGTTAATGTGATAATGTCGTTATTATACATCGGATTCAGATGAAAATTGGTACACGATAGTTTTGAGGGACGGTCAATCGATTTCAAATATTAAATTTAGTGTAAGGGGCTAGCAAAGGGGGTCGTCCATATGACCTTTTCAATATTTTTACGATATTGTCGTTATTATACATCGGATTGGGATGAAAATTGGCAAACGGTAGTTTTCAGGGACGGGCAACCGATTTCAGATGTCAAATGTTTTGCCAGGGGTCCACGGAAAAAGTTGTCCATATAAATTAATTTTTCACTGATTTTATCAATTTTGGCGTTATCATGGAATAGAATGCTTTCAAAATTTGCACACGGGAGTTTTGAGGGACGGGTAATCGATTTCAGATATCAAAGATTGCATAAGAGGCCCCCAAAAAGGGGTTTAACTTTTTGGCAATAAATGCGTTGTTATGCAACGATCGAGTTTAAATTTATACACGGGGGGAGGGGGGGGGGGGGGGGGTTGGACGGTCAATTGATCCCTGATTTCAAATTTAGTAGTAGACTACAGAAAATGTGCTCGACCAATATTTTTGCAATTATTACTTAACAATGAATTCGGAAGTGCATCTGGAAAATGCTTGGCAGTTGACTTTCATACAAACAGTTCATGACATACACACTACCAAAAAAATCTGTAAAATTACATCACATATGATGTAGATAAAAAGAAGCATCATATATGAAGGAAGATTGAGTGCTAGTTGGAAATTACACGCCAGTAAAATTTTGCAACGTGTAAAATAAAAAATGATGTAAAATTTAGCAACGTGTAAAATAAAAATGATGTAAATTATAAAATCACTGAATGTTGGAAGAAAAACTTTCCAATTGGAATTTGTTTTGTTTTATTTATTGTTAATATGATTCAATACTGATCTCTTAATAAAAATAAAACTCATCTATAATTAATATGATTCATTTTATTAAGCGGCAAAATTTTTTTTAACACACATTATATTTTATTTCTTTTATTTTTTTCCGCGAAGTACCGGATCCAATGTTGAACACCGTGGATCCGCTTCCAGAACCGCATCCTTCAGAATGGGGGTAGGCTTAATAGCGGCACGTTATCCAAACATACGGGAAAATTGTGCCTCGGATATCTCCGGGAACCATCAACACCGATTAACTTACTCGCGCGCGGGGAAAATACTTTGGCGCACGACTTGGCTTAACAGTTTTTGTCACATTTGTCTGGTCTTGTTCTTCACAGTTTATAATTTTACATGACATTATCACGTTCAGTGTATTGTAATATTTCATGTCGTGTAATTTTGAGAAATTTCCAATTCAGTGTTGTTGATAATTTCGTGTGACCAAAAAAAAATTGTAAAATTACATCAAATATGATGTAACGAAAAAGAAGTATCACATATGATGGAATTTTCAGTTCGAGTTGAATATTACACGTCTGTAATCTTCAACAGACGTGTAAAATTTGAAAGACATGTAAAATATTAAGACGTGTAATATTTAATTCGTACTGAAAATTCCGTCGTATGTGATGCTTCTTTTTATTTACATCATATGTGATGTAAATTTGCATCAAATAATCGCGTTCCGTGTCAAGTAATATTTGTGTCATTAGAATTCAGTGCTGTTAAGGATTCAACCGTTTTTATTTTGTAAATTTACAAAAAATAAATCGCGTTCCATGTCATGTAATAATAAAGGTTTTCAATTTCAGTGTCGTTAAGGATTCAGATTTTTTTTCTGTGTATTTCAAGTTGAAAGCGAAACGGAGTTCGTATGGGATCAGCTAGTTTTCTATAATGAAATAGTGTAGTCAATTTTTACACATACCTATAAGATTTTACATAGTGACTGAAATGAAAAATATTTATCAACTGATTTTCTCCCCAAAAAATCTTTTTTACCATGTATGTTAAATAGGATTTTTGATACCAAATTCTGGGCCGGCATTCTTCTCATGTAAAGATTAAATATAATACATTCCTTAACAAGGGAATCATTAAACAGAAACAACAGTATAGATCTAAGTTAAGGAATTGGAATTTACATTCACAGACATGATAAAAAAACAACAAACAAAACTTAAAGAATAAGAAATGCATATTCATAGATGATTTAAGTTAGAAAGATAACGCAGTCAAATAAGAATGTAATGAGTAACTTTTTTATAAAAAGTAATGTTACTGATGTTAAAAGTAAGCCTAAATTAGCTACTTAAGTGAATATCTCACTAGTTTACTATGAATACGGCTATGAATAACCAACTTTCTTGATTGATTTGTTCTCTCCGTGCAATCGTGAAATCAATATAAGGCAAAGAGTTAAATTTCAAGGAGTTAGTTTCACAAAAACGATCTTATTCAATTTTCACACCCTACATAACAAGTAAAAAATTTAAAAAGAAAAAAAGGAGATTCGCTTCATCCATCATCAACATTTTAATATTTTGAATATCTCCTTGTAAATATTCTTCGAAGTTTAATAGAAGTATCTTTACTCTAAACGGTCGTTTTTGAAAACACATTAGTGTATCAGGAACAAGAAATAGGAAACAAGTAAGTTTAAAGAAAATTCAAACATATTTTTTACTCTACTATTTAACTTCTTATCACTGCCTCAAAGATAGAAATAGGAGTTTCCTTAGAAAAAATCTAGGAGCATGGGAGGTGTAGGGAAACTCGATCGCACCATTCACCAAAATGGATCCTGATCTATAACCTTTCCTCTACTAACACAACTCTTCCCATGGATATTTGGATACAGATTCGCAGTTGGTGATATTGACTTACCTTTTTATCTGAATTTTTCAAAATTAGTCGTTTAAATATTTAGGGACAAAAGGTTGTTAATTGATCCTAGAAAGTATCCTACTAATAATCTTTCCTTCATTCCTCATTGACTACTAGGACGTGGCCGGCGCCGTTATTGATCATTATCGAAGGGAGAGCATGAATTTTGTGCATTGTGAATGAACTGCTAGTTCCAAGCACCATTCTTTTGGCCCTTCCACAAAACTGATGGCCTCGATCAATCACGGAGTAGCAACCATTGGCGAGGTAGAACTTGTTCTGCTTAGCTACGCCAGTGATCATGGAATTTGCAATTTGGAATCATGCTTCGACGCAACAAATCAACGCACTTCTTTGTACTGAATCGAAACTAATTTTCCCATTTTGTGTCCCAATTCATCCTATATTACGGTACAAAGAAATAAAGAAACTTTTAAATTAGTTTTAAATATAGGTTTATTTATTATCACTAAGGCTATACAAAATTATTTTCTAGAGCAAAATAAATGTACATTGAGATGACTGTAGTGCAGTAAGTGGCAGTAGTTGAATTATTACGTTGCGCTGGAGAAACCATTCAAACAAAAAATCTCGATGTTCACCCAAGCTTTCCCCAATCGTGTTGATGAGCTGGTAGTAGAGAGGGTCCATACTAACTTCCACCATTCTGGAAGTCGTCGACAGTAATAACTTAGTTGTTCTGTGAGTGGGCTTCGATGTATTTCAGAGCCCGAAGGATATAGTCTGGGATTGGTGGTGGAGTGGGCAGATGCGCTCCCTGTGGGTGGAAACCATTTTCATCGGCGGTGTATGTCAGCACAATTGGCACTCCGTCATCGCCGACCCAGGAGGCGGATCCTTGCACCGATTCTCCTCCCTTGCCACTTTCTTCAGCCTGAATGCCGTTGCTGCTGGAGAATTTCCACGCGTAGGTTCCATCTGGTTCCTGGACGTTTTCCTGTGTCAAGATGGTGGCATTCGCATCATCTGGGTTGGAGGCAGGGGCGGCCACGGTCAGGGCAATCAGGACGGACAGAGAAACGATCTGAGATAGTTTGGAAAAGGAAATAATGATCAGCCTGTGAGCAAATGAAGGAAATTGTTCTCAAAAAAAAGTTACAACAATGATAGCCATCAATTCGCTCATACTCATGAATGATTTTACTTCACTGAAAAAAATACATAGTTAAACCACTTAAACTAAGGTTGCGAGATTGCCCGGTTTCATCCGGGTATGCCCAGATATTTTATAACAAAATTTGGGAACAGTGCCCATTTTTTGTCTGGATTCATTCACTTTATTCGGAAAATTAGTAACTTCAGTCCTTATTGATACTTTCACATTCGAAAACAAGTCTAAATGATCTAATATTCAGTTTCCAGCGGCCTTTAAAAAATGAGCAAAAATCTCTCTCTATCTCAACTGCACTTTTGGCATCGGTTCATATCACCTTTCCTTGATTATTTACTACTCGACACTCAACAAATTGCTCAATAGTTTTTTTTCCTGATTTTTATTCAGCATTTCTTCACAGGTTTTGCAAAATTTTGCCCACATTTTGCTCGGATTTTTGGTCGGCAATTTTTTAATTAAATACTCGGATTTTGCTAGGTATTTAGATAAAATAGTCCAGATTTGTCCAGCCCGAATGCGTGTTGAAAAAATTTTGACAACCAGGAAAATCAACGGAAAAATATTTTTTCATTTGCGCTAATTCCAATTGAGAAATAGTTTTTACCCTATCAGCTCGCGTTTTCGAGATAACTATTGAAGATAGGTTGAAATTTCAAAACATGAATGAGTGCATTTTTAGGCAAAACTTTGTATGAACAAAATTTTGAAAAAAAAAAAGATTTTAATTATATGATAAATTTTCCCTAAGACCGTGCGTAACTTTTACTTCTGAGATAAAAGTTTTCTTTAAGTTATTTCTTTTCCAATTTTTTAAAATACGGGAATTTTGATGAAATTTTAAAATATACCGTCAAACGGGGCATCATGCAACAGCGGGGTTGAATGCAACATTTATATAACACCACAAAGATTCAATTTTTAATTTAATGTAATGAGATAAAGTTATCTTTTTATGATTACAAAATGATAGTGACACAGTTTCTTGAATCCTAAGATAGTTTTTTTTTTAAGTTTTTGACATGCTTTCGAAAATCAATCATTTTCACTGAGCCATGCTTGACTACATTCAGAGCCAAAAAATCAAAGCAGTCAAATTTTCCTTCTTCAACCAAATCATACAAACAATCATGCATGACAACGACGCTTCTGTATTTGAAACACTTTTGCGATACATGATGAGGTAAAAAAGGACGCAGACTATCAGCAACGAACGTCTCGATGCTGATTTCCTTCCCCTAACGACTTTCAACCTTTAGGATCATAACTGATATATATCAGTTCTGAGCGATCTATGTAGGCTATCAGATGATTTTTTATTTTTCGTTTTGCCTAGAAGGACAAAATCATGACTAGGTAACCGCAATGAACTGTCCAGCATGTGCTACAGCTTTTTTGAACATGTGGTCCTGGTATTTATTCAGATTTTTCCTTTTGAAACATTAATGATCGTCTATCAATAACGAGCATTATCAACAATGATGCGAGGATAGACGTTCGGGAATGATTGAGGGAGCGACGTTCAAAATGTATCACCAAGTATGTCGATCACCGTCGATTAGCCACGTAACGAATAGCAACGGTAGCCTCCGGTGGGGCATGGTATATCTTCTTGTATCAAGTTAGTGTTGATTTTCGACATATATTCAATGGGTACTTTTACCACGTGCGTATCACAGCACTCGGAGGTAGCATCATTCTAGCTAGAAACCATTCCTGATTGCTTTTCTTGAGCGATTTTCCGACCACTGGTTTTTGATTTTCTTATAAAATTTGAAAAATCGAACAATGAATGTCCAATTTTTAACATTTTTCGATGCCGTAAAAAACTTTACCCAGTATGACGGATTGGCTTGATAATATCACCTCCAAACTTTATACTGGTTTCCTCATCCTATACCAACATTGATCATGTGGAAATATTTTTCGAACAATCACTCAATTTTTTTAAATAAATATTTTTATAATTCAGTTACCCGTCTGGGGTAAAATGCAACAAAAAGCAAATCGGAACTAAATCTCATAAATCGGGTTTCCATATGCTAGGATATGATTGTTTTGCATTATGCGTTAGTTATGATTAAAATTTCATCCATTCCTAGATTTATTTTCATGATTTGAGCTAATAGAACATTTTGTAGTATTTTTTACCCCTAAATGTATGCAGCAGATTAACACTTTTTTCTTAAAAACATTTTTGTCAGAAAAAATTAAAAATTTAATTCGAACAAAACCAAAATTTACTGCAATTGGTGCTTTATGCGTTAATACATCACAAATGTATCAAAAACTATGATTTTTCAATCGTTTTCATTTAATTTTTCATAAATTACAGAGTTTGTTGCAACTTACCCCTTTTTCTTAGTAGGGTGAAAATCGCAGGTTTTTGTAAATTTAAAAATAACTGGGGAAACCAATAATTTTTCTGACCATGTCAGTTTGGTGTCCCATCAACCTTAAAACTTTTGATGTACAAGAGGTATGATTATCTGTAAGCATTTAGATTTTAGAAGCCATTGAAGTTGAAAATTGTTGCATGTTGCCCCAGTTGACGGTATTGTATTTGACATTTCTTGATCTTTAATATTTCTTAAAGCAAAAGTCGAATCGTTTTGTAGCCTTCAACCACGTTAATGAATGAGTTTAAATATTCAATATCAAATAATACAAATATGTGGCCACACTCATACAGATGCTTCAAAATGTAAACAGAAATACAAATCAGTAAACGACCTAATTGTGTAAGAGAGGGACGTGTTAAAGCGAAATTCTGAATTTTGTTCAGATTAATCGTCAGTTCACGAAAATGCAAAGTGGTAAAAAGTGCAAAAAACCTGATCACTGCTTATAACTTTTTTTACATTTCAGGTTATTGGTGTCTTCGGAGAAGTTTATAATAAAATATAATTATTTCTTATTAATCCCCCTAGAAATGAGATAAAAGTTCTATCATCTGTTAAGTATTCGACAAACTTGTTCAAAATAAAATTGTATACAACTTTGTTTCAGGTGACAAGTTTCAAATATGATTATTTTTCAATTATAGGCTTAGTTATAGTAAAGAAGCTCTTAAAATCAGTTTTTTAACAATAGCTTTTTCCGTAAATTTAACTTTTTAACTCATTAAAATACATATCTTTGATGAACATTCAAGTTTGTAAAACGTAATTCTCCAGTCTCCAAATAGCTAGGATCAATGACAGAAAAGTTAGAAAATTGATTCCACTTCTAGGGATATTTATCAGAAAAAAATTTATAATTATATATTATTATGGAACTAATTTTAATTAAAAACTTCTCTGAAGACATCAATAGCCTAAAAATTAAAATGAACGCTTATAACTTTTTTTGCATTTTTGACCACTGTGCAATGCACAGTGATCCGAAAGGGCTTAAAGTGGAACTTTTTTCCTAGCGCCTTTGTCTTTCATTTGAGCTCTTAAGTGGCTTCAGAACATTTGCATTTTAAACATGCTTCATAACTTAAAATTATCAAAAAATAGTAAAATTGAAAATTCTAAGATTTTTGTTTCAATAGATAGAGCTTTGCTTTATGTTACAAACTTATAGAATACCGTCAAACGGGGCATCATGCAAAAGCAGGGTTAGATGCAACATTTGTAACCCACAACACTCATTCAATTTTTATTTCAATATACTGTAATAAAGTTATCATTGAATGATAACGAATTGATGATGACATAGTTTTTAACATCGCGTAAGAGTTTTTTAAAGTTTTGGATTCTCATAAAAAATTTAAAAAATCGAGCAATAGATGTACAAATTTTTACATTTTTCGATGCCGTAAAAAACTTTACCTAGTATGACGGATTGGCTTAATGATATACCCTACAAACTTTATATTGCTTTCATTATCCTATACCAACACTGTTGGTATATACTTATTATTCGGACAATCTCCAAATTTTTTTAAATAAATATTTTTATAATTCAGTTAGCTGTCTGGGGCAAAATGCAACAAAATGCAAATCAGAACTAAAGCTCATAAATCGCGTTTCCATATGCTGGGATATGATTGTTTTGCATTATGCGTTTGTTTACGTTAAAATTTCATCCATCCTAAGATTTATTTACATGATTTAAGATAATAGAATATTTTGTAGTATTTTCACCCCTAAATGTATGCAGCAGATTAACACTTTTTCCATGAAAACATTTTTGACAGAAAAAATGTATAATTTAATTCGAACAAAACCAAAAATTACTGCAATTGGTGCTTTATGCGTTAATACATCACAAATGTATCAAAAACTATGATTTTTCAATCGTTTTCATTTAATTTTTCATAAATTACAGAGTTTGTTGCAACTTACCCCTTTTTCTTAGTAGGGTGAAAATCGCATGTTTTTCAAAATTTAAAAATAACTGGTTAACCCAATAATTTTTTCTGACAACGTCAATTTGGTGTCCCATCATCCTTAAAACTTTTGATGTACAAGAGGTATGATTATCTGTATGTATTAAGATTTTAGAAGCCATTGAAGTTGAAAATTGTTGCATGTTGCCCCAGTTGACGGTACGTAAAAATTTGAAACTTTGTGAAAACATCAAAACTCTATCTCTATCTATCGTTTAAAACAAAAAGGTTAGAATTTTCATTTTTTTCATAATAGACTATGACCAATTTTTGATGATTTCAAGTTATGAAGCATGTTCAAATAGCAAATGTTCTGAAGCCACTTAAGAGATCAAATGAAAGACAAATGCGCTAGGAAAAAAAATCAACTTTTTGTTCTTTCGGATTACTGTGCAACGGCCAAGTTGGTGCGATAAGCGCAGATTTGAAAGCTGCTACTTTGTTTGTTTTGGAATTATTCAGTTCCGGTAAATAAGACGAACAGAAGAAGCGCAATTGAGGAAGGCTGCTGCTTTGTTTGTTGGAAAATGATTTTGGATTCGGTGAGAAAAACGGATTGAAACAGGGAATGATTCTAATTCCGAAATAGAAATGCAGCTCAGAGAAAATCTTCAAACCGAACGAAGTTCGAATTTGAAAGAAAAAATCAATGATGTATCAAAATAACTAAGAGCAAATCCACCCGTGTTGTGCAAAAGTGGTAGAAATTTTGAAACTTCCAGCACATTTTGAAAACTTTACCATGCAAAATCATTTTCAAGATCTGCAACCTTCAAGTTTTTTTTATAACACGTGTTCTATATTCGCATGCTGTGATGCTAAAATTGCAATGTTATATCAAAAACGGCTGAAGTAAAAACAGTGCTGTAAAAAAATACAACGCCGATCTTGAAAACATTTTTTCATGGTAAAATTTTCAAAATGTGCTACAAGTGTCAACATATCTAACACTTTTTCCCAACACCAGTGAAATTGCTCTAAGTAATCCAAATTGAAAAAGAATTTGTTTGAAAATTGTTTATCGGAATATAAATACAGTGAGCGAAATAAGAATAGCACCACTATGTGTTTTGCTTGTTAAAATATGAATGTTTGAATATCACCCAAATTTTCTTCTATAAGTTGTTTTGAATTGTTTAACGGATGAATCAAGCATAAGTTTACTTTTTTTGGACGTTGCAATTGGCGTTGAGGACCAAAACTAAGAAAAAAGGGTGCGAAATAAGAATAGCACCACTTGTGTTTTTCAACAAAAACAAGAATATTTCTAAAAATTTTCTGTGTAAATGTGAATAGTAATGCTTCTACGAATTATTTAAATAGATAACTGCATTTTAAGGAGTTTTCTAGAACTCCAAAGATTTTCAAAGGTTTTAAAATGGTGTTTTAAGAGATGCTCTTCTAGAACTAAGGAATTTGATTAATTTATGCTGTAATTATTTACCAAACTACTTACTCTCTTCATTAGAATGACGTGAAATGATGAATCAAACATTTTGGGTTTATTTTAAATCAGAAAAAACAAGTTGGAATTCATAAACTTCGATTTTTTTCGGTTAACATCACTTTTTTCAGTTTCAAATCATAGATGGCAGCACTACCTTGCCGTTAAAACCAAATTAAGTCTCAACATTGATTTTTCAGGTTTAATTAGGCCCATATTCATCATTTCGAGGTAGTTTTCCAGCACAGTTTTGTAGGAGTTCACGCTGCAGAAATCTTTTCCGGATTTGCAAAAAAAATCACCAGTACAAGAATATACCACCGCCAAAATTCCTGCTCATCTCAACTTCCGATTTAATTTCAAATCATACCAATAATACTGCTAGTTATCTGGTTCATCAAGCTCCATCGAAAAGTACAAAATTATTCTGATTGTCGGTCCAAAAAATTCACTTTTATCAGTCCTTGATGAAATTCTTATTTTTTGATATTGTGAGCTTAGAATTTCCAAGGCGGTCACACGGTACCAAGTATTTATTTCTTTACCAAAATCATCCAGCACACCTGAATTAATCCCAGATATTCGAAAATGGGCATCAATTCGGTTTAATTGCAAGATAGTGCTGCCATCTATGACTTGAAACTAGAGAAATAGCGTTTGACTATTTAAAAATATTAGTATTTTTGAATTTGAAGCCTGTTTTTTTACTCAAATTCAGCCTCAAATCTATGTTTCGCCAATTTGCATCATACTAATGAATAATAATGAAGAAATAAAGCAGTTTGATAAAGTATTATTGCTCAATTATCAAATTCCTAAACGCTTGAGGAGCATCTCTTAAAACCCCCTTTTAAAATCTTTGAAAATCTTTGAAATTCTAGAAAACTTCTTAAAATACAGTTATCTATTCAAACAAAGCAAACAAGCATTATTATTCACTTTTACACAGAAATTTTTTAGAAATATTCTTGTTTTTGTTGAAAATCACAGGTGGTGCTATTCTTATTTCGCACCCTTTTTTCATAGTTTTGGTCCTCAACGCCAATTGCAACGTCCAAAAAATGTAAACTTATGCTTGATTTATCCGTTAAACAATTCAAAACAACTTATAGAAGAAAGTTATGGTGATTTTCAAACATTCATATTTTAACAAGCAAAACACATAGTGGTGCTATTCTTATTTCGCTCACTGTACTAATTTGAGATTAGAATACAGGAATTTGTACTGATTTTATTATTTTTCGTATGCAACGTGGTCTATTTTCTACTGCTTCGCTTGAAATGTGTTCCATGATATCTCAGTCAACATTTTCACTTTTCAAATGAGTTGTTGACAATCGGTAATTGTAAAGATTTTCTGTTTCCTTTTGAAATTAAGGTTTTCCATGATGATCCTTAACAGCCGATTTTCACTGCTAATTTTCAAAAACAGGCATCAGGGTATCATTCCGATTCTTCCGATTCCGAATATTTTGTCCAATTTTTCTTTATCACTTTATGAAATCAGTCCATTTTCACGAATAATCACTTAGTATCCTTTTGAAGATCACACATATCTCACCAGCTTCATCATTTTGCTTTGTTTTCTTCTTTGAATCCTTTATCACAGCAACTGCTATCGAAAATGTCCTTTCCCAGGATCGATTCAAACCACTACTTTAGGAGAATTGTGAACGAAATATTTGATACTGCTATTGTTCTAGATCGATCGCCGCGAATGTTAACACTGATCCTCCCATTGAGCCAGCATCATCTTTTATACGACCCGACTGTCTTTTGTCGATCAGCAAGAATGGGTCTCCTCTAGAAGTGTGACTTCTGGCTAAAGCGACAAATTTTGTCGCTGCTGATTATCGCCCAGGTTGACTTCGTTTGGAGTTTTTTTTTCATTTGTTCCTTTTTCTTCATCCCCCTTGTTTGGCTTAATTTTCTGTTTGAGGGAAGTTTTATCGAACCGTGGGAGATTTTTCATTGTGGGGTTTTTTGCCTGTCTAGAACACAGGAGGAAATGGAACTGGACGAAATGCGGATGGCATTAAGCGAAATTGGTGTAAATTAAAGTGTATTCATGAATCAATTAGATACTTGTAATTTGACAACCGTCCTATCTGACAATTGAAAAACTAGCTGACTCGCATACAACATCTTTTAAGTTGTTTAAATTTTTATCGAAATGAAGAGTTAATCACCGTTTTTTTTTGTGAAATTATTCTATCGGCTATATCCGTGAAATGTTATATTCTTTGAGAAAGAATATTTAAGAATTGAATGATTATAGAGAAGATTAACATGAATGATGGTGAAAAATGAGCTTTCAATTCTTAAATATTCTATCTCAAAAAATAAAACATTTCACCGATAAAGCCGATAAAATATTTTTTTTTAAAAATTAAGTTATTATTATTACGTCAAATTTAATTTAAAAAAAATTGATCTATAAAATAGTAATATAATTCTAATTTTCATGTTTAATTCCTTCCCTGTGTGTGTTTCAAACTATATCGAAGTTATAGCATGCTTCTGACATGAATCTGATTGGCGTAAAAATGTTAAAACTAACTTTATCTCAACTATATTTTCAACGAATTGTAAAATAAATAGTTTTAAGTTATTTTTCTGTCTTTTGCTGATCGCTTGTTGTTTGGTCTGTACATGCTCATTTTTAATTAACCATTTTTGGTTAAAAAGTAACCATTTTGTGGTTTTTTTCTGCAGAACTGTCAATATGGTTATTTTTCTTCAATGGCATTTCAACCATATTCATAGTTCTCGTTCATTTACCAAATATGGTTTAAAAAGTAACCAAAATATCGACAAATTCCTGTGTCGCCATTTTGAAAGTGATCAATGATGAAGCAGTGCGGATTTGAATAATATTTTTACAAGAGCAATTTAAGTTCTCTCGTGAATTTGTGCCTGTAAATTGGCTGAACGGGAAGCAGATTCGGAAAATTGTTTTGGACAAGCAGTAGAGGACATAAAACCCTACTCAAAGCCATTTTGGGAATTAACTAAAATTCTGAAAAAGCCCCAAAAGCCAATTCTTACCTTGAAAGATGGAAATAAACTTCTTTTAACTAATTCAGAAAATGCGCAATTTGAGCGTGCTTATGTTTTTAATTGAAACGTTGTAAGTCCAACTGATGCTCAAATTCCCTTGAATTCGTTGATTTGCCAGTAAAGCAAGATGTATTTGAAAGTTCTTGCGAGACAAATATTGATGAACTTAAATTAATTTTCAAAAATTTGAAAATATGAAAGTTTTAGTGGAAGATGGGATTTTTTACATTCTTATTAAAAAGTTGCCTTAAAACGCTTTTAATTATTTAGTTAAAATCTTCAATGAATGTTTTTACTTATTTTCCCAATGAATGGAAAAATTCCAAAGTAACTCCAAGAAACCTGGAAAAAGTGCTTCAGGGCCTTCAAGTAATCAACCAATAAGTTTCCTTTCTTCTTTGAGTAACAGTCTTTCATCGCAGAGATTTGTTCGCTATACAATAAGTTTAATTTTAGGATTGATTTTTAGTTTCAGGTTTATTTATTTATTTTTTTTTTGACATTATAGGATGTTCTTTTACATTAAAATACCTAATTGTGCTCAGCAAAATTCAAGTCGAATAAATAAATTTGAGTGATTATTAAACTATAGGGCTCTGAACAGTTCATTATTGAGCTGAACACCTAATTTGATGTTATATCGTTATATGAATGAAACAGGGCCGTAGGAAGAACCGACTCATGGGGGGGGTTTTCATGACCAATTTTTTACTACGATATTTTTGCTTAATGAATGCACGGATAATAAAAATAAAATAGAATTTCCTATACTATTTGATTATTTAATTCAAGTTCTTTACATATACCGATTATCGTTTAAAGTAGAAACTTTTGAAAATACATTCTTAAATGTTTGAAATGGTAAGGTAAGGTATTCATTTAAGGAACCTTTTATTTTCAAAAAAAACTTTGAATTGGCACAAAAACACTCGTGGTCCTAGCTTTTCATTTGATTTTAGCAAAGAGAAAGTTTTTTTTAAGAAACCTTGCAAAATAAATTAAATTTTCAAAAGTAAAAGATTAAAATTTGGTGGTTCTTATCTGTTTCTTGTTAAGTCATTCCAAGTTTTAGATTTGAGTTTGAAATTTGGATTTTGAAAAAAACTGCAACTGCAATGTTGAACAATACCCAAAAATATGTCCCTGCTATTTGTTTGTAGAAAGATAACAGACAAATTTTTTCATCAAAAATCAATTCCACAATAATAACTCTGTGGATGGTTTGGAGAAACATCAAAATCGCATTTTTCTTAACAAATGACAAAACTTACTCAAATTTTAAATTAAATTTGTAGTTTTTAGCTGAAATATGTATTCAAAATGACTTGATGAAGAATTTGATATTTTTAAATTAAACTAACAATCAAAATCTCTTTCTAGAAATTTATACCTGAACTCAGAATTTTAATTTCAGAGTTGTTTTCGAATTTCTATGTGATTTCTGAAATAAAAATTAAAAAAAAAACTATTCCTAAATTTTGATTCCAAATCAGCATTTCCATTACAAGCCAAGAATTGGTTGGTTTTTGTTTTGGACTCTCAACCATGAACCTATCATTTTATTTCTGATGTTTTGGGTTTCAATCAGAATTTATTATTTTTATTATAATCTTCATTTGACTTGCAAATTTAAATTTAAATGCGAATTAAGAAAAAAAAAATTAATCTGATTCAAGTTTTCAATTCTGATTCGCCAATTTGAAGCTTTATAATGTTTGGATTTTGCAAAAGAAATTATTTTCATTATTTTTAAAATGGAATTTTGAAGAATTGAGTTTATAAACTTCGATTGAAAAAAAAACTAAGATGGTTTCTAATTTTCTTTGATTTTTTTTATTTCGAAAGTTATCATTCAAATATTGAAAACGCATATGAGTTTCAAAAATCACGTATCCTCTTTTGATTGAAATATAACATAAATTTGATCGATTTCAAACAGCTTTTGATTTCAATTTTCAATGGTGATTCGAACCAAAAATCAAAAATTCTGGATACATAATCCGAAATATGTAAATAGTGCAATAAAGATTTTAACAATATGAAACTTTAACCTCTGGAATGAGTATAATCTTATTTAAAATTTAGTTTAGAGAAACAAATTGCTATTAACAAGCAAACAAAATTTGAAAAATTGAGGCAGAATTCAGAACCGAGGATTAGTTTAAGAGGTTTTGGCATTGTTTCTGAGTTAAGATTGTTACTCATGAACAACCTTACTGAATGATCAAAATTTGATTAAAAATTTAAAATTTTAAGTGTAGAGTAGAATACCTCGCTTGCTTTTCTGAACCTTCATGGGGGGGGTTTAACCCCCAAACCCCCCCCCCCCCGTTCCTACGGCCATGGAATGAAATGATTAATTGATACAAATAAAGACATATTTAAAAAAAATCGAAAAAAAAATTTTTTTACCAGGTTTTTCAGAACGCGACACTTCAAAATATGTGCAAAAAAAACGTACATTAATTTTATATCGGGGATCAAACGACATTTTCTTATTCAATCTAGTGTTCTGAGTTTAAAATATACAATCAAAATAACATGCTTTATTTTACCTGTGAAGTCGATTGAAGAAAGACTCAGCAAAAAAATGAAAACCATCATGTTTCAGAGAGGAAAAATTGAAAAAAGACTGAATAAAATTAAACTTTTTTAACTTATTTGTATCTTTTACGTAGAATCTTAAACTTTTTAAAATATAATAAATGCAAAATGAAAAAACAAGTTGAGATGGAGAAAAAAAATCAAACAAGTTTCAACAGTATCCAGTAGAAAGACAGTTTAAATTTATATAAGCTCAACATCCACTATTTTTTTCAAAACAATGATTTTAATAGGCCCCTTTTTCCTGTTCATTTTCCAAAAAACTAAATGAAGTTATTATGAAACGGTGAGTTAAAAGATTTATCTGTATAAAAATAATAAGATACAAATGAGGAAAATTAGGAATAAAAAGTGTAATATCGGTATACCCAATACACTTTTCCATCATATGTTCCCAAATTAGGAACACATGTCAGTTAGTGCAAAATAGGAAAATGAACAAACTTCTAAAAAAGCATTTAATTTTTCGATAATTAAAGCTTTAAATGAGTATTTTAAACTTGAACTTTTACTTTCAAGAAATTTATTAAAAAACTGTAGTAGAATTATTGATCTTGGATGAGATTTCGAAGCTTTGGCTTAAGTTCTGTGTCGAGATTTTTACACTTGAATCTTTTAGTCGTTCCTAAAAATTTGATTAGGAATTTGTAATTTTGAGTTTTGAGAGGAAAATTTTGGTTGGCATTTTCGGACTTTCGCTAAAGAAGGGGGATTTAAACTCCAAATAACCCCCCCCCCCTTCCCCGTTAATACGGCCATGGCGAACACTATACCCGAACCTCATGGCTTTGTATAAACTGTTATGGAGTAGATTAGTTTACTTCCAGGTATTTCAGCATCCGTACATATCAATTGACAACTGATTGAACATTCTTATAAAAAATGGATCTCGTTAAATCTTTACACATTAAAAAGGGTCGATCTCGGAGCTATGTAAACGAAATAAAATTGTTTTGCACTCAAAATGTAGGTTTTTTATTACACTGTAAAGGAAAAATAAAAAAAAATGCTATGTTGTTTTGATGAATTTTCGAACTTTTCGTCGAGTACCACTCATCATAATTTGGACACCCTATTCGCTGACCTCAGCGGCCATTTTGTTCCACAATCTCTTCATCTCTGTTGCATCCCGAGTCGTTCTACCATTCTCTTTCAGCTTCTGCTTGACAATAACCCAAAATTTTTCGATAGGGCGGAATTGAGGGCAATTTGGTGGGTTGAGGTTCTTTTCGACAAAATCCACCCGTTGGCCCGATATCACTGTCGTAGCTCTTTCCAGTAGTGACAGCTTGCCAAATCTGGCGAAAATTTTACTGGTCCTTTGTAAAATCTAATGTACGGAAAAAACGTTTTTCAGGTACTCTTCCTCGCACATTTCGGAGTCCATGGTCTTGTTTTTCACAAAAACTGTGGTTTTTCGTCCGCAGTTCCAAATACCTTGGCAGATAAAACACTCTCTTGCCAACTTATCGGCAAAAACGAATTTGAACTTGGCAGGGACATCACCCCGACCAGTGGCTTTGTAAAATTTTTGGCCAGGAAGCCGCCCAAAATCCATCTTCACGTACGTTTCGTCATCCATGAGGATGCATCCGTCGTTCTTCGTTGGAATCTTGTTGTAAAACTTCCGGGCACGTCCTTTGGCTTCTACATTCTTCTTCAATGTCCAGTTTGGTTGCTTACTGTCCCGATAAGATCGTATTCTTTCACGCACAGGCGCGGTCCTATGGGGGGGTGATCGGGGTGATCACTCTTTCGCGAGAATTTTTCACCTTCAATTAATCCACCATTCAAATATGAATTATAACCTTAAAATTTTTAATCTATATTATGAAATTCAAAAACAAAAATTTAAATTTTAGATCTGATTTTATTTAATTTTGTTTGAAATGTATCACATCAAACATTCATATTATGGATTGAGGAAAAAAATACAAGTACTGCCAAACAGAAATCGAATATAAAATATTCATAGTAAGAGTTTAAATTTTAAAAAAATCTTCTCAAGAACTTTCAGCAACGATAAATCGAAGAAAGAGATTACGTTTTATGACTTTTGCGTTTCCTATGAGTTTTTAGTGCCAAAAAGGAACAAAAAAGTATTTATATCAGCTGTTTCAGGAATTGGTGTTGGAGATAGAGATTAAAATTCATCTATAGAACTCAAAATCTGCATTCAAAACTATAATACAAGAAAACAAAATTTACATTTTCCGAAGTGCAAAGAATTTGAAAACTGATTGTTACTTATTTAGGAGCACTAAATGCAAATTTTTATTATTTTATCAGCTCTTTTTTCCGGTATAAATTTTGAAAATACAAGGGTCATTGGAGAATTTTGTGCACTTTTAAGCAAAAGTGTAAAATATCAAAAAAAAATTAGAAAAAAAAGATATTAACTTAATGATTAATTTTCATAAAGACTGTGAGTAATTTACCATGAGAAAAAATTATAGAAGTAAGAAATTTGTAAAATACAAAGATTATCTAGACGAAATCTGTATTGTTTTTTTTCGGGAATTTGTTACTTTTTAGCATTCTTCCGTCTGACCTGAATCGTTGAATGAATAAAGAATAATGAAAAGATATAACATATTTTTTGTTGTTCAGGTTAGTTTCTTCATCAATTATCATTGATCGATTGCACTCTGAACTGCTAAGTTTTAAAATTACTCAATGCCAGAAAATTAGAAGGGAAAAAACAGACAAAAAATCGAGTTTGACACGCAAAAATCTTCCAAAATCAGTTTTCCACGGTTTTAATTTTTCCCTTGTGAATAAAAAGTATCCCCTTATCATTCCACTATTTTTTCGGCAACAAGGCATTCTATCATGCAAAACAGTGAAATGACCTTTTAGTGATTTTGAACCAACACTCCTGGATTTCAAGATCTATAGCAATTATGTCACCGATACTCCTTTCAGCTCATCTACACAATAATATTGAAATTTTTATTTAAAATTTAGCTTTAGGTTTGATATTCTTAATCTGAAAGCTTGGCTATTTCAATTGCAAATTATTGAGACTGTTCTCTAAAGAAGAATATTAACATTCAGAATAAACCCTTCATTTCATAATTTGCTTTATATTTCAGAATTGTTTAAAAAATTGGTAATTATGTGAAGGTGAACAAAGATTTATCACTTTTCTTTGTAATTTATTTGTTATAATACAATTAAAATTGGAAATTTTGAATAAAAACTTTAAATTCAAGAGCAAATCAAATAAAATTCGGTTCCAGAATTTAGAAACTGATTTTGATAATCGGTTTTTTCTACTTAATTTATATTTAAAGTCTTGATTTTTTTACCTTATTCCGTGCCGCGCGTGAGGTGACGATAGTCGAGTCACCTGATTTCAGTAGTCGATTCAGGTGAGAATCGTCTTTAAGAATGAACTTTTTGAGTTCATATCCTAATCTAGTAGTCACCGTGAGTGACAGATCGTATGCTCTGTCACATCAGATTCGGGAATAAGGTGACAAGACTTACGTGACTTCGACTCGAATCGACTATCATCACCTCACGCGCGGCGCAGAATAAGGGGGATATTGTGTTTCTGAATTTAAAAATTTTAATACTAAATTTCCAAATCACGATTCAGTAAAATACCTCAATGAAGAATTCAATGCCCGTTAGTTATGTTTGTTAATTTGTTCATAGGGTTTATCGGTGAAAAGTAAAATACTTCCGATAAATTATAAAATACCAGATCGCTAATATTTAGAAGCTCAGGAAAAAAATTGAGATAACTTGAATTTTTTTCTACGTGTCATCTCTCAACAACGTGTGTATTATTTTCACTGGAAAAATTTCATTTATAACGAGAAATTTTTTAAAGAGCTCTTAAAGTGAAAATTCTAAAACACAAGATATACCTACAAATAAAAAAAATATCAACATTTTTTCGCAGTGGTTATTATAGATTCGCTGGTTGTTTTATAAAAGGACAACCCCCTCCCCCTCTCCGCAACCTCTCCCTTCTCCTTTCGCTCACTCAAATGATAGTTTTTTTCACCAGATATTAACGTTCCTTTGTATTGACTGATTTTTGAAAATTGGAAAATCACCCCCCCACCCCCACCCCCCCCCCCAAGAGCCGACTCTAGGACCGCCCCTGTTCACGCAGACGTATCCTTCTAACGGTGCACCGGTTAGCATTGAATTTCTTGGCGATGTCATAGCCCGACCGCCCTGGGTTTACCTTGATCGTTCTCAACACCTTCAAACGCAGTTTTCGATCCTTAGGTTCACTATAACGCTTGGTATGGACCTGCCGATCGATAGTATGCATCTCACGGAAACGTTTGAGAACGCTGCACACGGACGGTTTGATCATTTTTAACGATTTCGCGATTTTTGAAACGTCGGGTTTTTGACGTGGGTGTCCAAAATTAATTTTCGTCTTGCGGCTTCCATCACGTGTAACTTTTTTTAAAACAGAACGAATCGTAATGAAACATTTCCAAATAAAGTACTGTCAAAACATTCCAGATCCGACAAAGAGGAGTGCCATGGTATAATAAACAGTGCGTCCAGATTTAAGAAAACGAAAACCTGAAATAAAATTCATGGATAATCAGGACAGAGTATGGAATTTTTTAATTTTAAAACACACAAATATTCTTGAAAAAGTTTCAGAATACAACACAAGATTTTTTGCAGAAATATTCCACATTAATGAGAGTTGAAAACAATGTCGTAAACGCACAGAAGACCCTATTTATGTTAAGTTTTCCAACAATTTCATCAGATCACTGATCGACAAATGAAAACATAACAACAAAAATAAACAAATAACTGCAAGTAGGGGAAACCTATGCCGTTTTCGTTTTCTCCACTGGCGCGGGGCAAACCTTTTCCTGAAAAAAAAAACAAACAACCCTTATGCTCACAATTTCTACGGCTTTTTTTTTTCAAACAAAGTGTCTTCTTCCTAACAAAAATTTAATTGAAATTTGTTTTCCGATTTTTGTCCGCGTGATTTCTTATAGTACAACACAGTGCCATGTTTTGTAGATTTTTCTGTGTTTTCTCTGCTACTTTGATTGTGAGGTTTGACAGCTCTGAGCGCTAGTGGCGACTCCACTCGGAAAATTATCTTTTTACAGTGATCCATTACGAACGCAATGAAAGCAGATAGGACAAAACTCATGGATAACTAGGTTGCCACTGCTACTGAACGAAAACACTACTAGTTATCCACAAGTTTTTCCCTAACTGCTGTCATTGTGTTCGTTTATTAATGAGCGGTGGGAGCGAAAAGTTATTCTTTCTCTCCTTAAGAAAAACGCGTAAGATTAGTCAAAATTTGGATGAAAGTTCATCAATTTTGCCCGAAGTTTGAACCGCAATCAGGCGGTTCCAACCCGTAAAAGTTGTCAGTGTGGAGGGTGAGCATAAGGGTGAGTATAGCAACCATACATTTGTATCGTCCTTGTTACCAGTTGGGTCAGTTACCCTATGCCACTCACGAAAAGTACTCATCGTCGTATATAAAACGCCTGAATGTTTATGTGTTTTATGTTGCATGTCCCGTACAGTAAGATAGAACATAATAAACATTATGATAAACAGGATAAAGCGTGAAGAGGATAGTACGATAAATAAAGATAATAATATGATAAAAGGACAATCGCTAAGGAACTGAAAAATGTGGTATAAAAAGGGAATTAAGTAAAATCGACTACCGGGAAGGTCTTTTCCAATCCGACTTCCGCCAGATACAGTTCGGCTCTGTGGAAAAGTTCCGTGTCTCTGACAGCAAAATAGAGATCAGGTAAATTTACATTATACTCCCGGTAGTGCGATAAAATCCCTAATTACCCTCGATTCCTTAGGACCCATTATTATTTGGCTAGCTTATTTGCCAAAGCTTGTGGTAAGACCACATTGAGGTCCGTCGCCAAACATACCCTCCCGCCATCGTTAACTAGCAACAGCTCTGGAAGTTGCTCGGCGTGTGTTAGGGTTAGCGACACCGATCAACAAAGTCCGATCGACGAGCGTTTAGCCCGTGACGCTACGGCTAGAAGGAAGACTTGTCCACCTTAAGGACGCATCCTCCTGTTCGTCGCTCAATACACCCGACTGCCGTCATCCATCAGCAACCAATTCCGGAAGTAGCCCTGTACCGGAGGTTGACCGGCGAGTGTAAGGGTTGTGCGACAACGATAGCCGGAAACAGCCACAGGTCCCCGAAATCCCTGAGTCGCGAACACGACTCCGCCATTGTTCCCGTTCGCCACGTGGAATCCCACGAATCCCAAGGTAACCCGCAGCAGAGTTCCAGTTGGCCGGCCACCCCACACACTACACTACACACAGCTTCCAAACTTGTAAGGTAGGACAATAAATATTTAAAAGCTAACGACCGGTGTTTTGGTTTCCTTGGTCCAGTGTTACTTCCTTGTCAGAAGCCGACCCGAGGTTCTTCGCAACCTCTGCTCCGCTGAGCCAACCAAAAGAGGCCGCATGAGGCACACCCTCACCAGAATCCCCGTGGCTTGACCAGGGATTCGAGGGCTATTGTAGCAGGCCCTTCTGGTCAGCTAATAATATCCTGGGTGATGATTTTGTTTGTTTATTCAGAAAGTTTGACCCCGTGCCAATGGAGAAAACGAAAACGGTATAAGTTTAGAATAGTTTTGTAAAATGGAAAATTATGTAAAAAATATATTTTATCTAAAGTCAACTGAAGAGATGTAAAAAAGCCAAAAGTGACTCGAAACGGACGGAGCAACTGGCAAGTAATTTTGTAGTTATTTATTCGCCGGAAAATGACGATGTTAAAACAATTATTTTATTTCAAAATACCACCAAAGCTTAATTGGAAATTTGCTCTTTCAATGGCAACGTAACCTTAATAAATATTCAATATTCAAATTTTAAATGAAGAACGGCTTCCATCAGAACCGTTGGCAAAATGTAGTCGAGCTGTATGGGAAAAACTTACAGACGCTCATCCAAATGATAAATACTCGTCATTAAGATAGTATTTAATCATATCACTTTTAGGCCACCTGTTTTGGTTTTTAAACTGGGTCACGCCATTATTCATTTTTTAAGATTGAATCTTTTTGATTTTTTTAGCTTTGACATATTCAGTGAAACAATTGAAGATTTTCATTTATTTATTTGAAATTTGTAGAGGATTTCTCATCAACTTTACATAGCATGCTTAAGCCCAAATTACGCAAGATCTTCAGAATTGTTAAAAAATGTAGAGATTATTGGCTACAGGTTCATGTGTTCGCAGCAGCCCAAAACAAAAATTTCCCATGTTAAGCATATTTGCGTTTCCTTGATCCCGAGACCCACGTTATCTATCTAATGTCGCATTGTTGCAATAGTTCGACTCAGAAAAAAAGAACAAATAGTCGTTCGCATAAATTTTGTTCGTTCATCCATCTCTCATCTGACCAAGTGGTCAAGAAAAATGGCCAAATTGAAATTTGAATTTTTCCCCCCGAATTATGCGAAAGCGTGCATCGTGTCATGCTTCTGCCAGGGGTCAATGTTTAGATTTTCTGACGGTCAACATTAGCTGGTGGCGACATTATATGCGAGAAATGTCAATTAACCGCCACCGAAAGCCTCCACCAATGTGAATGTGGTGGATGGCCAGATTTACGAGTTTGGTGGACCATTCCGATGGGCTGTTTAACGATCGTCGTCGCCTACAGTTTTTGGAATGCACCATCAATCGGTTTCCCCCAATCGGACTGTTTAGTAGAGCTTGATTTAGTATCTAGTGAATTGGTAAAATTAAGCATCTTTAGGAGATGTCAACTTTTTGTTGCCCTCCCATGATCATTATGACGCAGTTCATAAATAATTCGAACCAAATGAATCACTTTTGATGCGGTAGGGCCATATTTTATCTGGGCAGGTAGAACAAGTGGCTGGCGATGTAAAGATTTTTATCTTCGTTGTAAACGGATGGCGTGGGTGTACCCTTCCTGAAAAAAACGCCCCTTCATAAGACATGTTATGGAAAATGCAAGAAGCGACAAAAATGACAAAAATTACAAAAATTAAAAAAATTAAAAAAATGACAAAAATGACAAAAATGACAAAAAATGACAAAAAATGACAAAAATGACAAAAATGACAAAAAAAACAAAAATGACAAAAATGACAAAAATGACAAAAATGACAAAAATGACAAAAATGACAAAAATGACAAAAATGACAAAAATGACAAAAATGACAAAAATGACAAAAATGACAAAAATGACAAAAATGACAAAAATGACAAAAATGACAAAAATGACAAAAATGACAAAAATGACAAAAATGACAAAAATGACAAAAATGACAAAAATGACAAAAATGACAAAAATGACAAAAATGACAAAAATGACAAAAATGACAAAAATGACAAAAATGACAAAAATGACAAAAATGACAAAAATGACAAAAATGACAAAAATGACAAAAATGACAAAAATGACAAAAATGACAAAAATGACAAAAATGACAAAAATGACAAAAATGACAAAAATGACAAAAATGACAAAAATGACAAAAATGACAAAAATGACAAAAATGACAAAAATGACAAAAATGACAAAAATGACAAAAATGACAAAAATGACAAAAATGACAAAAATGACAAAAATGACAAAAATGACAAAAATGACAAAAATGACAAAAATGACAAAAATGACAAAAATGACAAAAATGACAAAAATGACAAAAATGACAAAAATGACAAAAATGACAAAAATGACAAAAATGACAAAAATGACAAAAATGACAAAAATGACAAAAATGACAAAAATGACAAAAATGCCAAAAATGCCAAAAATGACAAAAATGACAAAAATGACAAAAATGACAAAAATGACAAAAATGACAAAAATGACAAAAATGACAAAAATGACAAAAATGACAAAAATGACAAAAATGACAAAAATGACAAAAATGACAAAAATGACAAAAATGACAAAAATGACAAAAATGACAAAAATGACAAAAATGACAAAAATGACAAAAATGACAAAAATGACAAAAATGACAAAAATGACAAAAAATACAAAAATGACAAAAATGACAAAGATCACAAAAATGACAAAAATGACAAAGATCACAAAAATGACAAAAATGACAAAAATGACAAAAATGACAAAAATGACAAAAATGACAAAAATGACAAAAATGACAAAAATGACAAAAATGACAAAAATGACAAAAATGACAAAAATGACAAAAATGACAAAAATGACAAAAATGACAAAAATGACAAAAATGACAAAAATGACAAAAATGACAAAAATGACAAAAATGACAAAAATGACAAAAATGACAAAAATGACAAAAATGACAAAAATGACAAAAATGACAAAAATGACAAAAATGACAAAAATGACAAAAATGACAAAAATGACAAAAATGACAAAAATGACAAAAATGACAAAAATGACAAAAATGACAAAAATGACAAAAATGACAAAAATGACAAAAATGACAAAAATGACAAAAATGACAAAAATGACAAAAATGACAAAAATGACAAAAATGACAAAAATGACAAAAATGACAAAAATGACAAAAATGACAAAAATGACAAAAATGACAAAAATGACAAAAATGACAAAAATGACAAAAATGACAAAAATGACAAAAATGACAAAAATGACAAAAATGACAAAAATGACAAAAATGACAAAAATGACAAAAATGACAAAAATGACAAAAATGACAAAAATGACAAAAATGACAAAAATGACAAAAATGACAAAAATGACAAAAATGACAAAAATGACAAAAATGACAAAAATGACAAAAATGACAAAAATGACAAAAATGACAAAAATGACAAAAATGACAAAAATGACAAAAATGACAAAAATGACAAAAATGACAAAAAATACAAAAATGACAAAAAGACAAAAATAACAAAAATAACAAAAATGACAAAGATCACAAAAATGACAAAGATCACAAAAATGACAAAAATGACAAAAATGAAAAAAATGACAAAAATGACAAAAATGACAAAAATGACAAAAATGACAAAAATGACAAAAATGACAAAAATGACAAAAATGACAAAAATGACAAAAATGACAAAAATGACAAAAATGACAAAAATGACAAAAATGACAAAAATGACAAAAATGACAAAAATGACAAAAATGACAAAAATGACAAAAATGACAAAAATGACAAAAATGACAAAAATGACAAAAATGACAAAAATGACAAAAATGACAAAAATGACAAAAATGACAAAAATGACAAAAATGACAAAAATGACAAAAATGACAAAAATGACAAAAATGACAAAAATGACAAAAAATACAAAAATGACAAAAAGACAAAAATAACAAAAATAACAAAAATGACAAAGATCACAAAAATGACAAAAATGACAAAAATGACAAAAATGACAAAAATGACAAAAATGACAAAAATGACAAAAATGACAAAAATGACAAAAATGACAAAAATGACAAAAATGACAAAAATGACAAAAATGACAAAAATGACAAAAATGACAAAAATGACAAAAATGACAAAAATGACAAAAATGACAAAAATGACAAAAATGACAAAAATGACAAAAATGACAAAAATGACAAAAATGACAAAAATGACAAAAATGACAAAAATGACAAAAATGACAAAAATGACAAAAATGACAAAAATGACAAAAATGACAAAAATGACAAAAATGACAAAAATGACAAAAATGACAAAAATGACAAAAATGACAAAAATGACAAAAATGACAAAAATGACAAAAATGACAAAAATGCCAAAAATGACAAAAATGACAAAAATGACAAAAATGACAAAAATGACAAAAATGACAAAAATGACAAAAATGACAAAAATGACAAAAATGACAAAAATGACAAAAATGACAAAAATGACAAAAATGACAAAAATGACAAAAAATACAAAAATGACAAAAATGACAAAGATCACAAAAATGACAAAAATGACAAAGATCACAAAAATGACAAAAATGACAAAAATGACAAAAATGACAAAAATGACAAAAATGACAAAAATGACAAAAATGACAAAAATGACAAAAATGACAAAAATGACAAAAATGACAAAAATGACAAAAATGACAAAAATGACAAAAATGACAAAAATGACAAAAATGACAAAAATGACAAAAATGACAAAAATGACAAAAATGACAAAAATGACAAAAATGACAAAAATGACAAAAATGACAAAAATGACAAAAATGACAAAAATGACAAAAATGACAAAAATGACAAAAATGACAAAAATGACAAAAATGACAAAAATGACAAAAATGACAAAAATGACAAAAATGACAAAAATGACAAAAATGACAAAAATGACAAAAATGACAAAAATGACAAAAATGACAAAAATGACAAAAATGACAAAAATGACAAAAATGACAAAAATGACAAAAATGACAAAAATGACAAAAATGACAAAAATGACAAAAATGACAAAAATGACAAAAATGACAAAAATGACAAAAATGACAAAAATGACAAAAATGACAAAAATGACAAAAATGACAAAAATGACAAAAATGACAAAAATGACAAAAATGACAAAAATGACAAAAAATGACAAAAATGACAAAAATGACAAAAATGACAAAAATGACAAAAATGACAAAAATGACAAAAAATACAAAAATGACAAAAAGACAAAAATAACAAAAATAACAAAAATGACAAAGATCACAAAAATGACAAAAATGACAAAAATGAAAAAAATGACAAAAATGACAAAAATGACAAAAATGACAAAAATGACAAAAATGACAAAAATGACAAAAATGACAAAAATGACAAAAATGACAAAAATGACAAAAATGACAAAAATGACAAAAATGACAAAAATGACAAAAATGACAAAAATGACAAAAATGACAAAAATGACAAAAATGACAAAAATGACAAAAATGACAAAAATGACAAAAATGACAAAAATGACAAAAATGACAAAAATGACAAAAATGACAAAAATGACAAAAATGACAAAAATGACAAAAATGACAAAAATGACAAAAATGACAAAAATGACAAAAATGACAAAAATGACAAAAATGACAAAAATGACAAAAATGACAAAAATGACAAAAATGACAAAAATGACAAAAATGACAAAAATGACAAAAATGACAAAAATGACAAAAATGACAAAAATGACAAAAATGACAAAAATGACAAAAATGACAAAAATGACAAAAATGACAAAAATGACAAAAATGACAAAAATGACAAAAATGACAAAAATGACAAAAATGACAAAAATGACAAAAATGACAAAAATGACAAAAATGACAAAAATGACAAAAATGACAAAAATGACAAAAATGACAAAAATGACAAAAATGACAAAAATGACAAAAATGACAAAAATGACAAAAATGACAAAAATGACAAAAATGACAAAAATGACAAAAATGACAAAAATGACAAAAATGACAAAAATGACAAAAATGACAAAAATGACAAAAATGACAAAAATGACAAAAATGACAAAAATGACAAAAATGACAAAAATGACAAAAATGACAAAAATGACAAAAATGACAAAAATGACAAAAATGACAAAAATGACAAAAATGACAAAAATGACAAAAATGACAAAAATGACAAAAATGACAAAAATGACAAAAATGACAAAAATGCCAAAAATGACAAAAATGACAAAAATGACAAAAATGACAAAAATGACAAAAATGACAAAAATGACAAAAATGACAAAAATGACAAAAATGACAAAAATGACAAAAATGACAAAAATGACAAAAATGACAAAAATGACAAAAATGACAAAAATGACAAAAATGACAAAAATGACAAAAATGACAAAAATGACAAAAATGACAAAAATGACAAAAATGACAAAAATGACAAAAATGACAAAAATGACAAAAATGACAAAAAATACAAAAATGACAAAAATGACAAAGATCACAAAAATGACAAAAATGACAAAGATCACAAAAATGACAAAAATGACAAAAATGACAAAAATGACAAAAATGACAAAAATGACAAAAATGACAAAAATGACAAAAATGACAAAAATGACAAAAATGACAAAAATGACAAAAATGACAAAAATGACAAAAATGACAAAAATGACAAAAATGACAAAAATGACAAAAATGACAAAAATGACAAAAATGACAAAAATGACAAAAATGACAAAAATGACAAAAATGACAAAAATGACAAAAATGACAAAAATGACAAAAATGACAAAAATGACAAAAATGACAAAAATGACAAAAATGACAAAAATGACAAAAATGACAAAAATGACAAAAATGACAAAAATGACAAAAATGACAAAAATGACAAAAATGACAAAAATGACAAAAATGACAAAAATGACAAAAATGACAAAAATGACAAAAATGACAAAAATGACAAAAATGACAAAAATGACAAAAATGACAAAAATGACAAAAATGACAAAAGTGACAAAAATGACAAAAATTACAAAAATGACAAAAATGACAAAAATGACAAAAATGACAAAAATGACAAAAATGACAAAAATGACAAAAATGACAAAAATGACAAAAATGACAAAAATGACAAAAATGACAAAAATGACAAAAATGACAAAAAATACAAAAATGACAAAAAGACAAAAATAACAAAAATAACAAAAATGACAAAGATCACAAAAATGACAAAAATGACAAAAATGACAAAAATGACAAAAATGACAAAAATGACAAAAATGCCAAAAATGACAAAAATGACAAAAATGACAAAAATGACAAAAATGACAAAAATGACAAAAATGACAAAAATGACAAAAATGACAAAAATGACAAAAATGACAAAAATGACAAAAATGACAAAAATGACAAAAATGACAAAAATGACAAAAATGACAAAAATGACAAAAATGACAAAAATGACAAAAATGACAAAAATGACAAAAATGACAAAAATGACAAAAAATACAAAAATGACAAAAATGACAAAGATCACAAAAATGACAAAAATGACAAAGATCACAAAAATGACAAAAATGACAAAAATGACAAAAATGACAAAAATGACAAAAATGACAAAAATGACAAAAATGACAAAAATGACAAAAATGACAAAAATGACAAAAATGACAAAAATGACAAAAATGACAAAAATGACAAAAATGACAAAAATGACAAAAATGACAAAAATGACAAAAATGACAAAAATGACAAAAATGACAAAAATGACAAAAATGACAAAAATGACAAAAATGACAAAAATGACAAAAATGACAAAAATGACAAAAATGACAAAAATGACAAAAATGACAAAAATGACAAAAATGACAAAAATGACAAAAATGACAAAAATGACAAAAATGACAAAAATGACAAAAATGACAAAAATGACAAAAATGACAAAAATGACAAAAATGACAAAAATGACAAAAATGACAAAAATGACAAAAATGACAAAAATGACAAAAATGACAAAAATGACAAAAATGACAAAAAATACAAAAATGACAAAAAGACAAAAATAACAAAAATAACAAAAATGACAAAGATCACAAAAATGACAAAAATGACAAAAATGACAAAAATGACAAAAATGCCAAAAATGACAAAAATGACAAAAATGACAAAAATGACAAAAATGACAAAAATGACAAAAATGACAAAAATGACAAAAATGACAAAAATGACAAAAATGACAAAAATGACAAAAATGACAAAAATGACAAAAATGACAAAAATGACAAAAATGACAAAAATGACAAAAATGACAAAAATGACAAAAATGACAAAAATGACAAAAATGACAAAAATGACAAAAATGACAAAAATGACAAAAATGACAAAAATGACAAAAATGACAAAAATGACAAAAATGACAAAAATGACAAAAATGACAAAAATGACAAAAATGACAAAAATGAAATAAAATTCCAAAATTCGTTTTTAATGGTTTTAAGTTTTTGATTTGTTTAAAAATAGTACAACTTGATCGTTCGTTTAAAAAAAACCTTTTCTATGGGTGTATGCCATTCATTTATTGTCATCAATATGAGTTCGATGGTTGTATTCTACTGGAAACCCGCTATCTCAAAACAATCCAATGAGATACAGATTGTAGAACATCGGTTCCAATTAGCCAAAAATTTCGCAATAATGTCTTTGAGGTCTAGAAAAGAATTATTGACTCAGTTTACCTTCACTGTGGAATCTTCGACTAATGAATCATTGAAACACTCCCAAAAAACAAGCATATACAATCTCTAATCGTTTCCTGGCCTGAAATTTTTTGCAACAGGCGATAAACTTCAATTATCACCTCCAAGTTAGAGTGTGTTCCGGTTCGATTGACGGACGTTTTGGCAGCCACACGGTCTGCTTCTAGTTATTGGCGGCTTCCGAATCGGTCATGTCCGTCCATGGCTTATTTGCATCCTAAATATGCAAACCTGCTGAAGGCAATTCCTTCCGAAAGACTTTTGGCTACCCTAAAGTTGTCTCAATGGAAAAGATTCGATATCAGCCTCAGTGTAGGTACAAAAAAATATAAACAAATACCTACCTCCATAAACCGATCATAATTCTACGATCTTTGTTTTTTCTCCCATAAAGCATATACCTTCATTCAGCTTAGCCAAGATAGCACTTCTAATGGATGAAACATTTTTATTCTACCTCTCTATGCTGAACGTTGATCAAAATGGCCCATAATGGGCGGCTTAATTCTGCCTAATGAGTTGTTGACTCAGGTTGGAATGTCACCTCACATGCTCAGCTCAGATCAGTTCAAACTGGATCGCGCGGATTTTGAGCGGATGTTCCTCGCGGAAATTGATCGCTTCTCATTTGGGGAAGGAAAGATTCTCTACCTTGAACTTCAACAGGCAGCCTGCCTGATCGACAATCGGCCGAATGTGCGGGCCAGTCAACTCGAAAGTTGTTCGTCGAACTTTTCTGAAGGAACGGGTGCGATTTAATTAGTAATCTCATCTTCAATTCGAAAAAAAACTCAATTCAAACGATCTGCTTTACGCACTTCATGTATTAAAACGCTGATGCTGAGGCCCAGGGAAGAAGATAATATTTATCGTGGGTAAATTTGGCTGGTATTTATTAGTCGGACCCCCGGTCTGTCGTTTGTACAAGCATGAGTCGGATGCCAAAGTCGAACAAACATTGACTCGTCAGAGACCAGGAATCGTCATCGGTTCAGTGATTTGCTACATAAAACAATCATTAGTCAACTATTTTATGGCTGAATTTTTCTCGCAATTTAGGCACTTGTGGGCCAGAAAATTGGGATGTGGTTGGTCAAACTCTGTAAATAATTTATTTTTTAGCAGATTTGCTCTGAAATAAAAATAAAACAGTGAATTTCCAGAACTTAACAAAGGATGAAAACTTGGCGAACATCATTTGTTTTGGATCGTTTGCTGTTTCCCACCATTTTTTGTTTGCAATGTGATAAATAACTTGTTTCTGATTTTTTTAAAATCAACATTCAGGTTTTGTGATACCCAACCCATTGTGTGGAGTACAGGAAATGCAAAACTTTTCATTTTATTTTTAAGTGATTTTTTTTTCTTAAGTATAACTCCAGTAGATATGTTTAAATTGATTATTGATTATGTTGTTTTAAACTTATTTCGTACAGTTTCATCATTTTATTCTTCATGATGATCCTTTTCAAAAATTGTAATCCGAAGATTCAATTTATTAAACTTAAAAAAAGTAATTTTTAAATACGGAATCGAGGCTAGTACAGACTGCTTAAAACAGTGAGGCTGAGATATCCCGACCAATGTCCTGTCATATGGCCGAACCTCTTAGCAAAAATAGATCCGCCTCACAGAAAGGTTGATTATAATTTATGTCAACCCGATCCGGATCAACGGAACGGTGGGAATGGATCAATTAGCCCCGGTTGGTGGAGCAGTCGATCCCATCTGATTCAATTTGAAATCGTTTAAATTTTCCAAATTTGAAGAACACAAACATCGAGTCATCAATGATGATAAAACAGGACGATCGATTGCGTTCACTCAGCAGTGCAAAGCCGATTTACTTGTGTAAATTCCTATATGGATTTTAAGTACATCTCAATTAAATGGAATTGAAAAACTAACCCAAAGTTGGCAGAAATTTGTTTACGGTATTTCTCAAAAAACTATATGTTGTTGAATTGAACGAGCAAGAGCTCTGAAATCAACCAGTGATTGGGTGCTCCTATGAGTGCTTCCTATACTTCAATGGCGACCGTCAAAAAAAAATACAACCTGTTCTTGACAGTTTGAAAATTGAATAGTCTAAAAAACTTTTGTATACTCATGATTAAGTTGGAAAGCTGTGTTTTGCTGATTTAAACACTGATGGTGAAAATTCACGTTGAGGAATATACATTTATTGTGAACAGAGCTTGAGAGATTGCTTTTGGTTTGGACATGAAGAGACTAAAGTTAGAGTTAGATGTTTCCTCCATTTACATGCCAAGACTTCTTCATAATACGGAGTGTATTCGAAAAAATTGCATCTAGTAATGTAATGTGTACGTGTACAAAATTTGGTGACAATCTGTCTAGTGGATTTTGAGATAGCCTTCAATACTAAAGTTTATTGACAAAATTGTTTTGGCAAGGTAAAGAAAAATCTAGAAAAGTCCCAGTGGGAGACCCAAAAACAGTTGGAAATCAACTATTCGACCAATGTTTACATGGAAAATCGTTTAAGAAGTCCTAGAGAACTCAATAGAGTGTTAAAATATTAAAAAAAAGAAGATTATTGATTCCTTGAAGTGAGAGAAATGCGAAAGGATTTTTTAAGCTCAATCCGAGATTATGAATAGAGGAAGTGATAAAAAAGTCAAATTTTTCTGACTGATTCTTCCAGCTGACTTATAAATAGGCCTGACTTCATTTCTACAAGGGAAAAAAGCTTTCCACCGGTAAAATAAACAAAATACGGTGGTCAAATCGTGCGCAATATATTTAGACTACTGGTGGGAAGATGTTTTAAAAAATTTCGTTACTGACAGCAAAACGAGCTCTTTAGCAGCAGGTTTCCATTCTGAAACTTTTCATTGACAAGTCTTGCCTGTATTTTCCAGAGATAAGAAAGGAGAAAAATTGAAAATTCAACGACTAGTTCTTGAGGAGGCTAACGATTTATTTTTATTTTTTTTTTTTTCTTAGCGGCCCACCACACTCCCCCACACCAAGAAGCTCATTAGAGCCCCCTGGTAATGGACGCTAACTGTTCTCAGCACGTCTGGCAGCAAAAGGGAAATAAAACAACTCGCGATCAAGATTTAATCATGCTGAGAACCTAAAAAAATTATTTAAACGAGGGAATGTAACGATACAACAACTAAACTACAACATGAATCTCAGTGGAAAGATATTTTCCTTTGAAGAGATACATGCGTTTCTATTATTAAAGGTACAAGCAACAAAAAACAAATTAAAAATTGAGCTTAAGATTAGATTAATTAAAACTATTAAATTAATAAATTAAATTCAATGAATTATTTATCCAGCTAAGAAAATTTCAAAAAGGTATCTAATTAACTCTAAAAAAGTGGTTGGTTGAACATCAAATTAAATTTTCTTTGAAATATTGCATTAGTTTGTTCTTGAAATGGTTCCTGTATGTTATGTTTTTTATATCAGAGGGAAGACTATTAAATTTTGTTGCACAAAATTCCACGAGAAGTGGAGGACGTGCTGCGTATCAAATGATTAGAATGTCTGGTATTATGGATGCGTATTCCTGGAGTGAACCTTAAACTTTGATTTCTATTTAATGAATGCAAGTTATCAAATACATAGATAATAGTTTGTAGGTCGCAAAGTTTAGTGAGTGGTAAAATATTGTGTGAACTGTTGGAATAAATTAAATTGGTTGAATAAAGCAAAGGGAGATTGAAAATAGTTTTTAAACAACGGTTCTGTAAGGTTTGTAATCGTGATAAAAGGGACAATGATGCCCTTCCCCATATAGATATTACACTCCAAAAAATTATTAAAATTATTCGAGACAGAAACGCTTAAAGATCTAATTTTTTTTAACCTAAACAGACAAGGATTTAATTTTATATAGTTTTAAATCTAATTTCCATGCGCTTAGCAGAATATTAGGTCAAGAAAGTAAAAAAAGCACCTTCATCTCAAAATTATGTCATGCATTGTATAAAATTGTGTGCGTTAAAACTCAATTTCAGAGTTAAAAACCGGAGTGTGCAAACGTTGTTGATGTCGCAAATTTGTTTGTTTACTTTTTCGAAGCTGTTTACAGATAAACATTGTTCGCGGTTTCCTGCGGTTTCGAAAGTTGTGAAATCAGTTCGGTATTAACGATTTTGTTTCGAGAAGCTGCCGGCAACTATCGGTACCGTTAGCTATAGATGGAATCCGCTAAAGTTTACTGAAATATCTGAACAGGAAGCAGAAAAGACAATATCGGTTTTGGTCTATCAGAAAATTTGCGACTAAGGAGTTTAGTAATAAAGCTTAAAATTGCTTCCGAGGTCTCAGGATTAATAACTACCAGAACAAGAAGTGCAAAACGATCTAAAAAGCCTGCAATTTTAAGACATTCCGGTTGCTGTTACGCTGCTTCAATCACAACTCCCGGAACCAGAACTCTAGGATGTTTTGAGTCGTACAACTACTAGTTTGCTCATGGATTTAAACAATCTGGGTTATCATACATTACTCAACGCTCTGGAAGAGTTCCCGTCTATGTATTTGCTGCTCATGTTGAACTCGTTTTGCTATATAAGGAGTAGGTACAAGGTTTGTATTTAAAATTTAACAAAAAACATTTACAATTAATTTTTTTTAGGAACGTTTTACTCGAACTTATGGATTGCATTACTGAAAGACAATGAGTGTATTGATAGGTGTCCTGCGATCAAGATACTCTGCAACCGAGTGTTAGCTGGAGCACGCGACTGTTCCGTCAGGAAACTTAACCTCAATCTTGGTGAGCCAGCGATTCCAGAATTATATGTTGCGATGTAAGTACACATGTCAGTAACATTACCGGTGACGCCGATTCCACGGATAAATTGAAACACCTAAGTGTTCCCAAATTTATTCTGACAAACAAAAAATGTATTTCGCAGTGACAGCAATCACAATTGACTGTTCAATAGTTGAAACTTTTCAGTAGATCAAAAGGCGATTTGATTGATAGAATTGGGAAATATTTAAGGATCTGAATACAAATAAATAATGTTAAATAACAGTAATTGAGAGCATGCTCATGAAAATGTTCATTTGTGTAGACGTTTGTTAATTTTTTTTAACGTTTGTAAATTCAAAAACTAGCTACTACTACATCTATTAAGAAATTTCTATTCAAATCTTAAAACTTTGAATTAAGATAATTGGTAGGTATATGACCAAAATGCATTTCAAAATGTATCAAATAGAGTTTTCCGGATATTTTAAGGCTCGTTTCTTTTAAAACAGTTATTTGAACAGTTTGCTATTTCCTGAAATAGTTTGTGCCCAAATGTTGTGTCCCGCAAAAGCTCCTTCTGTAACGAAAATATTTTAATAAGGATAGCAAAAAGAAAAAAAAATGTACCTACATATTGCGTAAATGATTCATTAAATGTGAAAACAAGTCATTAGAATGTAACTATTATATTAAGTGCTCATCCATATACACATAATGAAATTCGCATGTTTAATATAACATTGACGGTTTGATGAAAAAATTAATAGTATGTTGTTCAACAATAAGTTTGAATGTATGAAATCAGGTGTTTTTAAAGACTTCTTTTAACTGTCAATTTGTAAGTAATAGAATAAGAAAGTGCACACACACACTCACACACACTCACACACACACACACACACACACACAATCAAGTTACTAAAATTTTAATATTGTAATAAAGTTTATTTACAATGAGAACAGCGTTTGTTTTGATGCATCGAAAATGACATTTCTTAGCTATTGCTTTCAAAAGAAGTTAGAACTGGTTATTCCACGTTATTTTAGTTTTAGCTTTGTATAATTCCATGATTTTTAAATTAAACCAACGTTTTACATTGCAATTTGTAAAATTTTGGTGACGTTAGGTTTCAGAGCAATAAATTTTTAGAAAAATTAATTGTCTTGGACATACATTTTCATTAATTTTCTCAGTTTGCTAAAATACCAGCTCAGAAAAAGAATGCTGCTTTTAAGCCTACCTCGATCTAAACCAGTATTTTAGCAAACTGTGGAAACATCAAAATTTGTCTCCAGGACAATCATTTTTGCCAAAAATTTATCTCTTCGAAAGTTTACGTCACCATAATTTTACAAAAAGCAATGTATTTTCTGCAACGATCTAAATTTATGTCAAAAATGATGCTTCATTTTTGTGCATCCAATTTGACACAACTTTACATCACAAATGCTACAATATTAGGTCGAATATGTCACTTAATTCGTGTCTCAGGTTTTATGGCTTCAAGCGTTTCTGTCTTCTCTCGTGTAATTTTATGTCATAAATGATGCTTCAATTTTGTGCATCCAATATGACATAAATTTACACCAAAAAATTAATAGTGTGTAGGTAATAAAGATGAGAGTGTATGAAGGCAAAATAAAACTTGAGCAAGACATGACGTGGAACAAATGCTTTGACCCTCCATAGAATTCCGCTATAAGATGATATCCTTTTTTGCAAATGATGTATGTGATTGCTCCATGATAAAGTTTCATCAAGAATTATTCCCAAATATTTAAAGTTCGTTACTCTTTCGATTGCAATACCCGAGAGTTTTGGATCATCATGTTGCTCGATTTTTTTACGAAAAGAGCGGAAAATCATGTACTTTGTTTTAGTAAGGTTAAGTGTCAAAAGATTTGAGGAAAAGTATTTATGCAAAACTTTCAAATCCTCTTCCATATGCATAACCACGTTGTTTGGACATACGCCGGGATAAAAAAGGGCTGTGTCATCAGCAAAAAGGCGTGGTATGCCGTGCAGGGGAAGTCGACTAACATCATTTATGTACAGTAAGAAAAGGAGAGGCCCTATATTGCTGCCCTGCGGAACACCGACTTCCAATTTTTCGAGAGAGCTCGTTGCATCTCCTAAACAAACAAATTGTTTTCTATTTGTTAAATAGCTTCGTATCAATGTATTAGCAATACCTCTTACTCCATAACACTCTAGTTTCTTCAATAAAATTTCGTGATCGAGTGTGTCGAAGGCTTTTTTTAAGTCAAGGAAAAGACCACCTACAATATTCCTTGAATCTATTTTTTCCATCACGAAGTCCGATAACTCACAGATAGCTGTCAGTGTACTGGAACCAGATTTGAAACCGTATTGCAGATTGTAAAGTACGTTATTGCGGTCCAGAAAAGTATTGATTCTATTTATCAGAAGTTTTTCAAAAATCTTACTGAAGACACTGAGTGTTGAGATTGGGCGGTAATTACTAACTTCAAGAGGGTCACCGGATTTTAAAATTGGTATAACTTTCGCGGTTTTCAAACATTCTGGGTATACACCTGATACTAAAATCTTATTAAAACATTCCGATAGGATGTGTGAAAAAGATAAATAATGATTTTTCATCATAAGTGTAGGGAATTTATCGGGTCCACCGCTTTTTTTATTTTCAAGTGATTTGATGACATTGATGACCTCATTAGCTGATGATGGAAGCAGGAAAAGAGAATTTGAAACACAGTCAACATTTGATAGACTACTGCTAGTCGAATCAACAGTAATATTATTTGCAAGCGATTTCCCAATGCTGGTGAAATAACGATTGAATATATCACATACTTCGGTTTGATTTTCTACAACTTTATCGTTGTCAGTTAAATTTATAATAGGATTATCACGTGACCTACCAAGTATTGAGTTGATGTTTTTCCAGATTTTAGAATGCGGTGTATTGTTCAAAATATTTCCATAATAAGTTTTTTTGCATTTCCTTTTAGTAAATTCAACTTTTTTCGTTATATGGCTGAGCATTTCTCTTAAGTGAGTATCTTCAGGATTTCTTTTAACTCTTTTGATGTAGTTGTTTTTTATTCTCATTAAAGTCCACAAATCAAGAGTCATCCATGGGCAGTAATCGCCCTTCACTTTTACTGATTTTGTTACTTTCTTCGAACAAGCAGTAAGCAATGAGTTGTAGGTTGAAATAATATTTTGTATGCATAGACCAGCATCATCAACTTCATTGATTCCCCTAAGAAAACTCCCAAATCTTTCATTTAATTCAGAATGTCTTATAATAGTTTTGCTTAATTTGAGGTGTTGTTTGTTTGAGTTAAGATTGAAGGTGGTAACAACTTGGAGATGATCACTAATATTAGTAAAAATAGTATCGTTTTTCAATTTTGATGCATCGATATGCTTGCATAATGCATGATCTAAAATATTGCCACTATTGGGCCTTGTAGGTAAAGTGTTTGTGCAAAGAAAGCCAAAAGATTCAAGAAGGGTTTTATATTTTATCACAGAATTGTTATTTATTGCATTAATGGGAACGTTCAAGTCTCCTACTATAAGACAAGAATGTTTTTCCGGAACAGCGGCAAACAGAGACTCAAGTTTATCACAGAAAGTATTGAATGGAAAAGAAGGGGGTCTGTAGATGCCGTGCACGTCAATGATTTGATCATTGATGGACAATTCTACAGAGATTTTATGGTATCCATCGATATGAAAATGATCAATGGTTTTAAATTTCAGATTATTTTTTACATACATGGCCAACCCACCATTTGGTTGATTGCGGCACGAGAATATTGATGTGTACCCAGGAATTTTATATAAGGAACAGATATCATCCACAAGCCATGTTTCACAAATGACAATTACATCAAACACAACTTTGGACTGTTCAATGGTTTCTAATAAATTATCAAATTTTTCAAGATCGTTCATGCTTCGTATATTCCATTGAAAAATTCTAAACGTTTTGAAATTATCATAAGTTATTGAAGTATTAAATTCTAAGATATTATAATAAAACTTATTGATTAAACTATCCATTATATTAAATAAAAATCAAGACATCACAAACTAAAATAATAAATTAAAAACTTAAAAAAAAAATTAAAAACTTTAAGCCTTTTTACGCTTAGGCGATGGTGTTTCAGTGCAATTTGAAGGTACATTTTTGTCGGCCAATAATAGATACTTGCTCATTACGCGACTTAAGTCGTTTCTATTTTTAACAATATCAGGTTTTGAATTTTCTTCTTTTTTAATCAAAATTGCACCTCCTCTTCCCGGCCAGATATATTTTACTCCTAGTAAGTTTTGAGATTCGCGTAATTCATTCAGTAGCTCAAGTGAGAGGGGAGTCAATTCATCCCTCAAAACTACGTTCCCACACTTTCCATTGATAACCAGAGAAGGGTCAACTGCAGTAGAACTCAATTTACCATACGTGCGTTTTTTTTTGAAATATTTCCTCCTTAACCGAGATATCTTTAAAGGTTAGTTTTATTGGCGCAAAAACGTCAGCTCTTGTTCCAGATGAAAGCAATCTACCCGCAGAATCCAGTTGATCAGGTTGCAAGTTGTAACCTATTCGCTGACACGTTTTACATACAAGGTCCATTGTATTTTCACTACCTAACATTAGAAGTCCAAAAATCATGGCATTTTTTGAGATTGCTTCTCGGTTAATTTTATCTAAGTTACCTTCGAGTTTGTCTACTTTATTTGCAAGTGATGATTGCGAAAGTTTAAGGTCAGAAACTTCAACTTTGAGATTCTCATTTTCGATTTTCAGATCTTTGAAGTCCGATTGAATGTCGTCAAACTTCGAAGACAGAAAATCTTGAGATGCCTCAATAGCTGCAGTCACCGCCTTAAACTCCGCTTTCATCACCTGCATTTCGTTCACAACAGCGCCCTGAACAGCCAATTTTAGATCCTCTGCTATAGCATTCATCATATTGGATTGATTATTTTGCATCCCCACTATTTTTGAGTAGATACCCGCGCAGTTGGGGTTGCAGAAAAATGGTTGAGATTTCATTCTTCGGGCGGTACTTCCTAACATATTTTTACAACGAGGGTGAACATTAGTAAAACAGTATGAACATGTTAAAACAGCTTTGGGATTCGTCTCAACACCTTTGCATTCCACGCATATCAACTGTTCCTCCTCAAGATCCATATTCAAGAACAAAACCAATGCAAGACTTCAAGTGCAGCGGAAAACTTATTTGAACGTTTTATTACTAAGCTCTAAAAAATTAAACGAGTATTAAACTGACAAAAATATTATGAATCTAATTGATCGGTAAAAATTAAAAAAGATACAGTACACAGTATAAATATGATCGATAATGACAATTAATGATAACTGCCCAATGCTACAAAATGACTTAGTGCAAAAGCAATGACAACAGCAGAGCAAAAGAAGCAACGATGATTACTGGCAAACAAAAATAAAAATAACCACAAAGACTAATTAATGACCTGATGTATGTTCTTCAACGTACCGTGTTTTTTTTTAATTACGGACTGATATGTAGTTTTGAAAGGGATTGAAGTAAAAAAAAAAATTACACTATCTGTGCAGGATACATGTATCCGTTCAGCACCAGATCCGCACTCATTCGCTTCTATGCTAGGTATTCAGTATCCATTCAGCGTCGAAAAAAAAACAATTTCACGCGAGATGCCAAACACCCACTCAGCACGAGAAGCACAAGCACACCACTCTACGCGAGATACTGAGTATCCACCACTCAGCGTCAGAGCCACAAACACGCAAATAATAATAAATATAATAAATCTTAGACCACTACTCAGTTCTGGGCTACTAGGAAATGAAACCACATGCGTTCCATCTACTTGCAAGGGAAATCAATCTGTTCGCTAAATCAAACGTATTGAATCCGTCAATAGCAATTTTGTGAAGCCTTAAATGTGCCAGAACCACAGATGTGCGCTACCGTGGGGTGGCACGGAGCCACAAGTGTGTGCTACTTGATGAGATCTTTTCGCTAAATCTACACGGCATTCGGTGGCGCATCAGGCAGATTCAACATAGGTTTGAACCATGTACGTGAGGATAGTATTTCGAGAGAAAGAGAAGTAGTAGTTTGTGCTAACAATCCCTAGGCTTGAGTAATCAGTTTGTTTACAAGTGGTACGCCGAAGAGAATTAACGGAACTCACAAAATGTGCTGCCAGTAATTCACCGAAACTACTCGAAAACTGCTAGGACTGATGTTCACAGCTTACCTGTACTTGTCAATGCGTCAATACATTTACCTAACACAAACTGTCCACCATTGGACTAAAAAACCACATTCACTGAATTTTATTTTTAGATTTTACGCTATTTTCGAATGAGGCACTATTAATCTATATATATATAAATGAATGTTTGTCTGTCTGTCTGTTCCCTATAGACTCGGAAACTACTGAACCGATCATCGTGAAACTTGGCATTTGAGGGTTTTTGGGGCCGGAGATGGTTTCGGTAATAGTTACAAACCGCTCCGACTTAAGGGAGAGGGGGCTTCCATACAAAATTTGTAGTTTTTCGAAACAAATTAAAGTCATGACATCCATTTTCTCGAGATTTTTTTTCCTTTGGGCGGTTTGTTTTTCGTTTCCAAGGTCGAGGCGTCGCGAGCCAACGTCGAGAGAGGATAGTAACCATGGCATAGCATACTGATCAGTGGGAATATTTTGGCGCGTATTTCTCAACCAAACATATATTCAATGCAAGGGGTGGCGATATGAAGCCTTTCTTCTTGATTCCTAGCTCATTTGTACAGCACATGGTTATGAATGACGCCTAGATGTGACCCAGATTGACATTTTGCCGATCGAATAAAACATATACATTTTTTTTGCCAAAATCTGAAATTGAAAAGTCATGGCATCCATTTATAGAGATTTTCTTTTTTTCGAGGGTTTTTTTTTCGTCTCTATGGTCAAGCAAACGTCGTCGCAAGTGGATAGTAACCAAAACATACTGTTCATTGATCGCTGGAAAAATTTAACAATTAGGCGCAAGTTTCTCAACGAAGTACCTATATTTCTTATGCACGTGGGGGCGATATGCAACCTAGATATGTTTTTTCTTGCTTAATTGTACACAGCACGTGGAAATAAATGACGCCTAGATGTGACACGGATTGGTATTTTTTTTCAATCGAATCAAAAGCAATTGAAAGATTTGCAAAAACACTTCCATATTTGTTGTCCATATAGCATTTGTTGTCTAAAAAATATAAATTTAGTTCTGAGGCTAATGAAATAATGGTATGACACTTTTCGGGCAATTGAAAAAAAAATACTGAAAGTAAAGAATTTACATACCCATTTTGCCTACAATGTTATTTTTGAATCATATTGATATCAGAAGTATGAATAAGATGTTTTCTACAGAGGTAGATCGGAAACATTTTGTTGAACATGTAAAAATGTACTTAACTGAAAAAGAAGATCAAAAATCCGATCCGACACATGACATGATCAAAAAAATATTCCCTCCTGTCAACTTATACGATAAGGCAAGGGCAAAAGTCGAACTTTTGAGAAATTCATCTTCAAAATGATTCACTATGTTGGAAAGACCAGAAGGGGTATTCCGAAAGGAAACTGAAGCGGATATATGAAATTCTTAAAGGTCTTTGTAAATGAAGGTCATTTGCTTTGAACAGCATTCGTTAAAAGTGGAATAACAAACATAAATTTATAATGCTGGAATACTGTAGATATAGGTATCAATGAAACTTAATAAAACAAACCAACAGATATACGTTATAAAGCCATTATATCTAAAGCCATTACTCTGACGCATCTGAAAATAAGCTTTGCATTTACACTTGCCCCAATAAACGGGACCACAACTGCCAACATTTTTGAATATTTGACTTTCAAAGAGAAAATTAAAAACGCGGAGAAATTATTTCGATAGCTTATTTTTTTAACTCTAAAAAATACATCATCTGAAGCTAATCAGGGGCTCATAGTACAGAATTTTAGGAATATACTCAAAAAACTGTCCCGATTCACCCGATTTAAATTCGAAATTTATGTAAACTCGAGACAGGTAAATGAGTCTACCTTCTTCAAGCAGTGGGGGACAAAATTGGAATAGATGGGGGAGCTCCTTTGTAAGTTTAAGATAAAGAGCTTTTCGAAGAAGGGACCATATTTTAAAAGAGGTTTTTTTGCGTACGGATATATGGCATAACTCAAAAATAGATGTGACAAATGTTTTTATGGAAGTTCGTAACTTCCCACTTTGGGAAAAAGGTGTAAAATCCATACATTTTGACATTATTCGAATCATTATGAAGCTGCTTTAAAAACAGAGTACAAATTTTAGATCTTGAAAAACAAGTTTAGAGATCAAGTTTCAGTAAGTAATATAAACCACCTTTGAATTGCAATTCGGAACTCCAGCTGCAGCTCTCATTTCAAAGTTGTTGGTTCTAAACCATGATGAGGTTTGTTTTTTAAAAAGCTTTCAAAAATTTAAATTTGAATAAATTTTTACAAATTACATTTATTTTTGCAAGGTGTAGCAATGCACACCGGGTCAGCTAGTATTTAATAAAAAAAATAACCAGCAGTAACTTCACAATATTATAAACGATGAATAGTGATTTAAAAAACATTGAAACGAACGATTTGAACAACTTCTAGTAGAGCTAGCAAAAAAACACAACCAACCACTTATTCAGCGCTGCCAGAATTTTGATTTATGGAAACTATAAATTACTCAGTTTTTCATAACGATTGACACGATGGTGTGCTAAAAAGATTACCTCCAAATGTGACCGTTTTTTGCAAAGCACTTCGATGGGTCTTACAAAGTTAATACTTTGTTTAAATTGGATCTGAAATCGGGCCACTACGCAAAAACGTGTGATGGAATTATAGAAAGTCAAATATGTTGTTTTTGTGCCGAAGGAAGAAATTTGGCTAAATTTGTTATAACTTCGGCAAAATTCTAAATTTTGAGTTATTTTAAAGGTTAAGCTCCAGGAAACTGAATCGTACGCACTTTCCACTATCGTTAATAAGAAAGCTGTTCTAATAAAATATGGATTTATAACTTATAAAGATTTCCTTTTTAAAAGAAGTAAAACACGTTTTGGGAGACTCCGTTCAAGAACACGGCTCAAGATCGAATGATCTTGTATTAAACTCTTTTGTTGGGTGGAGTTACCGAGAACTCATCTTTTATGAATAGATGAACAATCTTATCGGTTAACACCGAATGATAAAATTATCGAGATACGACAGAAACAACAAACGTAACCAAAAATTGCCTTGATTTAAAAAAAAAAGATAGTTCATTGTTTGCATTATACATGGCGCACGTGTTGTCCCAAAATTAAATTGGAAATTTTTTTTTTACCGGACGCTACCTCAAAAACCACTTGACAGAAAATCAAAAAAAAAATCATTTGTTAACAATACACTTTTCTGAATATTTCTTCAATCTACATCCATGAATTGAAAAGTTATTCACAAAACAAAGTGTTGCATTTTTTTCAAATACACTCCTTATGTCGCAAGATATGACACTGGAATATTCTAAAAAAAATCTGGAATTCTCAAATCCCTGGAAACGATATAAAAACACGAAAATTCGCGAAGCCAATAAAAAAGGCAAAGTTTATTGAAATTAACACGATCTTAATGGGAAAGAATTGATCAGATTGAACAAAAAAAAGTTTAGTTCTACCTCGATTTATACATTATGCTTTCTAAAACTGGTTAATACATTGAATATGATAAAAAAATTCTTCGTTCGAAAACTTAGTGTAAAAATCAAAAGCGACAAAGAATCTATTAACTTAATTCCAATAATGAAACGCTACGAAAAAAAATCTGAATATTCTATTTTGCAACACTCAAAATTTAGAACTTCCGTTTCGAAAACCATTGACAGTAGCAAAGTTATCGGCAAAGAAATGACATATTTTAAAACAAAATGATAGTTATCTTGAAATTTACGAGAATTGATGAATAACATCCGATTTTTTCAAACGACATTACCTCATAGTGTTTGCTATAACAGGGCCAATAAAATATGGACTTACACCATAAATACGTTTTTACGTTCTTGAGTGGTGATTAATTACAGCTACAAAAACTAAATTTAAAAAAATATAAAGTACTCAAAAATGACAAAAATGATAAAAATGTCATAATATAATACAAAAATTAATAAAATAACAAATGCAAACAAAAGACTAAAAATGACAAAAAATAACTGAAATATGATGAAATGACAAAAATAGCAAATATGACAAAATGAAACAAAAATCATAAGCAAAACACGAAAAGTGCTTGATGCACAATAAACTTGATAAAAAAGACTTAAGGTGGTCAAAAATTTACTAGAATTCATGTTCATGATAACAATAATAGTTTTTAAAGTTAGTGAAAAAATGGGGGAAAAAAATTTCAATTCTACGAGGTTGCGGCCCACATTTTTCATCGATCGTTGAAAAGTCCTTTGGCAGATCGACAACACGCTTATTTCCACACGATAAACATCAAAATTGGCTCATGTCTTTTTTGGCTATATATCTGTTTAAAAATTATTATGAAGCCTCGTTTAGTTAATTTGTGATCACAATTTTTGTCATTATGCAGATTTGTCTTTTATGTCTTTCTTAGTTTTGTTTCTTCCCAATTTTTATTTCATTTTTTTTTTTCAAATTTGAAGCTTATCTCGTTTCAGAATAATTAAAACTGTGAGTTATTATATTTTTATTCAATTTTTTCTCTTTTTTTTTCTTCGTTTGGGTATGTATGTTTAGAAAATTATTATATAATATTATTTCCGGCTTTTTTGTCTTGTTTTCTATGTTTTGTCCTCAACATTTAGTTTTTGTTAAATTAATGCCTCTGCCAAAATAAAATTCTTTAAAGCTTTACTTATGTTTTTAATTTAGATATATTTTGTTTTGTTTTGATTTCGCCAAGGTTAGCTTATTCTAACATCGTCATTTTAGCCATTTTTGTCATTTTTGTCATTTTTGTCATTTTTGTCATTTTTGTCATTTTTGTCATTTTTGTCATTTTTGTCATTTTTGTCATTTTTGTCATTTTTGTCATTTTTGTCATTTTTGTCATTTTTGTCATTTTTGTCATTTTTGTCATTTTTGTCATTTTTGTCATTTTTGTCATTTTTGTCATTTTTGTCATTTTTGTCATTTTTGTCATTTTTGTCATTTTTGTCATTTTTGTCATTTTTGTCATTTTTGTCATTTTTGTCATTTTTGTCATTTTTGTCATTTTTGTCATTTTTGTCATTTTTGTCATTTTTGTCATTTTTGTCATTTTTGTCATTTTTGTCATTTTTGTCATTTTTGTCATTTTTGTCATTTTTGTCATTTTTGTCATTTTTGTCATTTTTGTCATTTTTGTCATTTTTGTCATTTTTGTCATTTTTGTCATTTTTGTCATTTTTGTCATTTTTGTCATTTTTGTCATTTTTGTCATTTTTGTCATTTTTGTCATTTTTGTCATTTTTGTCATTTTTGTCATTTTTGTCATTTTTGTCATATTTGTCATTTTTGTCATTTTTGTCATTTTTGTCATTTTTGTCATTTTTGTCATTTTTGTCATTTTTGTCATTTTTGTCACTTTTGTCATTTTTGTCATTTTTGTCATTTTTGTCATTTTTGTCGTTTTTGTCATTTTTGTCATTTTTGTCATTTTTGTCATTTTTGTCATTTTTGTCATTTTTGTCATTTTTGTCATTTTTGTCATTTTTGTCATTTTTGTCATTTTTGTCATTTTTGTCATTTTTGTCATTTTTGTCATTTTTGTCATTTTTGTCATTTTTGTCATTTTTGTCATTTTTGTAATTTTTGTCATTTTTGTCATTTTTGTCATTTTTGTCATTTTTGTCATTTTTGTCATTTTTGTCATTTTTGTCATTTTTGTCATTTTTGTCATTTTTGTCATTTTTGTCATTTTTGTCATTTTTGTCATTTTTGTCATTTTTGTCATTTTTGTCATTTTTGTCATTTTTGTCATTTTTGTCATTTTTGTCATTTTTGTCATTTTTGTCATTTTTGTCATTTTTGTCATTTTTGTCATTTTTGTCATTTTTGTCATTTTTGTCATTTTTGTCATTTTTGTCATTTTTGTCATTTTTGTCATTTTTGTCATTTTTGTCATTTTTGTCATTTTTGTCATTTTTGTCATTTTTGTCATTTTTGTCATTTTTGTCATTATTGTCATTTTTGTCATTTTTGTCATTTTTGTCATTTTTGTCATTTTTGTCATTTTTGTCATTTTTGTCATTTTTGTCATTTTTGTCATTTTTGTCATTTTTGTCATTTTTGTCTTTTTGTCGTTTTTGTCATTTTTGTCATTTTTGTCATTTTTGTCATTTTTGTCATTTTTGTCATTTCTGTCATTTTTGTCATTTTTGTCATTTTTGTCATTTTTGTCATTTTTGTCATTTTTGTCATTTTTGTCATTTTTGTCATTTTTGTCATTTTTGTCATTTTTGTCATTTTTGTCATTTTTGTCATTTTTGTCATTTTTGTCATTTTTGTCATTTTTGTCATTTTTGTCATTTTTGTCATTTTTGTCATTTTTGTCATTTTTGTCATTTTTGTCATTTTTGTCATTTTTGTCATTTTTGTCATTTTTGTCATTTTTGTCATTTTTGTCATTTTTGTCATTTTTGTCATTTTTGTCATTTTTGTCATTTTTGTCATTTTTGTCATTTTTGTCATTTTTGTCATTTTTGTCATTTTTGTCATTTTTGTCATTTTTGTCATTTTTGTCATTTTTGTCATTTTTGTCATTTTTGTCATTTTTGTCATTTTTGTCATTTTTGTCATTTTTGTCATTTTTGTCATTTTTGTCATTTTTGTCATTTTTGTCATTTTTGTCATTTTTGTCATTTTTGTCATTTTTGTCATTTTTGTCATTTTTGTCATTTTTGTCATTTTTGTCATTTTTGTCATTTTTGTCATTTTTGTCATTTTTGTCATTTTTGTCATTTTTGTCATTTTTGTCATTTTTGTCATTTTTGTCATTTTTGTCATTTTTGTCATTTTTGTCATTTTTGTCATTTTTGTCATTTTTGTCATTTTTGTCATTTTTGTCATTTTTGTCATTTTTGTCATTTTTGTCATTTTTGTCATTTTTGTCATTTTTGTCATTTTTGTCATTTTTGTCATTTTTGTCATTTTTGTCATTTTTGTCATTTTTGTCATTTTTGTCATTTTTGTCATTTTTGTCATTTTTGTCATTTTTGTCATTTTTGTCATTTTTGTCATTTTTGTCATTTTTGTCATTTTTGTCATTTTTGTCATTTTTGTCATTTTTGTCATTTTTGTCATTTTTGTCATTTTTGTCATTTTTGTCATTTTTGTCATTTTTGTCATTTTTGTCATTTTTGTCATTTTTGTCATTTTTGTCATTTTTGTCATTTTTGTCATTTTTGTCATTTTTGTCATTTTTGTCATTTTTGTCATTTTTGTCATTTTTGTCATTTTTGTCATTTTTGTCATTTTTGTCATTTTTGTCATTTTTGTCATTTTTGTCATTTTTGTCATTTTTGTCATTTTTGTCATTTTTGTCATTTTTGTCATTTTTGTCATTTTTGTCATTTTTGTCATTTTTGTCATTTTTGTCATTTTTGTCATTTTTGTCATTTTTGTCATTTTTGTCATTTTTGTCATTTTTGTCATTTTTGTCATTTTTGTCATTTTTGTCATTTTTGTCATTTTTGTCATTTTTGTCATTTTTGTCATTTTTGTCATTTTTGTCATTTTTGTCATTTTTGTCATTTTTGTCATTTTTGTCATTTTTGTCATTTTTGTCATTTTTGTCATTTTTGTCATTTTTGTCATTTTTGTCATTTTTGTCATTTTTGTCATTTTTGTCATTTTTGTCATTTTTGTCATTTTTGTCATTTTTGTCACTTTTGTCATTTTTGTCATTTTTGTCATTTTTGTCATTTTTGTCATTTTTGTCATTTTTGTCATTTTTGTCATTTTTGTCATTTTTGTCATTTTTGTCATTTTTGTCATTTTTGTCATTTTTGTCATTTTTGTCATATTTGTCATTTTTGTCATTTTTGTCATTTTTGTCATTTTTGTCATTTTTGTCATTTTTGTCATTTTTGTCATTTTTGTCATTTTTGTCATTTTTGTCATTTTTGTCATTTTTGTCATTTTTGTCATTTTTGTCATTTTTGACATTTTTGACATTTCTGTCATTTTTGTCATTTTTGTCATTTTTGTCATTTTGGTCATTTTTGTCATTTTTGTCATTTTTGTCATTTTTGTCATTTTGGTCATTTTTGTCATTTTTGTCATTTTTGTCATTTTTGTCATTTTTGTCATTTTTGTCATTTTTGTCATTTTTGTCATTTTTGTCATTTTTGTCATTTTTGTCATTTTTGTCATTTTTGTCATTTTTGTCATTTTTGTCATTTTTGTCATTTTTGTCATTTTTGTCATTTTTGTCATTTTTGTCATTTTTGACATTTTTGACATTTCTGTCATTTTTGTCATTATTGTCTTTTTGTCATTTTTGTCATTTTTGTCATTTTTGTCATTTTTGTCATTTTTGTCATTTTTGTCATTTTTGTCATTTTTGTCATTTTTGTCATTTTTGTCATTTTTGTCATTTTTGTCATTTTTGTCATTTTTGTCATTTTTGTCATTTTTGTCATTTTTGTCATTTTTGTCATTTTTGTCATTTTTGTCATTTTTGTCATTTTTGTCATTTTTGTCATTTTTGTCATTTTTGTCATTTTTGTCATTTTTGTCATTTTTGTCATTTTTGTCATTTTTGTCATTTTTGTCATTTTTGTCATTTTTGTCATTTTTGTCATTTTTGTCATTTTTGTCATTTTTGTCATTTTTGTCATTTTTGTCATTTTTGTCATTTTTGTCATTTTTGTCATTTTTGTCATTTTTGTCATTTTTGTCATTTTTGTCATTTTTGTCATTTTTGTCATTTTTGTCATTTTTGTCATTTTTGTCATTTTTGTCATTTTTGTCGTTTTTGTCATTTTTGTCATTTTTGTCATTTTTGTCATTTTGGTCATATTTGTCATTTTTGTCATTTTTGTCATTTTTGTCATTTTTGTCATTTTTGTCATTTTTGTCATTTTTGTCATTTTTGTCATTTTTGTCATTTTTGTCATTTTTGTCATTTTTGTCATTTTTGTCATTTTTGTCATTTTTGTCATTTTTGTCATTTTTGTCATTTTTGTCATTTTTGTCATTTTTGTCATTTTTGTCATTTTTGTCATTTTTGTCATTTTTGTCATTTTTGTCATTTTTGTCATTTTTGTCATTTTTGTCATTTTTGTCATTTTTGTCATTTTTGTCATTTTTGTCATTTTTGTCATTTTTGTCATTTTTGTCATTTTTGTCATTTTTGTCATTTTTGTCATTTTTGTCATTTTTGTCATTTTTGTTTTTTTTGTCATTTTTGTCATTTTTGTCATTTTTGTCATTTTTGTCATTTTTGTCATTTTTGTCATTTTTGTCATTTTTGTCATTTTTGTCATTTTTGTCATTTTTGTCATTTTTGTCATTTTTGTCATTTTTGTCATTTTTGTCATTTTTGTCATTTTTGTCATTTTTGTCATTTTTGTCATTTTTGTCATTTTTGTCATTTTTGTCATTTTTGTCATTTTTGTCATTTTTGTCATTTTTGTCATTTTTGTCATTTTTGTCATTTTTGTCATTTTTGTCATTTTTGTCATTTTTGTCATTTTTGTCATTTTTGTCATTTTTGTCATTTTTGTCATTTTTGTCATTTTTGTCATTTTTGTCATTTTTGTCATTTTTGTCATTTTTGTCATTTTTGTCATTTTTGTCATTTTTGTCATTTTTGTCATTTTTGTCATTTTTGTCATTTTTGTCATTTTTGTCATTTTTGTCATTTTTGTCATTTTTGTCATTTTTGTCATTTTTGTCATTTTTGTCATTTTTGTCATTTTTGTCATTTTTGTCATTTTTGTCATTTTTGTCATTTTTGTCATTTTTGTCATTTTTGTCATTTTTGTCATTTTTGTCATTTTTGTCATTTTTGTCATTTTTGTCATTTTTGTCATTTTTGTCATTTTTGTCATTTTTGTCATTTTTGTCATTTTTGTCATTTTTGTCATTTTTGTCATTTTTGTCATTTTTGTCATTTTTGTCATTTTTGTCATTTTTGTCATTTTTGTCATTTTTGTCATTTTTGTCATTTTTGTCATTTTTGTCATTTTTGTCATTTTTGGCATTTTTGTCATTTTTGTCATTTTTGTCATTTTTGTCATTTTTGTCATTTTTGTCATTTTTGTCATTTTTGTCATTTTTGTCATTTTTGTCATTTTTGTCATTTTTGTCATTTTTGTCATTTTTGTCATTTTTGTAATTTTTGTCATTTTTGTCATTTTTATCATTTTTGTCTTATAATTGCTTATTTTTTTAAATTTTAGTTGTTCCTTCTTAAGAAAAGTTTTTTCTTTTTTATGGGATTTTTATCTTATTTTTGTCCCAGATTAAATTTCTTAGTTCTAGTTTTTTTCTTTTTTTTTTTATTTCATTTTCAATTTTTTTTACCTTTCTGAAGTGAAAAATCTGTGTCCAATAACCGTAGCTGAAACAAGGTATTCTCAGTTGAGTTCTGTTGATTTTTCATCCGATAACAACAGTTTTCTCCCAGCAATGACAATAAACTAAAGAACAGAAATAACGACCGGGCAAGGTGAAATGTCACTGTATCGATTAGTTTCGGTCTGATCCGTCATTTGCGGGCGGGATGCTGAAATCCCCATATAATCTCCTAGAGTGGAACGATTAAGAAGGAAGTCAGAATGTTCTCATAAGTCCAAATTGAACACTGATTGGTTTGTTGATGTTAGTTTTATTTATTTATTTTTTGTTTTATTGCAACTCCAATTTGTCAGCATTAGATCTCACGACTTTTTTGGGGGCACAATGATAAGCGCTGAGAGCTTTGAGGTTTATCATGGGCCAAATTGCTTCTGTTGTCTGGAACATCGTTTGTTTTTGAAGAGCAGCACCAAGTGTTTATGAGATAATTAGGTGGTGTGGCTTTGTTAAATTAGCGTTTTATAGAGCTTTGTTTTGGTTTCTTTCTGGTTCATCTTCTGGAAAAAAAACAATCTTTGAGTCATGATAACTTTATCCAAAGTCAGTAGGAAGACCCCAACAGATGGTTTCCGTTTCTGAGGGAATGTTAATTTGAACTAGGAAACTTAGAACAACATCCCCATAATTAGGAAATGGAACATGGTTAAGAACGTAATACGATTTCTTCCTCGTGGCGTGGTACGATCGTTTCGATTCAAAATTTAATAATTAATATTCTAGATCCAAAAAATAAGCATCAATTTGTCAGAAGCTTGTTAATTTCAAATTTTTACGTTCCCCCAGCATCCCACAGAATAATGGTTTAATATTCACACATAAACGGCTTATCGTTGTTGTTGTCGTGGGATAAATTAGCATGTTTCGTCATCTTCCAGCGCGACTCGAAATGGGCCGTAAAAGTGTCTTCAAAACGATTCTTTCCAAATTCAATCATTATACGAATGCTTACACTCGATCATCTTCCATCAAATGATGTGGGGGATAAATTTCCGATAAAAATCCACCAAATATCGCGTTTTATGACTTTTCGGGCACCACATTGAGGGACGCCGACCGCTTCGTAGTTTTGGGTTGTTTTGAAAAGTTTTTTTTTCGGAGTTGCTGTCTGGCCGCAGTTTTCCGATCCCCCATGATCTGATGACGCTGATGATGATGATCATCGCCGCGATAACAATCGAAAGTCCCACATTTCGATTGATTGTCATCGTCCGGACTGGACAGATGTAGACAGACGGAAAGATTAGAGTGATACGGAAAACATCAGCAAAACAAAAAAAAAAACAAAGCGGAAAATAACAAATATTTAGAATTGAAATAAAATGCCATAATCGATGGCCGATGAGATTCGAGGCTACCGAAAGATCACCATCATCACCATTTGTTTGACGATATCGGACTTCTACCTCCTAGAGCGATTTTATTTTTATTTTATTTTTTCGGTTAAGGGGGACCTTTTTTCTTACTGGATCTTCTTGTTGGGACCAAGGTTGACCCGGTCGAAGATGCCACGGGATTTCTGATCCATGAGACAGCTAATTGACTCCTAAGATGGGGAGATGTCTGATAAGAGATCGACAGACAGGTGAAACAACTCTATCGGATGTTGAATAAAGTTTTCTGTATATGCATCGGGTGGTTTGATAAAGATTCAAAAATTTGATAGTGATCATTGAATTACCATTTTTAAATATAAGTTTGAATAGTACCGAAATTTCCATCCATGCATCAAGAGTTATTCACAAAACAAAGTTCAACATTTTATTTTTAATTCCTTCTTAGTTTTAAATCATATGACTGTGACTTTTTTTTAGCAAATTGTTCATTACTTGTACATTCTATGACATTGGGTCTAATCTGAAAGCATCTCGATCATTCAATCATTGATGTCCTTTTATAAAATCCGAGGCAGGTTAAATTCCACAGGATAAATAAATTGCAAAAATTGGATTTTTATGGAGCTTTAAACTTCTTTCTTTGAGTTTGTTGTTTGATAATGCAGTCTCTCAAAACAAACTTCAAAAGACTCAATATCCATAACTTCAATAAACTTTGAGAACAGATAACCAAGTTGGTTAAAATCCTTTATAGGATGAAGAAATAGATTAGAATAATTATTACAAATATCATTGCCATTTTTTTTCTCTTTCTCTCTGATAATGGATAACTGATAAACAACTAGCAAACGCCTGTCTAAATCTTCTATGCTACCAACTAGTTTATGTTCGAAATCCATCACACTTTGTTCTAGAGCAATTTCTCAGGAAATTTCAAATTGGTATATGCCTGACGAAAAATCGATTTCTGACCACAGGTCTATCTATTTTTAACACTGAGATGAATTTTCAGACACAATTTCATTCAGAAACCCCAGATCAACTAACTGAGTTCTATATTTGGATCATCTTGCTACTGAATTTCCTAAATTATTTTGAATTTTTATAAATAAGCATGTCCCTTACGCATGTTGGTGTCTTGAGATGATAGTTGCATCATAAATTTGGCTGTACAATAGTTTTTTTTGCAGAATAATCGGTGATGCATTTGGTACTTTTAGATACTACTAGCTGACCCGGTAAACTTCGTTTTACCCGTTACTTAATAAATTGTTGTAAAATGTTTACAGTTTTTTTATCTTTTTCGTGCTCGTGAATCAGTTTTAAAGAAAATCGTCTTCAAGTTGTTCGAGTTTTGACCCGTTTCTAGTAGATTTTGTATAGGAGCCCCCCTTCCATAAAAAGTGAGAGTCTTGAAACTATTATACAAACCATCTCTGACCCGAAAAACCCTCGGATACCAAATTTCACTTCATTCCGACCGACCATTCATACGTGATGGTGTTACAAAGAAAACGCCTCCATTTTTATATATAAGAAGATGAGGAAAAGAGATAATTTTGTATGGGGACCGCCCTCCCATAAAAAGTGAGATTCTTGAAACTATTATACAAACCATCTCTGGCCCCAAAAACCCTCGGATACCAAGTTTCACTTCATTCCGACCGCCCGTTCATACGTGATGTTATCACAAAGATAGCGCCTCCATTTTTATATATAAGATTTATGCCTATTCACAATTTTTCATGTTGAGGAGCATTATTTAATTTTTAAAAAAAATTTATTTGGAAAGCTGATAGAATCTCAATGCGTTTTGATGTACTATTTTATGATTTTCGTTGAAAAATAACAGAGCTATGTAGCTTTGAAATATGATTTTATTTTATTTTGTTAAAAATCTAACTCGAACAATAAAAATGTAAGAAATCTGAAAAAATACATATGTTTTCAGGTCATAAAAATTAATCATTTTCGAGCCTAAAACTTAAGCTGAAACAAAATTTTCTCTTAAAAAATGCGTTTTTCATAATTTTTTCTATCATAAAGTCACCAATATCAACTAGAGATTTCGAATTCATGTTATGCAGTCAGAGATATTTAAATTTAAGTCAGCTGTTGCTGGTTTCTAGTACTTGAGAACAACGATGATTGACGCATTTATTCCACCGTTGGCGATAACATTTCTCCTGACTACCACTGGTACACTGGCAAGCAAGTTCACTCGTGTTGAGAAAAAATGGTATAAATTTTGACACTTTTAGCACATTTTGAGAACTTTACCATGCAAAAACATTTTCAAGATCTGCTGCCTCCAAGTGTTTTTAACAACACGTGTTCTTTTTTCGCATGCTGTGATGCAAAAATAGCTATATTTCTATTGGCGATTTGCAGCTCTAAACGACGTTCAGAGGGCACTTCGATCAAAATGATGATGTTAAGGGCTCAAATGTCAAAACCAGTAGTATTTTTCGAAAACATCAAGAAACATTCTTAAATTTCGGAGTTGTTATTCATATTCATAAGGATTTTATTTGATAAAATGGAAAGAAAGTGAGAATTACGCTATCGTGCATATATTTTAAAAACCTGTTCTTTTTTGTATCTGCGTTAATTTTCTGGTTTCCGGTAAAAAAAATCTTTAAATGCCAACTTACAGCGGTCTGGGAATTTCATGTTTTTGGAATCAAAGCGTGTGTTCATATTTATCAAGAAACCACTCGTGATATTATAATCTCCACTCGTGATGTTATAATCTCCAACATTACAACTAAAAAATTTATAGGATTAACATATTTTCGATTTTTAGATTCACGTCAAATTTGTAGAAATATTACTTAGGACAAAAAACTATACGCCCGTACCAACAAACATTCAGATCATAAATGTTGAAAATCGTTTCCCTGCTTCCAACATGCAATTGGCGAAACAAGGAAGCTGCTTAACATAAAAAAGATATTTGAATTTTATGTAAATAATTTTGAGCGAATGTCGTTTTCAAACATGTTTTACAAAAGATCATTTGTCTGCTACTACCTAACAGCAATTGAAAACCAACACATGTCCAACAAGCCATTTAAAAGCTATTTAAAATATAATGCTGCTTTTTTCATTTTAGAAACTCCTCCAAAATCACAAAAATTGCAGGATTCAATAGGGTATTCGAATTGAAATGGATAGTGTTAAATTAAAAGCTCAAAATTTGAAAATAATTAAGATGATGGAATCATGAATAAAATAGAAATATCAACCTTTTTTTTTTAATTAAAATTCACATAAAATTTTGTGAGAAGCTCATGATTGTATTTATTATAATATTTTATTTGGTTTGTATTCCAAATTCTAAATCATAAGTTTTTTATTCTCAAACTTTAAATATCTCTTTTTCAACTCAATGATTCATGAAGCAACATTAGGAACTCATCTCTAGTTTTCAGCAAATGTTAAGTGAAACATAAGTACATAGCTACATATTTCAAGCTTAAAACCTATGCTTCCTAACGTATTAATTTAATGATGTCTTCAATATCGATTTCAATCGTTGCAGCATCCTCGCGGTATGAATCTAAAAACATTTAAATTGAATTATGCCAGGAAAACCATGAAAAACTTCACTATCTCATATGAATGGCATAGAAATAAGTAAATTAAAGATTTTCTTAACTGATTCAGCCATTAAAAGCGGCTCAAATTTGAGAGTTTCCACAAAAATCGTAATTTTCTGAACAATTTGTATTCACTGCCATGTTAAAAACAGCTATCATCACCCTTTTCTTAGTTCCGTAATTGAAATCCAGTTGGCGTTGCATGTCAAAAAGTTTTGCTGCATATCTCCAAATACTAAACATTTAGGATCGATCGGAAAAAATGAGTTCCGCTGAATTCCAGTTCCGATTTGTTCCAATTTGAATCTAAGATTTAAAATTCTAACTAAAACTTTTCCAACTGATCAAACCCAAATGTCAAACTTTTTATTCTGATGTTTCTACTTTTTTTCAACAACCCTCTACTAAAGGAAATAGGTACCCTAAATTTAGCATATACAGCTTAGCTCTTTTAGAAATGGGACACTTTCTTTTGCTGATAGCTCATATTCTAGTAATCGGACATTCAAAGTTTTGACAGCATTTTGCTGTATGTGAAAATTTGCTTTCCAGCCAGTTTTTTTTATTTAAAATTTACGCGTTTTAAAGCTATTTATGATGCAAGAGAAAAAGAAAAAAAAAATGCATATATCCTTCAAAATCCATTATTACCAAATTGATAGCTGACAAAACCGTTGATTATGCGAAGAATTACTGTGTATGAGTGGTGAAAAAGTACGCAAACTCTGTCAAAAATGTCCAAAAAGTTCAAATCAAGCAACGGAGTGAAGTACATGATCGGCAATTACGGTTAAGGATCATCAGAGAAGTCAAGTCTCATACAAGAATTTTTAATTTTTAATAAGTGGAAAACTAAGTTCAGATCACTGAAATGTAAAAAAAAAATATTTCTCCGATAAGCTGAAAATGTTGCCTAGTTATGAGTCATTCTGATCTAACTGCAAAGAACAAATCTTTGCTAGTTCCAGACCTCGTGAGCTATACAGCCGATAGCGAGGCAATGAGACAGATGACTTCTGATGTACGACAAAAGTTATTAAAAACCTTATTTCAAACAAATTCCAGCATTCGAATTCTATAACATGCTGCTCGTGGCAAGATCTCTAGCATATTGAAGTGTGTATTTGCTGGTTGTACTGTATAAAATATAATTATTTGCCAAGAATCTGCTCCTTCAGGAAAAAAAAACAACAATTTTCAGAACGAAGACTTTGCTTTTCACTATTTGTAACACGGTCACAGTACTAACTGACATTTCGCTAGTTACTTGCCGTTAAAGTATATTTGTATCAATTTTGTGTTATTTATCTATTTATTTATTTAATTATTTATAAGCTATTTATTTATTTATTTGTTTAACTTATTTCGCATTATTATATCTCTCACTATATTCAATCTAACTTCTGTTTAGATTAGAATATATGTTAAATATTTAATTACTTTAGTTTTAATCTTAATCTTAAATTATTAAATTAGATTAAGATTTTCTGTTATTCATTCGTATTCAGATCTCACAATTACCACTTCATTTAACTCAGTGTACGAAGACGCTTCAACATGAACTTGCATGCAAGATCCTAAAATAAACTGCAATAACCACTTCGGGTCGCCTCTCTAATACACGGTTGACCCGAGCTAACAGGGAACCGAAAAAGGACCGGGGGCGAGACGGGTTTATGCGAATGTTGTAAGAAAGAAAGGGATGCTTATCCAGCCGGATCAAAAAGGGTAGTTGGTACGACCCGAAGTTTGAAAAGTCGCTGACCTATGACATGGGTCAACGAACTTCCTTTTGAATACTAGATTCTTCACACCTTGACTGAGGATTTCAGGGATTTGCAAGTTCACTTCGAACTCAACCGTGAAAGAAGCTAAAGCGAGTGTTTGTTCTTTGTCCGCGTTGGTGTATATTGCTTCAATGTAAGCAGACACGTGTAACCATTTTTAGAGATAGGTTTAATGTTCCTCGTTTCCTTTTCCCGTTTAGCATAGGAAAGCTAGTAAACGTTGTGCGGTCTAATTGCAGTGTGCGTGATTAATTGTACAAAATATAAAAGGTAACATAAAAACTGTGATAGTTCTGTGCGTCGAATATTGTGCTAATGTCATGTCGAACAGCCGTTCGTCGGCTTTTTATATCTAGCTTAACCGCCAACCAGCTTCTAGCGATCCATTGCCGCTAGCTTCAACGCTTTGAACCACCCGTCAAGACACCAGGTTCCACGGTTGGGATTCGAGGTAACCCGATACTGGAATCGGAAGGGACGCGCCACGCCACTTTGCGCATCCGGTTCCGATCGTTACGAGATCCGTCACCATATCTCTGAACGAATTGGGACCCCACCACATGCATCTGACGGTCACCCAACAAAAAGTCGTCAGTGCACTATATCGTCGAGCCGGTCATCGGAATCTACTTTACCGACGCCGCTGTGCTGCCACCGTCATCGACCGAAGGTAGTAAATCATCGAACGAGTGAGTACTCTAATCAAAACCATGCGCATGTAAAACTTATCTCGACATTGCACAGTTTATTGAAGCCTAGTTCCATCTCCGGCTTCCTACAATTTGAAAAAGAAGCTCATTCGAATACCTACGAGCTTTCGGCCTTCGTCAATTTGCCGATCAAATCCGCACACGATAGGGAAAGCAAAATAGAACAATAAAATGTAAGTTACAAACAAAAGGGAAACGAAAACCAAATTAAAAATGTCCTAGGTTAAATAAAGGAATGTAAAAACTAATGTAAATACACTCTACCGTTATTCATCGTCAAATACAAGTTGCAGCTGATTGCCTAATGTCCACCAAACCATTTTGTATTTACATGAATTAGTGCTTTCCCTGAACATCTCTACCTAAATCTAAAAGTGGTGCCCCACGTTGTTCTTTCCGTGTAGTTTGTAGTTTGAATTTTTTTTTGCTCCGGGAAGGATCGCTCGGGAAAACGATTCCCTCGCTTTTGCTTCAATCACATCTGGGGGAATTTGTCTTGTGAGTTCCTCCAGTGATGAGAAGCGGCGTGAGATATTGAAACGGATAGAACTACGGTGAGCACCAACTACTTTTCGAGATTGAGCTGGATAAGAAAAACGAGTAAAGGCAGAAACACAATACAGCGTCGGTCGTCGCGTCACGTCAGCGGTCAACGCTGTCGATAAGTACTAAAACGCGGACGCGACGCACCCGCCGATTTTTGCATCACAATTTAGCGTCAAGAGACATCTAAGATGTCTCTTGACGCTGAATTGTGATGCAAAAATCGTCGGGTGCGTCGCGTCCGCGTTTTAGTACTTATCGACAGCGTTGACCGCTGACGTGACGCGACGACCGACGCTGTATTGTGTTTCTGCCTTAACTCTTACTCATTTTCGTTCTCCCCGTTTCATTACCCGTTTCCCCCGAAGTTACCCGTTTCATTCGAAACGGGAGCGTATCAAAGAACAGTCCCTTTCCTTTCCAGGCGTAACTTCAAAAACGCGACATATTTTTAAAAGCCTAAAAAGAGTAATCTTGTATGTACTCTTCGCTACCTACGATCTATACTAACCGATTATACTTTAAGTTAAATCTAATCATTGAATAAAGATAATTACTTAATCCATCTACTAACTACTAAACTTCATCAAATTCATCAAATATCAAAAATGGTTACTTACTGATCGCATCATTTTTTTTTTTAATATGAGAGACTTCAATATCAAACAGCGAACCCGAATAAAGAAGCTCAATAATCCCCAAAGACATTCATTTTCCGATGGTTAACGCATATTATTAAAATGAAAACCATCAATTTTAGTAGTAAACCACACTTTACAAAGGTATCAACCTCCATCCTCCAGATTAAAAATCGAATGAATTTCTCTATGAGCGAATATTGCTGGAACATTTTAAAGTATAACCTTTCAATGCGTCTAATCGATTAATGTTTTATAGCTGCTATAAATTCAGATAACAGAAACGTTAACTACGTAAAAGTCAAGAATTAATTTTGGCTCCAGACAACAAAAAAGCTTTTAAGCTCGGATTATCCACACTGAACGTGCCACTCCAAAGTTCACCAGGATCAACCGAAGATCCTTAACCCTTTAATGCACCAAACGAGTCGTCTTTGACACCTCATTTTCTCGGGGCGGCTGGGTAATGGCTTTCGAAGTGTGATAATTTCCATAATTTCCCCATATCGACTGCCGAAGAGTCTCGAATGACGGTTGTTGTTATTCGATCTCCATCGATCGATCGACCGATCGATGATTTTGAATGTGCAGGAAAGCAACCAGTTTATCTTCGTCAAACTTTTGCGGGAAGATTAGTGGAGGCGTGTGGATAATCTCGTCAATGATGATGATCATCGCTTGGATTTCGAACATTAGCTGGTTGGTTGGTAGCAATAAAAGATTTTGGCAGGCGCTTGCTAGTTGTTTATCAGTAATCCATTATCAGAGAGAGAGAAACAAAAACCAGGGGGGTTGATTGGAGTTTCTGTGTTTTTTTTTTCATCGTAAGATGGTGGTAAAGATCGGCTAAAGATTATCGGATCATAGGATAGCTTTTATTGCCCCATTCGCTTGGGCGAACTATTTTTGGAAGCTAGCCAAACTGGGGTCATAAAACGAAAAACCAAATACCGCACGCTCCTCCAATAAAAACTATGGGAGATAATTTTTGACGATTGGCGTGTTTAAAAATTCATTTCTGCAGGCCAATGGGGTCATCTGCAAATGCGTTAAATCATATGATTATAATTATATGCATTTCTAAGATTGGATTGCTTAAGTCAGGTGACAAGAAAGGCTTAACTTGAAAGAAAATGTTTAGAAATGTTTGATTATGTGCTTTTTGAACCGAGGATTCAATTCTTTGAATCTAAAATTCAATTTTGCTAATTATTTTCTTAAAATTCAAAATAAAAAAAATAAAAAAACGTATAAGAAAGTTTAATGAATTTTTGAAAAAAAAGTACGTAAAAATTAGAAGTTGTTTTGTAAAGTTGGAAAAGTGGTTATTTTTTCATCTGGTCTGGGACAACTTACTCGAATATTATTCCAGCCAAACGCGTGACTCATTTATGCAAATTTGTACCAAAATCTATAACCAAAGACTCGCAATCACTGCTCCTACAAAGACGCCGACATGACACATGAACAGACTTTTCTTGAAACAAGATATCTTTTCTCGCTGGTTTCCCAAATCCATCAAATAATCATTTGGGAAAATGCAACATACACCACGAAGAACCACATTTGAAATACGATGGGAATCGGATAAATTATTATAAGAAGCTGCGAATAAATGTTGGGAAAAAATAAGGTGCCTTCAGAACGTTTTACGATGCCTTTATTTTCGTCACGGGTGGCCATCAGCGGTGATGTGTAGTCTGTAGTGAACTAATCCTCAAAGCTGGATATGCAAATGGATCCAGAAGATGATTCCCTCGAGGATGTGACCTGACCTTACCGAACAATATTATTCCAAAATGACCAACTGGAGTTTTTTTTTAATACATAAATTTACATTTCTTTAATTTCGCTCCAGTGATCAGGTACCTAATTTAAAATGAAATCGTTGTTTAAAAATTCGATTCAATTTTTACACTTTAATTTTTTGTTGGAAAAATCTAGACCTATGTGTGGTGATTTTTTTTGGAATTAAATTTAATTTCAATATTCTCAACAATTCAGTAGTGGCTGCGTAAACAGTTAAAAATTTTTAAATTCAATGTTTTTTTTTTATTCTTATGTGTATATAGGACGCTTTTTCCTTCGACACAGTTTCGTTCAAGTGAATCACCCCTTCAAACTGTTCGAAACGAAAGAGCTGGAATTGCCAGCCTACCTTCTGGCGTTTAATATGGCACTCAAAAGCACCTCGACATGACATTCACTGAGGTGGCTACAAAGAGAAAGCTTGAAAAGTTGAAAACTTACGAAAATTGAATGGTAATTTTTTCTATGTTACCGAGGATTTTATAAATTTCGAATAAAAAATTATTTCTTTCTTTTTTTCTTTTTAAATTTAATCAAAATAGATCGAACAAACAATATTCCATCAGAAAATTGATTTTTTTCCCCAAATTTTCTTTAGCAGTTTGATGCTAAGGGTAACGATTTTTTCTTCAGAATACAGCCGTAATTCGTTTTGTGCAGTCCTTATGCATCATTTATATTTTTTACTTAACAATTTTTATAGATGTAGGGAGTGTGATAAAAAAAAAGTTGAATAAAAGGCAAACTACTATTCCGGCATTATTGTGAAAAACAGTCAGGTCAGTGTAGCATTTGTGATAATAAGTTACCAAAACATTAATTTCCATTAGCATTCCTAATTGCTCGGGTCTATCCGGACTTGCCCGGATATTAAAGCAAAATTAGAAAAAAAAAATGTGAAGTAGCTTGACTGGATTTTCTTAGGTTTCTAGTAAGATGCCATGCATTAGTGGTTTTTAAATGGTCTGCCCCATTTGCTTTGAGATCTTCCAAGTTAACCCTTTAATACAGGGGTGAGCAAGGTTTTTAAGCAACCTTTTGAAGCAACGGGTCAATTCTTATTTAGAAAATTTCCGGCGGGCCGCACTCAAATAAATTTTGCCCCTGGAGTTAGGCATCTCAAGTAGCATTTCGAATATAAGTGTGGGGGATGGAACCAAGTTTGCCGAAATCACAGAAAAATCTGCAATTTCACAGAATTTTGAGCTAATTTTCATCACAGAATCTGTGTCACAGAGCACAGAATTTTGAAAAATTTACAGATTTCACAGATTTTTTGAAATTTGAATGGATTTCTAAAATCATATTTTTTTTTTAGCCGATATAAAATTTAGAATTTTTAATTTCAATTTGAAAAGTGTGATAAGATTGGTAGTTTTGATTGATTTAACCAAACTTAAATGTAAAAAAGATCCAATTTAACATAACTTTTCAATAAAATTAATGGAAATAGCATCACAGAAAACCATCACAGAATTTTAAGGTAATATCACAGAAAGTCAGAATTTTATTTCTCAAAAACACAGAATTTTGTTTTCGGAAACCTTGGATGGAACAATCAAAAAATATCTTCAAAGCAAAAACAAATATTCGCTGATTTGCTTTTAAAATAATAGAAGCTACAATGACTGCATTTTCAATGTTGTCCAGTTCTTGAGATTACGGGTTTCTCAATTAATAAGGAAATGCCCCTATGAACCCCCAATGGGTGGAGGGGGTGCATAAAATATACTGTTTGAAAATAGATAGTAAAAAACTTTTACTACTTTTTTTTCCTTCGATTCAGTCAGGTTCAAATTCATAACATATATCAACTTAAGCTGTCCGAGAGCATTAAGAGCAGTATTTGACAGAAACATTACAAAAATAAGGCTATGATCATTTAGTATCCGGGCAGTTACAAACGATTGTATTTTAAAAACTATTCATTTGATCGAAAAACTTCTATGGAGAAAATAAAGGTGTTGATATGAAATTTAGAAAAATATAGAAAAAAAATTAATAAATGATTTCCAGATATAATCTTACTTTTTCATAAAATCACTTTTTTATCTTTGCACACTTGTGTCAATCATGTATTGATCTATTATTTATACCACAGAAGTAAAGCCTTTGCAAAATCATGACATTTTACACAAACTCACCTGGAAAAAGCAATTGGAATCTGGTTGGAACCTTTTCATGAGTAGGCATCTCGAAAAATTTGATCTCTTAAATCCGGTTTTAACATAAATTTCTTCGTCCATCAGGACACATCTGTCACATTGCGTAAAAACCGGTTGCACATATTGCAACCTAAGGAACTGTTCACTATTAGTCATTTACTGGATGTCTACTAGTCAGAAAACACTTTTTGACGGACGGAAATAGATTAATTGCATTATTTAAGGGGTCTGCAGTCAAGGTATTGGAAATAATCTCAACGCTTTTTATATCATATCGATCGGTTGACGAAGAAACAGCTTTTTGAAAAATGTATTATCGTCGTTCTAAAATGACGAATCGAAATTGAGATTGATAACACTCACAATTGGACATCATTCATCAAACCAATCTGAACGTTTTCTTCTAGAACGGTGTTCCGTCGAAATCTGTCTCTCTGAATGGCAATTTCCATGATAAATATTTATGATTTGAACTGAAAAATGCGAACTGTATAGAATTTTGAAATGATCATGGGAACAGTATGTTTTCACTCCACCAATCAGTCTATGAATTTCTGGCTACAGTTATAACGAGAATGAATAATAAAACAAATAATTCATGTTTTTAAATCAGAATCTCATGGTTTTAAGGATTTTTTTTTTCAAAATTGATGAAAAAATATAAATTGATACCAGGGCCGGTTTAAGCCATCGGGGGGCCCGGGGCAATTTTTCTCGGGGGCCCCTATGATTCGATTTTTTTTCAAATGCTATCGCAGATAATACAAAACATTTTAAACGTGTAAAAGAACTGGATATGAGCTCAGTTTACAGCCTTCAAATTGCCATGTTGTCTGCACAGAAGATAGTTTCTGGTACCGTAAAATAAAAATTGTTCATTAATCAGGTGCAAACATAGCGGAAGAGCTAAGACATTTTTAAACAATGAAAGCTTTGATTTGAGCTGCAAAATGCTGAATTTAATTCTCTTTTTTTTTAAATATCCTTATCATCAAGTATAATTTTACGATTTAGAAACATTATCGGACGGATATTTTAAATGATTTTCATTTCATCATTGATAATCTGGTTTGTAATTCATCGAGAAATATTTACCTCATGACAATTGGGAAGCATCATGAAGATTTGAAACATTGAATACAAAATTTAAAAAAATATAAACAAAAAAAGAGATTTAAAGTTACATCCAGAGCCAAAACAGAAATTGCACCAAATGTGAATTTCAATTTTATATCTTTGGAACACAAAAAAACGTTTTCATGAAATGTTCATGAATATGATTTTCATCAGATAAAAAAAAAATGCAACCAAATTGTTATTCCAAATGTGATAAAATCCAAGGAGGTATAAGGAGGTATAAAACACAGAATCAGCTATCATTGAAAAAGTCAGATAAGGAATCCAAATGAGTTTAGTACCTTAAAAAAGATCCTGAGTTCTCAAAATACAGAAAAACCATGAAACTGAACCTCAGTAACTGAGGAAACAACACAAGACTTGAAAATCTCAATAAATTGAATCTGGAAAAAAGATAAGATTAAAAAAATTGAAATATTCATGTTAAGCGAATCACTCAATGATGTTTGCAACTTAACTATGAGATCATTTTTATAATTATTCGAGAATGATCATTTGGAAAATGATGTGCTGACTTAAGGATATTGACTTCAGTAGATGATAAAATTTTGATTAAATCAGTTGAAAATGTTTCAACGCAAATTTCATGTCTAAGACCGAATAAAGAAACTCTGTACTGTTGATTGGTCCAATTTAGACAACTACAGTTTTCTTAAAGATTTTATTTTCAAAAATTGGGAGGGAAAAGGGTTGAGAATTTATAAACCAACGGAAATTTCAATGATAATGATCGAAAAGTGAAAAGTTATAATAATAATACCCGGTATACACCCGGAAACTGCGCGGGTCTGAAATGCTTATCATAAAGTTTCCCTGTTCTCTCTCAGCACAGTGAGTCAGTTTTGGCGAAATTTAGTTTAGTGCAGTAAGCATTGCTTGGATAGTTAAAATAATTATAATCATTATCATTGTGCAAGACGATTGTATATGCAATGAAAATGAGTTGATGTTTTTCTTAATTTTTCCTGTTCTGTATGTATGTATGTATGTATGTAAGAGAACCCACCAGTGGCTGATAGGTCTTTCGACCCGTGTCGATACGGGAAGTCTCAATCGCAAATTCAAATATAGTTCATGCTTAACTCATCAACAATAATTGCAGCACAACCAAGGGGTCCGTTACCACTGGTTTAGGGCAGGTTTGGCTCATCTTACTCCCTTACAACTGTTCGAAACAAATAAAAATCCTGAAAAGGTACTACAGTAACCTCCCATGATTCCAAATTTGCCGAGATACTCCGGCTGGCTTGAACCCACAATCCATTGTATATCAGTCTTCTGATCGTTTGATGTCCTGTCCAATTCCCCCCACTAAACCCCATAATAGAGTTAAGCTATTTTTTATATATAATGAAAAGAAAAATATTTTCACATTTTCAATGATGTTTTGACATCTTACCTTGTTACCATCTACTTTTCCTTGTACTTACCCTTGTACCCCTATAATGAAAGGGTACTTATTGTTATGCCAAAAAAAAGCTCTAGTAATTTTTATGTTGCTCACAAACTCACAGTGCTTCTAACCTATTCTATCGCAGCATGCCGCAATTGGCATGACTGTTGCTAGAACTTAGGAATTTACTTTCCCAGTCCATCATAACACGGGGTCATTATTTTGAAAAATCAACTTAAAAATGTCGAATTTAATATTTAAGCACTGCAGCCCCAACACATTTTTATACAAAAACACAGATTTCTAATACCACTGATTATTTTCGGAACACTCAACCTCCCCTTTCCCGGAAAAGCTTGTAAGATATCACTTCAGTTGCACAAAAAAAAACAAACCACTTGCACAAAACAAATTCAATAAACAATCCTCCCTCAAGCCCATTCAAATCACTTCCACTGATTGAAATACTGTGTTTTCCTCCGGCTACTCGTTGATCATTTTTTCGCGCAATTCATCAAAAAATCGCTACCAAAACAATATATTTAGTAAAATTTTCACAGACCCGAAAAAAAACACGTGCGGTGCCATTTAGACAATGCCTACTCCTTTTCGACAAGAAGGAGACTCCAAATTCTACAGAAAAAAAAAATCTGTGAAAATGCCCTGGTTCGTCAAGCCATATGTGTGGCCTGCATTTCGAACCGTTCGTGAACACTGACACCATGAATACCTTTTTCTTAATTTTTCTTAATTTTTCTTAATTTTTCCTGTTCTGTACAGAATATCCCGACATGTTTCGATTAAAAAAATAAAAATTTGAGGTGTTTTGCCTCATATTTTCTAAATTTTTGTTTCGAATTCGGTTCACATTATATTCGTCCAGATTTTGAGTTGGAATTCTTAAAATTCAATACCGAGATTTTTAAATTCTTAGCTCGCAAAATGCAGGAGAACTTCTTCAGTGCTAACGCTAGGGGGCCCCATAATTTATGCAAGAAAAAAACTATTCTAGATATTATTTCCCAGGGGCCCTTTTAGTTGTTATATTTGAAATTGTCATTCCAATTTTCTAGTCTTTTCATAGATTTGTAGAAATTGAAGTAGTATGATTAAAGGAATGTTAAAACTTTTTTTCCCGCGGGGGGCCCCCCTGAGCCGGGGGGCCTGGGGCAATTGCCCCTTTTGCCCCCCCCCCCTTAATCCGGCCTTGATTGATACATTAAAATATTATTTTCATTTTCAAATAAAAGTCCAAAATCCTATAGAAATCGCAAAATTCAATCATGAAATTTTTCCCACACATCCATTGCCACCCTGATACACACCTTCAAATGTATTCGACAAAGTCAGAATATTGGATGAACGGTGGATTTTTTAAATAATTTTTAACTTTAAAGGCATCATGTTTACTGATGAAATTCGATAACAGAAAAAAAAACTATAACACAGTAAATGCTTTTATGGTTAACATTTTCTTATTTTTGAAATTCGTCTACTTATCATCTAAACAGTGCGTTTTATATACAACGGAAAAACAGTTCTAAATATCAGCCAAAGTAGCAGAGTTTGGCGTTAACAAGGTTCAACGGATAACATTCCAAATATTAGTGTCTCAGCCGGGCCAGGGTAGCATCTAGGGCTTCGATGCTGAAGTCCTTCTGGTCCTTGGGTGGGTTGGCACGGATCTGCTCCAGCGACCTGATCACATGGTCTGGGGTGGGGGGTGGAGTCGGAATATGAGCACCCTGGGGACGGAATCCATTCTCATCGGCCACATAAACGATACGGTACTGCTGGCCATCCGGGCCGGTGTAGGCGAATTCTCCGTTAGCGGCATGCGATCCGAGACCTTCCTCATGGGCGGCAATTCCGTTGCTCGTCTGGTAGCCCCACTTGTAGTGGCCATCCTCGTGCAGTACATTTTCGTAGGACAAAATCTGTGCATGGGCATCCGGATTCTGGTGAAGGGAGGGAGCGAGCGGCGATGCCAGAACCATGGCCACCAGAGACGAAGCGATCACCTGAAACAGGGGTAGGGTTTTGAGTTTGAGGTGCGCCAATTCATTCAGAAAGGATCACATTTTGATGTATTTAAAAAAATCAATCAAATTAAAGATTATATTAGTCCCCTGATTTATGCACTACCGAAAGCATTTTTTCGATTTTTTGTTCATCTGCTTCAGTCCTTATTATTTTTTTAACACACAGAACACATCACTTAAATCGAATCGTGGGCTAATAAAGCTAAATAGAACAAACACAAAAATTGTTCTTAAGTTAACCCGATTAACCCCAATATCCGGTATTTTTATACTATAACTCTTAATATTTCACTTTTTATCAAATTATCCCTTAATTAAATTGGATATTGATTTTTCAGGTTCACTTCAACTACTTAATCCTTGTTATTTTTTTGCCATTGGAACACTTACTAGTTTCATCATTTTGCTTGGAAGATAAGTGAGTTAATCACAAACGTCAACTAGGTAATAAAATTAACCAAATTGAAACTGTCTCTTTACTCTTTAGACTGAATCCGAGGAACTGATACTCTCGATCCATCAAGTGCTCTAATTTATAGCGAACAGATTTATTGGTCGCGAAAAATCTAACGCCCTGTAAGCACCCTCTTTTGGACCCCTCCCCCAATGCACCCCACCCACCCTGGGGGAGATGACGTCGCGATCCACGATCGGTGAACTCCTTCGTGCGGGCTGGCGGATTAGCTTTAGCTCTGTTGACTCTCTCTCTCTCTTTGTTGGCTCTGGCCGGGTTGGGGTCAAACGCAATGGATCCGAATCTCCTTGGAACGCTCACACGTCTATGTGTCAGCAAAGGTGGGTTAATCAATTGAAGTTTAAGTCAACATAATGTTAATCTCTTGAATCATGAATGAATTGCATCGTTGTCCCTTACATATTGTTGGATCACCTACCTTGATGTTTTGCTTACCATACCGAAAATTGGCAGATTGAAATAACTTTACACCTTTTTGTGGATTATTTTTTCTAGCAATATATCTGCCTACCTGCAGTTCAGCCCAAATAATGACCCTTATCGAAAGCAAACTATGTTGAATCACTAGAGCGGTTCAGGGAATTATAAATTGAGTCCGGATTAGGTGACAATTTTGGGTCACATTTCAGTGCAATGAAATGTTGAAAAAAATTTGACAAATTTTCACGAAGAAAAATATATACATTCAAGCTAAATTTCCTATTCTGGTTCTGTGGAGTTTAACACTCTAGAGCAGGGATGAGCAACGCGTGGCTCGCGGCCGCATGCGGCCCTCGAGGCGATCTGGTGCTGCCTACGAAGCTTATTTAAAATTTCGACTCATTTGTAATTCCACTTTTTTCTTTGATAGATTGTAAATAATCATAAAATACTTGTCCATACTAAATCCAGAAATATGTGTAAGTGAGAAGTAATCGCGATCGTGTGTTTCATAACCGTTCCCAATATTGTGGCTATTTCCTACGGACAAAAAACCTTAAATACTTAGGAAAAGTTATTTCACGCGAGGAAGAGTTTGTAAAGTCCGCGATGTTAACAAACAAAAGGGAACTTCGAGAACCTTAGCTTGATCTAAAAGTTCATTGACTGACATCGGAATCACCAATGCAATGTGATAAGTGAAAAGTGAAGTAGAGAAACTCATCTGTCATATCAAACTTTTTTTTCTTTTTTCTTAATTATAATCTTATTTTGCAAGCTTCAAGTACAATCTTTATAACTATTTCTAACCAATTGAACTCTAAACGTTGAACACTTTAGCAATCAAGAGGCTTCTAAAACTGTGTACTCTAAGTGAAAATGAGCGAACAGCAGATGTGTCAGAGCTTTTCGACCTGTCCTCCGATGAACGAAGACATGCTGAAAGAGGAAACTCTCTGCAAAATTCCTCATAATATAATGGATGACGATGCACGGTCAAGAGGCTCGTCAATTTTGGAATCCGAGGACACAGTCGAAAATGATATGAGTTTAAATAACGCAACGGTAGTCGAACGTAGTGCATGCATTGAAGACCGAAAAAATGAGCTCTTTTGCAGTGCCTTGGCCGAAAACCATCCGATCGCTGGACCCTCTTCAATCCCTACCTACCTACCTACCTAAGGGTCCAGAGCCGATTGACCGGCGCATAGGGCTGAGATAAAAGATCTCCACTGCTGGCGATCCGGAGCCAGCGTCTTCACTTGCTGCCAGCCAAGGTTCTCGTCAACTGTGCGGATTTCAGCGGCTAGACTTCGCCGCCACGAGCTTTTGGGCCTGCCTCTTCTTCGATGCCCATCTGGATTCCAGTCAAGCGCCTCTCTGCAAATCTCGTTTTCATCTCTTCGCAGCGTGTGCCCAATCCATCTCCACTTACGTTCCCGAATCTCGATTTCTAGCGCCTTTTGATGACACCGGCGATGAAGTTCAACGTTTGAAATCCAGTTGCCAGGCCACCAAGCGCGGATGATGTTCCGCAGGCACCGATTCACAAAAACTTGCAGTTTTCGCGTCGTCACCGCATATGTGCACCAAGTCTCACACCCGTACAGCAATACGGATTTGACGTTTGAGTTGAAGATTCGGATCTTAGTTCGTAGAGAGATCTGGCGTGACCGCCAGATGTTTCGGAGACTCGCAAACGCAAATCGGGCTTTTCTGATCCGGGTTTCGATGTCCTTCTTGGTACCACCATCAGGCGTAATCTGGCTACCAAGATACTGGAAGCACTCCACTGTCTCAACCTGTTGTCCAGCTACCACGAAATTGGAACGATTTCCTGTATTGATTTCCATCGACTTGGTCTTTCCGACATTGATTTTGAGACCTGCTGCCTTGGAGCTTTCGGTGAGGTCATCGAGTTTGCTCTGCATGTCTTGTTGTGTTTGGGCGAGCAAAACAATATCGTCTGCCAGGTCAAGGTCGTTCAGTTGCTCCATGGTTGAAGGATTCCACGGCAATCCTCGGTTTGGTCTACAGTCAATCGATCCAGTCAAGATCTCATCCATTACGATGAGAAAAAGTAGCGGTGATAAAATACATCCTTGTCTCACTCCAGCAGTTACCGGGATTGGTTCGGACAAGACACCGTCGTGCAAGACCTTGCATGAAAATGCCTCGTACTGTGCTTCGATGAGATGGACTAGTTTCTCTGGGACCCCTCTTCGTCTGAGAGCAGCCCAGATGTTTTCGTGGTTCAGTCGGTCAAATGCTTTTTCGAAATCAACGAACACCAGCAGAAGAGAGTCCTGGAATTCGTTGATTTGTTCCAGTATTATTCGTAGCGTTGTGATGTGGTCCACACATGATCGTTCTGATCGGAATCCAGCTTGTTGCCTTCGGAGTGTAGCGTCGATTTTCTCCTGGATCCTGTTCAGGATCACTTTGCAGAGTACTTTGAGGGTTGTACAGATCAAAGTTATGCCACGCCAGTTACCGCACTCTGTTAGGTCTCCTTTCTTTGGGACCTTTACGAGGATACCCTGCATCCAGTCGGCCGGGAATGTTGCAGTATCCCAAATGTCAGCGAAAAGACGGTGCAACATTTGTGCTGACAAGGCAGGGTCGGCTTTGAGCATTTCAGCAGGAATGCAATCGATTCCAGGCGCTTTGTTGGATTTCATGTTCTTGATTGCCGCTTCTATTTCAGCCAGCGAGGGCGCTTCCGAGTTGACGCCATTAATGCGACTTACTGTGGGCGCCTCGAGCTGCGGGTTCTGTTGGCCATTGCTATTTGTAACTCGGAAAAGTTGATCAAAATGCTCAGTCCAACGCTTGAGCTGATCTGTTCGATCTGTCAGCAGCTGACCTGCTCGGTTTTTCAGCGGCATTCTTGCATTAGTCCTTGCACCACTAAGGCGGCGAGAAATATCATATAATAATCGGATATCTCCAATGGCGGCGGCTCTTTCTCCCTCTTCGGCTAGGGAGTTTGTCCAGGCTCTCTTGTCTCGTCTACAAGCTCGTTTAACTGCCTTTTCCAGCTCCGCATATCGTAAGCGGGCGGCTGCTTTGGCTGACCCGGTACATGCCTGCTCAATTCCGACTTTCGCCTTTCTCCGATCATCGATCATCCTCCAGGTTTCATCCGACATCCATTCACTTCTTCTTCCACAAACTTTACCGAGAGTACCATGGCTCGTCGTGATAAAGGCATTCTTGATTCCACACCACTGTTCTTCGACTGTTCCGTCTGTCGGCAGCTCCGAGGCTCGGGATTCTAGCTGTTCAACGTATGCCCTTTTCACCTCTGGATTCTCCAACCGGCGTACGTCGTATCGACACCCGACCTTCTCCTCGCGCCGTTGGACACGCGCAACTCTCAGTCGTATCTCGCCAAGGACGAGGTGATGGTCAGATGCAATGTCTGCGCTTCGCTTGTTGCGGACATCAAGAAGGCTCCTTCTCCATTTTCGGCTGATGCAGATGTGGTCAATTTGATTTTCTGTTCGGCCATCTCGGGATACCCAAGTGACCTTATGTGCTGGTCGATGGGGGAAGAGCGATCCACCGATCACCATGTTGTTGTTGCCACAAAATTCTACAAACAGCTCTCCGTTTTCGCTCATCTGTCCTAGGCCATGGCGCCCCATGATGCGCTCAAGGTCCTGATTATCGGAGCCAATCTTTGCGTTGAAGTCGCCTAAGTGGATTTGAATGTCACCCTTCGGAATTCTCTCAACCACGCTGTTCAATTGACTGTAAAACTGCTCTTTCTCCTGCAAATCGGCAACGTCAGTTGGCGCATAACACTGGACCATTGTAAGGTTTCTAACCCGTGTTCTGAATCTGGCTACGATTATTCTTTCGTTTATCGGTTCCCATCTTATGAGGGCCGCATGGGCCTGCGGGCTTAACAGGAAACCAACTCCTCGTTCCCGAGTAGCATGTTCTCCTCGTATGCCAGAGTAAAGCAGTACTTGCCCGGACTGTGTCTTGTGTTCTCCAGTGTTAGGCCAACGGACTTCGCTCAGTCCCAATATCTCTAGCTTGAGGCGGCTAGCTTCTCTAGCAAGTTGAGCCAGCTTTCCTGGCTGGGCAAGGGTCAAAACATTCCAAGTACCAATTCTAGTCCGTGTTTTCATGCTAAAAGTCGTTGCCAAAGTTCCAAATCGGTTATTTCTTCTCTCAGTTTCTGTAACAGTACAAGATATCAGGAGCAGTAGGTTGTTAGCCTAAAGTCCCTATCCCGCGATGGGGCTGCCATCTTGGACTTAGCTGGCGGGAGCCGCATTTCATAAATTCAGCCGCTTGCTGCAAGACAGACGCTGTTTGAGCCGCCCCTGACCTGGAGAACAGACGCTCGGTTGTTGTTGCACGCCGCCCCTGACATGGGGAACAGACGCGTGCGGCCACCTTCTCAGTCTGCATGCGACCAAAGCATCCACCGGGGTTGGGTACCCGATCTCCGCTTAGGTTACTCGCACCCCAGCCGGCACCACGGGGAGGTAGAGATAGGAGTTGTGAATAAGAGGTGATATGACCACTATGGGGTCTCGTGTTGCACATTATCCACCGTTTACCAGCCCTCTTCAATCGCAACAAGATTAATCCTAAAATGCTCGGAATCGCGTTCCAAAAAGTCCGAGTTTGATAACAATCTTGCAAATGTCGAAATGAAGCCTGGTCCATCGGGTGCTTACTTGTGCATGGAATCGGTAGGAACCGAGACACCTCCTAGCAAAGCTAAAAACAAAAATTCTTTGCAGCACTTCCTTATTAGGTGTAAAAATTGATAACAAGCTTACATTTGCCGAGCACATTGCACTTACTGCAGCTAAAGGATTCGCTACTCTCGGATTTCTGCGTCGAAACACAAACGAATTCGATGATATTTACGCTCTGAAAGCTGTCTACTGCTCTTCAGTACGTAGCATCTTGGAGTATGCTGCCCAGGTGTGGGCTCCCTCTCAGAGCACACAATGCTACCGCCTCGAACGTATTCAGCGAAGTTTCGTTAGGTACGCTTTACGACGCCTCCCTTGGAATGAGCCCCTTCAGCTTCCTCCGTATGAGCAAAGATGTGCCCTGATAAACTCAACCACACATGAAAAACGCCGCACCGAACTGCAGCAAACCTTCATCTGCGATGTATTAACCCACCGCGTTGACTCACCGTACATTTTACAACGGGTCAACATGTATGCATCCACTAGGACACTTCGGCAACGTGAATTGCTTTGGATACCTTACCACCGTACTACTATGCAAGAAATCATCCGATAAATAAATGTTGTGATCGTTTCAATTTAGTGTACCATCTGTTCGATTTTAACATGATTGAGCGTAGTTTTAAATTAGCTTTAAGCAGATTCTCTTAGTTTTAAAGATATAAGTCTGCACGGTTATTATCAACCAAAAACAAATCAATAAATAAAAAAAAATTAAAAAAATAAATTATCTCACTGGTGCTGGTCGTAAACGCATGAAAAAACTAGTGGCCTGTGGGTATAGCAGTGTTGAAGCACGTCTTCTGGCAAGAAACCCACTGGTAAGTTCTTCCATCGAGTCAATAAAAAGATCAAGGCATATGGGTAGTAGCGGATCTGCAGATGCCAATCCTACTCTGAAAAAAAACTAAAGAAGTTCATTCGTACAAAAAACAAAAATGAAATAATAATATTTTATGGGGAACACACAAGTGGTCCTATCGAACCGGATATCGAGACGGTAAGAATCCAACACAATATTCTGAGTGAGAATATAAGAGACGCCATAACACGAGGGTTTTGGCGGGACAATATTGCATTAAAGTGAACCTTAATAAAGAAATTAAGAGATGCCTTACCACGAGAGTTTTGGCGATACAATATTGCAATAAAGTGAATCTAAATATTCAAGATAATCAAGAGATGCCTTAAAATGAGGGTTTTGGCGATTCAACATTAAGGATTTTTTTTTTTTTTTATAAATATGTCTTTATTTGTATCAAATCATCATTACACTTATATTACATTATTGCATTAAACTAGGTGTTCAGCTCAATAATGAACTGTTCATAGCCCTATAAGTAACTAGATTATAAAAATTTATTTATAAGATTTTAATTTGCTGAGCGCAATCAAGTTTTTAATGTAGGAGAACATCCTGTAATAGCAAAAATATTTTATACTTAAAACTAAACACTATCTTAAAATTAAACTAAACATAAAGAGAACGAATCTCTGCGATGGAAGACTGCATCGATTTGCCTCTGAAGTTGGAGATGATTTTGTTGGCCATCTCTTCGATAGATTCAATGCCTGCAATCCGATGAAGATCTTCGGTGCTGTGCCAAGGTGCAAGCCGCAAAATCATTTTCAGAACTTTGTTCTGAATCCTCTGGATGACTTTCTTCCTCGTCGCGCAGCAGCTAGACCAAATCGGAACTGCATACATGATCGCTGGTCGGAAAACTTGTTTGTAGATGAGCATCTTATTTCGCAGACACAACCGGGATTTCCTGTTGATGAGAGAATAAAGAGATTTAGTGTATTTATTACATTTAGATTGAATATCGTCAATGTGATTTTTAAAAGTAAGATTCCGATCAAGTGTAAGTCCCAAGTACTTAACGTGATCAGACCATTCTAATGAAACCCCATTAAAAGTTATGGAATGATTTTCATTAGGTTTTAAAAAAATTGCTCTTGGCTTATGGGGAAATAAAATAAGTTGAGTTTTGGAAGCGTTAGGAGAAATTTTCCACATTTTCAAGTAATTCAAAAAGGAATTTAAATTTTGTTGCAATCTACTGCGTACCACCCGTAAATTTCGACCTTTGGCTGAAAGCAAAGTGTCATCAGCAAATAATCTTCTACCTTTTCCTTCTGGTACATCAGGAAGATCAGAAGTAAAAATATTATATAAAATTGGCCCAAGTATACTACCCTGAGGGACACCAGCTCTAATGGGTGTCCTTTCAGAGCATGAATTTTGATAGCTTACTTGTAAGGTTCGGCTAGTCAAATAATTTTGAATAATTTTGGTGAGATATACAGGAAAATCAAATCGAGCTAATTTAGCTACTAAACCTTTGTGCCAAACACTGTCAAAAGCTTTTTCAATATCAAGAAGAGCAACACCAGTTGAATAACCTTCAGATTTGCTAGCGTTAATCATATTAGTTACACTCAAAAGTTGATGTGTAGTAGAGTGTCCATGACGAAAACCAAATTGTTCATCAGGGAAAATAGAATTCTGATTAATGTGAATCATCATTCTATTCAAAATAACTCTCTCAAATAGTTTACTTAAAGAAGAAAGCAAACTAATTGGTCGATAACTTGAAGGCTCTGAAGCACTTTTTCCAGGTTTCAAAATTGGAGTTATTTTGGCATTTTTCCATTTATTAGGAAAATAAGCCAAATGAAAACATTTGTTGAAGATTTTAACTAAAAAATTTAAAGTGCTTTCAGGCAACTTTTTAATAAGAATATAGAAAATCCCATCTTCCCCTGGAGCTTTCATATTTTTAAATTTTTTGAAAATCAATTTAAGTTCATCAATATTTGTCTCACAAGAACTTTCAAACACATTTTGCTTGGAAAGAATATCATCAAATTCTAGGGAAATTTGAGCATCAATTGGACTTACAACGTTTAAATTAAAATCATGAGCAGACTCAAATTGTTGGGCTAATTTTTGAGCCTTTTCTGAATTAGTTAAAAGAAGTTTATCCCCATCTTTCAAAGTAGGAATTGGCTTCTGGGGCTTTTTCAAAATTTTAGTTAATTTCCAAAATGGCTTTGAGTAGGGTTTTATATCCTCTACTGCTTTAGCAAAATTTTCATTACGAATGAAATTTAAACGACGTTTGATCTCTTTTTGAAGGTCGCAATAAATTAATTTCAAATAAGGATCCCTAGTACGTTGATATTGGCGTCGACGAATGTTTTTCAGTCGTATCAAAAACTGAAGATCATCATCAATTAAAGGTTGATTAAATTTATGTTTAACTTTAGGTATTGAAGCGGCTTTAGCATTGACTATTGAAGTTGTCAAATTTTCTACAGCCAAATCAATATCTTCTATTGAATTCAGTGGAACGTTGACATCTAAAATACGTTCAATAAAATTCATATATCGCTCCCAGTTAGCCTTTTGAAAATTAAAATTTGATTTTAAAGGGTTTTCAATGGGACTTTGAGATAAAGAAAATGTTACTGGAAGGTGGTCTGAATCGAGGTCCGCATGAGTAACTAATTGACTACAATGCTCGCCTAAATCCGTTAGAACCAAATCAATTGTGGAGGGATTTCTAATTGAAGAAAAACAAGTATGCCCATTAGGATATTCAACAGTATAATAACCTGCAGAGCAGTCATTAAACAAAATATTCCCATTTGAATTTGATGAAATATTATTCCAAGATCGGTGTTTTGCATTAAAGTCACCAATAATAAAAAATTTAGATTTATTTCTGGTGAGTTTTTGTAAATCTCCCTTCAAAAAATTTTTCTGTTCACCGCTACATTGGAAAGGCAAATATGCGGCAACAATTATAATTTTCCCCATAGAAGTTTCTAATTCAATTCCAATTGTTTCTAAGACTTTTGTATTGAAAGAAGGAAGAAGTCTAAATTTGAGACGACTATTGATGACAATAGCTACACCCCCACCTTGTCGATCAAGTCGATCATTTCGTAAAATTTTAAAGAAAGCATTGCTTTTCAAGTTATTGTCTGGCTTTAAAAAAGTTTCAGTGATGGCAGCAATATGTATGTTTTGAGTTTTCAAAAATAAAAAGAATTCATCTTGGTTAGCCAGCAAAGATCTAGCATTCCAATTCATAATATTTAAACATCTATTTGGATCCATGAGGGAATCGTAAAGTCATAATAATTTTGTTAGCATAATTAAAAGAAGTTTGGAAAGCTTCAAACATTGAATTTGCTTTCAACATAAGTTGCATCATTTCCATTAAATTTTGATGCAAAAATTTTAATTTTTCCTCAGTAATCTCACCCAAATTAACAAAATTGTTAGGATCAGAAAATGAAGGAGAAGAACAAGTATTTGAATTTCGGGGATTTTCCCAAGCCTTCGCATGAACGTTGAGACTTGGTTTTTTCCCATTTTTATTAGTTAAACCTGAAGAGGGAAACCCATTTTCAACCACCTCTGAGAACGATAAACAACGAGTCTGGGGCGCAGATTCAGCACAGGTAACATTAAAATCACTTCGGGTATTACCCAGCCGTGATTCCAATGTCGACCGAGGCTGACCGCGAACAGGCAGGTTGTTTGCCGGCCCGACGTGTGAAGACGAAAAAGAGGAAGGAGGAGAAGAAACTTTTCTGGAAACTTTGGGATTTTTCCTAGAAGCAATAATTTTTGCCCTGATGGGACAATCTAGCGAATTCGAGGAGTGATTACCTGCGCAATTCGCACACTTAAAAAATTCTGTTTTTGGCTTATCACCACCAAAAAGGCATTTAGATTTTTCATGATCGAATGAGCCGCAAAACATGCATCTGGCATTCATTCTACAATTTTTAGTGCCATGACAAAAAGCTTGACAACGACGACATTGCGTAATGTTTTGTAAAAAATTGGTAGAAGATTTACGAAAAGGTTCGAATTTGACTCGACAATGAAACATAAGACGAGCCTTTTCAAGAATTTGCAAATTATTAACCTGATCCTTTTTAAAATGGATCAAATAAAGTTCAGGAGCAAAACCAACACTACTGGTATTATTCGTGTTGGTTCTTTTCCTCATTTGAATTACTTGAATTGGAGAAAAACCTAACAAAGAATTTAATTCAGCTGTGATCTCATCCGGTGTCTGATCGCCAGTGAGACCACGAAGTACAACTTTAAATGGACGATCACTTCTAGCGTCGTACGTAAAAAATTGGTGTTTTTTATTATTCAAATAATTTAAAACCTTTTGAAAATCATTAAAAGATTCCGCCAATATACTAGCAGTTCCCCTTCGACCGATCTGAAAAGAAATCTTCACATCCTTGACGGAAGTGACGATTTCTTTTCGAAAGGCATTGAAGTCAGGAATCGTGACCGTTATTGGTGGAATCTTTTCGTTTTTAAGAGTATAAGAAGAAGAAGGTTTCTTAGTACTCTTATCAGAATTAAATATGAATATTTCCTCATCACCGATGTTATGAAGGACATCGAATGAATTGGAAATTTCAACTTTTTTGGCAGATGGCCCTGGATTAGGTTCAGCAATCCGTTTTCTTCCGGCCCTTGAGCCGGCCGAAGACTTCCCCATGCTGGAAAGAAAAGAGAAAATATGAATAAAAGAAAATGAAAATAATTTTAGCACTGAAAAGTGCTGATTGAAATACAGGTAAGGAAAAAATAAATAATGTAAAATGTTCCTGCAGGTACACAGCAACGATACGATGCTCCGGCGTACGTGTTGACGGCTCAACGGTACAGATGGAAGTGATCAACATTAAGGATGGCTCAATATTCTGTGAGGTGATTCATTTTTTAATGTGAAAATAAAGATGCTTCGAAAGATGATAGAAGCGATTCAATAATCAAGATGCCTTAGAAACTGTGTAGGGCGATTCGAAAGTAAAGCTGCCTTATTTGAGGTGATTCAAATGTTGAGATGCCTTATTGTATGGAATAAGGCGATTCTTATTTCTTACAATTGTCGTTCTTGAAAATAAAGATGTCAGCAGAAGATTGACGATTAACTTGTGAATTGCGACAAGTGACTTTAGCTTCATGTGCAAGATGGCGATAATAAACCTGATGGATTTGATGAAGTGTAAATAAGAAAGAATTTCAAACTGGAAATCCAGATCAACCTGAATAAAAAGCCTCGCTTGATTTGAATTGGCCTAAGTTGGATCCAAAGAAACAGGTGTTTCCGGACATGGTAAGTTCCATGGAACAACAATCTTGGGCCCGCCTTAGGATTTTTAACAGATTAGTTCTGAATAAGTAATCAGTTGAGTGAAAAATTTGGCTGTGATAGAACGTCATTTAATACCTGAATTACAAAAAGTGTTTGAGCCAATAGAACTACTCTCATTCGTAAATGTTTATAGAAAATAACTAAGCTAAACATGTTTAACAGCCAAACACTATTAAAACAATCATATAGCATCTCGAAACAGGTTTCATCTGCAGAGGTTTCAGCTGTTCAGAATTGAGTTGGATTCTCAGAAACTGCAAAACCTGACTATGAAGTTGTTATTTTATATAAGAAAAGATAATTGAAATAAAGTCTTATCGCGTGCTAAATCTAGAGTTTCGCCAACAACATCGAACACGACACTCGCCAAGAAAGGAATTTAGAGCCGCAACGCTACTGGAAAATCTTATGCACAAACATGCGAACATGTTAAATCTAAAGTCAATCCCGCGAATCAGTATACAGAGGAGAGTCATTAAAACGGTATCGTGTACATTAAAGTGATCAGGTCCTCAGTTCCTAAAAAGATTAAGCGAATCATGGGATAAAATATCAAGGACGCTTCTAGTAGGCATCTACTGCAAAGGTAGAAATTACGTGTAAAAAATTTAGAAGCGGTATTCTACTTACATTAAAGCACAATATTTTCATCATATTATTTTTGGTTTGTGTTTGAAACGCCAAAAGGCATAACATGGCAAAACTGTTTGGACCAAGTTTCGAATAAGAATTAAAATTGTGTCATTCAGTTTGTTTTGTGGTAAATGAATTCGACTTTTTTTAGCAATGATCTAATCCATCCCATGTTCAAGGACTTTATTAACATTAATCCAATTATTTGAAATGCCAGTTTTATTAGTTGAGGGACGTTTAAAAGAAGTAGAAGTGTTAACCTACTGCCACCAAATATTTCCAACGAAGTTATGGCCTGCTTACAGCCAGACATTG